>NC_052147.1:128628798-129279498 GCF_902713615.1 Scyliorhinus canicula
AGGAAGGGGGAGGGAATGATTGGGGGAGGGAGGGAGGGGGCGGGGAATGAATGGAGGGAGGGGGGAGGAGGGGAGGGGGAGGGAATGGGGGGGGGAGGGGGGAGGGAATGGAGGGAGGGGGAGGGAATGGAGGGAGGGAGGGAATGGAGGGAGGGAGGGGGAGGGAATGAATGGAGGGGGGAGGGGGAGGGAATGAATGGAGCGAGGGAGGGGGAGGGAATGAATGGAGGGAGGGAGGTGGAGGGAATTAATGGAGGGAGGGAGGGGGAAGGAATGAATGGAGGGAGGGAGGGGTGGGAATGGAGGGGGGAGGGAATGGAGGGGAGGGAGGGGGAGGGAATGGAGGGAGGGGGGAATGGAGGGAGGGAGATGGGGAAGAGGGGGAGGGAAGGGGGAGAGGGGGGAGGGAATGGAGGGAGGGGGGGGGAAGGGAGGGAGGGAGGGAGGTAGGGGGGGAATGGAGGGGGGGGGGAATGGAGGGAGGGAGGGGGAGGGAATTAATGGGGGGGGAGGGGGAGGGAATTAATGGAGGGAGGGAGGGGAGGGAATTAATGGAGGGGGGGGAGGGAATGAATGGAGGGGGGGAGGGAATGAATGGAGGGAGGGGGAGGGAATGAATGGAGGGAGGGAGGGGGAGGGAATGAATGGAGGGAGGGAGGGGGAGGGAGGGGAGGGGGAGGGAATGGAGGGAGGGAGGGGGAAGGAATGGTGGGAGGGAGGGGGAGGGGAAGGAGGGGGAGGGAATGGAGGGAGGGAGTGGGAGGGGAATGAATGGAGGGAGGGGGAGGGAATGAATGGAGGATGGAGGGGAGGGAGGGAGGGGGAGGAATGGGGGGAGGGGAGGGAGGGAGGGGGTAGGGAATGGAGGGAGGAGGGGTAGGGAATGGAGGGAGGGTGGGGGTAGGGGATGGAGGGAGGGGGTAGGGAATGGAGGGAGGGGGTAGGGAATGGAGGGGAGGGGTAGGGAATGGAGGGAGGTAGGGAATGGAGGGAGGGGGTAGGGGAGGGAGGGAGGGGGTAAGGAATGGGGGTAGGGAATGGAGGGAGGGGGTAGGGAATGGAAGGAGGGAGAGGGCAGGGAATGGAGGGAGGGGTAGGGAATGGAGGGAGGAGTAGGGAATGGAGGGAGGGGTTGGGAATGGAGGGAGGTAGGGAATGGAGGGATGGAGAGGTAGGGAATGGAGGTAGGGGTAGGGAATGGAGGGAGGGGGAAGGGAGGGAGGGGTTGGGAATGGAGGGAGGGAGGGGGTTGGGAATGGAGGGAGGGAGGGGGTAGGGAATGGAGGGAGGGAGGGGATATGGAATGGAGGGAGTGGGTAGGGAATGGAGGGGGGAGGGAATGGAGGTGGGAGGGGGGAGGGAATGGAGGGAGGGGATAGGGAATGGAGGCAGGGAGGGAGCGGGTAGGGAATGGAGGGTGGGGAGGGAGGAGGGGGAATGGAGGGGGAGGGAATGGTGGGAGGGGGGAGGGATGGAGGGAATGAAGGGGGGAGGGAATGGGGTGGGAATGGAGGTAGTGTGGGGGGAGGGAATGGAGGGGGGAAGGGAATGGAGGGAGGGGGTAGGGAATGGAGGGAGGGGGGTAGGGAATGGAGGGAGGGTGGTGGTAGGGAATGGAGGGGGGAGGGGGTAGGGAATGGAAGGAGGGAGGGGGTAGGGAATGGAGGGAGGGGTAGGGAATGGAGGGAGGGGTAGGGAATGGAGGGTGGTGGGTAGGGAATGGAGGGAGGGAGGGGGTAGGGAATGGAGGGAGGGGGTAGGGAATGGAGGGAGGGGGTAGGGAATGGAGGGAGGGAGGGGGTAGGGAATGGAGGGAAGGAGGGGGTAGGGAATAGAGGGAGGGAGGGGTAGGGAATGGAGGGAAGGAGGGGGTAGGGAATAGAGGGAGGGAGGGGGTAGGGAATGGAGGGAGGTAGGGAATGGAGGGGGTAGGGAATGGAGGGAGGGGGTAGGAAATGGAGGGGGAGAGGGAATGGAGGGAGTGAGGGGTAGGGAATGGAGGGACGGGGTAGGGGAGGGAGGGGTAGGGGAGGGTGGGAGGGAGGGGGTAGGGGAGGGAGGGGGTAGGGAATGGAGGGAGGGGGGAGGGAATGGAGGGAGGGGGAGGGAATGGAGGGAGGGAGGGGGAGGGAATGGAGGGAGGGGTAGGGAATGGAGGGAGGGAGGGGGTAGGGAATGGAGGGACGGAGGGGGTAGTGAATGGAGGGACGGAGGGGGTAGGCAATGGTGGGAGGGGGTAGGGAATGGAGGGAGGGGATAGGGAATGGAGGGAGGGAGGGGTAGGGAATGGAGGGAGAGGGTAGGGAATGGAGGGTGGGAAGGGAACGGAGGGAGGAGGGGGGATGGAGGGGGAGGGAATGGAGGGGGGAGGGAATGGGGTGGGAATGGAGGTAGTGTGGGGGAAGGGAATGGAGGGAGGGGGTAGGGAATGGAGGGAGGGAGAGGGTCGGGAATGGAGGGAGGTGGTAGGGAATGGAGGGAGGGGGTAGGGAATGGAGGGAGGGTGGTGGTAGGGAATGGAGGGAGGGAGGGGGTAGGGAATGGAGGGAGGGTAAGGAATGGGGTAGGGAATGGAGGGAGGGGGTAGGGAATGGAAGGAGGGAGGGGCTAGGGAATGGAGTGAGGGGGTAGGGAATGGAGGGAGGGGTAGGGAATGGAGGGAGGTAGGGAATGGAGGGAGGGGGTAGGGGAGGGAGGGGGTAGGGGATGGAGGGGGTAGGGAATGGAGGGAGGGAGGGTGGTAGGGAATGGAGGGAGGTAGGGTGTAGGGAATAGAGGGAGGGAGGGGTAGGGAATGGAGGGAGGGGTATAGGGAATGGAGGGAGGGTAGGGAATGGATGGAGGGGGTAGGGAATGGAGGGGGTAGGGAATGGAGGGAGGGGGTAGGAAATGGAGGGGGGTAGGGAATGGAGGGAGTGAGGGGTAGGGAATGGAGGGACGGGGTAGGGGAGTGAGGGGTAGAGGAGGGTGGGAGGGAGGGGGTAGGGGTGGGAGGGAGGGGGTAGGGGGGGAGGGAGGGGGTAGGGGAGAGGTAGGGAATGGAGGGAGGGAGGGGTAGGGAATGGAGGGAGTGGTAGGGAATGGAGGGAGCCGGTAGGGAATGGAGGGACGGAGGGGGTAGTGAATAGAGGGACGGAGGGGGTAGGCAATGGAGGGAGGGGGTACGGAATGGAGGGAGGGAGGGGGTAGGGAGTGGAATGAGGGAGGGGGTAGGGAATGGAGGGAGGGGGTAGGGAATGAATGGAGGGAGGGAGGAGGTAGGGAAGGGTGGGAGGGGGTAGGGAAGGGTGGGAGGGGGTAGGGAATGGAGGGAGGGAGTGGGTAGGGAATGGAGGGAGGGAGGGGGTAGGGAATGGAGGGAGGGAGGGGGTAGTGAATGGAGGGAAGGGGTAGGGAATGGACGGAGGTGGTAGGGAATGGAGGGAGGGAGGGAATAGGGGAGGGAGGGAGGGAGTAGGGGAGGGAGAGGGTAGGGGAGAGAAAGGGTAGGGGAAGGAGGGAGGGAGGGGGTAGGGGAGGGAGGGAGTAGGGGAGGGAGAGGGTAGGGGAGAGAAAGGGTAGGGGAAGGAGGGAGGAAGGGGGTAGGGGAGGGAGGCGGTAGGGTAGGGAGGGGTAGGGGTGGGAGGGAGGGGGTAGGGGAGGGAGGGGGTGAGGGAGGGGGGAGGGAGTGAGGGGGTAGGGAATGGAGGGAGGGGGTAGGGAATGGAGGGCGGGGGTAGGGAATGGAGGGAGGCAGGGGGTAGGGAATGGAGAGGGAGGGGGTAGGGAATGGAGGGAGGGGGTAGGGAATGGAGGGAGGGGGTAGGGGAGGGAGGGGGTAGGGAGGGAGGGAGGGGGTAGGGAAGGGTGGGAGGGGGTAAGGAATGGAGGGAGGGGGTAGGGAATGGAGGGAGGGGGTTGGGAAGGGAGGGAGGGGGCTAGGGAATGGAGGAAGGGTGGGGTAGGGAATGGAGGAAGGGGGTAGGGTATGGATGGAGGGGAAGGGGAGGGGTGGGTGGGGGTGTGCAGGGGATGGGTGGAGGGAGTGGAAGGCGGGGGGGGAAGGGAGTGGTGGGAGCGGAGGGGTAGTGAGTGGAGGGAGGGGGAGGGGTGGGTGGGGGTGTGCAGGGGATGTGTGTAGGGAGTTGAAGGAGGGAGGGGGTAGTGAGTGGAAGAAGGGGTAGGGAGTGGAGGGAGGGGAGGATGGTTGGGGGGAGGGGGAGGAACAGGAGGGGAGGGGATAGGGATTGCAGAGGATGGGTGTAGGGAGGGGAGGTGTTAGGGAGGGGAGGGCAGGGAGGGGCTGGGGGTCGGGAGGGGAGGAGGGAGGAACAGAAGGGGAGGGGAGGGGTGTAGAGAGGGTCGGGTGGTAGGGAGTGGTGGGATGGGTGGGGGGTAGGGAGGGGAGGGGATAGGGATTGCAGGGTTGGGGTGGGGAGGGGGTAGGGAGGGGGGAGTGGAGGGGTGGCGAGGGAGAGGTGAGAGCCGAGGAGGAGGGGAGGGGGAGAGTCGATGGGGAGGGGAGGGGGGAGAGTCGATGGGGAGGGGAGGGGGGAGAGTCGATGGGGAGGGGGAGAGTCGATGGGGAGGGGGGAGAGTCGATGGGGAGGGGAGGGGGGAGAGTCGGGTGGGGGAGGGGAGGGGGGAGAGTCGAGGGGAGGGGAGGGGGGGGAGAGTTGAGGTGGAGGGGAGGGGGCGCGCTGGAGGGGAGGGAGAGAGTCGAAGGGGAGGGGAGAGTCGAGGGGGAGGGGGGTGAGTTGAGGGGGAGAGTCGAAGGGGAGGGGGAGACTCGAGGGTGGAGGGGGAGAGTCGAGGGGAGGGGGAGAGTCGAGGCGGAGGGGAGGGGGCAGAGTCGAGGGGGAGGGGAGAGTCGTGTGGAGGGGGAGGGGAGGGGAGAGTTGAGGGGGAGGGGGCAGAGTCGAAGGGGGAGAGTCGTGGGGAGGGGAGGGGGAGAGTCGTGGGGAGGGGGAGAGTCTGGGTAGAGGGGAGAGTCGAGGGGTGGGGAGGGAGGGAGGGGGAGAGTCAAGGGGAAGGTGAGGGGAGGGGGGAGAGTCGAGGTGGAGGGGGAGAGTCGAGGGGGGTGAGGGGAGGGGGGAGAGTCGTGAGGGGAGGGGGAGTGTCGAGGGGGGTGAGGGGAGGGGGGAGATAGTCGAGGGGAGGGGGGAGATAGTCGAGGGGGAGGGTTGAGAGTCGGGGGGAGAGTCGAGGGGGCGAGGTGTGTGAGATGAGGGGGAGGGGGGAGTTGAGGGGGAGGTGGTGAGGAGAGTTGGGGGCGAGATTTGAGGGGACGGGGAAGGGGAGATTTGAGGGGGAGGGGAAAGGGAGGTTTGAGCGGGTGGGGAAGGGAAGATTTGAGGGGAGGGGGATTTTTGAGGGGGATTTTTGAGGGGGAGTGGAGTGGGATTTTTGAGGGGGAGGGGTGGGGAGTGTCGAGGTGGAGGGGAGCGAGTCGAGGGGATGGGGTGGAGGAGGTGGTGGGAGAGTTGAGGGAGGGGGGAGTGTTGTGTGGAGGGGAGAGGGGCAAGTTGAGGGGGTGGGGGGAGGGGGGTGAGTTGAGGGGGATGGGAGTGGGAGCGAGTTGAGGGGAAGAGGATGGGGAAGATTGAGGGGGTAGAGAGAGGAGGGCTGAGTTGAGAGGCAGAGGAAGGGTTGAGTGTGGGTGGAGAGTTCAGGGGAGCGGGTGAGAGTTGAGGGAGAGGGGTGGCGGACAGTTGAGGGGTTAGTTGAGAGGGAGGGGGCATGGGGAGTGTTGAGGGGGATAGTTGAGAGGAAAGGAGAGAGTTGAGGGGGAGGGGGGAGAGTTGAAAGGGGCCGGGTTGAGGGAGAGGGGAATGGGGATGGCTGAGGGGGAGGGGGGTGTATTCTGGGGGAGAGGAGGGGTAGAGTTGAGGGGGAGGGAAGGGGGCAGAGTTGAGGGGGAAGGGAGAGTTGAAGGGGAGGGGGGAGTTGAAGGGGGAGAGTTCAAGGGGAGGGGGAGTTGAGGGGCAAATGAGAGTTGAAGGGAGGGGGAGGGGAGGTGGAAGGGAGAGTTGAGGTGGAGGGGAGACTTGTGGGGTAGAGGGGGAGATGGGGAAGGGGGAGAGTTGAGGGGGACGGGAGGGGGAGAGTTTGAGGGGAAGGGGAGAGTTGACGGCGAGGGAAGGGAGAGAGCAGGAGGGGAGGGGGGAGTTGAGGGGGATTGGAGGGGGGAGTTGAGGGCAGGGGAGATGAAGGGAAGGGGAGAGTTGAGGGGGAGTTGTGGGGTTGTGTTGAGGGGGAGGGGTGTGTTGAAGGGGAGGGGGGAGTGTTGAGGGGAGGGGGGAGTGTTGAGGGGAGGGGGGAAGAGTTGATGGGGAGGGGATGGGGAGAGTTGATGGCGTGGGGGTTAGGGAAGAGTTGAAGGGGAGGGGGTAGGGAAGGGGGAGAGTTGATGGGGGGAGGGAAGCGTTGAGGAGGAGGGGTGGGAGGAGAGTTGAGGGGGTAGATTTGAGGGGAAGGGGAGTGGGGGGAGTTGAGCGGAGGGGTAGAGTTGAGGTGGAGGGGAGGGTGGAGAGTTGAGGCGAGATGAAGGGGAGGGGAGTGGGCAGTGTTTGAGGGGAAGGAGAAGGGGGAGTGCCAAGGGCAGAGGGGATGGTGAGGGGCAGGGGAGGGGGTGATGAGAGGGAGAGTGTTGAGGGGTAGGAGAGACGGAGAGTTGGTGGGGAGGGGAAGGTGGAGAGTTGGCGGGGAGGGGGTGAGGGGAAAGGGAGGGGGGTGAGTTGAGGGGGAGGGGTTGAGAGTTGATGGGGAGGGGGGAAGAGTTGAGGGGTGAATTGAGAGGGAGGGGTGAGCTGAGATGAGGCGAGGGGGGAGAGTTGAGGGGTGAATTGAGAGGGAGGGGAGGGGGGTGAGCTGAGACGAGGGGAAGGAGAGAGTTCTGGGGAAGTGGAGGTAGGAGCAAGGTGAGGGAGTTAGTGGAGGGGAGGTTAGGGAGTTGAGTGTCTGAGCAGTTTCTATGTGTGAACCCGGGCACAGAATGGCCTTTTTCATTTCTATTGACCATTGCCAAGGAAGCAGAAGAAGCTTACTTTTTTACTTTACAGTTAACCAGTGATTTCATTCAGCAACTGCAGACCAAGATCAGTGAGTTACTGCAACATCTGAAAAATGGATTGTTAAAATCTGATGAAACGGACAGCAGCAGCTACACTGGTTGGGCAGGTACTGTTATCACTGCAAAGCTGAAAAATAATTACTGTGCATATCCAGAAACTACCTGAAGTTTAAAGTTTGTGTATTTTAAATTCTGATAGTTGTTTGTTTTAATATTTTATTATTTTAGGTTGTTACTTCATGATTTTAAAATGATAAAAGTTGGACGTGTTTGAACATAGAACATAGACCATACTGTGCAGAAGGAAGCCATTCGGCCCATCGAGTCTGCACCGACCCACTTAAGCCCTCACTTCCACCCTTTCCCCATAACCCAATAACCCCTCCTAACCTTTTTTGGTCACTAAGGGCAATTTATCATGGCCCATCCACCTAACCTGCATGCCTTTGGACTGTGAGAGGAAACCGGAGCACCCGGAGGAAACCCACGCAGACACGTGGAGAACGTGCAGACTCCGCACAGACAGTGACCCAGCAGGGAATCGAACCTGGGCCCTGGCGCTGTGAAGCCACAGTGCTAATCACTTGTGCTACTGTGCTGCTGATCGAAAATAATACCTTAACTTGACCTACTTGACCATTCTAAGTGGTCAAAATTGGTCTAAATAATTTATTCATACACTTTAAAGAATTCTGTGAATTTTAGATATGAAAAACAATTAGGAATTCAGGCAGAACCAAAATGCAAAATATACTAGGCAGCCAGCTTACATGCTTTTCCACCTCCTTGTTGAATTTAAGAGTTAAGAATGTCAGTTAGAAGTTAGTGCAATCTGGTCGGTTCAGTTCAGTTGGCTGGGCATCTGGTTCGTGATTCAGAGCGAGGCCAGCATCATGGGTTCAATTCCTGTACCAGCTGCGATTATTGATGAACCTTGAGATTATTGCCTTCTCAACCTTGCCTCTCATCAAGGTGTGTTGGGTGGCACATTAGCACAGTGGTTAGCTCTGCTGCCTCACAGCCCCAGGGACCCGGGTTAATTTCTGGCCTCGGTTAACTGTATGGAGTTTGCACTTTCTCCCAGTGTGCGTGGGTTTCCTCCGGATGTTTTGGTTGCTCCCACAGACCAAAGATGTACAGGTTACATGGATTGGCCATGTTAAATTGCCCATTAGTATCCAAAAGGTTAGGTGGTGTGACTGGGATACGGGGATAAGGTGGAGGCGTGGGCTTAAGTAGGATGCTCCTTCCAAGGGCTAGTGCAGACCCAATGGGCCGAATGGCCTCCTTCTGCACTGTAAATTCTATGATTCTATGATCCTCAGGTTAAACCAGTCAGCTCTCCCCCTCAAAGGGGCAAAGCAGCCTATGGTCATCTGACTTTTACCCAATGCAATCTGGTCTGGTGTTGATAACTCTTTTCATCATTTTTATTTACAATAGGTTTCAGATAACCCCTAAGCTTTTACTCCTTTTCAGCTAAAGTTAGCTGAATGACCGGGTATACTTGTCTATAGGGCGTATCACTACAAAGTTTGCTGATGACATGAAACACAAATATAGTTAACAGTGGAGAAGGATAGTGACAGACACCAGGACAGACAGACTGGTGAAATAGGCAGAGAAATTGCAGATTAAGTTTCATGCAGGGAGGCATAATGTGATACATTTTGGAAGGAAGAGAGGCAGTATAAACTAAATGGGACTATTCCCAATTAGAGTAGAGGAACAGAGACCTGGAGGTTTGCGTACTCAAATCTTAGGATAAACAAAATCAAGGGGGTTGTGATAAACCTCAAAGTAAAATCTCAATTGGAGTATTGTGTGTCTAGTTGTGGACATCACACTTTTGAAAGGGTGGCATAGCCTTGAAGAGGGTGCACTAAAAATGAGCAAGAATGGTCGCAGGGATGAGGGACTGAAATTATCACTGAAGACGTGCTGAGAACTAAAAATCAAATGAATACACTTAGAAGCTCATGAAGAATTACACCATAAAATGATCTGCTTATATAGGTAGTTTGTGCTTATAGTTTAGGTGTCATCTTGTTAATTTCCATTAAGTTCTGTGAATTAATAGGTATGAGAGTAGTGAGTGAATAAAACAAAACACCAGCTAAATTAACTCCTTCAGTATTTCTGCTTGTGTATTGAACCTAAACAGTTCTGCTGATAGCAAACAACTAATTTAGAAAACAGGAATTAAATTAGTACTGTAATCACTCAACAATCTGCACTCAAAATAATCTCTTGAAGGCTGTAAATCTAGTGCATAATCAGTTAAGTCAATGGCTATTGATTAATGTCATCACAAACCAATTCCAAGGTTATCAGAATTCTGGGTTATGCAATAAGGTCAAATCACCTGCCATTCTGCCACAAGCTTTGAGGTTTTCCAAAACCTATCTAAATAACAATGACAATCAGTTATCAACACTGGACCAAACTGCACCATCTTCCAACATGTTCCCTCAAGCCTGCCCTTCTTACCAGCGCCATTGTTCCTACTGGTATTTTTCCATATAAGCACAATCAATAATAAGAAAAAAATCACAAAGTCAACATCTCCTGTGAAATATTTACGCAAGCTGCAACTAAGTCAACAACATTTCTGTGTTCCTAAAATGAACATATTGCACCTGAAAATCAATTCTGCAAAGTTTCCACTATCGAGTTGAATTCTGCACAGCATTCTGGTGACGTGCATTGATGTCTGACTGTTTCCTGTGCATGCTACCCGAGCAGACAAGTTAATCAGCAACTAGCCTTTATTTATTTATTTCCTTTTTGTTGGGGTAGAATTTGACAGCTACTTTCATGTTGTACAAATTTCACTTTACACAGTTGAGAAGTGACAGACTTCTTGTCTGACAGTCTGACAGAAAATTGACAGTCTGAGGCCATCAATCCCTGTCAAATCCCTGTTTTAACCATTTTCTCAAATTCTATGCTCGTCTTCAGTCAGAAACATAATCAAATGCTCCTTGGGGCTATTCACACTGCCATTTGGTTAAATGTATTTTCTCTGGTGTATTTCTACGGCTAGAACCCATAATCCACAACACCATCAGGGATAAAGCAAGGACAATCAGGTGTATTATACCAGGTTACCCAAAGCTTGGGTTTTAAAAGACAGAAAGAGGAAGAAAAGGGAAAACAATCTTCTGACTACTGTACTAGCTGTTATCTGCACAGTTACCAGTGGAAGCGTCTCATGTCTGTAACAATGCGTTTCTATTACTTCAGGGATTGCTTTACTATATCTGCATCTGTATGATATTTATGGAGATCAGTCCTTTCTGCAGAAAGCTCTACAGTATGTAAATAAAAGCCTGAAATTCCTTAGTGGACGTGTAGTGACGTTCCTGTGTGGCGATGCAGGCCCTCTGGCTGTAGCTGCAGTTGTGCATCACAAGTTGCAACAAACTCATGAATCGGACGGTTATGTCAATCAGTAAGTGAAAGTAACTTTATCAAGCTACATTTGCATTTTTGTCCCTTATTCCTTCCTCTAGCCCAACCATCCCTCCTCTATCCTAACCTGCACCATCACCTTGCTGATTAATATGGATTTCCAGTTTTCCTACACTTCAAATTTAAAAACTTTATCCATGGGTTAAATTCCTTCATGGCCTTGCCACCTTGCTGATCTTCGTAACCTCTTCCAGTCCTACATCTTCCCAAACTCCTTAAACTTTGGCCTCTTGCATCTTTTCTTCCTTCACTCTGTCAGTGGCAAGCATGCCTTCAGGCATCTATTCTCTCCATATGCATCCCCATTTCCCCTTGTTATAATTAAAAGTTTTCCTTCTAACACAATTTTTTGACAAAACTTTTGACCTTTGTCACTGTACCCATATTGTCTGATTAAATATCTGAAGCGCCGGGGGACGTTTCTGTACATGAATAGTGCTATATTAATACATGACTTGTTAAATTTCCCCTCATAGAACATAGAACAGTACAGCACAGAACAGGCCCTTCGGCCCTCGATGTTGTGCCGAACAATGATCACCCCACTTAAACCCACGTAACCCGTATACCCGTAACCCAACAATCCCCCCATTAACCTTACACTACGGGCAATTTAGCATGGCCAATCCACCTAAGCCGCACATCTTTGGACCCTCACAGCGACTCGCCACATCATAGAGCAACCTTAGTTTTAAAATTCACATTCTTGGTTTCAAATCCCTCCATGACCTTGCTACTTTTTATCTCTATCACCTCCTACAGCTACTAAGATGTGTGCTGCTGGAAGTCTTATAGCTCCTATCCTTCACCATTTTGGTCAGATGTTCTAAAATCTTCCTGTGTCACTCCATGCCAAATTTAGTTTGATAAGCCTCCTGTGCGGGGTCTTGGGGCCCAGTGGTAGTATCTCTGCCACTGAGTCAGAAGCTCTGGGTTCAAGTCCCAGAATGGGACTCGATGCGTTTATTTGCAGCTAAGTAAGTTGAGTAAATCCTTCCAGCATACAACAATCGCAGACGTTAAGAGCCTGAGAGATTCTACTCAGCTATGTAGAATCATAGAATAGAATCACTACTGTGCAGAAGGAGGCCATTCAGCCCATTGGGTCTGCACCGATCCTCTGAAAGAGTACCCTACCTAAGATCAGCCCCCCACCCTCTGCTTAACCCAGTAACCCCACCTAATCTAACATTTTGGACACTAAGGGGTAATTGATCATGGCCAATCCACCTAACCTGCTCATCTTTGGACTGTGGGAGGAAACCGGAGCACCTGGAGGCAGCCCACGCAGTCACAGGGACAAAGTGCAAACTCCAGCGATGGAAAGATAATTGGAACCGCTGCCTTCGTCCATTGTTCAAACTAAAACATGCATGTAAATGTGCATGTTTCCGCAGCAACTCAGACTCCTTGTGGTTGGCTGGATGGCCTATGTGGATCAGATTGGTGTCAACAGCACGTGGCTAGATCCCTGTTCCAGCTGGTATGGATTTGGAATCTGCCTCCTTGACCTACCTGTGGTGGATGCTGTTTCAGACTAACCTTCAGGCAGAACACTCGAGAAGAAGAAACTCCCGTGCAGTGCCTTAGATATGTTACTACATTATAGACACAATACAAATACTTTTTGTTTTTCCATTGGAAGGGAAAATGTATTTTAGATGTGTCTCTTTGGAATCTTGCCTTAATTGACAGGGCAAATAGATGACTTGCTCCCAAGCATTCACCAATGTTGCTTTTATACAGCTGTCGAGGCAAGCAATGAACTTGGCCTGGCTGCCAGTGAGAATGTATCCTTGGTTATCCAACATTTGCCTCTTCTAAAATATACTTTAAAAAGACTACTCTTTAGTGGGCTGGCACTGTAAGTATATTTACTTCCTGTATTTTAAGGAAACAATACCATAGTGAAATGTTATGAAAACTACTTTTTTGGGTGGAAACCATGGTAGCCCATCACTGAACATACGTATTCTCAACTTAATATTATTAATTTGTTCTTGTATCCTCATGTACATTGAAAGCTGCTTGCACACAATGCAGCGTACACACAAAGTCGCTTTTGATGAATTAAAGGTTAGAATTTGTAAAATATCAGATTCTTATTTGTTTTTAATCCATTCACATGTTGACTGTTTAGTTACAACTATTGCATAGTTGTATATTCTATGGTTAATCTTTCGTAGCAGTGGTGCAATGTGAATGGTTCAAAGTTTTCTAATTTAATAAAAGGGTCAGAGCTGTCTTCAGTTTCTGAGAAACATCAGTTTGACATCATTATCTTTGGTCTTCTACACACTACCTGCTCGGTCATTGCACTTTTGTTCATTTGAAATTTGGATCAGTTCAGTCATTAGCACTATTAGAACATAGAACATTACAGCGCAGTACGGGCCCTTCGGCCCTCGATGTTGCGCCGACCTGTGAAACCATCTGAAGCCTATCTGACCTACACTATTCCATTTTCATCCATGTGTCTATCCAGTGACCACTTAAATGCCCTTAAAGTTGGCGAGTCTACTACTGTTGCAGGCAGGGCGTTCCATACCCCTACTACTCTCTGAGTAAAGAAACTGCCTCTGACATCTGTCCTATATCTACCACCCCTCAATTTAAAGCTATGTCCCCTCGTGTTGGTCATCACCATCCGAGGAAAAAGACTCTCACTGTCCACCCTATCTAACCCTCTGACTATTGAAGTAGTCTGAAGTACTTCTTTCCCACTCCCCCAACCGAACATTATATAATGTCCACCAATAAATAAAAACAACCCTTGTCAGTTACAGTTTACTCTTCTCTGAGAGCAGCAACGGGTTAGTTAATAAAAATAGGAAAGTTAATTATACAGATTAAACAGAAGCTCAGATTTGAGTTTGAGTGTTTGAACTGGAGCAGCGAATGAGATGTTTTAGCTGGCCACAGAACCCAGAAGGGCAAAGATCCCATTCTTAATCACTGTTCACTGGGGGGAGGACATTTTATTCCCATGTTTTCAAATTTCTCATAAGGCAGCAAGATTTATTTTCCCATTCTCAGAAAATCATACATTCTTCTGATCTGTTCTTTTGAATAATATGATGGCCCAATGAGCAGCAATTTTAAAAATAAGTGCAAAGTATGTATTTAAGAAAGGTGCCAAACTTACTGAGGTACAAGGGAAGGAGGTTTAGTTATGATTTGGGGTTTATCAAGGTCCAAAAATCGATCCTGTTTTCAAATCCAAATTTGTAAATGTTTCTGTTTTTGAAATGGATTTCTTACAGGCTTCTCCAACTACATCCATCTGTAGTGAAGCTGAATTCAAAACTGCCAGATGAGATGCTGTATGGTCGGATGGGATATCTGTATGCATTATCATTTGTTAATGACAAGTTTGGCAATGAGAAGATACCATTGCATTATATGAAACAGGTATTCTCTCTATCTCTTTGTCCTTTTCAATTTGAATGGTTATTCTGCAATATTTTAATGTTTTTCTCGAAATGCTTTCTGAAAATTAAACCCTTGGAAAACCTTTACTGTGTTGGGGTGTCCAAATTACTTTCAATGTCTGTTAATAAGTGAATATAGATCACATATTATCTGTGCTGTTCAACTTGTGACTCAGGGAGGCAAAGTCCAAAACATCAGCCCCCTGGACTCCTGGTCTTCCGACACCCCGAATATTGACACCTCTGGACTCGGGGCCATCTTCAACCCCAGCACCTTGGACATTACTTCCGCGAACCTCTGCCAGAACCCTTTCAACTTCGGACACACCCAAAACATGTGGATGTGATTCGCGGACTGTGTCCCAGCCTCCACGTCCCCTCCCAGTTCCTCCTCCTACTTATGCTTTATGTCTCCCACCATGGGTGAGGGGGCCTCCCAGACCATCAACTCCTTGTAGCCCCCGGACATCTTCCCCTCTCCTATCTCCTCCTTCGACAGTACCTAATCCCAGAGGCCGCGGCCCAGGACAGGACGGTACCGCTTACTTCACAAAATCCCGGACCTACAGGTGCCTAAAACCATTCCCCTTGGGCAACACCTATTCCTCTTCCACGTCCTCCAGTTTCGCAAATCTGTCCCCTATAAAGAAATCGCTCAATCCCTGCCTGCCACCATCCCGAAACCTCGCATCCAGCCCCCCCCCCCCCCCCCCGCTCAAACATATGGTTGTCACAGATCAGTGCCCACACCGAGGCCCTCTCCAATCTCAATTGCTGCCTCAACAGCCCCCACACCCTTAAGGCCACCACTGGGCTCACGGAGTACCTAGTCGGTGAGAACGGCGGAGGCACTGACAACACCCATAAAACCACCTCCAAACACCCCCTCCCCCAATACACATTTCTGTACCATGGTGATGTTCGCCGCCCAGTAATAGTTCATCATGCTCAGCAATGCCAGCCACACCCCTCCTTGTCCCTACTCCAGAAAAACCCTCCAGATCCGCAGGGTCTTCACTGCCCAGACAAACCCAGAGAACAGCGCATTGACCTTTTTGAAAAACGCCTCCAGGACGAAAATTGGGAGGTTCTGAAACACAAACAGAAACCTTGGCAGCACGGTCATTTCTACTGTCTGCACCCATCCCGCCAGTGACAGCATTCCACTTCTTGATGTCCCCCTTCATCTGCTCCACCAACCAAGCGAGTCAAGTTCAGCTTGTGCAGCTGCGCACAATCCCTCTCCAGTGCCAGATGCCCTAAGCGCCATTGCCAGCGGCTCTATCGCCAAAGCAAAGAGCTATGGAGAGAGTGGGCACCCCTGCCTCGTCCCCAATGCAAACCAGAATATCCCGAACTCAACTCAGTTCGTCTCGGTGCCTTGTATAGCAACCGGACCCAGACCATAAACACCTGCCCGAACCCAAACCGCTCCAGCACCTTCCACAGCTATTCCCACTCCACCTGATCAAATGCCTTCTCGACATCCATCGCCACCACCACCTCCTGCTCCTCCAAAGGCATGATAATTACATTGAGTATCCTCACATTTGCCAACAACTGCCTCCCACGAAACCCAGGATGCAATCCTCAATTCGCAAGGCCAGCATCTTTGCCAACAACTTGCCATCTACGTTAAATAACTATATCTGGCACTACGACCCACAGTGGATTCGGATCCTTGTCCTTTTTCAATATTAGGGAGATGGAAGCCTGCGATAGTGTTGGGGTAGTTCCCTCCTCACCCTAGCCTCGCTAAATGCCCTCACCAGCAGTGGCCCCAGTTCCCCCAAAATGTTTTGTAAAACTCCACCGGAAACCTGTCCAAGCCCGGGACCTTCCCTACCTGCATCGCCCCCCATGCACCCCATAACCTCCCTCAGCCTGATTGGGGCCCCCAATCCCTGCACCAACTCCTCTACCTTGGAAAATTCCAGCCCATCCAGGAACTGCCACATTCCCTCCCCCTGGCTGGAGGCTCCGACTCATATAATCTCCTATAAAACGCCTCAAACAAGCCAATCACCCCCTCTGGATCCAACACCACCCTACTCTTGTGGTCCTTTACTCTGCCAATCTCCCTGGCCGCCTCTTGTTTCCTCAGCTGGTAGGCCAGCATCCTACTCGACTTCTCACCATACTCATATACTGCCCCTCTGGCCCTCCGTAGCTGCCCCACCACCTTTTCCGTGGACACTTACCCAAACTCCATTTGGGGCCTCTTGCTTCTCCTTCAACAGCCCTGCCCCCGGGGTCTCCGAATACCTTCTGTCCACCCTCAGGATCTCATCAACCAGCCTTGCCATCTCTGCCGCTCTGCCTTTTTCCTACCTGACACACTCCAAGTCAACCATGCCCGCCAGCAATGCCTTATCAAACCTAAAAATGTCAATGTGGGAGTACACCCAGTGCACGTGGGAGAGGTATGAAAATTCCAGTACCCTCGGCCTCCCAAACCTCCATGGACCCCCCCCCCCCCCCCCCCCCCCCCATGTTCTCCATGAACCCCTTCAGCTCCTTCACCACTGCCAAAACCTTCCTCGGGCTCGACCGGTCCTAACGGCTCCATAACTGTATCAAAATCTGCCACCATGATCAACCGGTGCAAGTCCAAGTCGGGGATCATCCCCAGATCCCACCTCAAAGTGTACATCATCCCAATTTTGGGCATAAAACGTTTACCAGGACCACCGGCAACCCCATCCAGCTTTTCACTCGCCATTATCAACCTCTCTCCTCTCTCTCTCTCTCTCCCCCCCACCCCGACCCGAGCCTGCCACAATATTCCCCACCTCAAAAGCCACCCGCTTATTCACCAACATTGCCACCACGCTCCTGGTCTTCATATTCAGTCCCAAGTGAAACACCTGTCCCACCCATCCTTTCCTCAGCCTTATCTGGTCCCCTATCTTTAAGTACGTCTCCTGCAAAAATGCCACGTCCTCCTTCAGACTCCTCAGGTGTCGGCCCATTTAGCCCCCTCACGTTCCACGTGACCAGTCTGGCTGGAGGGGCTGCCCACCCCGCCGATCAGCCATATCCCTTTTTGCGCCAGATGTGCACCGTCATAGATACTTTTCCAACTGCTCCACGCCAACCACACCCTTGTCAGCAACCCCCCCACGCCTACCTCCTGACAACCCCCATTTCACTCCCATTAATTAGCCCGCCCAGCTAGCATGGTGGCCCCCGACCTAAACCTCCAATCCCTCTCCCATCCGTGACCCCCTAAAGAGCAGCAAAAGGTGCACTCACCCGCGAAGTTCCCCCATAAACAACCTGCCCTCCAAAATCCCCAAAATCAAAACAAAGGAAGCACTTCAAAGGGGAAAAAAATACAAAAAAACAAACACATGCACAAACTCTCCGATGTTCGATAGTTCAATGTCTTCACTTTACTCCCAGTCCATTTTCCAACATGTACTCCACCGCCTCTTCAGGCATGCCAAAATAATACTTATACTTCTGGAAAGTCTCCCAGAAGTGGGCCGGGTACAGTACTCCAGACTTCACCCCCTTCTTAAAAAGGACAGTCTTGACCATGTTAAACCTGGTCCTCCTCTTCGCCACTTCTTATTCATAGATTCATAGTATTTATAGTGCAGAAGGAGGCCATTCGGCCCATTGGGTCTACACCGGCCTTTGGAAAGAGCACCCTACCACACATCCATCCTATCCCAATCAACCCCCCCCCCCCACTGCTCCCAAGTCCTGGTACACCTGCAGCTCGTTCCCTTCCCAGGTGCACTTCCTCATCTGTCTCGCCCATCAGAGGATCTTCTCTTTATCTGGAAAGAGATGCAACCGCATCACCATTGCCCTCGTAGGCTTGCCCGCTTGTGTCTTCCTCGTCAGCGCCCTGTCGACTGCCAGGGACCGGTCAAAGGTCCCCTCCCTCATCAGCTCCTCCAACATTTTGGCCACGTACATACTGGTCCCCGCAGCTTCGATGCCTTCAGGCATCCCACGATTCTCAGGTTTTTTCTTCTGGAGTGATTCTCCAGATCCTCCACCTTTTCCTTCAGCCTCTTCTGGGCCTCCAGCATCAACTCCACCTCGACCACCAACGAGGCCAACTGCTCCTCTTGCTTCCCCACCGCCTCCTCCACTCCCTGGATCGCTCGGCCCTGGGACTCCAGCCTCTGCTCCACTCTCTCAATCCCCGACTCAATCAGTTCCACCACCTTGGCCAGGCCTTCCAGGGCCTCCTTCCTCTGCTAACTGGACTTTACGTTCAGAAACTCCACTAGCTGCTCCGTTGACCACTGGGCTGGCAGAACCTTCTTGCCCTCTGCCATCTTGTCCTATGGTGCACCACAAAGACTCTCCTGTTCCAGCAGGTCTTTTCTTCTCGCCCCACCTTCCACAGGCACTCCTACACTTCTTTCCATCACAAACTTCACCTTTTGGACAGGGCAAAGACCAAAAAATACCTTAATCGGGAGCCACCAAATGTGTGCCCACTCACTCCATGGCTGCCACAGGAAGTCCCTTGAGTATCTTCAAAGACAAAAGAGGTTGAGAGGCTTTGGAAACAAATTTCAGTATTGGTGACTGAAGGCATAGCTTCCAAAGATGAGGGTTTAAAATGTAAGATGCTCAAGAAGCCAGAATAAGAGGAGTGCAAACATCTTGGAGGTCATAGTGCTGGAGAGATAGGAAGAGGCAAGTCTGTGGAGGAATTTGAAAATTGAGGATGAAAATTTAAAAATCTTTCTTAACCAGGAGTCCAAGAATTCCGACAGTGCCGAAGGAAGCCATTTGGCCTATCGGGTCTGCACTTACACTCTGAAAGAGTGCCCCACCTAGGCTCACTTGCCCCACCCTATCCCCGTAACCCCTCCTAACCTGCACATCTTTGGACACTAAGGGATAATTTAACATAGCCAATCCACCCAACCTGCCCATCTTTGGACTGTGGGAGGAAATTGGAGCACCCGCGGGAAACCCACGCAGACACTGGTAAGTGCAAACTCCACACAGTCACTGAAGGCTGAATTGAACCCGTGTCAACTTGAAATACGTCCCTTTTACCCATCACTCGTGTGCTCACTGACCTATATTGATGGGTGGCACAGTGGTTAGCACTGCGGCCTCACAGCGCCAGAGATCTGGGTTCGATTCCCACCTCAGGTTACTATCTGGGTGGAGTTTGCGCATTCTTCCCGTGTCTACATGGGTTTCCTCCAAGTGCTTCAGTTTCCTCCCACCGTCCAAAGATGTGCAGGTTAGGTGTATAGACCATGATAAAATTGCCCCTAGGTGGGGTTACAGAGATAGGGTGTGGAATTGGGCCAAGGTAGGGTGCTCTTTCTGAAGGCCGGTGCAGACCTAATGGGCCAAATGGCTTCCTAAGGAATTCTATGATTCTATGAACTTGAATCATTGCCATTCATGTGGTGTATGTACACCCACAGTGCTATTAGGGAGGGAGTCTCGAGGTTTTCACCCAGTGACAGTCCAGAAACCGTGATATGGCTCCCAATTCAGAATCATGAGTCTGTCTTGGAAGGGAACTTACAGACTGCCCTTGTCCTTCTAAGTAATAGTGGTAGCAGATTTGGAAGGTACTGTCAAAGGAGCCTTGGAGAATTGCAGCAATTGGTGGCTCACACTGCTGCCACTGTACACCAGTGCAGAAGAGAGTGAATGTTTGAGATAGTGGATGGAGTGCTGATCAAGCAGGCTTCTTTGCCCTACACAATGTTGGACTTCTCATGTGCTGTTGGAGCTGCACTCATCCTGGCTGGTGGAGAGTATTCCATCACATTCCTGGCTTGTGTCTAAGGTGGTGGACAGGCTTTGGGGAGTCCGAAGATGAAATATTCACTTCAGAATTCTCAGCCTCTGGCCTGCTCACATAGCCATCGTATTTATATGACTGGTCCAGTTCAGTTTCTGGTTAACCATGACTCCCAGATTGTTGATGTGGGTGCCCCAGCAATAATAATGCTATTGAGTGCCATGGCAGGTGCCTTCTTGCTGGAGTACATAATTGCCTGGCAATATGACGCAAATTATACTTGCCACTTATCAGTCCATGACTGAGTGTGGACTGATGGGGCGGTCATTGGCTAAATTGGATTTGTCTGGCTTTTTGTAGACAGGCTATATTTAGACAATTTTCCACAATGTTGCCTGTTTTGTCGCTGGCCAGGAACAGCTTGGTTAGAGGAATGGCTATTTTTGGAACACGAGTTTTCAGTACTTCTGCCAGGATGTTGTCAGGGCCTTTGTTGTACCCAGTGCCTTCAACCATTTCATAATATGGCATGAAGTGAATCGAATTGGCTGTCGAGTGCCACCTGTAACACTGGAGACCTCAGGAGGCGGCCTAGATGGATCAACCTGCTGAATGTCTTTTCTTTTGCACTGACATCCTAGGCTCCACCATCATTGAGAATGAAGATGTCTGAGGAGCAGCCTCCTGTGGTTAGTTTATTTGCATTCACAACTGGATGATGCAAAACTGCAGAGCTTTGATCTGATCTGCTAGTTGTGGGATCACTTAGATCTGCCTATTGCATCCTGCAGTGCTTGTGCAGGTTAACATCTCATTTTTAGGTATGCCTGCTGTTGTTCCTGGCATGTGCTTGTAGCCACCACTTTGAACCAACTTAGGTCCCTTGGTTTTATGGTAATGGTCGAATGAGGGATATGCCAGGCTATTAGGTTACAGATTCTAGTTGAGTGCAATTCTACTGCTGCTCATAGTCTATGGCTTTGGCATCATGGATGCTCAATTTTGAATTGTTCGGTCTGATCAGTAACTATTCCATTTAGCACAGTGGAAGTGCCACACAAATTGATAAAGCATTTCCTCAGTATGAAGATGGGACTTTACCTTTGCTCTCACCACCTTGACAGATGGATCTGCGCCAGGTAGATTGGTGAGGACGAGGTAAAGTGGGTTTTCCTCTCCTTTGTTTGGTTCTCCCAACCCCTGCCCAGCCTGGCAGATACGTTCTTCACAACTCCACCTATGCACACCGTCATGGTGTTACCAAACCACTCTTGGTAATGTAGTCATTTACGGCAGAGAGAAGGCCATTTAACCATTGAGTCTGCGGTACAATTCAACCAATTCCACTCTTCCCCTGGATCGCTCTCATCCTGCAGATTTATTATCTTCAAGCCCCCATCCAATTTCCTTTGGAAATCATTGATTGTTTCCACTTCCACCACTATTGTAGTGAGCGGATTCCAGGTTATTCATTGGTAATAAAGTTCTCCCTCATGTTCCCCCTGCATCTCTTGCCCCAAATATTTGACCTGTACATTCCCTAGCCCTTGTACTATTCAACTAATGGGGACAGTTTACCCCTGTCTATCTTATCCAAACCTGTCATAATCTTGTACACTTCTATCAAATCTCCCCAAAAACAACCCATTTTTTCCAACCTAACTTGAACTAAACTCTCTTCTCTCTGCCCCCTCCCCCAAATCCTGTAGCCATTCTGGCAAATCTCTTCTACACCTTCTCAAGGACCCATGCTTCCTTCCTATAGTGTGGTGACCAAAACAGGATGTAGTACTCCAGCTGTGGCCTAACCATAGCTTTCCAACAGCTCAGGATAACTTCCCATTATACTCAATGTTTCTATTTATGAAGCCCAAGATCCCCTGGGCTCTACCAATATGTCCTGCCACCTTCAGGCTCGATACGCATGCGACGTCAGGTTGCTCCATTCCAATACACTCTTTATGATGTACCATTGAGTCTCTGTTACTTCTCGCTATCCCTTTTGGACGTTGATGTCTATTATCCAGAGTACATTCTATACCTTGCTACCTTCAGACATCCTTCCAAGTTTTGTTCAACATGAGGGATGAGGAATGCTAATTATCAGCTAAGGGAGGGAGTAGGTGGTAATCATCAGCAGGTTTCTTTGCCCATGTTTGAATTGATGCAATGAGTCAGGAGTAAATGTTGAGAACTTCCAGGGCCTCTCTCTTTCTACTGTACACCGCTGTACCATCAACTGTGCTGGATCTGTCCTCACAGTGGCACAGGACATACCCAGGGATGGTAATGGAGGAGTCTGGGGCATTAGTTGTGATGTATGATTTGGTGAGTGTGACTATGTCAGGCTGTTGCTTCAGTAGCCTGTGGGCCAGCTCTCCCAATTTTGGGACACAAACCCAGATGTTAGAGAAGAGGACTTTGAGTTGGGTGCTTCTTTGTCATTTCTGGTGCTTGGAGTTGTCCATCTACTTATTAGTTAACGTTTCGGAGTAGCTGACTTGCAGAAGACAGTTAAAAGTCAAGCACACTGCAGCCCTAAGACTCTCTGAGAATACTGTTCCTTCAGTGCTAGTGCCTTGTGTATTCCCATTTTCTTCATGCAACCATTTACTGTCATGCCTTCAGTTAGCCCCGAGTTTTGGAATTCCTTCCCAAAGCCTCTCTGCATCTTCATCTCTTCATCTCCCCTTTTAAGATGCTATTTAAAAATAATCTCCTTGACCAAAGGTTTGGTCGTTCATGCTATGTCTCATTTGGTTCAATATCAATTTTCGTCTGATTATGGTCCTATGAAGTTGCTTGGGAAGTTTTACTGCGTTGGAAGTTGTAACAGTCAACAGTAAGAAACCGCACTCATTTTTGTTTTCCACAATTTTCTCCTAGCATCTTCCCTAAATTCCGGAAACCATGACCATTAGTATTAGCCAGGCACTGTCCAAACTGGGATCATCTTTGACAGTCCATAAGACCATAAAAAACAGGAACAGGAGTAGATCGTTCAGCCCTTCAAACCTGCTCCGCAATTTAACAAGATCATGGTTGATCTAACGCTCACGAAGTCCGCTTTCCTGCCTTATCTCCATAACCCTGAACTCCCCTACTGATTAAACCTATCGATCTCAGCTTTGAAAATGTTCAAGAACTTGGCCTCCTCAGCTTCCTGAAATAAAGAATTCCAAGGATTCACCACTCTTTGAGAAAAGCAATCTCAAATCAATGATATAATGTAACCGCACTCAGGATCGGAGCGGAAAATCCCAGCAATGAGTGTGAGAAACACTGAGGGAGTGATTCTCACACATACATCATGCAACACTTACTGGAAGCAATTTCACAGAATCACAGAATTGTTACCATGCAGAAAGAGGCCATTTAGCCCATCGTATCTGCACCGGCTCTCCAAATGAGCATCATGACTTAGTGCCACTCTCCTGCCTTTAGCCGTAACCCTGCACATTGTTTCTATTCAAGTAATCATCCAATACCCTCTTAATGCCTCAATTGAACCTGCCTCCAATACATTTCCAGCAGTGCATTCCAAAAAAAACACTCATTGCCCAGATATTAGCAACACATTGTTCCAGATCACCATTAGAAGATGAAAAGTAGCCTCGGTCTGATCTGTTGCAGCATGAAGTATCTTAAGTATAGGTTTCTCTTCAATGATTGCATTTTTTGCACTAAACCATTTGCTTGTGCTAACAGATTAATTCCAATTTGAAATTACAATGTAAAAACTATTTTTTTACATTTCAAGGTTTGCGATGCTGTCCTAAGTTCTGGAGAAAAGTTAGGCAGCAGAAAACGGCTCTCCAAAAGTCCTTTAATGTATGAGTGGTATCAAGAGCATTATGTTGGAGCAGCTCATGGCTTGGCTGGGATCTATTATTTCCTGATGCAGGTAATTAGTTTGTTTTGATCTTCTACTGATACTGAAAATGTAGAATTTTTATTGTCATTTTCAGTCAACTAAAATGTGACAATAGAGTGCAAGCCATCTATAATGCATATATTTCAACCTCTTATTCAACAACAAACTGCAAACAGTAAACCCAGAATCGTGCCACCCATCACAGTTTACAGACTACCCTCCAGTTGTTTTCATTTGATTTATCTTCATAGCTGATTTAATAGACTACTATGTTGAATTTGGATTACAAATTCAGTCTGGAATAAGTACTGTTAAATGCACCATTTCATTAGTGTCAGAGAAACCAAAATAGCGCAAATGTAGTCAAGTTGTGACTGATTTATGGGGTGGAATTCTCCCATGGCCCTGTTGATGGCGTCAATGGCAGCCGACGGAGCGAATGAGTCAAGAGGTGCAAAAATAGCTTTCTCACTGTGCGAATTTACATTGGGGCCATCTGCCGGTACCCGCCATAGTGGATTGGGGATCACGTTGTAGGTTGGCATGAAACTGGTTTCACCTTGAGGGCCTTGCTCAGATCACGGACATCTGAGGAGAAGATTATGCTGAAGGCTCCAGCAACTGGACCTTGGAGGAACACGTACATCGCATTGTTCGTCTTCATGCGTATGGCACCACCGCAAAACAGCTCTCGGGAGGTGGGAGGATTCCACACAGCAACTTCAGTCTCACTGATGTCAGACCTGCTTCGGAACTTTAGGGTCTTATCAAGGGCTGGTAAGGATGTGGCAAAAGCAGGGAGGCGGGTGAGGAAGGTATAGGTGAGAGATGAAAGTCTGAGGGAGAGGGGTGGGCGGGTAAAGGTTTCGGGGCGGTAAAGCTGGGAGGGGAGGGGTGAAGGTGTCGGGGAAATAAAGCTGGGACAGAGGGATAAAGGTGTCGAGAGGTGAAGCTGGGAGGGAGAGAAGAAGGTGTCGAAGGAGTGAAGCTGGGTGGGGATGGGAAGGTGTTGGTGGGGTGAAGCTATATGAGGGAGCTCAGGGGAGGAAGATGCCAGGGCAGGAGGGCTAATAGGAGAGGGGTGCAAGTGGTGAGGTGGGTGTAATGGGGAAGAAGGAGTAGGGGAGGGGGTTTGGAGCAAGGAGTGAGAGGGGAGGAAATGGTAACAGGAGAGAATGGTGCAAGTGGGGAAGAAGGAGTAAGGGATGGAGTTTGGAAAGGAAATAAGTAATCGCAAAGTAAATCACAAGCACCTTGTACTTGTGGTGACAGGGTTGGCAGAAGAGAGGGCTTTAAAATTATGCTTCTTTAGTGTAGAAGGTGTTATGGGCCAGGGTTTAGAGAAGTCCAAAGTGTATCATGGAGTTCACCTGACTCTCAATTTTTAATAGATTGTGGTATGGGGAGCACAGGGCCCACTCTACAGGTGTGGTACAGCAGAAATGGAAAAGTATTTTTTAAAGCAAATCCATGTTTATTCTATAAACTCAAGTTAACCTTTTAAAACATACAGTGAACATCTTAGCAACCATTAATTCAAATACAACCCCCAAAGACGACAACACTAAGTAATCCTTTAAGCTTTCCTTTTAATATCTCCAAGAATTAAAAAAAGAACTTTTAACAGAAGCACATCAGGTTAAAGTCACTACTGAGAGCAGTTATTAGTTTTAAATCACCAAAGGATTGATTTACAGTCTTTGTATTACAGAGAGAGAGACTCATACACCTTCTGGCTGTGACTGCAGCTATCCAGCTCTGAAAACGAAACTAAAACACACCCTGCAGCAAACAGCCTAAAACGAAAGTAAAAAGCTGACAGACAACCCAGCTCCACGCACTCTCTGACATCACTGCAGTAATAAACACCCATTTCTTAAAGGTACTCTCACATAACAAAGGGAAGTGATTTCATTCCAGGGTGACCTTGGAGTAGTGAGTAGTTTTGGCAGAGGTGAGCAAGATCCTAGTGTGTTCGTTGTGATCCAGTCAGTTCAGACAATGACTGGCTAAACTAGTTGTCCACCATATACATTCAAATCTGTGTCCCTTGGACTTAAGAGAAAGAATGTGGGCAATATGAAAGGGGAATGCTAAATAAATTAACATCGACATATGTTAATTGCACCTGAAATTTTCTAATACGCTTTGTTTATATCTGATCAAAACAAAAGCATAGATTTGCTTGCAAATAACGTCATCTGTTCGTTAGCCTGATTTCAGGGAAAAAAAACCTCTGTTTCGCAACAGCCTTTTCTTTTCCTTTTTCTCTTGAGTACTTGTGCAGTTTCCTTACAAAAAAAGTAAGTTATCTGCACCAATCACTTCCTGTGCTTGTGAGTTCCACATTCAAACCACTCTCTGAGTAAAGAAATTTCTTCTTAATTCCCAATTGGATGTATCAGTAATTATCTTGCATTTGTGTCCCATTGCTTTGGATTTTCCCAGAAGTGAAAATGTTCTGTTTCCATCCACATTTACACTGTCCCACTCGATCATAATTTGAAAGACCTCTATCAGGTCACCTTCAAGTCTTTTCTAAAGAAAACATCCACAATCTGTTCAGCATTGCCAGATAGTTGTAATCTCTCAGTTCTGAAACCATTCTTGCAAAACGTTTTTGTCCCTTCTCCTGCCCTTCTGTGGTTTCCATTGTGGCCACCTCACACCTCTGGGAAACCCGTGGGCGTGGGTGCGCTGTTGGCGGACCGGAGCATCCTGCCGACGGGGAATTCTGCAGCAGAAGTTTGCACAGTACTCCATGTGGCATGACCAGATCCTATGCAAGTTGAACATAACTTTATTACATTTAAATTCAATAAACACTAGAAATAAATTCATATGTACATTCGCATTTTAGTTGATGATGCTGCTTTTAATTGGTACACCTGAATCCCTCGATCTCTTTTCTCTTGTACCTATTCACTTTCTTATTCTCTATGGAGTAGGTGGTCTTTCTGTTTTTTCCTATCAAAGTACATAACCCACATTTACTTTTATTAAAATATATATTGAAATAATTTTATAATTTATACTTATAAGTTTCATACAGCATAAATACATTTATGCTGTATGAAAATAGAGTGCTGATTGGTTGGCAAGTGGACTGAAGTAGAGCTGTTGCCATGGAGAATTCACCAGTTGAGGGTGACTGATAGTTACTGCCAAGCATCGTTTGGAATTTAAACCAGGTAGCTTGACTCTGGTCAAGGCATTGTCCTCAGGAATGAACAGCGAATGGCTGTCACTTATTTTGTTTAGCTTAAATAAGTGCAACGTGTGTACATATTCTTTCTCTCTGCAAAGAAAAGTTTTGAAAGTCACAATGTGCCATGTATTGTGTGCTCTTGGCATGTTACTTACTCAGGAAATTTTACGTGATTGGGATCTACTTTTTCTCAATCCGTGATGGAAACTTGGTTATTAAGCAGGTAAAGGTTGAACAATCTAAATTTTTTGACAAAGATCAAAATTGTATACAAGCATTGAGATTCAGACTTGAGTTATTTTTTATTATTTTATTTTAGCAACAAAATTCTGATTCTCTTTTTTTAAATCTTTTTTTCTTTAGCCAGAGTTTGGGATTGACCAAGATGTGATGTTCAGGCTGGTGAAACCCAGTGTGGAATACGTTTGTCAGCTGAAGTTTTCATCAGGAAATTATCCTCCGTGTATAGGTGAATCCAGAGATAATCTGGTTCATTGGTGTCATGGGTCACCTGGCGTTATTTACATGCTCATACAAGCTTATAAGGTACACTTTATTTGTGTGTATGTACGTGTGAGTGTGTGTGTGTGTGTATACGTAATCCAGGGACGGGATGGAATATTGAGGTAATAAGAGAGCACAGCACAGATTCACTTGGATGCTGCCTGACCTGCAACAACATAAATAAGCAGAAAGTCTTGAAACATTCAGCCTATTTTTATCATATAATTGATTAAAGGGAGATTGATAAATTGAAAAAGTAGGTGGACTATTTGTAGTAATTGCGGGTGGGGCAGCGAGAAGGAGGATCATGGAGGGAGGCAGCAAACAGGAGGGTCATGAAGGCAAGGTGCTTTTGTGAGGGAGGAGGGTGGGTGGGTGGGGAGTGTCGGGGAAGGGGTTTGGGAAGGAGGCAACGAGTGTAAGTTTGTGAACAACAAACATCTGGCGGCTTGTGCCAAAGTTGGAGAGTTGCCTCACAATCTAATCAAGCAATTGCCCGACATAGTCATACTCTCAGAATCATACCTTGCAATGTCCCAGACACCACTATCACCATTCCTGGATATGCCATGTTTCATCGGCAAGACAGACCCAGCAGAGATGGCGGCACAGTGGTATACAGTTGGGAGTTGCCCAACATCGATGCTGGACCCCATGAAGTCTCATGCCTTCAGGTTAAGCATGGGCAAGGAAACCTCCTGCTGATTACCACGTACTGTCCACCATCAGCTGATGAATCAATACTCCTCCATGTTGAACACCAATTGGAGGAAGCACTGAAGATGGCAAGGGCGCAGAATATATTCTGGGTGGTAGATTTCGATGTCCATCACCAAGAGTGGCTCGGTAGTACCACCACAGACCGAGCTGGCCGGGTCCTAAAGGATATAGATGCTAGACTGGGACTGCAGCAGGTGGTGAGGGAATCAACAAGAGGGAAAAACATTCTTGACCTCATCCTCACCAATCTTCCTGCTGCAGATACATCTGTCCATGACAGTATCGGTAGAAGTGACCGTCGTACAGTCCTTGTGGAGACAAAGTCCCGTCTCCACATTGAGGATACCCTCCATCGTGTTGTGTGGCACTACCACCATGCTAAATAGAATAAACTTTGAACAGATCTAGCAACTCAAGTCTGGGCATCCATGAGACACTGTGGGCCATCATCAGCAGCAGAATTGTATTCAACCACAATCTGCAACCTCATGGCCTGGCATACCCCCCACTCTACCTTTACCACCAAGCCAGGGGATCAACCCTGGTTCAATGAAGCGTGCAAGAGAGCATGCCAGGAGCAACATCAGACATACCGAAAAATGAGGTGTCAACCTGGTGAAGCTACACCACTTGTGTGCCAAACAGCATAAGCAGCAAGTAATAGACAGAGCTAAACGATTCCACAATGAACGCATCAGATCTAAGCTCAGCAGTCCTGCCACATCCAGCTGTGAATAGTGGTGGACAATTAAACAACTCACTGGAGGAGGAGGCTCCACAAATATACCCATCCTCAATGATGGATGAGCCCAGCACATATGGGCAAAAGACAAGGCTGAGGCATTCGCAACAATCTTCAGCCAGAAGTGCCGAGTGGATGATCCATCTTGGTCTCGTCCAGAAGTTCCCAGCATCACAGTTGTCAGTCTTCAGCCAAAACGATTCACTCCACGTGATATCAAGAAATGTCTGAAGCCACTGGATACTGCAAAGGCCATGGGCCCTGACAATATCCCGGCAATAGTACTGAAGACTTGTGCCCCAGAACTTGCCACATCCCTAGCCAAGCTGTTCCAGTACAGCTACAACACAGGCATCTACCCGACAATGTGGAAAATTGCCCAGGTATATCCTGTACACAAGAGACAGGATAAAGCCAACCCAGCCAATTTCCGCCCTATCAGTCTACTCCATCATCAGCAAAGTGATAGAAGGAATCATCAACAGTGCTATTAAGCGGCACTTACGTGGCAATAACCTGCCCACGGACGCTCAGTTTGGGTTCCGCCAGGGTCACTCAGCTCCTGACCTCATTACAGCCTTGGTTCAAGCATGGACAAAAGCACTGAATGCCAGAGGTGAGGTGAGAGTGCCGGCCTTGACATCAAGGTAGCATTTGACCTACTATGGCATCAAAGAGCCCTAGCTAAACTGGAGGCAATGGGAAGCAGGGGGGAAACTCTGCTGGTTGGAGTCATACCAGGCACAGAGAAAGATGGTTGTGGTGGTTGGAGGTCAATCATCTCAGCTCCAGGACATCACTGCAGGAGTTCCTCAGGGTAGTGTCCTAGGCCCATCTGCGGCTTCATCAATGATCTTCCTTCCAACATAAGGTCAGAAGTGGGGATATTTGATGGGCAGCACGGTAGCACAAGTGGATAGCACTGTGGCTTCACAGCGTCAGGGTCCCAGGTTCGAATCCCTGCTGGGTCACTGTCTGTGCAGAATCTGCATGTTCTCCCTGTGTCTGCGTGGATTTCCTCTGAGTGTTCCGGTTTCCTCCCACAGTCCAAAGACGTGCAGGTTAGGTGGATTGACCAAGATGAATTGCTGCTAGTGACCAAAAAGGATAGGAGGGATTATTAGGTTACGGGGATAGGGTGGAAGTGAGGGCTTAAGTGGGTCGGTGCAGACTCGATGGGCCGAATAGCTTCCTTCTGCACTGTATGTTCTATGTTCTATTTGCAGATGACTGCACAATGTTCAGCACCATTCGCAACTCCTCAGATAATGAAGCAGTCTGTGTCAAAATAAAATGCAGCAAGACCTGGACAATATCCAGGCTTGGGCTGATAAGTGGCAAGTTACATTCGCGCCACACAAGTGTCAGGCAATGACCATCTCCGACAAGAGAGGATCTAACCACCGTTCCTTGACATTCAATGGCATTACCATCGCTGAATTTCCCACAATCAACATCCTGGGGGCTACCATGGATCAGAAACTGAACTGGAGTAGCCACATTAATACTGTGGCTACCAAGGCATGTCAAAGGCTAGGAATCCTATGGTGAGTAATTCGCCTCCTGACCCTCCCCCAAAAAAAGCCTGTCAACCATCTACAAGGCACAAGTCAGGAGTGTAATGGAATACTCTGCACTTACCTGGATGAGTGCAGCTCCAACAACACTCAAGTAACTCAACACCATCCAGGACAAAGCAGCCCACTTGATTGCTCTCCCTTCCACAAACATTCAAACCCTCCACCACCTTCGAACATTGGCAGCCATGTGTACCATCTACAAGATGCACTGCAGTAACTCACCAAGGTTCCTGAGACAGCACCTTCCAAACCCACGACCACTACCATCTGGAAGGACAAGAGCAGCAGATACCTGGGAACCCCACCACACGGAGGTTCACCTCCCAAGTCACTCACCGCCCTGACTTGGAAATGTTTTGCTGCTCCTTCACTGTCACCGGGGCAACATCCTGCATCTTTCTCCCTAACAGCACAGTAGGTGTACCTACACCTCAGGGACTGCAGTGGTTCAAGAAGGCAACTCACCATCACCTTCTGAAGGGCAACTAGGAATGAGCAATAAATGCTGGCCTTACTAGCGGCGCCCACATCCTCTAAATTTTTTTTAAAATTCGGGTATGGCGCCGTCATCTGAGACAACGCAACACACAAAGCTTTTTCTTGTTGGCCCAATAGAGACCAATGTCACGTTACAAAAAAGCAGTGACATTATTCCATCCATCCACTTATAGATTGTGCATTTCTTTTTGCACGTTTCTCACTCAGACTTGATCCAGACTGTGGAACAGTCTCAACTGTTGTATAGAGAGCTGAATGAACAACCCAGATTTATGTTACACTTTTGATGTGATAAAATATTCCAAGCTGCTTCAAAGGAGCTATCGAAAGCAAGGGTTGATACCTCGTCACAAGGTGATATGAGAGCAAATTTCAAAACTTTGGTCAATGAGGTAGGTTTTAAAGATTATCTTAAATCGGGGAAAGAGAGATAGAGAACTGGACAGGTTTGGGGAGGGAATTCCATGCTTCTGGTCCAGGCAACTGAAGGCATAGCCACCATTTGTGAAGCAATTAACATGTGGGAAGTTGAAGAGCTACAGCCAGATGATTACAGATATTTGGGAGGGGTGTGAACTAGAGAATATTACAGATGTCGGGAAGATAAGGCCACAGGGGGATTTGAAAACGAGGAGCAGTGTAGATCACTGGGTGATGGGTGAACAGGACTAAGTGAGAGTAAGAATACAGGGCAGCAGAGTTGTGGATGATGAAAAGATGTTTAATTGTGCTAATTTTCATTTGCCCTTCCATGGGATGGGAGCATTGCTGGCTAGGCCAGCATTGTTGCCCACAGCTAATTGCCTTTGAGAAAGCGATAGTGAACTGCTTTCCTGAATGAACCACTGCAGTTGGTGGTATTGGTAAACTTGCAGAGCTGTTAGGGAGGGAATTCCAGGATTTTGACAGTAAAGGAACAGGATGGTGTATGGCTTGGAGAGGAACCTGCAGTAGTGATGTTCCCATGCAGCTGCGGATCTTGATCTTCTAGGCGGGTCGTGCTCACAGGTTTGGGAGTATGGGAAGTGCTCCATTCATTAACTCGTTTCAGTTTTTTACTGTTTTTGAACTTTCTTTTATAATTTGGCTTGTACAGGTGATAATGAGCTGAGACCCATTATTCACACATTAACAAGTTGCACCGGAGTTATTCAGATTCTTGTGAAGTACGATAAAGGCATTGTGAATTTTATATTATATCCATAGGACAGCAATAAATCACCTTCAGTACACTACATTGACCTGTGAAATTAGGGTGCTAAGACACAAGCTAAAAAAATCCACGTATGGATCGCAAGGCAAATGAAGAGCTCCTTGAAATAGCTGAAGGAGCTCCTTTTTTAAAAAAAATGTGACATCCTATAAAGAAAAATGTCAGTGTTTCAGCCATTTGATTCGAACTGAAAAGTTGCAGAGATCTCTTCTGGAGGGCAAAGGGGAGGGCAGCAGAAAAAGGAGTCAGCCTGCAGATCGAAGACTCGGAAAGACAAATGTCACAGAACGGTTACAGACCAGATAGAGTGGGTGTGTGAGGATGGCACAAGGAAGGCCAGTGTGACAGACCATCACAGCAGATCCCCTGGGTAGGAGTAACTACAAGCAGCAGCACGACTTGATCTTAACATTGCAAATTTGTGTTGCCAGGAGATGACTTCCTTTAACCTGCATATCGCTATAAATGGCGGATCGATAGGAACCAACGAATTGCATCTTGCAACACATTTATGTATATTGTAGAAATGTTCCTACTATTGGCACCAAGATGTGTTTTTTTTTAAAAAGGCTCCTGACTTATTTTTTAATTCAATCACAGGATGTGGGAGTTGCTGGTGAAGCCAAACTTTATTGCCCTCTCTAGTTTCTCTTGAGGAGGTAGTGGTTCGCCAATTTTGAGTGGCTTACTCAACCTTTTCAGTAGTCAGTTAAGAGTCATACACATTGCTGCTGGCCTGGAGACACCTAGCGGACAGACCTCGTAAGGACAGCAGATTTCCTTCCATAAAGAAGAGTGAACCAAATGGGTTTTTTTGGCAATCCAGTAGCTTCACTGTCACTATTACTGATACCAGTTTTGTGCTCCAGTTTTTTATTAATTGAAGTTAAATTCTGCAGCTGCAGCGATGACATTTGACCTCAGGACTCTGGATCATTAGTACAGGCTTCTGGATTGCTAATTCAGTGATACAGTATAAACATTGCTTGCAGAATCTTGTGGAGGCAGTCAGGATCTCAGCTGCTGGCTGGAGAGTTGGCGAGACCTGGACGTCGCACCTATTCAGGAAAGCGTGCCACACCTTGTGTCACTCAGCCACTTAGCAGGTTGGCGGCCTGTCCCCTAGGGTGAAATCCCTCCTTTCGAGAGCTGCCGGCCAATCAGGAAGATGGTGGCTGCTGTCAGTACCACACCCACCCGAGGCCTTGGTTCAAGGAGGCAGAAAGGGAGTCGTGGGGCCCGTCTGGGGAGTGAGTTAAGGGGGTGGCTTTCAGCGGACTCTCTAGCCCTCAATCAGGCACTAGATGCCCCCCATGGGGGATCTGCAAGCAAACACACCAGGATTTATTTGTCATGCTTACTGCATGGCGAACCCCCCACCCGCCTCAGTTAATACTAGAAGTGGTGGATGAGACCCTTAAGTGAGCATAAAGGCCTTCAATTGGCAGCGGGGTAGGAGGCCATCAACAGACTTAATCAGGTTGGAGGCAGGAAGGTAATGGGAACCCCACCCTACCACCTTCTCCCTTGATTAAATGCCCCCCACGCCACTAACAAACCCACCGAAGGGAGGGCACACAATTCCGCCACATGCACTCCCGGAAGGCAGCCACATTTGAGCCTATTTCAGTTTAAAGTATCATACACTGTCTTAATGAAGATGAATAGGATTATGTGCTTCTTATTGATATGCTACTGCATTATGCTATCTGATGTTTTCATGCTCTGATTTTTTTGATGGAGCTAAATACAAATCAATATTTTTCTTAATGGTGAAAAACTAAGAACTGTGGCAGGTGACTATGTACACAAAAAACTGAAAGCTAGTGCTGGTACAAAAAACGATCAGAAAAGCTAAAGGAATACAGTGGGCAGGAAATGCCAGTTGAACAGAGCCTTGGTGTGACACCATCCAGAGTACTGCAATCAGTTTTGAGTCTCAGGAATTCAGATGATCTGGTCATTATCACATTGCTGTTTGTGAGCACCTGCTGTGCACTAATTGGCTGCTGTGTTTCTTGCATCAACTAAAATAGCCTAGTAACTCACTCAGTGAATTGAATAATGTGACTCCTGAGGGTAATTAAGGATGGACAGTGAATGCTGAATTTACCGGTGACACCCACATTCTGTGAATTCCATTTGGTAAATGGCCTGTTGTGTGCTGTAAATTATATATATGAATTGGGAGAACATTGTTGCTGTGAGTTTTAATACACCTTCAGGAGCATTTGCATTAAACTGACTGTGGTATTATAATTCTGTTACAATTCTACAGTGACGGATGTAGTACAGTGAGCCGGGGTACTTGTATTGAGCTCCTGATTTTGGATGTGATGTTGGAACAGATGCGTAATGAAAATACATCACTTGCCCACAGTGAAGGGTGTGAAATGTCTCTGCCCCACTGTATGTGCACCCTCCTACATAAATACGTACACTCTTTAACCTTATGCCCAGGGAATGATACATTCTGCAGCGAAGACAGAGAATAAAGGTAAAGAGCTTCAATGAAGCACCATGGGTTTGCTAATCATAAAATGGTTACAGAACAGAGAAAAGGCCATTAACTCTCCTGCCATTTCCCCCTTAACCCTGTAGATATCTTCTCTTTCTTCTCTTCCGATAATTATCCAATTCTCTTCTGAAGACTTGAATTAATCTGCATCCACCACACTCACGACCGAGCAAACCAAATCCTAACCATTTGCGGTATAAAAAGTTTTTTTCCCTCATCTTGACATTGTTCTTTTTGCCACTCACCTTAAAGTGGTTCTATGGTTCTCAGCCTTCTACCAACAGGAACTGATTCTCAACATCTATTCTGTCCATGATTTCATGATTAAAGGAACAAATGATCAAAGTCAATGATCTAGCACATCCTTGAAAATGAATGTAGCGCCGGCACGGTGACGCAGTGGTTAGCATTGCTGCCTCACGGCACTGAGGACTCTGGTTCGATCCCGGTCACTGTCGGTGTGGAGTTTGCACATTCTCCCCGTGTATGTGGGTTGTCATCCCCACAACCCAAAGATGTGCAGGGTAGGTGGATTGGCCACGCTAAATTCACCCTTAATTGGAAAAGAAATAATTGGGTAGCCTAAATTTCCTGTTCATTATTGCTGCATGTTTCATAATAATCAGGAGATTTAGAAGGGAACATGGCAGCAGTAACAAGGACAGAGCTATCCAAATAACCTAAGGAAATGTTCGGACAATTAAAAAAACAAACTGGATTACCTCATTTCCCACACCATAATTGCCACCAAACTTTGAATGAGTTCATTCTTTAACCTGTCCTTTGTTTTGGCAATAGATTTTCAAGGAAGAAAAATATCTGAAAGATGCTTCTGATTGTGCAGAAGTGATTTGGCACCGAGGGCTGTTAAAAAAAGGATATGGACTATGCCATGGGCCCGCTGGGAATGCTTATGGATTTCTAGCTATGTACAATCTTACCCAAGATAAGAAATATTTGTACAGAGCTTGCAAGGTATGTGATGATGTATGTTTGGTGGAAAAAAACCTTATTAGCATTTTATCACATTTTATTATTAATGTTGTGGAGATGCTGGCGTTGGACTGGGGTGAGCACAATAAGAAGTCTTACAACACCAGGTTAAAGTCCAACAGGTTTGTTTTGAATCACTAGCTTTCGGAGCACTGCTCCTTCCTAAGGTGAATGAAGAGGTGGGTTCCAGAAACATACATTTTATTGAAGATGTATTTTCAATATAAACATGTTAATGCTCAGCCCAGTGTGGATCATATTGAAATTGGATGGGGGCTAAATCCATTGCTTTTACTATTTGATCTGTAGAGTCCCAATCTCTGCTGTCAGGTGGCTGTATTGTCCAGTTGACACACTTTAATCTTCATTGTATAGTGTAAAGCGTTACAATGAAAACAGAATAGGAGGCTGGCATTTTTTCTACAAGAGGGAAAAAGAGCAAACAAGCCACTCAAGCCCCTGAGCCTCCTGATGGCAATGATTGAGGATGGTTTACATGTGTTTCTATCAGTCATAGAGAGTACTTGTGATATGGGGAGATATACATTTTTAGGAAGAGAGTCTCTGGCATATAAAGGTTAGCCTGTGAAAGTGTGTGATCTGTTTTAAAAGTATCCCAATGGTTTTGCTTTTTATTGAACCTGCGCACTATTTATTAAAGTGGTGAAGTCTGAATAACAAATTATAATCCAAGTGATTTGATGCAGCACAACATCCTCCACACTTCTTGTTTAACTTGACGTTGTGTGAATTGCTATCCGAGTACTGTAGTTTTACTAATCCATCCTTGGGATGTGAGAAAGCTGGTATCTGAATGATAACAGATGAGTTTCAGAACCATCACTGGACTTAATACTTAAAAAGATGGGATCTGACTCTGAGCGTAAGTCTTGTGAGTGGCACAAGTATGCCTCTCTTTCCCTTCGTTCTTGCTTAAACCTTGTGGTCTTTTTAAGATTAATATGCCCCTTGGTGATCTAAAGTTGTATTTAATGTTGCTGATTTTGGTTTGAAGTTTGCAGAGTGGTGTTTTGACTATGGAAAGCATGGCTGTAGAACACCTGACGCTCCTTTCTCTCTCTTTGAAGGTAATCAACATTTAAAATCACTTAAGATAGAATTAAACTGGATATATTGTGTTGCAGCCAAGTATTTCAGTTTTGTATGAAAATGCTTAAGGTCCATTTTACTCATGATGAAAGTAATTTTTAATGCCTCATCAAATTAGAACTTTTACACAATACTCACCATTTTTGTATTCAGTCCAGTATAAACTGGTGATTGTTACTGTTGAAAGTTGAAGGCGAGCAGGGATGACTAAAGTCATTAACCTACTGCAAACTGTCCTAAACCCCTCTAACCAGTCTCCCCCAGCCTCACCCGCAGGAAGTGGCTGAATGGACTTCACTGCCACTCAGATCGAGACTATTCAGTCAGCTGCCTCTGTCACTTCCCTCCCTCCAGCGCACCAGGCAAAACATCTGTAACGCTCCCCCTGCCCTATCTCTGATGTTCAGGCCCAAATCTTCTGATCAGTGATAAAGAAGGTGTGCCTAAGACTGTGATTTAAACAACACATTTTACACTAGATCCACTGCATCTTCAGATGCTGTCTAAACAGAATCACAGTGATGAACAGAATCAGGAGGTCAAACGAGCAAATTCCTGTGAATCCATAAGGGTGGCACAGCTGCCTCACAGCACCAGGGACCTGGTTTCAGTTATGACTTTGGGTCGCCGTCTGTGTGAAGTTTGAACTTTCTCCCGTATCTGCGTGGGTTTCCTCCGGGTGCTCCCATTTTCTCCCACAATGGAAAGTTGAGCAGGTTAAGTGGATTGGCCATGATAAAATGCCCCTTAGTGTCCAAGGCTGTGCAGGTATGGAGGGGATGGGGTGAGAGAGTGGGCCTAGGTAGGGTGCTCTTGAAGAAGGTTGGTGCAGACCCGAATCATCTCCTTCTGCACTGTCGGGATGCTATGATTCTATGAACCCCTCTTTTTTCATCATGAACTGAAGACACACTTCTTAACCACCATCTTCAGTTCATTGTTACACTGTTTTAAATGGAGCCGTCATCTCAACAGTGGACAACCTCACTTGATCGACAGTTCGCAAACCCCTCCTTAACAGCGCTCAAATCTCCCCATCACCCCAACATTGATAAACCCCTTCCCTCACCCTCGGTAATTCTCAATCCTCTCGTGCATACCCCTGCCATTCTCTCTCTCTCCCCCCCCCCCCCCAAGGACAATGCTCATTCCCCTCCCTCACCCCCGACAATGCTCACTTCCCCCTCCCTCACCCCGGACAATGCATATTCCAATCCCTCACCCCCGACAATGCTCACTCCCCCTCCCTCACCCCCGACAATGCTCACACCCCCTCCCTCCCTCACCCCCGACAATGCTCACTCCCCCTCCCTCACCCCCGACAATGCTCACACCCCCTCCCTCCCTCGCCCCCAGCAATGCTCACTCCCCCTCCCTCACCCCGACAATGCTCACACCCCCTCCCTCCCTCACCCCCGACAATGCTCACTCCCCTCCCTCACCCCCGACAATGCTCACACCCCCTCCCTCACCCCGGACAATGCATATTCCAATCCCTCACCCCCGACAATGCTCACTCCCCCTCCCTCACCCCCGACAATGCTCACACCCCCTCCCTCCCTCACCCCCGACAATGCTCACTCCCCCTCCCTCACCCCCGACAATGCTCACACCCCCTCCCTCCCTCGCCCCCAGCAATGCTCACTCCCCCTCCCTCACCCCCGGCAATGCTCACTCCCCCTCCCTCACCCCAACAATGCTCACACCTCCTCCCTCACCCCCGACAATGCTCACTCTCCCTCCCTCACCCCCGACAATGCTCACTCCCCTCCCTCACCCCTGACAATGCTCACTCCCCCTCCCTCACCCCCGACAATGTGTATTCCCCATCCCACAGCCCCAACAATGCTCACTCCCCCCCCCCCCCCCCCCCGACAATGCTCACTCCCCTCCCTCACCTCCGACAATGCTCACTCTCCCTCCCTCGCCCCCACAATGCTCACTCCCCCTCCCTCACCCCCGGCAATGCTCACTCCCCCTCCCTCACCCCCACAATGCTCACTCCCCCTCCCTCACCCCCGACAATGCTCACTCTCCCTCCCTCGCCCCCAGCAATGCTCACTCCCCCTCCCTCACCCCCGACAATGCTCACTCCCCCTCCCTCACCCCCGACAATGCTCACTCCCCCTCCCTCACCCCTGACAATGCTCACTCTCCCTCCCTCGCCCCCAGCAATGCTCACTCCCCTCCCTCCCCACCCCCGACAATGCTCACTCTCCCCCTCCCTCACCCCCGACAATGCTCACTCCCCCTCCCTCACCCCTGACAATGCTCACTCTCCCTCCCTCGCCCCCAGCAATGCTCACTCCCCCTCCCTCACCCCCGACAATGCTCACTCCTCTACCTCACCCCCGAACAATGCCTCACTCCCTCCCCTCACACCCCTGACAATGCTCACCTCCCCCTCCCTCCACCCCCGACAATGTGTATTCCCCATCCCACGAGCCCAAACAATGCCCACATCCCCCCCCCACCCCCGACAATGCTCACTCCCCCTCCCTCACCCCCGACAATGCTCACTGTCCCTCCCTCGCCCCCAGCAATGCTCACATTCCCCTCCCTCACCCCCGACAATGCTCACTCCCCCTCCCTCACCCCCGACAATGCTCACTCTCCCTCCCTCACCCCGACAACGCTCACACCCCCTCCCTCACCCCCGACAATGCTCACTCCCCCTCCCTCATCCCTGACAATGCTCACTCCCCTCCCTCCCCCCTACAATGCTCACTCTCCTCCCTCACCCCCGACAATGCTTATTCCCCTCCCTCACCCCGACAATGCTTATTCCCCCCCCCCTCACTCCCCTCCCTCTCCACCGACAATGCTTATTCCCCTCCCTCACCCCCGACAATGCTCACTCCCCCTCCCTCACCCTGACAATGTTTATTCCCCTCCCACAGCCCTGACCGTGCAGCAGTTTGGACAATATGGCACGTTGGCGAAGTGCCGCAGTGTAAGACGGGTGGTACAGGCCTTGGGGATTCTTACATAAACAGGATCATTGCCGGTGGTCACATGTCAAAATTGTGGTTCAGACCTTAAGAAATGCCATTAAAACCAGAAGTACGTTCCTCACTTATTAGCAATCCGGAGAATGTCAGTTGTGTTTTGTGGAGTTCCACTAAAATTGGATGAGGAGTTGAGATGCAATTTCTTTGTGAGGGTTTAGAATGAGAAGTTTAGGTACTGGGGAGGAGAGATCACCGAAGGGATGGTCTTAGTAGCGGATTGCTGCCTTTCAGAGCTTTGTCAATGCTACATTAAAAACTTCTGGTGCCATAACATTCATTCAGCCCTGCCAGCCAATGTTTCTCTTTAGCAGTGCATGCTAACACATGCTTTGTAAATGTCGAAACATAGAAAATAGGAGCAGGAGTATGCCTTTTGGCCCTTCGAGCCTGCTCCGCATTCAATATGATCATGGCTGATCCTCTGCCTCAACACCATACTCCAACACTCTCCCCATATCCCTTGATATCTTTAGAGTTTATCTGTTTCCTTCTTAAATATATTCAGTGGCCTCCAAAGCCTTCTGTGGTAGAGAAATCCACAGATTCACTATTTTCGAAGTGAAGAAATGTCTCCTCACCTTAGTCCTAAATGGCCTATCACGTATCCGGAGACTGTTGACCCCTTGTTCTAGGCCACCCAGCCAGTGGAACAGTATTCCTGCATCCGGCTCTGTCAGAATGTTATTCATTTTAATTAAATCCCCTCTCATCTAAATTTCAGTGAATGCAGGCCTAGTCAACCCAGTCTGTCCTCATACGACAATCCTGCCATCTTGGGAATCAGTCTGGTGAATCTTCGCTGCACTCCCTCTCTAGCAAGTATATCATTTCTTAGATAAGTAGCCGGACATTGCACTCAATATTCCAGGTGTGGTCTCACCAAAGCCTTCTACAGCTGCAGTAAGACACCCTTGCTTCTGTACTCCAGTCCTCTTGAAATGAAGACCAACATACCATTTGCCTTCCTGACTGCTTGCTGTACCACATGCTTGCTTTCAGTGACTGGTGTTACTGGGACACCCAAAGCCCTTTGTACTTCAATTTTTGCCAATCTATCATCATTCAAATAATGCTCTGCCATTTTGTCCAAAGTGGACAATTTCATATTGATCCACATTATACTGCATCTGCCATGTATTTGTCCACTCACTCAACCTGTCTAAATCACCTTGAAGCCTCTTAACATCTCCTCACCACTCACATTCACACCAAGTTTCATGTCGTCAGCAGGTTTGGAAATATTGGGCACAATCGTCTGGCCACACTGAGCCGGAAAAGCAGCTCACCGTGGTGCAGCATGGTCGGTGAAAGCTGGGAGACTCGCTCCTGGGATCTACCTGGCTCATAACACCTCATGAGATTCAATGCAATCTCACGAGCCGTTGCAAGGGGAATCCAGCCCAGAATGGGCGGGATCACTTTTTAGAAAAATCTGCACACTAGACCGAGGCAGTAAGCCTTATTCTATGTGCAGATTCCCGAGATAACTGAGGCTTTGGGATTCAATCCCTTCGCTTCAGGGACCTTGGGTGAGCGCCATTTGGTACTGGTCCCCACAAATGGGGACCAGACGGAACGGCACTTGTGGGGGTCTCCAAGAGGATTGGAGCCCCCAGTTGCATGCCCTTTGGGCAGGGTGGTGCTCTGGCAATGCTGGTGCCACCTGGGTACTCTGGCAGTGCCAGGCTGGTGCCCAGATGGCACTGCCAGTTGGCAGGGGCTTGGCAAAGATGCCTGGTTGGCACTGCAAGGTGCCAAGCTGGCATCTTTTGCGCATACGCGATCGGGACGGGTTTGCCCGATTTGGATTTTGTTTTTTAAAAACATTTTATTAAGGCATTTATGGTTTTATAATCACAAAAGACACAAGTACAGACATAAACAAAGTTCAACCCGCAACACATCCCTCCATCTCCTACAGTTCTAGCCTAAGCTAGACCAACATGGGCAGCAAGGTAGAAGTGGGCAGCACGGTAGCATGGTGGTTAGCATAAATGCTTCACAGCTCCAGGGTCCCAGGTTCGATTCCCAGCTGGGTCACTGTCTGTGTGGAGTCTGCACGTCCTCCCCCTGTGTGCGTGGGTTTCCTCCGGGTGCTCCGGTTTCCTCCCACAGTCCAAAGATGTGCGGGTTAGGTGGATTGGCCATGCTAAATTGCCCTTAGTATCCTAAAAAGTAAGGTTAAGGGGGGGGGTTGTTGGGTTACGGGTATAGGGTGGCTACGTGGGTTTGAGTGGGGTGATCATTGCTCGGCACAACATTGAGGGCCGAAGGGCCTGTTCTGTGCTGTACTGTTCTATGTTCTATGAACATAGCTTAACTCCCTCCTCCCAACCCCCCCCCCCCATATTGATTCTGCTGATCGTTCAAATTTCTCCGAAGTAGTCGATAAACGGCTGCCACCTCCGGGCGAACTCTAATGATGAACCTCTCAGGGCAAACTATTTTCTCAAGCCTGAGAAACCTAGCCATGTCACTAACCCATACCCCTGCTTTCGGAGCTTTGAGTCCCTCCACGCTAGTAAGATCCGTCTCCGGGCTATCAAGGAGGCAAAGGCAAAAACATCAAGCTTTCTCGCCCCCTGGACTCCCGGGTCTTCCGACACTCCAAAACTCGCCACCTCTGGACTCGGTGCCACCCTCACCTTGAACACCCTGGATTTGACATCTGCAAATCCCTGCCAGAATCCCCTGAGTTTCGGGCATGCCCAAAACATATGGACATGATTTGCTGGCCCTCCCGCACACCTCACACACTTATCCTCTATCCCAACGAACCTGCTCATCCAGGCCACCGTCATGTGTGCCCAGTGGACCACCTTGAATTGTATCAGGCTGACGCTGGCACATGATGAGGACGTATTGACTCTGCTCAAGACATCCTCCCACAGACCCACCTCTAACTCCTTTCCCAACTCATCTTCCCACTTGCGCTTTACCTCCCCTATCTGGGTTTCCTCCCATTCCATGAGTTCTTTGTAAATTACCGATACCTTCCCCCTCCTCCACCCTTGTTCCAGAAACTACCATGTCCTGTATCCCCTGTGGCGGAAGGAGCAGAAAGTTACAGACCTGCCTTCGCACAAAATCCCTTACCTGGAGTTATCGGAACCCATTCCCTCCCGGAAATTCAAACTTCACTTCCAGATCCTCCAGATCCTGAAAGCTCCCTTCAGTAAACATCCCCCAGCCTCTCAGTACCCACTCTGCCACCTCCGAAACCCTCCATCCATCAAACCCGGCACAAACTGGTGATTGCCACAGATTGGAGCCCGCACCAACCCTCCCTCTACTCCCATATGCTTCCGCCATTGCCCCCAGTCTATCAGGGCCGCCACTACCACTGGGCCGGCGAGAACGGCAGCGGTGCCGTTACCAATGCCCTCAAACTTGTGCCGTTACATGATGCTGCCTGAATATCCAGATAACAAAAACTCCCTCCCACCACCTCAAGCGGCAAGTCCTCCAGCCTCCTCTCCTGCCCCCTCGCTTAGATCACACAAACCTCACTTTTAGTCATATTCAATTTATACCCCGAGAACCGGCCAAATTCCCCTAAGATCCGCATAATCTCTCCCATTCCCTCTAACAGAAATATATAGGAGTAGGTCGTCTGCATAGAGCGAGACCCTGTGTTCCACCAACCCCCCCCCCCCCCCCCCCCCCCCCCCCCCCGGACCAGTCCCTTCCAGTCCTTTGACGCTCTCAGCGCCATCACCAGTGGCTCTATAGCCAAAGCAAACAACAGCGGGGAGACGGGACATCCTTGCCTCAACCCTGATGTAATCTAAAATAGACGGAGCTCACCCGGTTCGTCCGCACGCTCGCCATCGGTGCCTGGTGCAGCAACTGAACTCAGTCAATGAAGCCCTGCCCAGGACCCCCCACAAATAATTCCATTCCACCCGGTCGAAGACCTTCTCCACGTCCATAGTGACCACCACCTCTGCTTCCCTCCCCTCGGAGGGCATCATGATCATATTCAGGAGCCTTCTAACATTGGCCATTAACTGTCTACTCTTAACAAACCCCATTTGGTCTTCCCCTATCACCCCCGAAACACAGTCCTCTGTACTCGAGGACAGGATTTTGACTAGCCTCCAAACCTCCACGGGTCTAGCCCCCCCCCCCCCCCCCCCCCAATCTGTTCCATAAACCTTTTTAGCTCCGCGGCTGGCACCCTCCTTGTCCTTGAACTCAACCGTTCAATGACCATATTGAAGTCCCTTCCCGTGATCAACCTATGTGAGTCCAGGTCCGGGATCTTCCCCAACACCCACCTCATAAATTCCGCGTCGTCCCAGTTTGGTACGCAAATATTTACTAAGACCACCGGCATCACCTCCAACTTCCCACTTACCATAACATACCTATCCCCTGAATCCGCCACTATGCTTCCTACCTCAAATTAAACCCGCTTATTAATAAAAATTACAACCCCCCTAGTTTTAGAATCTAGCTCCGAATGAAATATCCGCCCTATCCAACCCTCACTCAGCCTAGTCTGGTCCACCACCCTCAGCTATGTCTCTTGTAACATTGCCATGTCCGCCTTCAGCCTCTTCAGATGCGCAAACACACGAGCCCTCTTGACTGGTCCAATCAGCCCTCTCACATTCCATGTGATCAGCCTTGTCGGAGCGCACCCCCCGCCCGCCGATCAACCATCATCCTTCTTAGACCAGCCTCTGGCCCGCGTCCTGCACCTCCTCAGGCCCGCCCTCGGATGTCCACCGTCATCGACCTCCCATTTGTTTCCAAGTGCCAGTCCCTCTCCTGCCAGCAGAACAGTTCCCCCCTCCCCCTCCCCCAAACAAAACCACAATCCAAACCCCCCATAATAAACAAGTCACCTGCTTGCCCCTACTGCGCTTCCATGAGCTAGCCCGCCCAGCTAGCCAGGTAGCCCCCGCCTATGGCGCCAAGCATTCTACCCCCACTGCTCTCCCTCCCCTCCGCTCGAACATACATATGCAAAGTACAGTCCCCAACAAACACAAAGAAGAAAATTCCACCCACCATCCCCCAATTACAACAAAGTTAACCCACATGCAACACTGAGCAATGGCCCAAAACTTGGTATAAAACAAGGAAAAGAAATTAAGCAGCACAAGTGCAGAATTACTAGATCCCAAGTTCAATGTCTTCCATCATCTGCCAGTCCCCTGTCTTTCACAAAGTTCAGCGTCTCACCCGACGATGCGAAATAGAGTTCTTGACCATCATGGGTGACCCACAAATAAGCTGGGTACAGCATGCCGAACTTCACCCCCATTCCTAAAGAGGGCCGATTTTACTTGGTTGAAGCTTGCCCTTCTCTTAGCCAGTTCCGCACCCAAGTCCTGGTAAATGCGCAACTCGTTGCCTTCCCATTTGCAGCTCCTCGTCTGCCTGGCCCACCTCAAGATCTGCTCCTTGTCCAGGAACCGGTGCAATCGCACCACCATCGCCCTCGGCAGCTCATTCATCTGCGGCTTCCTCACAAGCGCTCAGTGCTCCCTGTCCACCTCCAAGGGCCGGGAAAACGCATCTTCTCCCATCAGCTTCTCGGGCATACGCGCCACATAGGCCCCTGCATCCAATCCCTCAATACCCTCCGGGAGACGAACGATCCTCAGGTTCTGCCTGCGCGACCTGTTCTCCGGATCCTCCACCTTCTCTTGCAGCCTTTTCTGGTGGTCCCTCATCAGCCCCATCTCCGCTACCACCGCGGTTAGCTGGTCCTCGTGCTCAGCCACCGCCTCTTCCACCTTATCGATCGCATGTGCCTGGACTTCCAATCTATGACCAACCCGGTCAATCCCTGTCTTAATCAGGTCCAGGTACCCCTGTCTTTGCTTGACGAAACTCTCCTGGAGGAAGTTCACTAGCTGCTCTGTTGACCACTGGGCTGGCAATCCCAGTCCCTGACCCTCCACCATGCTTTCCTGTGCCGCTGACTCCCCTGTCTTCTTTGTCGAACAATCTCTTCTTTTCAGACCAGTTCTGGTGCACGACTCCATAAACTGATGCGGAATTCTTCCTCTTTTCTTCACCAGCCTCCAATTTAAGCACTCAAATCCCCCGTACGCCGGGGAAAAGGGTCCCAAAAGTCCACCACAAGCGGGAGCTACCAAATAAGCGACCTCTCACTCCATGGCTGCCACCGAAAGTTCCGGATTTGGATTTTGTTTATTGTCACATGTACCGAGGTACAGTGAAAAGTATTTTTCTGCAAGCAGCTCAACAGATCATTCAGTACATGAAAATAAAATAAAATAAAAGAAAATACATAATAGGGCAACACAAGGTGTGGGAGTTGGGGAGTATGTGGGGATGAGGCAGGGGTCCCTCCCATGTTGCGTTCGGGCTGGGTGGGGAGGAGGTCGGGCATCTTTTCGGGGCCTCTTAGGTCAGGGTGCCATTTAAAAATAGCGTCCCGTTCTCTCACTAAAAAACAGAGCTATAGAACATAGAACAGTACAGCACAGAACAGGCCCTTCGGCCCTCGATGTTGTGCCGAGCAATGATCACCCTACTCAAACCCACGTATCCCCCTATAGCCGTAACACAAACAACCCCCCCTTAACCTTACTTTTTAGGACACTAAGGGCAATTTATCATGGCCAATCCACCTAACCCGCACATCTTTGGACTGTGGGAGGAAACCGGAGCACCCGGAGGAAACCCACGCACACACGGGGAGGACGTGCAGACTCCACACAGACAGTGACCCAGCCGGGAATCGAACCTGGGACCCTGGAGCTGTGAAGCATTTATGCTAACCACCATGCTACCGTGCTGCCCTTAGCTATGTGCAGCCTCGGCTGTGCGTTCCCCGTTCAGGCCCCTTATTCATAGCGAGTCACCTTGAATAGCCATATGTTTTGCGGCTAAATGCGCTCGCTTGGGAAGTTCGTTCCCTTTTGGGAAGATCATGCCCATTACTCCTGGTCCCCTCATCCAAATCAGTGATATATATTGTGAATAACCGGGGCCCATGAACTGATCACTGGGGGATCCCACTGGCCACCGCCTGTCACTTTGAAAAAGCGGCATGATCGATAATTCAACAATTTGAGCTGATTGCCCAGAGGTTACATTTATTTTCATAGATTTTTTTTAGCTCTGCTATTAGCAGGTGCAGAACCTGCCTAAGCGTGCATCCACCATTAGAAAGCAAATATCCCCATCCTCATTGATGGAGGAGCCCAACACATCTGTGCAAAAGACAAGGTTGAAGCATTCCCAACAAACTTCAGCCAGAAGTGCTGAGTGGATGATCTATCACGATCTCCTCCGGAGGTCCTTAGCATCACAGATGTCAGTCTTCAGCTGTAGCCATCTCAGATGGCCACCTGCAAGGGACCATGGGAATTATGGCCAACCCAGGACTCAGTCAGACTCAGCTTGTGTATGTATTTGCAGGGGCAGCACGGTGGCACAGTGGTTAGCATTGCTGCCTACGGCGCTGAGGACTCGGGTTCGAATCCCGGCCCTGGGTCACTGTCCGTGTGGAGTTTGCACATTCTTCCCGTGTCTGCGTGGGTTTCACCCCCACAACCCAAAGATGTGCAGGATAGGTAGATTGGCCACTTTAAATTGCCCCTTAATTGGAAAAGATAATTGGGTACTCTAATTTCTTTTTAAAGTATGTATTTGCAACCCAGATAACTGGACGCGATCGAAACCCCCGCTCATTTGCATTCTAATGGCCCATTTCCCCAGAACAAAAGAACTGTTCTCCGGTAACCGATACAGATGCAGACTAACCGGCGCCACTCCCTTTGCTAAGAAAGCCCAAACAGCCAAGGTCAATGACCGCTAAGGACAAGCCCAGCCATCAAGGCAGCTGCCCCTTTATTGGCCAAAATCGAAGGCAGTGATCGAAGCCTGTTGAATTATTGGGTCCATGTTAAGGATCGCAAAGAGCGCAAAATCCCAGAGGGATAAGAAGAGATACAGCCATGTGTTCGGCCTCTCTTGGATCCGGCTTATGCCAACCCAAGTGTAGCATAATGACCAGACAGACAAGTTCAAGACCAACGATCGCAACCAGACGGATGAGCCCAGCAGAAACAGTGTCACTTCTTCCACCCAGCCACGCAAGATCCAGCCAAAGGCCTTGTCCATATGCATAGAGCCGGTTGCCCTGAAGTTAAGTATAGGTTATTGTAGTTGTTAGGTGTAGTTTAACTTGTAGTGTTTTATGTTGCATGTCGAAGTAATCCTTGTGTGTAAATAAACCATCTTTGAACTTGAACTGACTAACTGGTTGTTTGGTCCTTTGATATCCGGTAAAGTCTTGTGGTGGTATCATTTGATACCTGGCGACTCTAAAGAGCATCATTATTAAAAAGAGCAACACAGCCAAAACGATTCACTCTATGTGATATCAAAAAACAGCTGAAGGCACTGGATACTGCAAAGGCTATGGGCTCTGACAGTATTCCGGCAACAATGCTCCAGTACTTGTCGCACCCCTAGCCAAGCTGTTCCAGTACAGCTACAACGCTGGCATCTACCCGGCAATGGGGAAAATTGCCAGGGTAGGTCCTCTACACAAGAAACAGGACAAATAAAACCCAACCAATTATCGCCCTATCAGTTTACTCTCCATCATCAGCAAAGTGACGGAAGGAGTCATCAACAGTCCTAACAAGCGGCACCTACTCGGCAATAACCTGCTCACAGATGATCAGTTTGGGCTCTGCCAGGATCACTCAGCTCCTGACGTCACTACAGCCTTGGTTCAAACATGAACAAAAGAGCTGAATGCTAGAAGTGAGGTGAGAGTGACTGCACTTAACATCAAGGCAGCACTTGACTGATTATGGCATCAAGAAGCCCAAGCAAAACTGGAGTCAATGGAAATCGGGGAGAAAACTCTCCGCTGGTTGGAGTCATACCAAGCGCACGGTTGTGGTGGTTGGAGTTCAATTATCTCTATTCCAGGACATTACTGCAGGAGTTCCTCAGGGTAGTGTCCTAGGCCCAACCGTCTTCAGCTGATTCATCAATGGCCTCCCTTCCATCACAAGGTCAGAAGTGGGGATGTTTGCAGATGACTGCACAATGTTCAGCACCATTCATGTTTCCTCAGATAATGAAGCAGTCCATGTCCAAATGCAGCTAGACCTGGACAATATCCAGGCTTGGGCTGACAAGTGGCAAGTTACATTTGCGCCACACAAGTGCCAGGCAATGACCATCTCCTACAAGAGAGGATCTAACCACCGCCCCTTGGCATTCAATGGCATTACCATTGCTGAAGCCCCCACAATCAACAGCCTGGGGGTTACCATTGATCAGAAACTGAACTGGACGAGCCACATTAATACTGTGGCTACCAGGGCTGGTCAAAGGTTGTGAATCCGATTGCGAGTAACTCACCGCCTGACCCCCCCCCCAACCGCCTGACAACCCCCCCCCCCCCCTCCCAGGGTCCGAGGAGTTCCACAGAGCAGTCACTGAATGTTCAAAGTTTGTTAAAGTATTTGAATGTTTACAATAGTTTTTAAAAGTTTATGAAAGGATTTAAAAGATTATAAATGATTTTAAACGGTGTTTAAATTTTTCTTAAGTATTTAAAATCATCATAAAACATTCAACTCCCTTTGAGCTGAAGACTTGGCTCCAGGGGTGTATCTTCAGCCCGTGATGGTATTAGGCAGCTTGCATTCACTGTGATTGCACCTCACTGCTGGTACTTGGTCACTTCCTTTGTCCCTTCCGACGCGGCGTGCTTGGCCAGTTCCCTGGGCAGCAACAGCAGCGCACGGCGGTCTGGATCTCCCAGGTGCTGCACTTGTTGTAATGTGTTGCTCGTTCTGGGTGAGTGTGCTTAACACTCGATTTGGCTCTGTTTTGTTACTTAGCTCTGGAGTCGCCAGGTATCGTTAAGATACCGCCACAAGTTTCAAGGTCAAGTTCAAAGCAATAAACCATACACCAATTAGTAAGTTAAAACAAATGAGTTTATTATAATACAATTATAATCTACTCATGCACACGCTAAGATGACTAAACTATTCCTACCACTAAATAAACCAATACTTATCTTAAAGGGAACTGCCGGATCAGGGGACAAGGCCTCTTGCTCTGCACTGGTCCGCAGACTTCAGGTTGGTACGGGTTAAAAAGGGGTCAGGAGTGTCTATCTCTGGTAGCGATCGTTGTGAGACACTTACTTGCTGGCGGCTGCTGTCCCAAACCTCTCCTCTCTCTCGGTAAAGGTCTTCTTCGGTAAAAGGCTGGTCGAGAGGGCTGGTAAAGAGAGGAGGGCTGGACAAGAAGAACAAACTAAGTTTGGGACCTGTCTTTTATAGGTCCTAGAGCTTCGCGCCCTTTTGGGCGGACCCTCTACCTGCTGGGAATCGACTGGGTCTCTTCCCAATCGATTTGTTTGAATCCCCCCAATACTGAGGCTGTCTCTCGGCTACTGGGCGGGCCTTCAGGTGCTTTGTTTTCGAACCCCGCTGGTGCCGGGGTGTCTGGTTTCCCATACGCTGTTGCAATCACTTCCCTATTTGTGTCCATTGTCCCTGGGATCGTTCCATTACTATGTTAACTATCCCGGAGATTGCCTCATTAGTATGCGGAATGTTCGTTTCGGTGCTGTCTGCCCTCTTAGCAGACAGAATACACATTGGCTTGGTGCAGCCTGCTTGTGCTGCAAACTTTGTCCATTTTAACCTGCAAGCTTTGTGTTCCTCCATTTTGTATAGAGGGAATGGCCAACTTCGGTGGCTACAAATGGGACAGGCGGGAAGCCTCATCCACGATGCGCTCGGAAATATAATTGACAAACGAGTTCATGATGCTCATGGCCTTAGTGGAAATGCTGGTATCGTGGTAAACCTGCTTTATCACTTTGTAGATGGAGTAACTCTCCTTCCTGGTTCGCCTCCTCTTCTTGCCACCCTTCACTAGAGTTTTCTTCAGAGCTTTCTTCTGGGAAGTCCCGAAAGACGTGCTGTTAGGTGAATTGGACATTCTGAATTCTCCCTCTGTGTACCGAACAGGCACCGGAATGTGGGGACTAGGGGCTTTTCACAGTAACTTCATTGCAGTGTTAATCTAAGCCTACTAGTGACAATAAAGATTGTTATTATTATTAAACTGCATCCTTCTTTTCATCTCCCATCCTGATCTTCAATTCTCACTGCAGCCAATGAATTCTGCAAATTTACATGTGTCAGTTTGGTAGGGGGCAAACACAGCAACTTCACTGCTGACCGCAAAGTCCTCGTCATTGATCCAAGTGTGTTGCATCCCGGTTTCTGTCTCCACAAATGCTGCCAGACCTGCTGAGTGTTTCCAGAATTTGCTGTTTTTAATTTTGATTTTCAGCGTCCATGGTATTTTACTTGAGTAGTTTTATTTCTGATTATCGGTAATGAGACTTAAATAATCTCTTTGTTTATTTCATCTCAGGAATGGCAGGAACGATTTACTTCCTTGCTGACTTGCTGCAGCCCACAAAGGCAAAATTCCCTGCGTTTGAAATGTAAATCAAACACGGTACCCGTGCAGATTTGTAGATATGATGCAATGCTTTCTCCAGTAAAACAGCTCATGCATGTTTTTGCTTTGAACTGTGGGTAAAGAAGAAGATGCTGATGGAGAGTTTGTTTGTGGTGAATAGCTTCATTTACCAGTAGCACTCCTACTCCACTTAGTGCTACGTTCCAGTGTCTGAGGCTTTTCCATGACTTAAACATTACAAAATTGTAAAAAGTGAAAGATTTTTGTATCTATGGCAGCACACAGAGTCTTGGATGTATTATTGCATCATAAACCCAGTGCCAGGCTTTTATTCCGAAATCAAATAACTTGTGCATTTGAAGCTTGTTCCATAGTGCAGTGGTGAAAAGTTGCTATTTTAACAGCTCTTTTAGCATTTCCATTAAATCCATTTTTCTAAAGCCATAGTGTTAATTAACTGGGCTTTTTCAAGAAGATAATATTTGAAAGAACACCTAATAGTAGCTGCCTTTAGAATTTTTTTTTTTAAAAACATCTTCATCAGCACTGTTTTCTAATGGCGCAGCATTCAAAATCCTTTTGTAAACAATTGGCCAATAGGACAGATCTCTTTGACAGGACAGATCTCTTTGACAGGACAGGACAGATCTCTTTGACAGGACAGGACAGATCTCTTTGATAGGACAGGACAGATCTCTTTGACAGGACAGGACAGATCTCTTTGACAGGACAGGACAGATCTCTTTGACAGGACAGGACAGATCTCTTTGACAGGACAGGACAGATCTCTTTGACAGGACAGATCTCTTTGATAGGACAGGACAGATCTCTGACTGGACAGGACAGATCTCTTTGATCGGACAGGACAGATCTCTTTGACAGGACAGGACGGACCTCTTTGATAGATCGAGTCTCTTTGATAGGACTGGGCGGATCTCTTTGATAGATCGAGTCTCTTTGATAGGACAGGTCTCTTTGATCGATCATGTCTTTTTGAGAGGGGGGCGGCATGGTGTGCAATGGATAGCAGTGCTGCCTCATGGTTCAATCAGCTTCGATCCTGGCTCTGGGTCACTGTCCGTATGGAGTTTGCACATTCTCCCCGTGTTTGCATGGGTTTCGCCCCCAAAACCCAAAGATGTGCAGGGTTGGAAATTAATTGGAAAAAATGAATTGGGTACTCTAAATTTATATTTTTTCAAAATGTCTCTTGGATAGGACAGATCTCTTTCGTGGTGGAACACGTATGTTTACTTTCTAAAATGTTAGTTGTACATGTGTAAAAGCCTAATATAAAAAGTGTAATATTAAAAACCCTCACTGTTATAATTCATTCAGTTAACCACACATGATTTTTAAAGAGTTGTCTATGGTGGTTGTTTTCTGGGGTTGTGGCAAGTTTTCATTTTATCTAAAGTTGGCATTGAAAATGCGGCAGGTGACGGAAATGTTATTGACTGGTAGGTTTTCTGGTAATTATTGCCCTTGTTCATCCTGTTTATTCCATATTAATGATAGGAAACTCCCCATTCCATAAATGCACTTGTTCAGTTTTGATTCTTGTTAGTTGCCATACTTTGTAAAGCAACTAAAAGACCAAAACCACTCAGTTTTCTGTCTTCAATACTGAAATCTAACTACATCATATAGGAATTTGTTTTCTGGTCTGCAATCTGTGCAAAATGTAATACTAGTGCAAAGAACATTGATTCACAAAATGGTCTGTTAACGGAAGCAAAAAAAAATAAAAACATATTCTTCTGTAATGGTTTGATATTTTCTCTTTAATCATAGCATAACGTAACCCACATGATTGCTGTGTCAATCCCCTGTTTCATTGTTTGGATATTATCCTGGTGAAAAATATGTCACGACTGTTTTAATCATTTTTTGCTTTGCCAAGATGTACATAGTGAAAAATATCGACTCCCAACACCTATGATAACCAATTTGTTCTAAAATGAGATGATTCGCAATTAATAATCTACCCTTAGTGTACTATTTTAGATATTTTTTTCTATTCCCAAATAAATAAATTGGCACATAATAAAGATGGTAGGGCAGGTGATGTGCTGGGGCTGCAGTATGTGGGTACTGATGGATGCGAGTGTAATCCAAGACAACTGCATTGGTATAAATGAGATGGATCGGATCTGCAGCCAGATGTATCCATCAAGGGGAAATTGTCTGGACACTTCTGCTCCAGAAGACAGGCTTGCCGCTTAGGTTATAGGCATTTGATTCGGTCCCTGGTCAGGAACAGGAGGATGTGACTGCAAGTGAGGCAGGAAAGATGGCCTAGAAGACAGAAATGGAGGAGCTTCAACCCTTGCAATTGTCCACTAGGTTTAAGGTTCTTGCAGATTGTATGAATGAGACTGGGTTTGAAAGATGGATGAGCAAACTAACCAATGGCACCTTGGTACATTCAAGTGGGGACAGTATAGTCAGGGGAATAGTCATGGTTCTCTGCAGTAGGGCAGCACGGTGGCGCAGTGGTAGCACTGCAGTCTCACGGCGCCGAGGTCCCAGGTTCGATCCCGGCTCTGGGTCACTGTCCGTGTGGAGTTTGTACATTCTCCCCGTGTTTGCTTGGGTTTCGCCCCCACAACCCAAAGATGTGCAAGGTAGGTGGATTGAATAAGCTAAATTGCCCCTTAATTGGAAAAAATGAATTGGGTACTCTATGGTTCTCTGCAGTCGAGAGCAAGAATCTAGAAGGCTGTCATGCCTTTGTAACAAAATGGATGAATTGTTAGCACAGACAGAAATAAATATATATAACCTGATAAACCAATAGAGTCATGGTTGTTAGGTGACCAAGCATGACACAGTGATTAGAACTGCTGCCTTACAGCGCCAGGTATCTGGATTCAATTCTGACCTCTGGTTACTCTGTGGAGTTTGCACGTTCTCCCTGTGTCTGCATGGGTTTCCTCCAGCTGCTCCTTTTTCCTCCCACAGTCCAAAGATGTGTAGGTTAGGTGGATTGGCCATGCTAAATTGCCCAAGGCGCCTGGGATTAGGGCGGGGGTGTGGGCCGAGGTACGGTTCTCTTTCAGAGAGGTGGTGTCTGCTCAATGGGTTGAATGGCCGCCTTCTGTGGTATAGGGATTCTATGATTCTATGAAGGCTAGGACCTGAATATTGAAGAGTATTTGACATTTTGAAAAGACAGCAAGCTAGGTGAGGCAGATTTTTTTTTATTTGTTCATGGGACACGACCATCACAGGCCGAGCCAGCATTTATTGTCCATCCCTAATTGCCCCTTGAGGTGGCAGTTAAGGTCAACCACATTGCTGTGGGTTTGGAGTCATATGTAGGTCAGACCAGGTCAGGGTGGCAAATTTCCTTCCCTAAAGGACATTAGTGAACCAGATGGGTTTTTACGACATTCGGCAATGGGTTCATTGTCATAATTAGACTTTTAATTCCAGATTTGTCTTGAATTCAAATGTCACCATCTGCAGTGGTGGGATTTGAACCATCAGTCCCCAGATCATTACTCTGGGCCTCTGTAGTCCAGTGACAATATGCCACTACCTTCCCTTAAGGATCTCATTTGCACAGTAGTAAGAGATCATAGAACTCATAGAACCCTTACACTGCAGAAGGAGGCCATTCAGGCCATAGAGTCCACACCAACCCTTCGAAAGATTACTCCATCTACACCCCATCCCCATAACTCCACCAAACCTTTGAACACGAAGAGACAATTGATCATGGCCAATCCACTCAACCTACACACCTTTGGACTGTGGGAGGAAAGGAAGCCCACGCAGACACAGAATGTGCAAGCTCCGCACAGACAGTCACCCGAGGTCGGAATCGAACCCGGGTCCCTGGCACTGTGATGCCGTAGTGCTAACCACTGTGTCACCATGCCGCCTAAACCATGACCTTAGCTCAAAAGAGCAAGATCTAGAATTGGTTTGGATAAAGACAAGAACTAGGAAAGATAAGAGGTCACTTGTGGGAGTATTTTATAGACCTCCCCCTAACAGTGGTTACACTATAACACAGAGAATGCAGGAAGAATTAAATCAGGCATGTAAGAAAGTTATTACAATAATCATGGGTGACATCTATATCTAATTTGGCTGAATCAGATTGGAAAAGGTAACCAGGACAGCTCATCAGGTGTACTCTTGGACAATTTTAAAAATAAAATGTATTTCATTACAAACGTGTAAAAAAAGTCACATAACAACACACTCCACAACCTCACAGTCCACAGTTTGTGCAATTTCCACCCCATCCCATGCGACAAACAGTTGCTCAAACATTGAACAACCCCCTGCGTGTCTCGAAGCCCTCCGCCGACCCCCTCAACTCAAATTTGAATTTTTCCCACCGAACAAAGTTGTACATGTTCCCCAGCCAGGCCGCCATCCCCGGTGGCCCATCCAACCTCCAATTCAGCAAGATCCTTCTTCAAGAGGTGAAAGCAATGACCTCGGCCCCCTTCCCCTCCAGCAGCTCCGGCATTTCTGACACCCCCAAAGATCGCCACCATTGGGTCCAGCCTGACCTCCACAATTTTAGATAATGTCCCAAACACCGCTTCCCAGTATCCAACTTCTCGCAACCATAAAACATGGGCACACGATTCGCCGGCCCCCGCCCACACTTCTCACACTTGTCAGCCACCCCTTTGTTGGAACCAACAATTCTACGGACACGTGCTTGTAGGATTAGAATAGCGGTTTTAATATACTTACAACAGAGCCAGCCTGTTAGCCGTTGAACTTTCGGTAAACTGGCCGGCTGACCCTGTGGCACTGATCTTTATACAGCAGCTCGCGGGGGGAGGAGTCCTGGGCGGAGCCAAGGGAGAAGCCCAGTACAACTCTCGAATATTCCCAGAGCTACTCCCCCTGGTGGTCAGGTAGTGCAACTGCACTTACAATATAGACACATGTATATACAGATTATAATCCCGTGTGAATCACATTCACCACATCCTTGAAAGAATCCACTCATTCTCGCCCAGCCATATGTACCCTGTGCATCACCTTGAACTGAATCAACTCATCCTCGCCAGGAGGAGGGTGAATTCACCTTATGCACCGCCTCCTCCACAGTCCCCAGCCTATTCCCCCCCCCTCAACTCCTCCTCTCATTTGTTCTTGATCCTCACCACTTGCACCCCCCCTCTCCCCGCTCCCCCAACCACCCATAAATACACCCAATCCTACACTCTCCTGACTCACTCGGGAGCTGCAGTTGCTCCAATGGCAACCTGGAAAACATTCTCCACTCCTTCCTTGCAAAGTCCCTCGCCTGCATATATCTAAATACAGTCCCCCTCGGCAACTCAAACCTATCCCGCAACTCATCCTGACCTACAAACTGCCTTTCCAGATACAAATCCTTGCCCTCACCAGTCCCACCTCCTTCCACTTCCCATACACCTCCCCAGGCTTAAACCTGTAGTTCCCGCACAGTGATGTCAACACCGATATCCCCTCCAACTTAGTGCCTCTGCAGCTGATTCCACACCCAGACCGTCGACTGTACCCACTATACTTCCCTGGGGCTAGTGGCAGTGGAGCTGTTACCAGAGCCCTCAGACAGGATCTTCCATCTCCCCTCCACCCCCATCAACACTTCACCTTCTCCACACTCGCTGCCCGTTAGCAGTACAGCAGGTTCGGAAGTGCTAACCCCCCTTTCTGCCTCTGTAGCCAGGCCCTCTTTACCCTCGCCACCTTCCCAGCCCATATAAACTCCGAAATCGCTATCTCCAATTTCTAGAAGAAGGCCTTCAGGAGAAAAATCGGGAGGGTCTGGAAAACTAACAAGAATCTTGGCAGCACTATTTATTTTTAGAACCAGCCAGTGTCGGGTGCAATGTATCCCATTTCTTAAAATCTCCCTTAATCTCCTCAACCAACGTTGTCAAATTCCATCTGCACATCGTAGTCCATTCCCTATCACCTGGAACCCCAAATACCTGAACTTTCCCTGGCTACCTTAAATGGCAACATCCCCAAGTTGGCCCCCCACCATCTCGCTCTTCCCGACATTTAACTTATAGCCCAAGAAGGCCCCAAACCTCTCCAATATTCCCATGATCCTATCCATACTCTCTAATTGGTCCGACACGAACAAAAGGTCATTCGCGTATAACGACACCTGGTGTTCCCTGCTCCCCCTCATAATCCCCTGCCACTCCATTGACCTAAGGGCCATCACCAAGGGCTCAATCACCAACGCAAACAACAGTGACAGTAGACACCCCTGTCTCGTTCCCCTGTTAGTCCAAAACACCGTGAATTTACCTCATTTGTACATTCCATTGCCACCGGAGCGACATACAACAAACACACCCACGCCACAAACTTCGGCCAAACTCAAACCTACCCAAGATCTCAAATAAATACCTCCACTCCACCCAATCAAAAGCCTTCTCTACATCCATAGAGACTATAGCCTCCAGCACCTGCCCCACTGGAGTCATAATCACATTTAACAGTCTCTGATGTTACTGGAGAGCTATCTGTCCTTTACAAAATCCATTTGATCCCCGGCACACATCCATCCATCCTCCCCGCTACTTACTTGACCAGCACCTTTATATCTGTGTTCAACAGAGAAATGGGCCGATACGACCCACACTCCAATGATCCTTCCCCTTCTTCGGGATTAGCGTGATCAACACCTGCGTCAGTGTCTCTGGCAGCTCCCCTTTCTCTAGCACCTTGCTAAACATCCTTAACAAATGCAGTGCCAACTACGTCACAAACACCTTATAAAATTCCACCGGAAAGCCATCCAGCCCCGGAGCCTTCCCCGACCTCAACCTCTTAATACTGTCAATCATTCAGTCCCAGCGGCTCCTCCAATGCCTGCCTCCTGTGTTCCTCCAACCTTGGAAACTCCAATCCGTCCAGGAACCGTTCCATATCCACTTCCTCTCCATCCGGCTCTGCCCTGTACAGCTTCTCGTAGTAACCCTCCTCGGCCCTGGCTCTGACACAACCTCCCCCTCCTCTATTCGCACCTTTAAGATTTCCCTGGACGCAGGCGGCCTCACATCAGCTGATGGGCCAGCATATGGCTCATCCGCTCTCCATATTCATATTGCAACCCCCTCGCCCTCCGTAGCTGCCCCACTGTCCTTCCCATCGTCAACCTACAAATTGGGGGGGGGGGGGGGGGGGGGGGTTGGTTGCATGGAGAGTTGGGGTGGATGCTTCGTGGAGGCGGAAAGGTCTCAGTTGGCGCTGGTGTCTACTCACTTGTGCAGCCCGGTGTAGGTCATTGACCTTCCTGCACTGGAGGCTCGGTCACACTCCTGGCGCTTAGAGCCGCCGCCACCTCGTCCCAGACAGCACTAGTTGCCCTATGGCTGACCCTCCGGGACCCTCTTGGAAACAGGACATCAGTCCTGGCCTCAACAACATCTAGCAGTCTCCCCAGGTCTGTGTCCCTGAATCTTAGGGCCAGTTTCCTGGGCGCCATTGTTGCGAGCTGGCTGGCGTTGGCTGAGCAAGTGCAGCTTAAGTGTTGCTCGACCTTGTTAGCGGGGGGCTGGCGAGCGTGCTGCCGGACAATCAGCTGGTGCGAGAAGCCCGTGGGGCCTCCTTAATTGGATCAATTAACGTTGAATAGTGTTGCCAGCCTCGCTGGGAGGTTCCCACTCACTATCACACTTAGAAATTTTTCTGGAGAATCGCACCCCAACTCTCAGTTCTCACCCAATTTGTGGTCCCTTATAAAGTCATTGGCCTCTTCTGGCATTTCAAATTAGTACTCATGGCCTTCAAATGTGACCCACAATTTTGCCAGGTACAGCATCCCAAACCTAATCTTCCTTTGATACAGCACTGCCTTGGCCCTGTTGAATCCTGCACGCCTCTTAACCAACACTGCACCAATATCTTGATATATTCGGACACGATTCCCCTCCCATTCACAGTCTCACTTCCCCCTGGCCCATTGTAGAATCTTCTCCTTCTCAACAAATTTGTGCAACTACACAATCGCTGCCCAGGGCGGCTCTCGGCCTCTGCCTTAAAGACCTGTGGGCCCGATCCCCCTCTGGGGCCTTTTCCAGCACCCCCTCCTCCACTACCTGGCTAACATCTTTGACACATATTTTGTGGTGCTCGTTCCTTCCACACCCTCTGCCAGCCCCACAACCTGCAGGTTCTGCCGCCTGGACCTGTTTTCCTGCTTCTCCACCTTCACCCTCAACAACTTGCACAGAGTCCCTCATGACCTCCGCCTCCCAGGACACGATCCAATTACTTGGTCGGATACCAACGTCTCCACCTCTCATATCTTCACATCTTGTACCTCAAGGCACTTTTCGACACGGCCCATCGATCCTCACAGAGGTGCTATTGCTCCCGCAATGGCCTTTGACAAGTCACCTTGATGAAAACCATCTGGGCCTTTCCCACTTGCGACAACCCTTCCCCCTCCGCCATTTTTGCAATTGTTGCTGCGTCACAGGTCCCCTCCAATTCCTTAGACAGGTCTTTAACTGTTTTGTGCCGGGTCTAGGAGCCAGTAGACATGCCAATCTTGGAGAGAACCTCTCCCTCTACACCTTCTGCACCACTTTCCTGCCAGAGCTACCCCGCTAATGGGTATAAAGTGCCCAAACCACGCCTTTGAGCCGGAGCTGCCCTGTCTGCGACCACTCACTCCATGGCCGCCACCAGAAGTCCAGGCCAATTTCTTTGAGTGCTGTGTTTGAGCGTTGACAGGATTAATCAATAACCTGTGATTAAAGGAGCATTTAAGTGACTGTGAGCATAGAGTGACAGAATTTCACCTTCAGTTTAAAAGAGGAAAGTGTACGTCTATTGTCTAAGACTATTGTAAACCTAAATAAAAGTATAAGGGCAGAGCTGGTTAATGTAAACTGGGAAGCCAGGTTAAATGGTAGGACTGTAGTGTTGCAGTGGCAGATTTTTAATCACTTGCCAAAGATCTATGCCAGTGAGAAAATGTCATGACCACAGAACAGATATTTCCTCAGTGGTTTGTAAACATGTGCACATGTGTGTGCGCACACACCCCCTTTTAGTTTGTGAATGATACCATGTGAAATTAACCAGCAGCAAAGCTTTAGTCTTAAACAGGATGATGTTTACTTTATTACAAAACAGGTGCTGAAAGTTACTTCAGTAAAACTGATAACATTATTAACTAAAAACTGATACAAAGATTAAAACGAAGACAAAGAAAACAAGTGATGCACTATCAATTCCGACGAGGTGAGAGTAGAGTGTAATCGTGGCTTTATTAAGCAGAGATGTGTAGCTCCCGCAGCTGCTGCCGAAATGGCTGCAGCTCGGTGAGCACACACATTTATACTCCGCCTACTGGGCGGAGCCAGCAGGCAGGGATCTACCCCCGTACCTGTAGTACAGGAGCCTTACCGTATTACCTCTCATATACGTATTATACAAACAGTGGTGACTACCACAATCACCCCCTGTTAAACAGAGTCCAGCGGGGGTGGTGGAAGACTATTTACATGCATTTTCAGGTTAAAGTTTTGGGGAAAGTTCACAGATCAGCTGATCGGGTGCCTTGATCCTCCTTTGTGAGCGTCGCAATCCCGATGGCGATGCAGGCATCAGCTCGGTCGCCGGTGACTCCGGGAGCCTCTAGACCACATCTTCATCTCCAGGTGGGACATACTGGCACTGGAGCGTGTCCAGTGGAGATTCACACGGATGATCCCTGGAATGGCGGGTCTAACATATGATGAACGGCTGAGGATCCTGGGATTGTATTCATTGGAGTTTAGAAGGTTAAGGGGAGATCTAATAGAAACTTACAAGATAGTACATGGCTTAGAAAGGGTGGACGCAAAGAAACTGTTTCCGTTAGGCGAGGAGACGAGGACCCGTGGGCACAGCCTTAAAATTAGAGGGGGTAAATTCAGAACAGAAATGCGGAGACATTTCTTCAGCCAGAGAGTGGTGGGCCTGTGGAATTCATTGCCGCGGAGTGCAGTGGAGGCCGGGACACTAAATGGCCTCAAGGCAGAGATAGATAAATTCTTGATGTCGCGAGGAATTAAGGGCTACGGGGAGAATGCTGGTAGGTGGAGTTGAAATGCTCATCAGCCATGATTGAATGGCGGAGTGGACTCGATTGGCCGAATGGCCTTACTTCCACTCCTATGTCTTATGGTCTTATGGACCAAGGGGAGGACAGATCACCCTGGAGTGGGGGCTGTGGTGAGGTGCGCTGGGGGGAGGAAGGGTGGCGCCGGGGCAGTGGGGGGGGTGGGGACCCAGCTGGTGCCAGGTCCCTGAGGGAGACTGTGTCTTGGCGGCCGTCGGGGTACGCCACGTAGGCGTACTGCGAGTTTGCATTGAGTAGCTGTACCCTCTCGACCAACGGGTCCGCCTTGTGGAGCCGCACGTGCTTGCGGAGGAGAACGGGTCCTGGAACTGCCAGCCACGTTGGGAGTGAAACCCCGGAGGTGGACTTCCTGGGGAAGGCAAGGAGACGTTCATGGGGGTTTGCATTAGTCACAGTACAAAGTAGCGACGGAATGGAGTGAAGGGCGTTGGGGCGGACCTCCTGCCAGCGGGAGACCGGGAGATTCTTCGACCGTAGGGCCAGCTGGACAGCCTTCCAGACCGTCCCATTCTCCCGCTCCACATGCCTGTTTCCCCTGGCGCTGTAGCTGGTCGTCCTGCTCGAGGCAATGCCCCTGTTGAGCAGGTAAGGGCGCAGCTCTTCGCTCATAAACGAGGATCCCTGGTCGTTGTGGAGGTAGGCAGCGAAACCGAACAGAGCGAAGATGGTGTTGAGTGCTTTGATGACGGTGGCAGACGTCATATCGGGGCATGGGATGGCGAAGGGGAATCTGGAGTATTCGTCGACCACATTGAGGAAGTGTGTGTTTCTGTTGGTGAAGGGGAGGGGCCCTTTGAAGTCCACGCTGAGGCGTTCAAAGGGGCGGGACGCCTTCACTAGATGTGCACGGCCTGGCCGGTAGAAGTGCGGTTTGCACTCCGCGCAGACCTGGCAGTCTCTGGTGATATCCCTGACTTCCTCAATGGAGTAGGGCAGATTACGGGCCTTTATGAAATGAGAGAACCGGGTGACCCCTGGGTGACAGAGATCGTCATGCAGGGTCCGAAGTCAGTCCACTTGTGCGCTGGCACATGTACCTCGGGATAGGGCGTCGGGGGGCTCATTGAGCTTACTGGGGCGATACAAAATCTCGTAATTATAGGTGGAGAGCTCGATCCTCCACCTCAAGATTTTATCATTTTTGATCTTGCCCCGCTGTGTGTTATTGAACATGAAGGCAACCGACCGTTGGTCAGTGAGGAGAGTGAATCTCCTGCCGGCCAGGTAATGCCTCCAATGCCGCACAGCTTCTACCATGGCTTGGGCCTCCTTCTCGACGGAGGATTGCCGAATTTCGGAGGCATGGAGGGTGCGTGAAAAGAATGCCACGGGCCTCCCTGCCTGGTTGAGGGTGGTGGCTAGAGCAACGTCTGATGCATCGCTCTCGACTTGGAAGGGGAGCGTCTTGTCGACCGCGTGCATCGCGGCCTTCGCGATGTCGGCCTTGATACGGTTGAAGGCCTGGTGAGCCTCGGCCGTCAATGGGAAAGCGATGGATTGAATGAGTGGGCGGGCCTTGTCCGCATAGTTTGGGACCCACTGGACGTAGTACGAGAAGAACCCCAGGCATCGTTTGAGGGCCTTGGAGCAGTGGGGGAGGGGGAGTTCCATGAGGGGGTGCATGCAATCGGGGTCGAGCCCTAGAACTCCATTTTGCACCACATAGCCGAGGATGGCTAAACGGTTGGTGCTGAACACGCACTTCTCCTTGTTGAACGTTAGGTTGAGGAGAGTGGCGGTGTGGAGGAATTTTGAAAGGTTAGCGTCGTGGTCCTGCTGGTCGTAGCCGCAGATGCTGACGTTACCCAGGTATGGGAAGGTGGCCCGCAGCCCGTACCGGTCAACCATTCGGTCCATCTCCCGTTGGAAGATCGAGACTCCATTAGTGACGCCGAAGGGGACCCAAAGGAAGTGGTAAAGGCGGCCGTCCATTTCAAATGCGGTGTACGAGCGATCCGCCTTGCGAATGGGGAGCTGGTGGTAGGCAGATTTCAGGCCCACTGTCGAAAAGACCCAGTACTGTGCAATCTGATTGATCATATCAGATATGCATGGGAGGGGGTACACGTCGAGCTGCGTGTACCAATTGATGGTCTGACTGTAGTCAACGGCCATCCTGTTTTTCTCCCCAGTTTTCACAACCACCACTTGGGCTCTCCAGGGGCTGTTGCTGGCCTCGATGATGCCTTCCCACAGCAGCCGCTGGACCTCAGACCTGATGAAGATCCTGTCCTGGGCACTGTACCATCTGCTCCTGCTGGCGACGGGTTTGCAATCCGGGGTGAGGTCCGCAAACAGGGTAAGCGGGTCGACCTTAAGGGTCATGAGGCCGCATACAGTAAGGGGTGGTAGGGGCCCGCCGAATTTCAGGGTTAGACTTTGGAGGTGGCACTGGAAGTCCAGGCCGAGTAGCAAGGCAGCACAGAGGTTGGGGAAGACGTAGAGCCGGAAGTCGCTGAACTCTACGGCCTGGATGGTGAGGGTGGCGGCACAGTACCCTCGGATCTCCACGGAGTGGGAACCAGAGGCCAGGGATATTCTCTGGTTAATGGGGTGTACCGCGAGGGAGCAGCGCCTTACCGTAGAGGGGTGGATGAAGCTCTCTGTGCTCCCGGAGTCAAGAAGGCAAGATGTCTTGTGCCCATCGACCTTTACCATCGTCGACGCGGTTAAGAGGTTGTGCGACCAGGACTGGTCGATCATGATGGAGGCGAGCTGTAGCTGGTGTTGGAAGGCCGGCTGGTCAGCGGCGGTTGCAGGCAATGAGCGGCCCAATGAGGTGCCCGACGAGCAAGGGTCCTGAGGCGGGGAAGATGGCGGCACCCACTGGGCGCATGTGGCAGGCAGCGTTAAAGATGGCAACGCGCTCGGGCCGCACGAGGCCTGATGGGAGCAAGGTGGTGGCACCCACAGGCCGCACGAGGGGGGTGCAGGAACAATGGGTCTGGTTACAGTGGCGATCGACCGGGCCTGGCACACCGCAGCGAAATGTCCTTTCTTCCCGCAGGCCTTGCAGAGTGCGCTCCACGCCGGGCAGCGCTGCCGGGGTTGCTTTGTCTGTCCGCAGAAGTAGCACTTGGGCCCCCCGGGGTTGGCTAGCTGCCGCGCAGGCTTGGGGTTTGGCTGGGGGTGGTCGCTGGTGGGGTCTATGATGTCCAGGAGGGGGGCACGTGTGGTCGGGGGTCTACGCTTGTACATTACAGGAGGCGACCGTGAATGAGATCGCGACTTTCTTGGTCGGCGCGAGGTCGAGGGTAGCCCCTTCTACGAGACGCTAGCGGATGTACGCCGACCCTATGCCTGTAACGAAAGCGTCCCTGATTAGGAGTTCGGAATGTTCAACGGCCGAATCAGCCTGACAATCGCAGTCCCTCGCCAGGGCGTGCAGGGCTCACCGACTCACCGGGGAATTAATGCCGCGTGGACAGGAGGTGCCTGGCGTAGAGTTTGTTGGTCTGTTGGGTGTAGTTCTCTTTCAGTAGCCCCATGGCCTCAGCGTAGGTAGGTGCTTCCCAGATGAGGGGGTAGATATTGGAACTCAGCCGCGTATACAGGATCTGGAGCTTCTGTGCCTCTGAGAGTGGTTCTGTCGCAGATCCGTTGTAGGCTTCAAAGCAAGCTAGCCAGTGGGTGAAGGCTGACTTGGAGTTGTCTGCTTGAGGGTGCAGCTACAGGCGATCCGGCTTGATGCGGCGATCCATCGTTGTAAAATCTCTGCTTAATAAATTGATGCACTATCAATTACCACGAGACGAGAGTAGAGAGTAATCGAGGCTTTATTAAGCAGAGATGTGGAGCCTCCCGCAGCTGTTGCCGAAATGGGTGCAGCTCGGTGAGCCCACACATTTATACTCCGCCTACTGGGTGGAGCCAGCAGGCAGGGATCTACCCCTGTACCTGTAGTACAGGAGCCTTACCGTAATACCTCTCATATACGTATTATACAACAGTGGTGACAACCACAACAAGATAATTAAGGATGACATTTCAAATGAGTGTCTGTGAGATATCATTGTGGGCCCATTGCAAAGTGAAGGGGTTGAAAGGGTTCGTATTAGCAGCTGTGTTGGCTTCTGCAGTTTTCCTTTTTCTGCTGGACACAGAGGTCAAGTAGGTTTTAGGAGATTGTGTTCCTCACTAGTTCTGCAGTTGCAACACATGAGGATTGCCTGGATATTCCAGCAGAACTACAGGAACAGCTTATTTCTTAATATTCTCTTTTTGACATCCGATGAGAGAGCTAAGCTCTGACATGATGTTTATAATGATTATGTATATTGACTGGGATGTAATGGGTTAACAATTTAATGATAGTTCTTACTACTAGAGGGAACCACAGAAAAGTCTTAGAAATATCATGTGACTAGGGGATTCTGGGATTAGATTAGAAAATGATTAGATATTTAAGAGTTAAGAGAGAGCTGAGTGTCAGGCGTAGAGTGCACTTGCATACTTGAGAGTTCTTTGAGTTAGAGATAGCATAGTTTTATATATTAAACTTCTACTTTAGGAATGTGATTGAATCTGAATTAGTAGTATAATAAATCAATGGTTTTGTTCGTTAACAAAGCTTTGTGTTCTTTGTTCAACACTATGCATACGAGCCATCCAGATAAAGCAATATAGAGAACATAACAATGTTGAACCAAGTTATTCCTGGGGTTCTGCACCCATGGTTTTCACAGCCTGTCTTCCTCACAACAAAAACAACATGGCTGCTGTGTTAATTTTAATGAAACATTTGAGCTGTTTCTCTTATGAAGTTGTGAAAAGTACTGACAGAGCTTGTGGAGAAATGTTACTTCTGTTTCTGCTGGCACTTAGCTGTTTTACAAGTACATACTGCATATTATCAATGACAGTATAAATACACTAAGTGATTTAAGAAACACAAGGTTCCCAGAATGTTTGTAGGTGCAGTCAGTGGGGACAAATGAGGGGAATGGAGAGAAATATGGGCAGTTTGGAGCAGTGAGCGAGCAGGTTGAAATGCCATTGTCAATGCACGAGTCAAATGTCAGCCTTAATGGTAGCAGTCGTGCCGCTATTTTGCAAGGTCATGGGGTCAAGTACCAGTCCAGAGGGAGGACCATAAGTGGGAATTTTCCAGTCCCTCACCTCCCCCTCCGCAGGTTTCACCGCGACAGGGCTGGCGAGCCATTGAAAGCTCCATCCACATCAACAGGACCGGAGGATCCCACCGTTATGAGGGGCTGGAAAATTCCGGCCATGGATCAGTAGATCCACAGAAAGAAGCCATTCAGCCCATCAAGTCACCCCCAGCTCCTTTAAACAAGAGTCAGTTTAGTCCCAATCCACTGTTCTTTCCCCATAACCCTGCAATTTGTTTCTCCTATTTATCCAATTCAGATGGCACAGTGGCGTAGTGGTTAGCTCTGCTGCCTACGACACTGAGTACCTGGGTTCAATCCTGGCCCAGGGTCACTGCCCGTGTGGAGTTTGCAAATTCTCCACAACCCAAAGATTTGCAGATTAGGTGGATTGGCCACGCTAAATTGCCCCTTAATTTTAAAAAAAGTAATTGGGTACTCTAAATTTATTTTTAAAAATGTATTTATCCAATTTCCTTTTGAAGAATATTATTGAATCTGTAGCTGCCACCCTATTGGGCAGTGCCACTGACCACTTGGGAAAATAGGATACACAAACTTTAGGAATAGATTTTCAGTGGCTATACACAATGTTGACGGATTGTTTTAAAGTCAATTGAAAGCTTAGACATTGAAGATTGGCCTATGTAGACAGGTCAATTGTGGTCATGTTTTTATGTGAAACATGAGAATAGTTTGGCCAATATGTAGACTCATCACCTGGCTGAGTAAGGCTGATACTGGAAGGGTTAACTATCACCAGATACCTAAAATCACAAGTATGATGCATATGGTAGATCATAGAATTTACAGTGCAGAAGGACATCATTCGGCCCATCGAGTCTGCTCCGGCTCATACAAAGAGCACCCTACTCAAGCCCACGTATCTACCCAATGCCGTAACCCAGTGACCCCCACTTAACCTTTTTAGACACTAAGGGCAATTTAGCATGGCCAATCCACCTAACCCACGCATCTTTGGACTGTGGGAGGAAACCGGAGCACCCGGAGGAAACCCACACAGACACGGGGAGAACGTGCAGGCTCCGCACAGACATTGACCCAAGCCGGGAATCGAACCTGGGACCCTGGAGCTGTGAAGCAACTGTGATAACCACTATGTGACTGTGCTGCCCCTATGATATTGTAAGAGCTGACATCTTTTTGCATCCTTTTTATACTGCTGTAGGCAAAGTGTTTCTGCCTGGAGATCAATTTAAAAATCCTTAAGCATATAATCTAGGTTGTTATGACACCCTGAGCTAATGCACGGTCAATTCCAGCACTACAGGCCCCGGAGTCACAACACAAGTGAATTAACCAATAATTCTTATAAAAATAGCCAAAACCTTTGGCCTTTGGTTCTAAGTCACCAGGTTTGTTAGTTTGAACACAATTACTGTTTATAAATAGAACAAATGTGAACTATGTAATGAATACAGCTGCTTAACATCAAGCTAATACCTGACTCCCCCTTTAACGGCCCCACCCTCTACCCCACACAGATGCCAAACACAGGGTGGAAAGGTATAAAAATAATAAGGATTAAGGTCAAAAGATAAGAGTCCTTGCTTCAGATGATGACGAGTTCTTCAGTGCACTTTCTTCACAGTATGAGTGTAGTTTAAAGTCTCTGACCTACAACTCTTAATGATCTTCCTTGCAGTTAGCAATATCCTACTCAGATTTTCCAGCAGAGCTTCAGACCAGCCTAATCTGCAGAAAGGCTTATCAGATTCTGCTCTTTGCGTGCATCAGCCTTTTCTGCAGAGAGAGAGAGTTGATTCCCACAGAGGCCTTTTTGGTGAGAATTCACTGGTGATTTCTGAAGAAAACAGAGTGAGAAAAAGACAGCTTTCCTCCCTTAGCTGCTAAAAGTAAAACTGAACCCTCTTTAGGTCCCTGAACCATTTCAGTGGGAGATAACCAATCATCGCCTGTTACTGGGAAGAGCACCATCTTTTAGTCCCATTCATTGGCCACCAGCTACACCAATCAATCTGGGTAATCATTGATGTCAGTCTAAAACTGCACAGAATTCTGGATCACTGTGTTTGAATTAAAGGTGCAGGCTGCTTTGCCTCAGAGCCACAGGTCTATTAAACATGCCATTAGGGCAATAAAAAGACCCATTTTAACTGACCTCAAATTCTGCTACAGATTATTTTGGGCTCAATCCCTCCTCTCTGGAAACATTTTGACCTCCTCCAACCAGCTCAACTGTACACTCCAATGGTGTTGCACCACAGATTATCTGTTTAAATAAAATATAAGGTAGGCTTTTTAGTCAATACTGTAATCAATGCATATCTAATGTGTCATGGGAGTGTCCCTTTAAGACATGTTTTGTCTTATCAAATGGCTTCAGTGATGTCATTGTGTGGATGGAGCTGGGCTGTGGCTCTGGGTTTTACTTTCGTTTTGGTTTGGGCTGTTTTGTGGCTCTGAGATTTTTTGATTTCGTTTTCACATTTGGATGCTGAATTCAGACAGACAAGTATCTTGAAGTGTCTCTCTCTGCCTTCAGTTTAAAAGCTGTATCCAGATGATTTGATAACTTAAAAGTGATAACTGCTTTCTGGAAGAAATTCAAACCTGCTGATTTGGATACGAAACAAGAAGCACCTATATCAGGTGTTGAGTGCTGTGTGCTGGGCCACACCTTTGAAAAGGAGGTACTGGTTCATGGGATCTTGTTACTTTACTTAAAGAGGGAATTTATTAAGGGTTATACATAGAGTACTGTAGCCGTGTGGGGTATTTATGTTTGTAGCTGATAAAAATGTGAACTGTGTGTGTTTATAAAAATGTTAACTAAATTTGTAGAATAAACTTTGTTTTTGATTTAAAATGCTCAAGGCCTCTGTTGAATAACACTTGAAAGATAGGCCCTTGTGCTCCCCGTAACCAAAATTAATAAACAGTTGTGGGTCAGGTGAACTCCATGATATACTTTGGAGTTTTCTAAACTCTGGCCCATAACAAATGCAACAAATTTCAGTTCAATGCACATCATATAAAATAGCCATTCAGTCATGGAGGTCGACAGCACAGAAAAGACCCTTCGCGTCTACGCCGTGAATAACATACAGCAAATAAATGATGTTACGTAATCACCCCTCATAGTAGGAGTACAAAACCAGACTTCAGATGAAAAATATCAGCAAATAAAAACAGATAATCTAATGAAATTGGCTATGTTTTGCTGTCCAGCACAGATCAGGGGTTTGGGCAATTGTGAAGCACACATACATTGCTGACATACATAATGTAGTTAAGCATATAACATGTTCAAGTCAGTCCTAATCTTTACGTCCTAGCCTGTTTTATCTGTGAATATACGGGGATTTTGATTCAAACATGCTAATCCATGACAAATTGCACCTTTATTGAGATTTGTCTGACTCTTGTCTGTCGAAAAGCTATGGGGCGGGATTCTCCATTTCTGAGACTCATGGCTGGTTCTCCAATCGGCGACGGCAAAATCGGGTTCGCCGATCGGCCGGAGAATACATTTTTACGCTGGAATCAGGGGCGGCGCCGTTTCTCTGATGCTACGCCCCCTCAAAAAACAGCGTACCCAAGGAGTACGCCGCGTCGTCGGGACATCACCTGAGACCCTCCCCCGATGTTCCGCCCCCGATGGGCCGAGTCACCGACGGCCTGGGACACATGTCCCCACAACTTTCGGTGACCTCGGATGGCACCTGCAAACTGTGTCCCCTATTTACATTCTGCCTCCATCTGGTTCGGCGTGTGGTCCCTCCCGCCCCCTCCCCCAGCCTACCCTTCCCTGCCCCCCTTTCCCCCCACTTGTGTCCCCCTGGTCGGTCTTGGGGAGGAGGGGGGTGTTTCCCTCCCCTTCCTCTCCCCTTCTCCCCCCTTCTTTTCTTCACCCATCGACTTTGGCTGTGTTTCCCCTGTGATTGGGGGGGGAGGGGGGTTTACCTCCTCCCTCCTGCATTCTCCCTTTAGTGTCTTTCCCGCCTTTTGTCCTCCCCCCCCCCCCTTCTCCCCCCCCTCCCCCCCCCCCCCCCCCCCCCCCCCCACCACCACCCCGGGTTGCATGTTCCTATGGTTCCCCCCGTCTTTATTTTTCTTTTTCCTCTCCCTTTCCTTTCTACCTTTCCCTTTTCCCATCTATTCGATTTTGCTGGCCTCGAACAGGTTCTGGAACAGGCCGACAAACTGCCCTCATGCGATTAGGAAGCCATCCTCCGACCCTTGGATGGTGTACTTAATCTGCTCCAGGTGGAGAAATTCCGAAAGGTCAGCGAGCCAGTCTGCAGCTGTGGGTGATGCTGCTGATCGGCAGCCGAACAGGATTCTCTGGCATGCGATGAGGGAAGCGAAAGCCAGGGCGTTGGCCCCCTTCCCCATGTGTAGCTCTGGCTGCTCTGACACCCCGAAGATTGCCACATTTGGGCACGGCTCCACCCTCATCCCCATAACCTTGGACATAGAACATAGAACGATACAGCGCAGTACAGGCCCTTCGACCCACGATGTTGCACCGACATGGGAAGTCAAAAACTAAAGGCCATCTAACCTACACTATGCCATTATCATCCATATGCTTATCCAATAAACTTTTAAATGCCCTCAATGTTGGCGAGTTCACTACTGGTGCAGGTAGGGCATTACACGGCCTCGCCACTCTTTGCATAAAAAAACCTACCTCTGACCTCTGTCCTATATCTATTAACCCTCAATTTAAGGCTATGTCCCCCTCGTGCTAGTCACCTCCATCCGCGGGAGAAGGCTCTCACTGTCCACCCTATCTAACCCTCTGATCATTTTGTATGCCTCTATTAAGTCACCTCTTAACCTTCTTCTCTCTAACGAAAACAACCTCAAGTCCATCAGCCTTTCCTCATAAGATTTTCCCTCCATACCAGGCAACATCCTGGTAAATCTCCTCTGCACCCGTTCCAAAGCTTCCACGTCCTTCCTATAATGAGGCGACCAGAACTGTACGCAATAATCCAAATGCGGCCGTACTAGAGTTTTGTACAGCTGCAACATGACATCATGGCTCCCGGAACTCAATCCCTCTACCAATAAAGGCCAACACACCATAGGCCTTCTTCACAACCCTATCAACCTGGGTGGCAACTTTCAGGGATCTATGTACATGGACACCGAGATCCCTCTGCTCCTCCACACTGCTAAGAATTTTACCATTAGCCAAATATTCTGCATTCGTGTTATTCTTTCCAAAGTGAATCACCTCACACTTCTCTACATTAAACTCCATTTGCCACCTCTCAGCCCAGCTCTGCAGCTTATCTATGTCCCTCTGTAACCTGCAACATCCTTCCACACTGTCTACAACTCCACCGACTTTAGTGTCATCTGCAAATTTACTCACCCAACCTTCTGTGCCCTCCTCTAGGTCATTTATAAAAATGACAAACAGCAACGGCCCCAGAACAGATCCTTGTGGTACGCCACTCGTAACTGAACTCCATTCTGAACATTTCCCATCAACCACCACCCTCTGACTTCTTTCAACTAGCCAATTTCTGATCCACATCTCTAAATCACCCTCAATCCCCAGCCTCCGTATTTTCTGCAATAGACGACCGTGGGGAACCTTATCAAACGCTTTACTGAAATCCATATACACCACATCAACTGCTCTACCCTTGTCTACCTGTTCAGTCACCTTCTCAAAGAACTCGATAAGGTTTGTGAGGCATGACCTACCCTTCACAAAACCATGCTGACTATCCCTAATCATATTATTCCTATCTAGATGATTATAAATCGTATTTCTTATAATCCTCTCCAAGACTTTACCCACAACAGACATGAGGCTCACCGGCCTATAGTTACCGGGGTTATCTCTACTCCCCTTCTTGAACAAAGGGACCACATTTGCGATCCTCCAGTCCTCTGGCACTATTCCTGTAGCCAATGATGACATAAAAATCAAAGCCAAAGGCTCAGCAATCTCTTCCCTGGCTTCCCAGAGAATCCTAGGATAAATCCCATCAGGCCCCGGGGACTTATCTATTTTCATCTTGTCCAGAATTGCCAACACTTCTTCCCTAAGCACCTCAATGCCATCTATTCTAATAGCCTGGGTCTCAGCATTCTCCTCCACAACATTATCTTTTTCCTGAGTGAATACTGACGAAAAGTATTCATTTAGTATCTCACTTATCTCCTCAGCCTCCACACACAACTTCCCACCACTGTCCTTGACTGGCCCTACTCTTACCCTGGTCATTCTTTTATTCCTGACATACCTATAGAAAGCTTTTGGGTTTTCCTTGATCCTACCTGCCAAAGACTTCTCATGTCCTCTCCTTGCTCTTCTTAGCTCTCTCTTTAGATCCTTCCTCGCTTCTTTGTAACTATCAAGCGCCCCAACTGAAACTTCACGCCTCATCTTCACATAGGCCTCCTTCTTCCACTTCTTTGGTAAACCACGGTTCCCTTGCTCGACCGCTTCCTCCCTGCCTGACTGGTACGTACTTATCAAGAACATGCAATAGCTGTTCCTTGAACAAGCTCCACATATCCAGTGTGCCCAACCCTTGCAGCCTACTTCTCCAACCTACACATCCTAAGTCATGTCTAATGGCATCATAATTGCCCTGGAGAAGGCTGCCCAGAACCCAGCAAGCTTGGGGCAAGCCCAGAACATGTGGATATGTTTGCCCATGCCCCTCTGGCACCGTTCACATTTGTCCTCCACCTCCGGGAAGAACCTGCCCATTCGGGTTCTGGTCAGGTGCGCTCTGTGCACCACTTTGAGCTGCATTAGGCTTAGCCTTGCGCAGGAGGAGGTGGAGCTCACCCTGCTCAGTGCTTCGCTCCAGAGTCCCAACCCCACCTCCCCCCCCAGTTCATCCTCCCATTTCTGTCTGGTCTTGTCCAGTGGTGTTCGGACTCTGTCCTGTAGCTGTCCATGCATTTTCCCACAGAGTCCCCCTTCTTTACTGTCTGTACTTATCAGGTCCTCTAATAGTGTAATCTTTGGAGCTCCAGGGTACCCGACTGTCTCTTTGTGGAGGAAGTGCTTTATCGCAGGTGTCTCATTTCCTGTCCCGTCGGTAGTTCCCATTCCTCCGTCAGTTCGTCCAGTGTCGCCAGTCTGTGCCCTGTGTAAAAGTCCCTGTCAGTGTGCCCCTGTCCCGTCTCCATTTCCTGAAGATAGTGTCTAGCGTGGCTGGGGGAATTTGTGATTGCTGCAGATGGGAGCCATGGGGGACATCCTAGTCAGCCCGAACTGCTGTCTTAATTGGGCCCATGGTTTCACGAGTTTCAAAAGCACAAGTGAATCATGCTGTCGGGAACTCGGCCCATCGGAGGCGGAGAATCGCGGAAGCTATTCTCCGCCCAATCGCATTTCCCGATTTCGCCGTTGGCTAATGGAGAATCCCGCCGATAATGTTTGTGTCGGTTCTTTCCAGCCCTCAAGAATTGCAGCGTGTGAATTGTCAATCCTGATGCTGTTCTCTCAATATGGAAATTATTATTTCATAATTTTCTCCAGGGTGACATTAAAATGAGAGAGTTATTTAGTGTTATGCTAAAGATTCATGCTGGAAAGTATTATTAAACTAGCAATGCCTTTCCTATTCCCAATAAACCACATCACCCAGAATCTGCAATCCCAGTGTTCTGAGACTAATTAATGATAATCTTTATTAGTGTCACAAGTAGGCTTACACCAACACTGCAATGAAGTTACTGTCAAAATTAATGGAACTAATTGGTTAAGGCAGAGATGAATAACAGCTGAGGCATTGAATCACCTCACCGAGGCGATCAAAAACAGTGCCCAATCCATCCACAAGATGGCAGTAACGTAAAAAGAATGTCACTCAACCTGCCTTTCTCAACACAGCAAATAGGTTTAAGTAAAGCTTAGAAATCTCTGTTAGTGAAATTAGCACAGAGACACGGGACGGGTAGAATGTTCTTGTGGGCTGAGGTCCTCAAGCCCGCACCTATGAGGAGCACTGTCTGAGGGTGCTGCGCTGAGAGGGTGCTGCGCTGAGAGGGTGCTGCACAGAGAGGGTGCTGCACTGTCTGAGGGTGTTGCACCGAGACGGCGCTGCACCGAGAGGGTGCTGCACCGAGAGGGTGCTGCACTGCCTGAGGGTGCTGCACCAAGAGGGTGCTGCACCGAGAGGGTGCTGTACAGAGAGGGGGCTGCACTGAGAGGGTGCTGCACTGAGAGGGTGCTGCACCGAGAGGGTGCTGCACTGAGAGGGTGCTGCACTGAGAGGGTGCTGCACCGAGAGGGTGCTGCACCGAGAGGGTGCTGTACAGAGAGGGGGCTGCACCGAGAGGGTGCTGCACTGAGAGGGTGCTGCACCGAGAGGGTGCTGCACTGAGAGGGTGCTGCACTGAGAGGGTGCTGCACTGTCTGAGGGTGCTGCGCTGAGAGGGTGCTGCACTGAGAGGGTGCTGCACTGAGAGGGTGCTGCACTGAGAGGGTGCTGCACTGCCTGAGGGTGCTGCACTGCCTGAGGGTGCTGCACTGCCTGAGGGTGCTGCACTGAGAGGGTGCTGCACTGAGAGGGTGCTGCACTGAGAGGGTGCTGCACTGAGAGGGTGCTGCACTGAGAGGGTGTTGCACCGAGAGGGTGCTGCACTGAGAGGGTGCTGCACTGAGAGGGTGCTGCACTGTCTGAGGGTGCTGCACCGAGAGGGTGCTGCACTGAGAGGGTGCTGCACTGAGAGGGTGCTGCGCTGAGAGGGTGCTGCACTGAGAGGGTGCTGCACCGAGAGGGTGCTGCACTGCCTGAGGGTGCTGCACTGAGAGGGTGCTGCACTGAGAGGGTGCTGCACTGTCTGAGGGTGCTGCACCGAGAGGGTGCTGCACTGAGAGGGTGCTGCACTGAGAGGGTGCTGCGCTGAGAGGGTGTTGCACTGAGAGGGTGCTGCACCAAGAGGGTGCTGCACTGTCTGAGGGTGCTGCACTGAGAGGGTGCTGCACTGTCTGAGGGTGCTGCACTGTGAGGGTGCTGCACTGAGAGGGTGCTGCGCTGAGAGGGTGCTGCACTGAGAGGGTGCTGCACTGCCTGAGGGTGCTGCACTGTCTGAGGGTGCTGCACTGAGAGGGTGCTGCACTGAGAGGGTGCTGCACTGTGAGGGTGCTGCACTGAGAGGGTGCTGCGCTGAGAGGGTGCTGCACTGAGAGGGTGCTGCGCTGAGAGGGTGCTGCACTGCCTGAGGGTGCTGCACTGAGAGGGTGCTGCACTGAGAGGGTGCTGCACCGAGAGGGTGCTGCACTGCCTGAGGGTGCAGCACTGAGAGGGTGCTGCACTGAGAGGGTGCTGCACTGAGAGGGTGCTGCGCTGAGAGGGTGCTGCACTGCCTGAGGGTGCTGCACTGAGAGGGTGCTGCACTGAGAGGGTGCTGCGCTGAGAGGGTGCTGCACTGCCTGAGGGTGCTGCACTGAGAGGGTGCTGCACTGAGAGGGTGCTGCGCTGAGAGGGTGCTGCACTGCCTGAGGGTGCTGCACTGAGAGGGTGCTGCACTGCCTGAGGGTGCTGCACTGAGAGGGTGCTGCACTGAGAGGGTACTGCACTGCCTGAGGGTGCTGCACCGAGAGGGTGCTGCACTGAGAGGGTGCTGCACTGAGAGGGTGCTGCACTGAGAGGGTGCTGCGCTGAGAGGGTGCTGCACTGAGAGGGTGCTGCACTGCCTGAGGGTTCTGCACTGAGAGGGTGCTGCACTGAGAGGGTGCTGCACTGCCTGAGGGTGCTGCACTGAGAGGGTGCTGCACTGCCTGAGGGTGCTGCACTGAGAGGGTGCTGCACTGCCTGAGGGTGCTGCACTGAGAGGGTGCTGCACTGAGAGGGTGCTGCACTGAGAGGGTGCTGCACTGAGAGGGTGCTGCACTGCCTGAGGGTGCTGCACTGAGAGGGTGCTGCACTGCCTGAGGGTGCTGCACTGAGAGGGTGCTGCACTGCCTGAGGGTGCTGCACTGAGAGGGTGCTGCACTGAGAGGGTGCTGCACTGAGAGGGTGCTGCACTGAGAGGGTGCTGCACTGAGAGGGTGCTGCACCGAGAGGGTGTTGCACTGAGAGGGTTCACAGTAACTTCATTTGAAGCCTACTTGTGACAATAAGCGATTTTCCTTCCTTTCCTTTCCACTTCAGCAGAGCTATTGTCTCAAACATGGCCTGTTACTTGCCACCCTATGAGGAATTTCAGTCAGGCTCCCAGTGCTGTTGGTCCAATCAGAGGGCCAGCAACTCGAGAGCCTTCACTGACTTCCAAAGAGAGGTTGGTGTTGCTGAGGCAGGTAGGGAAGAGGGAGGGCATCTGAAATAGGAGCCACCAACTGAGGAGTAAAAAGTATTTCAGAGGGCGAGAAGGCCGCAATCCCCCCCCCCCAGATTGGAAGTGAAACCCCACCACTTGGACCGTTGAGCACTCAGGCATTACTTTCCCTGCCCACAGTCCACTCCATGGGCCTAGACCCACTGACGCCAATGGCCTCCAGGGTGGCTCTGGGGATGTTGCTTCCAAGGAGCCTCCCCATGGAACAGGGGATTAAGAGGGGGAGCACCACCACCAGAACAATTGCCCCCAATTGGAATCTCAACTATTGAAATTTCCTGCTCTGGGAAGCCTTCCCAGCGACTGACCCCGCGGCTCCCCACTATTTTCTCACTCCCCTACCACCCACTTCTACTCCCATCACCACAGACCCAGGAAAGTTCAGCCCAATGTATCCGTGTGATTTCCTTTGCTATTTTAACTCAGGTTATCCACTTATTTTAAATGGTTTAAACCTCTGCTAAAATACTGGATAGAGAAGTAACATACACGTTAGGAAAGCACATATATGACAACCTCTTCCTCCCCCAATGCAGCAGATTAAGTATTGATTGTTTTGTACATGTGTATATTGTTACTGTCATGTGGCCCACAGGTGTTTCATGGAATGTTTGTTGGGATTTCACCTTCTTACCAATGGTCTGTATTTCTGGAAGCCCTTGAAAGCTTATCAGACAAGAGATTACTGTTGGAGGATCTCCCTGCTTTTGTGGTTTATTTAGATTTCCAGAAGGCCTTTGACAAGGTGCCGCATAGGAGACTGTTAAATAAGTTAAGAGCCCAAGTTAAGGGTAAGATCCTGGCATGGATAGAGGGTTGGCTGACTGGCAGAAGGCAGAGAATGGGGATAAAGGGGTCTTTTTCAGGATGGCAGCCGGTGACTAGTGGTGTGCCTCAGGGGTCTGTGCTGTACATTAATGATCTGGAGGAAGGAACTGAAGGTACTGTTGCTAAGTTTGCAGATGATACAAAGATCTGAAGAGTGACAGGTAGTATTGAGGAAGCAGGCAGGCTACAGAAGGGCTTGGACAGGCGAGGAGAGTGGGCAAAGAAGTGGCAGATAGAATACAATGTGGAAACGTGTGAGCTACTGCACTTTGGAAGGAGAAATGGAGACATAGACTATTTTCTAAATTGGGAAATGCTTCAGAAAGCAGAAGCACAAAGGGACTTGGGAGTCCTTGTTCAAGATTCTCTTAAGGTGGGCAGCACGGTGGCCTAGTGGTTAGCACAACCGTCTCACGGCGCTGAGGTCCCAGGTTCGATCCCGGCTCTGGGTCACTGTCCGTGTGGAGTTTGCACATTCTCCCCGTGTCTGCGTGGGTTTCGCCCCCACAACCCAAAAATGTGCAGAGTAGGTGGATTGGCCACGCTAAATTGCCCCTTAATTGGAAAAAATAATTGGGTAATCTAAATTTTAAAAAAAAGATTCTCTTAAGGTTAACGTGCAGGTTCAGTCGGCAGTTAGGAAAGTAAATGCAATGTTAGCATTCATGTCAAGAGGGCTAGAATACAAGACCAGGGACGTACTTCTGAGGCTATATAAGGCTCTGGTCAGACCCCATTTGGAACATTGTGAGCAGTTTTGGGCCCCATATCTAAGGAAGGATGTGCTGGCCTTGGAAAGGGTCCAGAGGAGGTTCACTAGAATGATCCTTGGAATGAAGAGCTTGTCCTATGAGGAACAGTAGAGGACTCTGGGTTTGTACGCATTGGAGTTTAGAAGGATGAGAGGGCATCTTATTGAAACTTACAGGATACTGCGAGGCCTGGATAGAGTGGACGTGGAGAGGATGTTTCCACTTGTAGGAAAAACTAGAACCTGAGGAGACAATCTCAGACTAAAGGGACGATCCTTTAAGACAGAGATGAGGAGGAATTTCTTCAGCCAGTGTGTGGTGAATCTGTGGAACCATTTTGGCACAGAAGGCTATGAAGGCCAAATCATTGAGTGTCTTTAAGGCACAGAAAGATATGATTTTGATCAATAAGAGGATCAGGGATTATAGGGAGAAGGCAGGAGAATGGGGATGAGAAAAATATGATTGAATGGCGGAGCAGACTCGATGGGCCGAATGGCCTAATTCTGCCCCTATGTCTTATGGTCTTATTGTCTTATGTTCTATGTGACATACTGGACTAGTTACCATAAGTGCATTAACCCTGGGAACCTGGTGCCATGGTCGAGACAGGAAAGAAAATATATATAAACATATTCATCAGCTGGATTACTTTACAGAGTCTGTTTTTGTGCTTTTCAAAATGGACAATTGCTGATCTGACAAAGTGGCTCCTGCTGGTCACATGATGCCTTCCAACAGTTTCCCAGTGACAATGGCCCCACAGACGATGGGTCTGCTCCAGCCAACTTTGAACAAATACAATCTTTCACAGGTCTTAATCTCCCATAATTGTGCTAATGGTCTAAAGCCAAAATTGAGAATCGCACCGGACACAAATCAGTTTGCTATCTAACTGGCCCACTCCCGATGGCAAATTCTGGATCACGCCCAAGGATGGCAAGCGTATCATTAACCCCAATTTACATTAATTTCCATCTCGTGAGCGAGATTGAAGTCAAATGTAAAGGCCGCCCAGGAATTAACCGGCTCACCGGTGAGTAAACACTCGGGTGTCGTTTAGTACTCGTTTTTCAAACATGAAACTGGTGCAATGGCTGCTGAGGGGATCTGAGGGGGTGAGAAGCCATTTCCATTTTCGAGGGGGGGGGATGGGGACCCCTCAGGAAGGTTGGGCTTGGTTGGGAGCTGAAGAGCTCCAGGTCGGGGGTCGCCCCTGGGTTGGGGGGTGCTTTTTGCCCATGAGGACATCAAGCCATCTTTAAATATTGTGGATACCCATAACAGGGCCAACTACAGTTCCAGGCAGAGCCCTGTCCTTTGTAATATGCTGACGGTCACTTTAACTCCCATTGGCTGTAAGCAGTCTCACAGCTGAAGGCTATTGATATCAGGAATTGACCTTGTTAGTTACAGGTTGTTTTTGCTGCTTGCTCTTGCTGGTAACTTGCAAATGCCTGGAGGCTGCAGCTGAGAGTTTGTTTGCTGTTTGCTGCTGCCTTTTCTACTTGCCTGCTGCCTCTTCCCTTTGGGCTTACCTGCTGCTTTCTGGATGAAGGGAAGGAAGATAGTTGCCTTTCGATCTCTTTTACCTGGAGTGCGGCGAGGAGAGGAGTTTGGAGGGCCTACTACCGAAGGCTAAGGGTGCAGAAGGGCTTGCTCCAGCAGTCTGTGGATATTTTAAAAAGCCTGTGTTGTGTCGATGGTGTATTCTGTTCTGGACCTGTGGGTCACGTGTTCCTGTGGCCTGGTCCTCGGACAGGGTGGTGATGGAAGATCAGATGGCTATACCACAGGAGAGGAGGGGTGACGGCCCGGCTCAACTGCCTCGCCCGGAGGTGGCGCAGGGACACTTTCATGGACTAACGGTGACTTTTTATGTTCAGTAGCATCTGCTGCTCCCGTTATGGGAACCGTGCATGTCGCTGGTGTTCCTTGGTTTCCTTTTGCAGTGTATTTGGTCTACGTTTGTCGGGTGGTTGGGGGGAGGAATTGTATGATATACCATGTTACTGTGAATTATCTTTTTGCTGGGTGCAGCCCTCCTGCCTATGTAGCCTTGGAGTTGCTGGAAGACACTGCCAATGCTGGAAAGGGAGTGGTTTTCACCCTCTCTCCCTCCTCCACGGTGCTCCAGGTTGGTGAGACCTTCCAAAGGTAGGTTTACCAAACAGCTTTCCACTGATGCAGGTCCACTGTAGGGGCTGCAGGGGGCAGGGATGGGGGGAGCCATTTTTGCACTATTGGCAGTGTGTTGCTCTTCTGCCTGGCAACTGTGTGCTTGTCTGCTGCGACCCCTCTCGCTTCTACATCCTGGGCCCTGGCAAATTACCAGTGCTAGAGAAGATGTGGGATGTTCTCCCTAACTTCTTCTGCTGTGCTTCGTGTTGGCGTGACCTTTTCCGGTGATCTGTGCTGCTCGCCCTCACACACACGCACTCTAACTGGCATGCGCAGTCATTCACACCTATACTCTTTGTGCACACACGCTCTCACCGGCATGCACACATTGACATTAACACACGTGCTTTCACTCATGTCGGTGTCCTTTTCAAGTGGTTTGAGTCACTTCCGGCTGATGTAGGTCTGATGCTGGGGCCGGGGAAGGGTGGGGCGCGTGAGCTGCCTCAGCAACTGGAGGTGTTGTTCATTTATTTTTTTGTTTTGATCTTCATCCTTGGCGTACGGCAAGTGTCTTTGTTGTCTTCCTGCCTGTTTTGTGTTTTCCTTCAGTGGTTATATTTCCACCACTTTGGCTCTATATTTGGTTTGATTTATAATGTGCCGGACCTGTTCTGGATGAACCGTGCCACTCTTGGTAGGGGTGGAATGGTTTTCTCACTCTCCTCCGCTGTGCTTCCTGTTCGAGCAGCCTTTTCTAGTGGGCTGGGCTGGTGAGCCTTTCTGCTGATGTGGGTCAGGGGGGGAGGGGTGGGGTGAGTGTGCTCTGGGTGCCAAGTGATTGGCGTCCTCATTGTATTGCCTTTTGTATTTGATACTGTCAATAAACTAAAATATTTGCAGGTTGTGTTTGCTGCTTGCTCCTGCTGGTGGCTGCAGATGCCTGGAGGCTACTGTTGCTGTTTCCTACCTTTTCTGTAGCGGGAAAGAAGGCCAATTGTTTCTAAGATACCTGGGTCCTGGAACACTGAGCTCAGGGGGACGTATGAGTCCGGAAGGCAATCCGGTTTGAAGCAAGAAGATGCTGTGGGACCTGGTGCACGACATTGATCCAAATGGGCCACCTGCTTATGAAGAAATGCTTCACAGAATTGCTGATGTTTTTGTTGCTGGTGTGGTGAGAGCTGCAAGTAACTGGCATGTCACCGTGGGCTAAACAAGCTGGAAGTCAAGGATGTTCTGCTCTACCTTGAGCACCAGTGGAATGTGTGGATGCCAGGATTTGGCCCCGGTGGGATTGGGCCGTGTGGGTGGGCTGCCCAGCTGCGGCTCCTGGGCGGAGAATGACACTGATTCGTGAAACAAATAACACATTGATGGACAGATCATTCCTCTGACAAAGTTCTGGACATGGTAACACACTCTCGGATTTATCCTCTGTTTCTGTTGAGGAGCCAGCGAGGGGTGATAGCGTGTGTTTGTATTTCAATGTGAAAATGAGCTGATATAGCTTTGTATTGGTACCAATATGGAACAGTTTCCTTGTTGTTTTATGATTAGTATGATACGTGGAATGTTACATTGTTTTTTTTCAAATCTTGGTTACTGTTGACCATTTAATAAGCAAAATATTCTCGTGGCTTTTCATGGGTACACATTCCATGCCTCAGACGATGATTATTGTATCACATTTCAATCAAACTTTCAAGCCTGAACCGTAGAAGTTTCAGCACCAGTGAAGTAGCAGCCAGCAATCTTTTTTTAAATTCATTTATGGGATTTGAATGTCATGCTTGTGGCCACAGAAGCGTCAGTCTGTATCCCTAACTATTGAATCACCTATCACCATTGCCCTGCCACTCGGTTTTCTCTGAACCGTCAGAGCAGCAGAGCCACACACAGTGCTGTGAACTTGGCTGCTGCTTTCCCCTGAGAGGCCATCCCCACCAACAGTATCAAAAGTGGCATATCTGTTTCAGAAGGGGGTGACCACAGGTCAGATTCCTGCACTACCTTCCTAAGTATTTTGCTGTTACTGATGGTCACCCATTCCCTTTCTGCCTGTGCCATCCTCACCTGCAGTGTGACCACCTCGCTAAACATGCTATCCATGACTTCCTCAGCATTGCGGATGCTCCACAGTCAATCCACCCACAGCTCCAGCTCCAAAAACTGGTTAGCTAGAAGTTGCATTTGAACACACCTTCTGCACTCTGCAGACACATTTCCCACATTGTGCAGGAGGAGCATATCTCAGGTCTGAGGTCTCCCACCATGACACCCCTCTTGATTAAACTAGTTATCCTCTGAATTTTTTTTGGTGAGCTAGGGGCCTTAATTACATTAGCTAGAAACCTTGTTTCCCACCAAACACTTATATAATAATTGTACAGTACTATTCTGTACTCGTCTTTATTTATTTTTAGTCCCTACCTTAGTATTAAGCAATGAGTTAGTTTAAAGGATTGAAAATACCAGAACTTACTCACCAATCAGTTGCTTTGGTTGGTCCTACGTCACTTTCTTCTCGTTTTTAAGTGCTTGCCAATAAACTAACCTTAGCCTTTCATAACTTTGCTGTGGGGTGAATTGATACCCAGGTCACACTAAAACTGAGGGTTGGATATTACTGCAGCACTTATAATGGGGGAAACAAATCAAAAACATATTTCTGCTAATGAATGGGTAGTAAGAAATTAGAGCTGTTTAAATCAATCCCCCTCCTCTCTGTAACACTAGACAAACATCCTTGACTTTGACAGCTCACTTGAACTGTGAAAAAAGTTGACTACTGTTCATGAGTTACTTAATGAATGGCGGCTCTGAAATGGCATTCAAGAACAAGAAGCATTCTTGATGCACTGAACCTTTCCTCTTTCCCCCAAACCCCCTTCTATCCCAACCACCCTCTCCCTTTTCTTTGAAATCTTCTTTGCCAGTGCATCATTTAATTTTCCTGTCTCTTTCATTCTGGGCTGCCAATGTCCCTCCTTACACATTCTTTATTCTGCATACATCTCTGGAATCAAGGTTCAGAAGAAGAGAAATGTCCTTCCAAGATTGTCATTGGCCCTTAGTTGGTCTTTTCTCCTGGTTTAGCTGGATGGACTGGGTTTTGTAACACCATGAATGTTTTTCACCCAACAGAGCTGAGAAAAGTCGCAGCATGCAGGTTTTCCCGTGTCCGAACTGCTACAGGATATAATTGGAACTTTTTCATAAGAATTCCGTGTCTCGTAATCTTGTCAAATACGTCCATGGCGCCACTTTTTCCTGCCATTTATTGGATTCCAGTTCCCTAATCTCTGCTTCCTCAACCTTTCTCCCTTCCAGGTAGAATTTGCCAGTTGTTCACGCTGGCCGGAATTTCCAGTCCCACCTGTGCACCCCTGCCTTGGGTTTTCTGGCGATGAGGGTGAAATCCCATTGATACCAGAAGATCCCGCTGGCGGGCCGCCTCTGCCTCCGAAATATATCGGCAGGTTGCGCAGAAAATCCTGCCCTCTGTTTATTTCCCTAAAGCAAGCAACCTCCAAGCCCACAAGCAAACACGTTCTTTCCTTGACTAGCCTATCAGTTCTCGCGCAGAAATTTGCAGAGTCGGCAGCATTCTAGGTTCTCGTTTCCACAGTCCGTTTACAGTGCCACGTGTGTGGCCTCCGCAGCTTCTACCCACTACACGCCTGAAACTTTGATATGTTCTAATAACTGTCCGTTGTGTCCCGATTAATCTTCAAAACCCTTATTTTGCACGAGCGGCTGTCATAATCAATCGATTGACTCGCCGACACCTCTTTACGATCTGAACAGTTCTTTTCTTATTTGTCACAAACTGGATGATTTTTAGCCCGAGTGTCGATGATAGTTTTCTTCTGACCTCTAAATCTTCATCAATGGTTGTCTGTGGACCAAATCCTTACCAACCAGTTTTCTCTTCTGTTATGTTTGTTGCTGCAAAGGGCAAAAAAAGTAGAGGTTCAGTAGGATTCACCTTATCTCTCACTCATAGATAAGTCAGTCCGGTTGAATGAATTTTAGTAATGTTTATTTCTTTAAGAATACATTTTGGTACATTCACACGAAATTAACTGGAAAATACTTTTTTCCTGTGTCTCTGGAAATGCCCTTGAGACATCAACGAGTGGAAGCAAAAAACTTCAAGATAAAAGTGACTTCAGATTTACAAAATTAAAAGTCATTTCAACAAGGCCTTTAAAAGTAACTTTTAACAATGCTTCAAGGATTCTCAGACAGCTATAATTTCTCTGCTAATCGGTTAAACGGATAACATTCTTAAGGGAATCCTTATCTGGGTTTAGCCCCTTACTTAGTTTCATTGGTTTTAATTCTCAGCTGAGACCCCCTTGATTCATTCAGGAAAGTGTCGGTCACTTAACAGGTGATTGGTTAATTAGACATTAATCAATTACTCCAAACTAATTAATTAACTTCCCCACGATGTTTATTCCACGACTCTTGTCCTACGTTCAAACTCCCTACGTCATGCCTGGTCTCAGTTATGAGATTATTTCAAGCTTGTCGAATGTACCCTCATATCAGTACGTGTAGTACATTTTCGTAACATTTGAGACTGTCATGGACAGTATTCATACAAATTCAGTAATTTTCAAGAATCATTTTAGCTAATATTTTAAAGGTCCCCCCTCTATAATTGCTGAATTCAACAGGTGCCAAGCTTTAAGTTTGTAAAATCATAGTGCAGGGTTAATTAAGAGATTCTCCGGCCTCCCAACCGGAGATGGGAGGCAGCACACAATTCACTGGCAGTGGGATTCTCTACTCCTGCCGCTGTCGATGGGATTTCCCATTGAAGCCATCCTATTCCGCCGGGAAACACGTGGGAAAGGGTGCACTGTCAGCATTGCTGTTACAGGTTAAGGTGGTGAATTTCCCCAAAACCCACGAACTGCTCCGCTACATCGAGTATCATGTGACATTTTCACCAGCCAATAGCATTACTTGAATATTAACAATCAGCAGGTGTAAAACTCCATGCGGGTTTGACTTGTTATGTCACAATTGGCGTTCACATTGGAACCTTCCAGAAACTGGCTATCCAGACACCCGGTGACCTGGTAGCTATCTTAAGCAAGTGTCTGTGCTTGGTTTTTATTAGTCCTTTTAAAGCTGCTCGATATTTATTTGGTCAGCCGATTAAATTAAAGAGTTATATCACCCATGCACATGTCACATCATCGTGATATGTTTCCCCTATTTGTGTAAAAGCTACTCCCAAAAAATAATGTATATTAACATATATTACTTATGAGTAAGAAACTTAACACACCAACTGGAACAGCCAGTGGATGGCAATCTGGCAACCGGGCTATTAAAAGCTGGTCTTACTGATGCTGGTATCTAAGGACAGACAATGCATCGCCTGAAAGGACTGTTGGTTAAAATCTACAAACATTGATACAGCCTTATTGAATTGAAGAGGAAATCCAGGAAAAGTCACTGATAATCCAAACAAAAAGGAACATTTGTACTAGGGGGTAACCAAAGGCACCTTGTGCAGCAAGGGTACTCGAGAATGTGTGGAATTAAGTGTAACTCTGTCTCGACTTGCCTCTCCTTTAAAATGTGTAATAAGATAACAACTTTCTCCTTCGCTATGTCCTCGGTTACATAGCAGCTGTGGCTGTTCTTTACACAGGCACATGTGTCACACAAGTCTACCATGTTTCAGCAGGGCTAAGAAAATTACGTTCATTATCAGATACTGCTGCTGCTCTCCACCAATTTCCAAACCTTTATTGTCTTTACCCTGACTCCTGCAGCTCAGCGTTTTGCTGTCCAGTTGCATTTTACTCTGTTGTACTGATATCAATGCACTATATTGAGAAAAGTCACATAAAAGAGCAAAATGCTTCACTATCCTTCAAATGTATTTCTTGCCTGATACTCTTAATTTAATCGCTTGAAATTGGTCCCATCATTGCCCCAGCAAATACTCCCAAGGAAGGTTCAGCATGGGTTAGATACAGAGTAAAGCCTCACCTAGGATTGGCCCAGCAAATATACCCAGGGAAAGTTCAGCCTCAGTTAGATACATGGGAAATACAGTTCAACCGAGGATTAACCCAGCAAATACACCCAGGGAAGGTTCAGCAGGGCAGCAACACAAAAGCAAAATACTGCAGCACCTGGAAAACTGAAATAAAAACAGAAGATTCTCAGCACATCAGACGGGATGCGTAGTGAGAGTAATAGAGTTTTTTTTAAAATTTAGAGTACCCAATTAATTTTTTCCAATTAAGGGGCAATTTAGCGAGTTCAATCCACCTACCTTGCACATCTTTGGGTTGTGGGGGCGAAACCCACGCAAACACGGGGAGAATGTGCAAACTCCCCACGGACAGTGACCCAGAGCCGGGATCGAACCTGGGACCTCAGCGCCGTGAGACTGCAGTGCTAACCCTCTCACATCAGAACAGCAGATAAAGCAGAAGCTTGTTACAGAGTCAAGTTACCTCTGATCTACATCAGTAATGGTATTAGGCAAATGATCCCCATTGCGAAGGTGACATTTTTCCATTTCAGCTCACCAAACACACCAATGTTGGGAAAAATAACCACAACAGTGGAATACAAGACTGCAGAATATGGGAGACTTCACAACAGGGGTTCCTCTACCCATGAAATGCCATCTTTTCCTGATCAACAAACTACAAAAACAAGTAGAATAAGTGCCGAGGCAAACAATGAAGCCCATGTCTGTATGCCGCCTCAGTGTAGTACAATGTTTTACCATAATTGGTCTGAATGACCAGGCCATTTGACCTGACAAAGATTGGATCAGCAGGAATGCCTTCCAACTAAACATTGAAACCATAGTCTTCATTCCCCACCACAAATGCTGTTTCCTGGTGACCAGCTCAATCCCATTCTGTGACAGCCAATTGAGGCTAAATCAGATTGCAACTTTGGTGTCATTTTTGGCCCTGAGATGAGCTTCCAACCAAAATGTCCACACCGTCACTAAGGTTGGCCATTTCTAACTCTGACTCCACCCAGCCTCAACTCATCTACTCCTGAAACCTTCATCCATGCCCAGGGGCTGGTTTAGCACACTGGTCTAAATCGCTGGCTTTTAAAGCAGACCAAGGCAGGCCAGCAGCACGGTTCAATTCCCGTACCAGCCTCCCCGAACAGGTGCCGGAATGTGGTGACTAGGGGCTTTTCACAGTAACTTCATTGAAGCCTACTCGTGACAATAAGCAATTTTTATTTCATTTCATTGTTACCTTTCTAGCCTTCATAAACTTGAGATCATCCAAACTACCTGTGTCCTAACTCAAACCAATTCCAATTCACCTATCACCTCTGTGTTTGCTGATCTACATTGGCTCCCAGTTATGCAACAGCTTGGTTTTAAAATTATCTTCCTTGTTTTCAACTCCCTCCATAGTCTCACCCCTATCCATCTCTGTCTGCTCCTCTAGCCCTACAACTCTCCAAGGATCCAAGATAGCTGCACTCCTTCAATTCTGGCCTCTTCAGAATCCCTGATTTTAAATCATTCCACCATTGTGGCAATGGCTTCAGCTGGCAGGGGCTCAGCTCCGGAATTCCTTCCCGAAACTTCTCTGTAGAGGGCTCCCCATTGCTGGCAAATGCTTCAAAAGTCCCCTACTTGGAGTCTGAAATATTCAGGTGGCTTGCTGGTAATGGACAATGGGCACCCTGGCCTATAAGTAGGCCCATCCCCAGGAAACTTTCATGGAGACGGGAATGTGTCAGGAGCAACCCAGACAATGCTCCTCACTATATTCCTTGGCCCTCCAACCACCCCACAACCAGGAAAAATATTCCCAAAAAGGTTATGGGGAGATTTAATAGAGACTGAAGATCATGAAGGGTAAATAAGGAGAAATTCTTTCCACTGGCAGAAAGGTAGGTAACCAGAGAACATAGATTTAAGTTTATTGGCAAAAGAACCAGAAATGGCAATAGGAAAATGTTTTTTACACAGTGAGTTGTTATAATCTGGAACACAATGCTGGACGGGAACTGGGTAAATACAGAAAGGGGGGAGAATTGCAGACTTGTGAGGAAAGACTTGTATTTCAACGGATTTGTGCCTTTAAGGTCATTGCCCAGGTATTCTATGTGGGGAAGTTATTAAAATAGGCACATCCTTCGATCAATTCGAGGCTAATTGCTGAAGGAAGTTTCTGTCGATTGGCAGCTACTTATAAATCCCTGGCTCTGGGCTAAACTATCAAGGTCAGCGAAACCACGGAAAACCTCGGGCATTCTTTCCCTATTTTTGACGCTGAAGTATGACATTCAAAGTGGACTTGACCAGAATCTTCAGATAACGAGAATATATATAACTTCGCAAGCTTTGCCGACGCAATTTTCACTTGGTAACATTTTGAAGTGCAGGATTAGGGCAACTCTTTATTTTTAACTGAAGATAGAAGATTGCCATAAGGAGAAAATTAACTTGTGTAATATTTATAGAATGCATCTGCAGGCGAAGAGTTTAAATTACAGTCAAGGGCCTGACATTGATAAATATTCATTTAATATCTCTGTCCGATATTCACATTTTTAATCTTATGTTGTGTTTCAGTCGTTTATTCTTCCAAGCTGATTATTATTTACAGGATACCCTTTGTACACTGATTAATTCAACACTTTAAGAGTTTGGCTATTTGGCAGTTTCTTCTTGTTGCTCGATGCCAATACTGCAGCATATGATGTCAGACATGGCGTACTTAGACTGATCCAGTATCTTGATTAATAACCTGATAACTCACAGCTATCTCTGTAGAGCAAATTAAAGAACGCAGATAGGAAAGCACAGCATGAGAATTTCAGTACAAATTTACGTTGCTAATTCAGGACCATCTTAAATATGGCACAAAATAGAACTGGCAATCTTAAACTCTCAATTGGTGCATGATAGCTATAATCCAGATTGGCTCCAGGACCATTCAGTAAAATCATGTCATGGGTTATTAATGCAATTATAATTTAACGGCACCTCTGCCATTCACGCCGGCTCGGTACTCCACAAGCCCAGTGGTAGTGGCAGCCCTGAGGGTGTGGGGGCAATGGAGACAGCACATGAGACTGGAGGGGGCATCGGTGTGGTCGCCGATTTGTGATAATCACTGGTTCTCTCTGGGGGGGGGGGGCTCGACGGGGGCTTCAGGAGGTGGCAGCGGGCAGGGATTGAGAGATTTGGGGACCTCTTCATACAGGAGGGGTTCCTGAGCCTGGAGGAGCTGGAGGAGGAGTTTGAGTTGCCGGGTGGGAATGGGTTCCGGTACTTGCAGGTGCAGGATTTTGTTCGGAGGCAGATCCCAAGCTTCCCTCACCTCCCACTAAGGGGACTACAGGATAAGATGATGTCAAAAATAGGCATTGGGGAGGGGAGGGTCTCAGAAATATATAAGGAACTGATGGAGTGGGAAAGGGTTCCAATTGGGGAGGTGAAGAGTAGGAGCTGGGAGAAGAGTTGGAAGTCGGGTTATGGGAGAAGGCCCTGAGGAGAGTCAATTCATCCTCGTTGTATGCCAGGCTTAGCCTGATTCAGTTCAAAGTGGTCCACAGGCTCATATGACTGTGGCCCGGATGAGCAGGTTTTTTGAGGAGGTGGAGGACAGGTGTGGGAGATGCTGGGGAAGTCCGGCGAATCGTGTACATATGTTTGGGCGTGTCCGAGGCTGAGGGGATTTTGGCAGGGATTCACAGATGTCATGTCAGAGGTCCTGGAAGGAAGGGTGACTCCGAGTCCAGAGGTGATAATATTTGGAGTGTTGGAAGATCTGGGAGCCCAGGGGGGGAGAGAGGCCGACACCTTGGCCTTTGCCTCCCTGGTGGCCCAGAGACAGATTTTGCTGGGATGGAGGGACTCAGAGCCTCCAAAGTTGGGGGTGTGGGTCAGTGACATGGCAGAGTTTCTCAGGCTAGAGAAGATTAAGTTCACCTTAAGGGGTTCAGTACAGGGCTTCGCTCAGAGGTGGCAGCCGCTAATTGACTTCTTCAAGGAAAATTGACTGTCAGTGGGGGGGGGGGGGGAATGGGGCGGGGGAGGAGAGTAATGGAAGTGACAAATAAGGGCAGGGAATCTAATGTATGGGTCATCAGGGTTTAGGGCTGGGGGGGAGATGGGTATGTTACTGTGGGGTATTTGCGTGTATTGGATCTCTGTTGTTTGCCTCAATAAAATATTTTGTAAAAAAAAAAAATTAATGCAATTATACTGTTCTACAAAAGTGTTCTGTAGTATACAGTGAGAACAGCGAGGTTGCTCTAAAACTAGCAACTTGCCCACACAGCAAACAGTTTCCTGACTTGGAAACCTACAACGGTTCAGTGGAAAACTTTTGAATTAGTCTGCTTTCTAATGTCATTCGGCTCCATCAAAAAGTTTGCACTTCAAGCTCCAATTTCATTTCCATGCTATGTGTTTTTAAACTGGACAAACAGGCCTGTAACTTCTGTGTCCAGTTTCCTAATAATCGACACTTCAAATCCCATGCACAGCCTATTACCAAAGCTCCTAACATCCATCTCAGGAGCCTTGCCCACCTGCTGTGCCCACTGCCACCCAGACTGCCCTCCATGCCCAGACTGCCCTCCACACTTGAAAAGGAAATGTTTATAGCGCAACTTGGAAAAGAACAGCCTGTGCAGCTGATTGGACAGCTCTTCTAAAGAGCCGGTACTGACTCAATGCTCAATGGGCTGAATGGTCACCTTCTATTTTGTAAGATTCCAGGGTGCTGTCCACATTCTCCCTTGATTCTCAGAGGTGGATTCCAGAAAAAAACCAGAATCCCTTATCCAGGATAGTAACTAAAGGAGAAATTGGCCTCAGCACTGCTGCCTCACAGCTCCAGAGACCCGGGTTCAATTCCGGCCTCGGGCAACCGTGTGGAGTTTGCATGTTCTCCCCGTGCCTGCGTGGGTTTCCTCTGGGTGCTCCAGTTTCTTCCCACAGTCCAAAGATGTGCAAATTACGTGGATTGGTCATGCTAAATTGCCCTTTAAGTATCCCAAGGTGAGGTGGAGTTACTGTGATAGGGCAAGGGAGTGAGCCTCGGTGGGGTGCTCTTTCAACTTGATGAGAGTTCTATGAGGAGGTGACAAAATTAATTGATGAAGGAAGGGCAGTGGATGTCGTACATGGACTTGAGTAAGGCATTTAACAAGGTCCCTCATGGCAGACTGGTACAAAAGGTAAAGTCGCATGGGATTTGCAGTGTGCTAGCTAGATGGATAAAGAACTGGCTTGCCAACAGGAGACAGCGAGTAACCGTGGAAGGGAGTTTTTCAGAATGGAGACCTGTAACTAGTGGTGTTCCACAGGGATCAATGTTGGGAGCCCTGTTCTTTGTAATATGTATAAATGATCTAGAGGAAAATGTAGATTGTCTGATTATCAAGTTTGCAGATGACACTAAGATAGTTGGAGGTGCAGATAGTGAAGGGGACTGTCAGAGAATACAGCAGCATAGAGATAGATTGGAGAGTAAGGCAGCGAAATAGCAGATGAAGTTCAGTTCAGACAAATGCAAGGTGATACATTTTGGAAAATCAAATTTAGGTGTGAATTATAAGTAAATGGCAGAACCCTTAGGAGTATTGACATACAGAGGGATCTGGGTGTTCAGGTCCATAGTTCCATGAAAGTGGATAAGTGGTCAAGAAGGCATACAGCATGCTTGCCTTCATCGGCTGGGGAATTGAGTACAAGAGTTGGTAAGTAATGTTACGGTTGTATAAAACTTTAATTAGGCCACATTTGGATTATTGCGTACAGTTCTGGTCACCACACTACCAGAAGAACATTGATACTTTGGAGAGAGTGCAAAGAAGGTTTACCAGGATGTTGCCTGGTCTGGAGGGTGTTAGCTATGAGGAGAGGTTGAATAAACCCGGAGTGTTTTCATTGGAAAAACAGAGGCTGAGGGGAGAGCTGATAGAGGTCTACAAAATTATGACAGGGTGAATAGTCAGAAGCCTTTTCCCAGGCTGGAAGACTCAATTACAAGGGGGCACAGATTTGGTTTAGAGAGGGAAAGTTTAGGGTAGATGTGCAGGGAAAGTTTTTCATGTAGAGGATGGTGGGTGCCTGGAACGCGATGCCAGTGGAGATGGTGGAGGCAGGTACGATAGTAACATTTAAGATGTATCTTGATAGACACATGAACAGGCGGGGAATGGAGGGATACAGATCATTTGGGCAATATTTAGTAGGTCTAAATAAATAGCCGCTTGGCGGGCTGAAGGGCCTGTTCCTGTGCTTTAATGTTCTTTGTTCAGAGGGTCGGTGTAGCCTCGATGGGCTGAATGGCCTCATTCTGCACTGTTGTGATTCTAATCAGCCTGAAAAATAGAATCAAGACATCCCTCCCAAATCCTTTGCTGATTGCTGAAGAATAGTCATACATCTGAGATCAGACAAGCCAGAACAATCCTGCTTTCAGTTTTCTACTGGCAGGGCTTCAAGTGGTGGCCATGGAGTGAGTGGTCACACATTAGATGGCTCCCGCTCGAGGTCCTTCCCCACCCTATATGAGGTGGTGTTTGCTGGCAAATGGTGCATAAGCACTAAAGGATTGCAATACTCCTTTGGTGAGGCCAGTTTACGGTTTACCCAACAAGAAGTGTAACAAATAAGAGGCAGCAGCTTGACCACGAGAATATTTGAAGTACGACACAGAAAAAGATGGCGGCAGGCGCCGGGGCATCGTTGCCCGGCCAGTGGTCTGCAGAGCAGCTCATGAACTTTTTACAACAAGTTCCAGCAGCAGAGGAAGGAGGCCTCAGTTGTCCTGGCTAAGGTGGTGGAGACGCTTAGGGTGGCTACCGTGAGAGTGGGGAAAAGCTGGACCAGACGGGGTTTGTGAAGGGAAGCCAGCTGTCGGTGAATGTACGCAAGCTGCTCAACGTTATTATAATGCCCTCGTAGGGGCAGGGAGTGGAAGTGGTGGTTGCCATATGATGCACTATTAATTACGACGAGACAACTGTAGAGAGTAATCGAGGCTTTATTACGCAGAGATGTGGAGCCTCCCGCAGCCTCTGCTGAAATGGCTGCAGCTCGGAGAGCCCACACATTTATACTCCACCTACAGGGCGGAGCCAGCAGGCAGGGATCTACCCCCGTATCTGTAGTACCAGGGGCCTTACCGTAATACCCTTGTATGCAGTATATACTACAACAGTGGTGACTACCACACTATAGATGCAGAGAAGGCAATCGAACAGGTTGAGTGGGCATATCTGTTGGAGGTGTTGGGTGAGTTCGGGCTTGGGCAGGGTTTTGTGCATTGGTTCCGACTATTGTATAAGACACGAAGACTAGTGTCCGGGCGAATAGGGCTAGTTCAGAATACTTTGAGCTACACCGTGGGTTGAGGCAGGGGTGCCCGCTCTCTCCACTGCTTTTCACTCTGGTGATAGAGCCGATGACAATGGCGCTCAGGGTGTCAAGGGGGTGGAGGGGGATGAGTGGGGAGGGGTAGAACACAGGGTCACACAGGGTCTCTTTGTATGCAGATGACCTCCTGTTATACATTTCCGATCCGGTGGGAAGTTTTGAAAGGATCATAGGCGCCCTGGGGGTGTTTGACCATTTCTCAAAATATAAAATGAATATGGGAAAAGCAAGTGTTCCCGATAAATGCCGGGGGCAGGAGAGGAGGCTTGGGGAGTTGCTGATCCGGGAGGTAGGAGTGAGTTTTCACTATCTTGAGATAGGAGTGGCACGAAATTGGGCCCAGCTGCATAAGTTGAAGTTGGCGCGATTGGTGGAGGGAATGAAGGCAGAACTCAAGAGGTGGGATGTGCTGCCTGTGTCTTTGGCAGGGCCGTGTACAGATGGTGAAAATGACGGTGCTGCCCAAGTTTGTGTTTGTATTTCAGAACCTTCCCATCTTTGTTCCTAAGTCCATTTTTACAAAGCTGAATGGGATGGATTCAAGATTCGTGTGTGCATGAGGAGGGTGTTTCTGGCAAGGGGTCGACGACGGGAGGGGGCTGGCTTTGCCAAGCCTGTTGAATTATTACTGGGCAGCAAACATCACAATGGTTAGGAAATGGGTGGTGGAGGAGGGGGTCAGTCTGGCAGTAGGTGGAAGTGGCGTCGCGTAGGGGACCAATTTGAGGGCACAGTTGTTGGCGCCTCTGCCATTCTCGCTGGTCCGTTACTCCATGAGCACAGTGCGGTACCAGCGTTGAGTGTCTGGAACCAGTGTAGGCAACACTTCGGACTGGAAGCCATGTCGTTGTAGGTGCCGATATGTGACAACCACAGGTTTGTGCCAGCAGACTGGATGCGAGGTTCTGGGGGTGGCAGCAGGTGGGGATAGAGTGCTTCAGGGATTTGTTTGTGGGAGGAATGTTTGCAGGCCTGGCGGAGCTTGACGAGATGTATTAGCTGCCTCAGGGAAACAGGTTCAGGTACCTGCAGGTGAGGGACTTTGTTAGAAAAAAGGTGCCATCCTTTCCAGAGCTGCTACCTCTGGAGCTGCAAGACCAGGTGTTGTCCAAGGATGACATTGGGGAGGGGAGAGTGTGGATACATTTGGAGAGCTGATGGATAGGGTGGTGCTCCAGTGGAGGAGGTCAGATGCAAGTGGAAGGAAAGGTTGAGGGCAGAGTTGGGAGGCAGCTCTGGGGAGGGTGAATGATTCCTTGCATGTGCGCGTTTAAGCCTCATCCAATTTAAGGTGATGCATAGAGCCCACACCATGGTCTCGAGGATGAACCGGTTCTTTCCGCGGGTGGTGGATAGGTGTGGGTGGTGTGTTGGGGGTGGGGGGGTGATGCGGTGAACCATGAGGAAATTCTGGGCCTAGATCAGGCTCTGAGACTGGACATGCCGATACTCGGAGTGTCGGAAGATGCAGGAGTTCAGGTGAGGAGAGAGGCCGGTGTCTTGGCTTTTGTCTCCCTGACAGCCCGGAGTTGGCAGGAGTTGGAGGCACCAAAGGCAAGGGTATGGGTGAGTGACCTGGCAAAATCTGTGCACCTGGAAGAAGTTATGTTCGCCATACGTGGAGCGGAAGAGGGGCTCACCCTGAGGTGGAAACTATCTATTTACTTCATTAAAGTGAATTGAGGCGTCAACGGGAGGCAGCGCAGGGTGGGGGGGGAGTTATGAATGGTTTGTTTTGAGGGGTGAGGGGATGGGAAAAAAGAAGGAGGCGGGTTTGGTGTGACAGGGGGTGGAGAGTTGGAAGCTGGAGGGGGGGTAGTTGGGGAGGGTGGATTGTTAGTTTTGTTACCTGTTGCCAAGGTTTGCCTTTTGTACTTTTGTATATGAAAATGCCTTCAATAAAAATATTTCTTTAAAAAGTTTTCTGCTGGTAGATTTAAGTCTCGATGTAATTGGCAGGAAGTTGCAACGATGCTTTGTTCCATGTGAAGAGCTGCACTGACTGACAGCAATGGACAGAGAAAGCTTTACCATATTACCATACACGGTGCATTGAACAGAGGTAGAAATACATCAACATGGCTGCACAAAGCAAAGGGTAGAGATAGGGCCACAATATTTCTTTTTTTTAATAAACATTTTATCGAGGTATTTCTTTGGCATTGTAACAGCGACAAAATCAACAATGTACATAACAAGGAAAATATTAACATAGTGCTAATACCACCTCCCTCTCCCACAGTTCCCGCCATTACTTACCCCCCTAATCTACGCTAGCCTAACCCCCTCTTCCCCCCCTTCTGCTGATGATTAATTATCTACGAAGAAGTCGACGAATGGTTGCCACTTCTGGGCGAACCCTAACAGTGACCCTCTCATGGCGAACTTAATTTTCTCCAGGCAGAGGAAGCTAGCCATGTCCGATAGCCAGGTCTCCGATTTCGGGGGCTTTGAGTCCCTCCATGCTAGTAATATCCGCTTCCGGGCTACCAGGGAAGCAAAGGCCAGAACGTCTGCCTCTTTCTCCTCCTGGATTCCCGGATCCTGCGGCACCCCAAAAGTCGCCACCTCTGGACTCATTGTCACCCTCGACTTTAATACCTTAGACATGGCGTCTGCAAACACCTGCCAAAATCCCCTCAGTTTTGGGGCCACAATATTTCTGCCTCTTCAAGGTATCTGCAGTTCACCCCTGGGATCGCTCCATCCCCTTGTTCCTCTCTATCTCTACAAGCTCCTCCATCACTACAACCTACCCAAATTCTAACCTCTCGCACTTCCGCAATTGTTAATTGCTGTGCTGTGAAACCCAGGAATTCCCTCCATTTCTCGCTCCGCCTCTCCTGTTAGGTGGCTGGGCGTCAATTTTTAAAATAAAATTCCAGTGATGTGCCTCAGCGGCATTGAGGGTTCTATATAAATGCATGTTGTTTTGAATGACAAGTCTGGCATTTATTGACCAGGTGGTGGTGTTAATAATAAAAATCGCTTATTGTCACGAGTAGGCTTCAATGAAGTTACTGTGAAAAGCCCCGAGTCGCCACAATCCGGCGCCTTTTCGGGGAGGCCGGTACGGGAATTGAACCGTGCTGCTGGCCTTGTTCTGCATTACAAGCCAGCTGTTCGACCAACTGTTAGACCAACATCTTAAACAACTTGAACAAAGAGCCACCAACAAGTTGAAATGGAGCATCCGTGATCAGAGTGATGCAGTAGCCAACTTCAAAATGATTCATCCTAGCTGGCAGGAGATTGTGCCAGTGGGAAAAGTCAATGGCCATCACTTTTATTACTATCGATAATTAATCACCACAAAATGCTTCATGGTCCGAAATCTGATTCCAGCGGTTGGCACAGTTCAGTTGTGATGTATTGAGTTATAGCTTCTTCATTCATAATGAGACTGAAGTAATTATGCGGCTGCAGCAGTCTGGGTGGCTGGTTATGTTGGTCCTCCCCCTATGGCTCCAGACTTCCTTTTTTAAAATAAATTTAGAGTACCCAATTCATTTTTTCCAATTAAGGGGCAATTTAGAGTGGCCAATCCACCTACCCTGCAAATCTTTAGGTTGTGGGGGCGAAACCCACGCAAACACGGGGAGAATGTGCAAAATCCACACGGACAGTGACCCAGAGCCGGGATTGAACCTGGGACCTTGGCGCCGTGAGGCAGCAGTGCTAACCGCTGCGCCACTGTGCTGCCCCGGCCCCAGACATCCTTAACTCTCCCCAGCTGATATATTTAACAAAATCTTACAACATAGGTGGTAGGTGACAAGACCATATTTATTGTTCAACATCGAGGGCCGAAGGGCCTGTTCTGTGCTGTACTGTTCTATGTTCTATGTTCTAGTTTCCAAGTTGCCCTGAGCAGATAGCAGAGAACATTCTGGAAGCAATTGTGTTTTAAAAAAATGACTGGCTTTCTTCAGCCACTTGAAACAGCATCACAGGGAATCATGTAATGTGGCCGTAGGCCATCCAAGACAATACAGGGCAGGTTCCCTACCCGACAGTTATTCTCTTTTTTAAATGTTATTTATTTTAAAAATTTCCCACTACATTCTATACCAACCAGAACAAATGAGAAAAATGCAAAACACCAGAATCAAATATAAAAGTAAAAAAAAAAGAAAAACACAACACCTAATAGACATTAAATACAAAAACTAACCTAAACCCCCTAACAACTGACGGTGACTAACTCCTTAAAAAAGGAAATAAAGGTGGCATCATCTCACCATCGGGACCCATTTGGACTCATAGATTTTGCACATTCTCCCCGTGTTTGCCCTCCATGCGATGATGTCATCACAGTGCTATTATTTCATTGGCAGTGACAGGACCCAGTCATGATGCTGGGAATTCTCAGCCTGAGCCCCCTTCCCCCGAGAGAGCACAAAGACAGACGAATATCTGCACTCATCATCGCTCTGACATGAGCCAGGGTGTCTGCGAGCTGGACTAGACAGACAGGAGTCAGACATTAGCAGTATCTCTGAGGAGCATTGCAGACCATTCCTCACTGCGAGGCATCATCACCCTCCTGCACTGAATGAGCAGCTGGCATTCGGGGACTCTCCATCACCAGCTTCCAGAGTGTAACTCCTCGCAGCCCCCACCCACTGGTCACATAGGGGTGACAACGCCTTGAAGGCTGATGCAACCATCAATTCACTCAAGACATGAGTGGAAGTAAACTGTGGCTTTAATCGACTTACAACTGAGCCTGCCTGCGTCCAGAAGAACTGAGGGCAGGCTCACAAGACCGCAGCTCTTTATACTTCCGGTAGTGGGAGGAGCCATGGGCGGAGCCAAGGGTGGAGCCCTGTACAAGCTCCTCATCTCCCCCTGTGGGCAGAGCCGCGCAACGGCTCACAGATGGAGCCCACAGGGACACAGTGATACACAGTGTGAATTATACGCATTCAGTGGCGGACTGGCCAGGGTGTCAGCTTTCCCGATGGCAAGTGGGGCCCTGATGAAGTGGGCCCCCTATATCAAATAAAAATGCGATAAAGAAACAAACACAGACAACTGTTTTAGTAATAAAAAGGAATAAGAAAAAAAAGAGAACCGGACACAAATAAGCAGTGCATGAAAAGGAATGAAGCAGGGGAGGTAGTGGAAGGATGTGGAATAGGGGGGCCCGGGTCGGGCATAATTAAGGAAATTCCATGTTTTCAGCAAGAGTGTGTGAATTTAAAGATAAAGTTACAATTCATGATTTGAGATGGTTGGCAACTTCAAAGGATACCAAGCAGTAGTCTTGGTTCAGCCGGTACATCGGTCCGGGGCCCGGAGAGCCAAGAAGGGGCCCGTGAATCTCTGAAGGGCCCTTAAAAATTATAATTAATTAGATAAATAAATCTCCAACTTCTTTCCTGAGATTTGTATTCCAACTTAATAAAATATAATTGTTTTTAAAAAGAGCAATACCAAATAAAAATGCAATAAAGAAACTAACAAATAATCACTCAGTGTATGAAGGAACAAAGCAGTGTTAAACGGATGTGAAAAGGAGTGGGGGGGGGGGGGGGCTGGTTCACCTGGGTCGGGCATAGTTGGAAATCCATGTTTTCAGCAAGAGTGTGTGAATTTAAAGATAAAGTTGCAGTTCGTGATTTGAGATGGTCGGCAACTTGAAAGGATATCAAGCAGTACATAGGGTCGTGAGGTCACCAAAAAGGAGAAGCGGTACCTTTGACCGTGAATCATGAGGTCAAAGATATTGAAGTGATAAGCCATGATCGGTAAACTCAAAGGGTTGCGGCTTGTAACACTACACTGGTATCAAACTGGACATGTTAACTTTGGTCGTGGGACCATTCTTAATGTCTTACTATAGTCGGATCAAACTTCTAAGTTTCAACAGTTGTCTCAGTTGCTTGCTGGTGTGAACACTGGACAGTGGATTGTCTCCTCTTCTGAAGCTGCATAGGCCACAGTAGTATTGACTAATGAACATAGCCTATTGAAGTGTAAGTAAGTTATTTTATATTTTTTATCAAGTAGGGGTTTATCTGGCATTCCTTCAAGTTATTCTTGCAATCATCAATATTAATTTTTCCCAAAGTGGGCTATTTTTAATTAAATTTTTATTTCAGGAATATTACCCCTACCAGCATGGAAAAGAAAATGCATAAATCTGGGTCACTAAAACGCAAAGAACAAAAAGAAGCAGAAAGGAAGGAATTAGCCAAGCGATGCAGGCCTATTACAGAGTTTATAATACCACAAGCACAATCCACATCAATATCCAGTTCTGCAACAAATAATCAAGAAGCAAGAAACAATGCTCATGGTGATGATGCAATGACATGCGAGTTACAAGAACAGAGAAGAGCTATTTTGAATGTAGAGACAAATACAAGTGCATCCATTACTCATCAACCCAGGCCCAATATTTCTTCTGGCTTCCTTGTTCTGGTATCTGTACTGCCTGTAGTTGCAACATCTGAACACATAGCTTCAACTAATGACAGGGAATCAGATATTCTTTCAAGCATAAATGACTTGGTTTTTGAAGCACATCCTGTAAATGAACCTACGCAAGAAAATGAAAGATCAATTACTGGAATCTTCCAATATCCATCACGAGCAAAGCTAAAACAGTTTGTTGCTGAACATCCACTTCAGCCACTTGATGATCTGCCATTTGATGCTCGTTTGTATGAGCGGAAAATTATGAATGACTCAGTCCCAAGAAAATGGCTAACATATAACAAAGAAAATAGATGTTTATCTTGTTCATACTGCTTAGCCTTTGAGTTTCCCAACACTTGTAATCCATCACCCTTTGTACGTGGCTTTAGTGACTACAGGCGTATTAGCCAGAGATTGACTTTACATGAATCGACAACAACACATGTCAGAAATGCTCAGCAATATATCAGTGTGGTTAATGATGGCACCTTAGATAATTTTTTTGCAGCATCACTAATTAAAAGGAAAGAAGAAGTATTGAAGCAGAGAAGTATTGTCACGAGGATTATAGACATCATAAACATGTTAGGCAAGCAAGCACTTCCTTTTCGAGGTCACAGAAATGAATCGGCCTACACTCCAGATAATGAGGTTCTGAATCATGGCAATTTTGTAGCTACAGTGCAGTTGATGGCAAAATATGACCCCCATTATGGCAGCTCACGTTTCTGCAGTGCAAAACAAGTCTAAATAAAGAATCAAACAATTAGAGCAACAAGGAAAGGCTCAAAGTAAAGACCGTGGTGGACTTGTTACATACCTGAGTAAAACAACTATAAACATGTTAATCAAAATTATGAAGAATATGATACAAGAAAGAATTAGTCCTGAAGTTTCTCAAGCAAAATATTATTCTATTCAGGTTGATTCAACACAAGATAATTCATCCATCGATCAGTTTAGCATTATTATTCGGTATGTGCTTAAAGGTATTATCTGTGAGCGACTACTTTCAGTTGTGCCAAGTAATGATGGTACAGGACAGGGACTCTTTGATCTATTGATTGAAACATTACAGCATCTTAAAATTGACCCCCAAAAATGTTTATCTGATAGCACAGATGGCGCTGCAAGCTACCATGGCCAGTATAATGGTTTACAAAGTAAAATTGCTGATGTGGCTGATCAACATGTTCATGTCTGGTGCTATGCCCATGTCTTGAATTTGGTGATAACTGAAACAACAAAATGTTGTGTGCCTGCAGTTTCTTTTTTCAATTTGCTCCAGAATATAGCAACTTTTGTGAAAGCATCATACAAGAGAATGGCTGTATGGATAGAAGTTGTTGGAAAACATCTAGGAAAAGAAAAAATGAAACGATTAAAGCTAATTGGTGAGACCAGATGGTCAGGAAAATCCAATGCAGCAACAACTATATTTGGACGTTTTGATGATGCCGCTGCCAGTACTTTCGTAAATCTATTGACATGCTTAGCAATGATACAAGATTCAGAAAAGTTTGATGCAAAAACAAAACATGAAGCAAATGTTTTACTTCAAAGTCTTCTAAAGTTTGAAACCATATTGATAGCATTTACTTACTTGTATATATTTGAAACTACAACCCCGTTATCAAGTTATCTACAGACAAGTGGTTTAGATATGTTTACTGCATGGAGTTTGGTAGATTCAGCTACAACAAAGTTGAAGGAACAGACAAGAACTTTTGATAACGTTCACAGCAAGGCTTTGGAATTTGTAAATAAATGTAATGACAGGATTTCACAGATGAATATGGATGAAAATCAAACATTGGAAATTGATGCGTTGGAAACAGCATTGCCAGTTAAGAGGCAGAGGAAGAAGAAAAGAATGGCAGATGAGCTTATTGATGATGAAAGAAATTCCTCAGATTCTCTAGCTGATTTTCGAGTAAATGTGTTTAACCTAATAATGGATCGCATTGTCCAGTCACTAGAATCACGCTTTGTACAACACAAACAGTTGTATAAAGATTTGTCCTGCTTGGACCCAGCAAAGTTTAAAACTATTGCAGAGAAGGGCCTTGAAGATGAAGCATTGGAAAGTATTATTAAGCTGCTTCCACAAATCAGCAAAGATCAAGTAATGTTGGAATTGTTTTCTTTTGCTTCAAACTTTGATGTATTAAAGCTATTGCTTAATGATGGTGAGAATATGGATTCCAGTTGCAACAATTGTAAAATTTGCAGCACTTGCCCGTCGTGTGTACTAGAAATTCTGGCATCCAACAGACTTCATGACAAGGCATATGATAACCTTTATGAACTTTATAAAGTCATCTGCACACTATCAGTTACTCAAGTCCAATGTGAGAGGACGTTTTCAAAGCTAAAGATCATAAAGACAAGGTTAAGAAATTCGCTGTCTGAGGAGAATTTGGAATCATACATGTTGCTATCCATTGAAAAGGAATTGTTAGATGAATTGGATGCAGAAGCAATTATTGGCAGATTTGCACAATCATCTAGCGAACTCAAACGATTGCTCTTAATATAGTGGACTGCATGCAGTGCTCTAATGTGCTTTTGAACTATCTGTTAATGTGTAAATTGTGCAGTAAACTATTTAAAAATATCAACCAATTACTCAAAATTTTAAAAAATAAATAAAAATTCAATTATAACATTCTATATTTATATTTGGTATCTACTGCTAGTAATATGTACAGTGCATGTACACTGTAATTACTAAGAAATACACATTTTTTCCACAAATCTTTTAATTGTACCCTTTTTTCCATTGAAAATTTTATTCATTCGTTATGAAAATTAAATGATAGCATTGTAGTTGTGGGTGGGCCCCCTTTGTCTCCTGGCAACCAATATTTTTAGACCCAGTCCGCCACTGACCGTCGCCTTTGAGCTCCCTCTTCGGCTTGCGGCCCCCTGGTTATCACGGTGAAGTTCCAGCATCAGTGCAGCCAAACGTTGATACTGGAGTCTCTCCGTCCCCATTGCTGTTATCAAGATCACTGCAAGCGCCAATGAGAGAGAGAAGTTGGTGTTTGTTACAGAGTGTCATTTGGAGTGCTGTTCTGCTGAGCTACTGTCATTGTCAAACTTTGTTATTTATTTCTATAAAGTTTCTTCTTTTAAACAATGTATTCGACTCCCATCTTTGTGGTCTAAAGTTACCACAGTGTTTCAATGACTGATCATTACCATGCTTTCTTGACCTGGGAGCAGGCAGTCCAGGGGCATCACCTGTAGCGCTCACACACTCACTTAGATCAAGTTCCCTCCCATCTCTAGAACAGGGCAGCTGCTTGAATTTGCTTTGAGTTTTCCCCCTCCCACTCTGACTCACAGCTGGTCATCAATCTAGGGCTGCCTTCCTTTGTGCATGGGACCACCTCTTTCAGGACGGACGTGTGTTTAATTATCACCCCTCGCCGTGGGTATCTGATGGTGAGGTGTGTATTGGATATAGGTGAAGGGGGATCACAAGGAACCGTGCAGGCAGGTGTTGCGAACCCTGAGGAGACGTGAGCCCTTTGGCCCTTGCTCCCGAGGCACTGGCAGGAAACCCTGACACCGAGAGCTGAGTCTTTGCCTTGGATATGACACTGTGCGGAGCTGATGGTGCGAAGAGTTAACTCCTGAGGGCCAATCAGTGTAAAACAATAACCTTAGCAAACTAACTGGGCACAATTAGCTCCTGTTTCTTGGAGCAGCAGAGCTAACGGGCAGCCTCGTTACCCAAGCGATAGATCTCCATGTGGTAAACCACTGTTGCACCTTTATTAGGTGATGTACGGTAGGACCTGTACTACAGGTTCGCCGGTAGTCCCTGCCTGCTGGCTCATCCCAGGAGGCGGGGTATAAATATACGTGTCCTCCAGGAAGCGGCAATTTCGCCAGCTGCTGTGGGAGGCCACACATCTTATAGCAATAAAGCCTCAGTTGGATTCAACTCTTGTCTTTGTCCAATTAATCATGCCTCACTCTGGGAGCTCACTGCATAGATATTCCTCAGGTGCACCTGTTTTCATCATAGAATCATAGAGTTTACAGTGCAGAAGGAGGCCATTTGGCCCATCGAGTCTCCACCTGCTCTTGGAAAGAGCACCCTACCCAAGGTCAACACCTCCACCCTATCCCCATAACCCAGTAACCCCACCCAACACTAAGGGCAATTTTGGACATTAAGGGCAATTTATCATGGCCAATCCACCTAACCTGCACATCTTTGGTCTGTGGGAGGAAACCGGAGGACCCGGAGGAAACCCACGCATGCACGGGGAGGATGTGCAGACTCCGCACAGAGAGTGACCCAAGCCGGAATCGAACCTGGGACCCTGGAGCTGTGAAGCAATTGTGCTATCCACAATGCTACCGTGCTGCCCCTAAAGAGAGAGTAGTCATTCTTGCTGGCGTGACGTCACAGTGGATGTGAGGGGAGATTTGTTGAGGGTAGAAGAAGCAACGTTAAGCCCAATAAATATATTATTATGTGTTCCAATCCACGTAAATTAAGTTCACGCTCTTCCTCGGGCCAGGCAGGCAAGGGAGGCCACACGACAAATGCGCCAGGGCCGACGCGCACTGGATGCTCTGATCGCCTCCAGGTTGACTGACTAGGTTGGGGGAGACTGGCCAGGGACACGGACACTGCATCACACCAACCCCCCGCCCTGGCCACCCCTACCTGCAACTCTCTCCGTTATACATACCTGCTGCACAATGGGGGGGGGGGAGCCTGGGTTGGCAGTAACAGCAGGTCTGGTCCATAGGATGGAGGATGATGACAACCCGCTCTGGGATGTCCTCTGCTGCTCCGCATTGTTGAAAACGTCTGATTCCTGCCCACGCTAGCACTTCCACCGTCCACCTGGGTGATCCCGACATGCGAGCCAGCCGTTCCATGACACGAGCCCATCAATTCCTTGGATAGCGGAAGTGGGGACGGTGGTGGGTGGCGGGGGAGAGGGGGAGAGCAGGGGGGTGGAGTAGTGAGCATTGGCTGAACTGCGGTCCCCGAGCCAACCCCACTCTCAGTATCCATCCATCCACCGCCCCCCCCCCCCCCGCCCCCCACACTCACCTGCGACACCCCTGCAGCCAGACCAAACCAGACCAGTCATCAAACCCTTCTGACAGAGCACCAAAGCAAGTTGTAACATTGTGCACAGGTGCTCAATGTGACAACATATATACAGATACCACTCTGGTCTCGACCAGGGTCTGCATGCACACGGCCATGGAGCACAGGGAGTGGGCCATCTCCATCTTGGACAGCGCCACATCACCCATTGACTGTACCACCACCTTCTGGATCTGTGCCATATCAGCCAATGACTGTGCCATCTCCCTCTGGGACTGAGCCACCTCCCTCTGTGTCTGTGCCACACCAGCCAGCACCAGGGCAATGCCGCCGACGTTCCCAGCCATGGCCCAGGGCAGCACCATACTGGGCCTCAGCCACAGCCTGCGCTGATTGCCCCAGGCCATTGACTTGCTGATGCATTCCCCTTAGCCAGCAGAGGGCAGTAGAGCGGAGCTACTGGTTGGCTGTTCTGGGGAAATTTTCATACGTGCAGTGTGGTCAGCGTAATTTGAAGGTGGTTTGTGGAGGGGCTGTTGTCAAGTGACAATTAAACCCGAAACACTTCCTCAGTGTTTCCCCCCTACCCCCTCCTCTAACCAAAAAAAAACCAACCGCAGTCGTTGGGAAGCGGGAGCGGACTCCGGATTTTCGGCGGGAGCAGGGGCCTGTCAGGAATGTGAGTGAGTGCCTTTAAATTTGTTTACCTTTCAGCGGGAGCAGCCTCTGGATTTTCGGCGGGAGCAGGGGCCTGTCAGGAAGGTGAGTGAGTGCCTTTAAATTTGCTTACCTTTCAGCGGGAGTGGTCTCCGGATTTTCGGCGGGAGCAGGGGCCTGTCGGGAAGGTGAGTACCTGTATACAAGTCGGGCGGTTGCTAAACCCGAGACACTACACTTCTAGTGTCCCCCACCCTTCCACCTCCTCTAACCTAGGAAATATCAGGTAAGCTCTTCCTTTCTTTTTCTTGTTTTTTATCTAGAGGGGATGGCAGGGAAGGCAGTACAATGCTCCTCCTGCAGAATGTTTGAGGTGAGGGATGCCGTCAGTGTCCCTGCTGATTTCATCTGTGGGAAGTGCACCCAACTCCAGGGGTCAGTCATGGGGTACAGGTCTCTGGCACAGAGTCTGTCCCTTTTGCTCAGAAGGGAAGGGGGAGAGGAGAAGAACATTAGTCATTGGAGACTCCATAGTTAGGGGGATAGATAGGAGATTCTGTGGGAACGAGAGAGACTCGCGGTTGGTGTGTTGCCTCCCGCGTGCCAGGGTCCGCAATGTCTCTGATCGTGTTTTCGGGATCCTTAAGAGGGAGGGGGAGCAGCCCCAAGTCGTGGTCCACATAGGTACCAACGACATAGGTAGGAAAAGGGATAGGAATGTAAGGCAGGAATTCAGGGAGCTAGGGTGAAAACTTAGATCCAGGACAAACAGAGTTATTATCTCTGGGTTGTTACCCATGCCATGTGCTAGCGAGTCGAGGAACAGGGAGAGAGAGTAGTTGAACACGTGGCTGCAGGGATGGTGCAGGAGGGAGGGTTTCAGATTCCTGGACAATTGAGGCTCATTCTGGGATAGGTGGGACCTCTACAAATGGGATGGTCTACACCTGGACCAGAGGGGTACTAATATCCTGGGGGGAAGGTTTGCTAATGCTCTTCAGGAGGGTTTAAACTAGTTCAGCAGGGGATTGGGAACCTGAATTGTAGCTCCAGTACACAAGAAGCTGAGAGTAGTGAGGTCATGAGTAAGGTTTCAAAGTTGCAGGAGTGTACCGGCAGGAAGGAAGGTGGTCTAAAGTGCGTCTACTTCAAAGCCAGGAGCTTTGATGATTCTGGATAGGAGCGAATAAGGTGGGTGAACTTGCGGCATGGGTTGGTACCTGGGACTTCGATGTTGTAGCCATTTCGGAGACATGGATAGAGCAGGGACAGGAATGGTTGTTGCAGGTGCCGGGGTTTAGATATTTCAGTAAGTTCAGGGAAGGTGGTAAGAGAGGGGGAAGGGTGGCATTGTTAGTCAAGGACAGTATTACGGTGGCTGAGAGGACATTTGATGAGGACTCGAATACTGAGGTAGTATGGGCTGAGTTAAGAAATAGGAAAGGAGAGGTCACCCTGTTAGGGGTTTTCTATAGGCCTCCGAAAAGTTCCAGAGATGTAGAGGAAAGGATTGCAAAGGTGATTCTGGATAGGAACGAAAGAAACAGGGTAGTTGTTATGGAGGACTTTAACTTTCCAAATATTGACTGGAAACACTATAGTTCGAGTACTTTAGATGGGTCAGTTTTTGTCCAATGTGTGCAGGAGGGTTTCCTGATGCCGTATGTAGATAGGCCAACGAGAGGCGAGGCCGTATTGGATTTGGTACTGGGTAATGAACCAGGACAGGTGTTAGATTTGGAGGTAGGTGAGCACTTTGGTGATAGTGACCATAATTCAATTACGTTTACTTTAGCGATGGAAAGGGATAGGTATATACCGCAAGGCAAGAGTCATATCTGGGGGAAAGGCAATTATAATGCGATGAGGCAAGACTTAGGATGCATCGGCTGGAGAGGAAAACTGCAGGGGATGGGCACAATGGAAATGTGGAGCATGTTCAAGGAACAGCTACTGCGTGTCCTTGATAAGTATGTACCTGTTAGGCAGGGAGGAAGTGGTCGAGCGAGGGAACCATGGTTTACTAAAGCAGTTGAAACATTTGCCAAGAGGAAGAAGGAGGATTATGTAAAGATGCGACGTGATGGTTCAGTTAGGGCGCTTGAGATTTACAAGTTAGCTAGGAAGGCTCTAAAGAGAGAGGTAAGAAGAGCCAGGCGAGGACATGAGAAGTCTTTGGCAGGTAGGATCAAGGATAACCCTAAAGCTTTCTATAGATATGTCAGGAATAAAAGAATGACTACGATAAGAGTAGGGCCAGTCAAGGACAGTCGTGAGAAGTTGTGCGTGGAGTACGGGGAGATAGGAGAGGTGCTTAATGAGTATTTTGCATCTGTATTCACACAGGAAAAAGACAAAGTTGTCGAGGAGAATACTGAGATACAGGCTACTAGACTAGAAGGGCTTGAGGTTCATAAGGAGGAGGTGTTAGCGATTCTGGAAAGTGTGAAAATAGATAAATCCCCTGGGCCGGATGGGATTTATCCTAGGATTCTCTGGGAAGCTAGGGAGGAGATTGCTGAGCTTTTGGCTTTGATCTTTAAGTCATCTTTGTCTACAGGAATGGTGCCAGGAGACTGGAGGATAGCAAATGTGCAGTTCTGGTCACCACATTATAGGAAGGATGTGGAAGCTTTGGAAAGGGTTGGAAAGGGTTCAGAGGAGATTTACTAGGATGTTGCCTGGTATGGAGGGAAGGTCTTACGAGGAAAGGCTCAGGGAATTGAGGTTGTTTTCGTTAGAGAGGAGAAGGCTGAGAGGTGACTTAATAGAGACATATAAGATAGTCAGAGGGTTAGATAGGGTGGACAGTGAGAGTCTTTTTCCTCGGATGGTGATGACCAACACGAGGGGACATAGCTTTAAATTGAGGGGTGATAGATATAGGACAGATATCAGAGGCAGTTTCTTTACTCAGAGAGTAGTAGGGGTGTAGAACGCCCTGCCTGCAACAGTAGTAGACTCGCCAACTTTAAGGGCATTTAAGTGGTCACTGGATAGACATAGAACATAGAACAGTACAGCACAGAACAGGCCCTTCGGCCCTCGATGTTGTGCCGAGCAATGATCACCCTACTTAAACCCACGTAACCCGTATCCCAACAATCCCCCCCATTAACCTTACACTACGGGCAATTTAGCATGGCCAATCCACCTAACCCGCACATCTTTGGACTGTGGGAGGAAACCGGAGCACCCGGAGGAAACCCACGCACACACGGGGAGGACGTGCAGACTCCACACAGACAGTGACCCAGCCGGGAATCGAACCTGGGACCCTGGAGCTGTGAAGCATTGATGCTAACCACCATGCTACCGTGAGGCCCCAAATGGATGAAAATGGAATAGTGTAGGTCAGATAGGCTTCAGATGGTTTCACAGGTCGGCGCAACATCGAGGGCCGAAGGGCCCGTACTGCGCTGTAGTGTTCTATGTTCTATGTTCTAAATGTTGTCCCCTTGTTCAAGAAGGGGAGTAGAGATAACCCCAGTAACTATAGACCAGTGAGCCTTACTTCTGTTGTGGGAAAAGTCTTGGAAAGGTTTATAAGAGATAGGATGTATAATCATCTGGAAAGGAATAATTTGATTAGAGATAGTCAACATGGTTTTGTGAAGGGTAGGTCGTGCCTCACAAACCTCATTGAGTTCTTCGAGAAGGTGACCAAACAGGTGGATGAGGGTAAAGCAGTTGATGTGGTGTATATGGATTTCAGTAAAGCGTTTGATAAGGTTCCCCACGGTAGGCTATTACAGAAAATACAGAGTAAGAAGTCTTACAACACCAGGTTAAAGTCCAACAGGTTTGTTTCAAACACGAGCTTTCGGAGCACGGCTCCTTCTTCAGGTGAAGAAGGAGCCGTGCTCCGAAAGCTCGTGTTTGAAACAAACCTGTTGGACTTTAACCTGGTGTTGTAAGACTTCTTACTGTGCTCACCCCAGTCCAACGCCGGCATCTCCACATCATGGCTATCAGAAAATACAGAGGCATGGGATTCAGGGTGATTTAGCAGTTTGGATCAGAAATTGGCTAGTTGATAGAAGACAAAGGGTGGTGGTTGATGGGAAATGTTCTGACTGGTGTCCAGTTACTAGTGGCATACCACAAGGATCTGTTTTGGGGCCGCTGCTGTTTGTCATTTTTATAAATGACCTGGAGGAGGGTAGAAGGATGGGTGAGTAAATTTGGAGATGACACAAAAGTCGATGGAGTTGTGGACAGTGCAGAAGGATGTTACAAGTTACAGAGGGACATAGATAAGCTGCAGAGCTGGGCTGACAGGTGGCAAGCACGGTAGCCTTGTGGATAGCACAATCGCTTCACAGCTCCAGGGTCCCAGGTTCGATTCCGGCTTGGGTCACTGTCTGTGCGGAGTCTGCACATCCTCCCCGTGTGTGCGTGGGTTTCCTCCGGGTGCTCCGGTTTCCTCCCACAGTCCAAAGATGTGCGGGTTAGGTGGATTGGCCATGATAAATTGCCCTTAGTATCCAAAATTGCCCTTAGTGTTGGGTGGGGTTACTGGGTAATGGGGATACGGTGGAGGTGTTGACCTTGGATAGGGGGTAGAGTGCTCTTTCCAAGAGCCGGTGCAGACTCGATGGGCCGAATGGCCTCCTTCTGCACTGTAAATTCTATGTAAAAAAAAAATGGAGTTTAATGCAGAAAAGTGTGAGGTGATTCATTTTGGAAGGAAGAACAGGAAGACAGAGTACTGGGCTAATGGTAAGATTCTTGGTAGTGTGGATGAGTAGAGAGATCTTGGTGTCCATGTTCATATATCCCTGAAAGTTGCCACCCAGGTTGAGAGGGTTGTTAAGAAGGTGTACGGTGTGTTAGCTTTTTTTGGTAGAGGAATTGAGTTCCGGAGCCATGAGGTCATGTTGCAGTTGTACAAAACTCTGGTGCGGCCGCATTTGGAGTATTGCGTGCAGTTCTGGTCGCCACATTATAGGAAGGATGTGGAAGCATTGGAAAGGGTACAGAGGAGATTTACAAGGATGTTGCCTGGTATGGAGGGAAGATCTTATGAGGAAATGCTGAAGGACTTGAGGCTGTTTTCGTTAGAGAGAAGAAGGTTAAGAGGTGACTTAATTGAGGCATACAAGAAGATCAGAGGATTAGATAGGGTGGACATTGAGAGCCTTTTTCCACGGATAGTGATGTCCAGTACGAGGGGACATAGCTTTAAATTGAGGGGAGATAGATATAGGATAGATGTCAGAGGTAGATTCTTTACTCAGAGAGTAGTAAGGGCGTGGAATGCCCTGCCTGCAACAGTAGTGGACTCGCCAACAAAATGGCCATTGGATAGGCATATGGACGATAAGGGAATACTGTAGAGGGACTTTAGAGGGGCTTCACAGGACGGGGCAACATCGAGGGCCGAAGGGCCTGTACTGCGCTGTAATGTTCTATGTTCTAAATTCACGAGATTACATTATATTCTGAGAAACCTTAGATTCTGAATTCAATACATTTCTCCAGTCCAACATCAATATCCCTATGCACTCCTTTACCCAGAATATGCAAAAGGCTTGTGAGGCACTCTCAATTACGACGCGAGAGCGAGGTCAGTAATCAAAGGCTTTAATATACAGAGAACAGGACTGCATTCGAGAGAAGTGTGCTCGCAACATGGAGCCTTATCCTATATACTGTTTCCTGGGGGCGTAGCCAGAGGCGGAGTCCCCCAGGGTTCCAAGCCTCTTAAAGGGGCAAGGTATTAACGGTAAATACCGATCATCACATTCACCCCCTGTTTAAAAAAAACACATAGTCCGTCGGGGGTGAAGTGTTTTAAATTATAAGTTCAGTCTTTGTGGTGGTCTGATTGTCCGTGCTGACTTTCGCTGCTCCGGTGGTGGCGCCGTGGATGCGGACGGTTCCGATGGTGGTCTATCCGGGAGCACGGTTGACTGAGCCTTTGCCAGCCTTGGAGAGGGGGGTATCAGGGGTGATTAGTGTGGTCAGTGCCGGCGCCGGCTGGGGGGCAGGGGGCGCTATGGGGGAGGCACTGTCGGAGTCGGTGCGGGGCGGGGAGCGTCGGTAGAAGGGGGGGGGGGTCGGTGGGGAAAACGTCGGGGTCGGTGGGAGAGCCAGCGGGTGCCAGGTTTCGCAGGGAGACGGTATCCTGCCTGCCGTCGGGGTGCTCGACGTAGGGATATTGAGGGTTTGCGTGCAACAGGTGGACCCTCTCGACTATTGGATCCGTTTTATGGCTCCTCACGTGCCTCCGGAGTAGGACTGGTCCCGGAGTCGTCAGCCAGCGTGGAAGCGTGACCCCAGAGGTGGACTTCCTGGGGAAGACAAACAAACGATTGTGAGGGGTCTCGTTCGTGGCCGTACAGAGGAGCGACCTAATGGAATGTAGGGCATCGGGTAGGACCTCCTGCCAGCGGGCGATAGGGAGACTCCTTGACCATAGGGATAGGAGGACGGCCTTCCAAACTGTCGCGTTCTCCCTCTCCACTTGCCCATTTCCCCGCGGGTTATAGCTCGTCGTCCTGCTCGAGGCGATGCCCTTGCTGAGCAGGTACCGACGCAGCTCATCGCTCATGAACGATGTACCCCGGTCGCTGTGAATATAAGCAGGGAAACCAAACAGTGTGAAGATGCTGTGCAGTGCCTTGATCACGGAGGCCGAGGTCATATCAGGGCAGGGGACAGCAAAAGGAAAGCAGGCGAATTCGTCGATGATGGTGAGGAAATAGATGTTGCGGTTGGTGGACGGGAGGGGCCCTTTGAAGTCCACAGTTATTCGCTCAAAGGGCCCAGAGGCCTTTATCAGGCGGGCCTTGTCTGGTCGATAGAATTGCGGTTTGCATTCCGCACAGATCTGGCATGCCTTAGTCATGGCCTTGACCTCCTCTGTGGAGTTGGGAAGGTTGCGGGACTTGATGAAGTCGGCAAGCCGGGTGACCCCCGGGTGGCAGAGGTCATCGTGGATGGCTCTCAGGCGGTCTTTTTGCGCGTTGGCGCACGTGCCGTGAGACAGGGCATCTGGGGACTCGTTGAGCTTCCCCGGGCGACATTTAATATCGTACGTTTGGTGGAGAGCTCTATCCTCCACCTCAGAATCTTGTCGTTCTTTATTTTGCCCCGTTGTGCGTTATCGAACATAAAGGCGACCGACTATTGGTCAGTGACGAGGGTGAACCTCCTACCGGCTAGGTAGTGCCTCCAGTGTCGCACAGCCTCCACAATGGCTTGTGCCTCCTTCTCGACTGCAGAGTGTCGAATTTCCGAGGCGGTGAGGGTTCGGAAGAAGAACGCTATGGTCTGCCCGCCTGGTTGAGGGTAGCAGCCAGGGCGACGTCTGATGCATCGCTTTCCACTTGGAAGGGAATGGCTTGGTCCACCGCGAGCATGGCGGCCTTGATGATGCCGGCCTTGGTACAGCTGAAAGCCGACTTGGCCTCACTCGTCAGGGGAAAAACCGTGGTCGTAATGAGTGGCCGGGCTTTGTCCGCATACCTGGGGACCCACTGGGCGTAATAGGAGAAAAGCCCCAAGCACCGTTTGAGTGCCTTGAGGCTATGGGGGAGGGGGAATTCCTTAAGGGGACGCATGCGGTCGGGGTCCTGGCCTAGGACCCCGTTTTCCACGACGTGGCCGAGGATGGCTAGTCGGGTTGTGTTGTACGTGAGGTTGATGGCGCGGGCAGTCTGGAGGAACTTCCTCAGGTTTGTGTCGTGGTCCTGCTGGTCATGGCCGCAGATGGTGACGTTGTCCAAGTACGGGAAGGTCGCCCGTAAGCCGTACTGGTCCACCATTTGATCCATCGCCCTCTGGAAAATGGAGACTCCGTTTGTAACACCAAAGGGGACCCTGAGGAAGGGAAACAGCCGACCGGCTGCTTCAAAAGCCGTGTAGGGGCGGTCCTCTGGGCGAATAGGGAGTTGATGATAGGCCGATTTTAGGTCGACCGTGGAGAATACCCGATACTGGGCGATTTGAGTCACTATTTCTGCTATGCGGGGAAGTGGGTACGCATCGAGTTGTGTAAAGCGGTTTATGGTCTGGCTATAATCCACTACCATTCGTTGCTTTTCCCCGGAGCGGACTACCAATACTTAAGCCCTCCAAGGGCTGTTGCTGGCCTCTATGACCCCCTCTTTTAGTAGCCACTGAACCTCAGACTTGATAAAAGTCATGTCTTGGGTACTGTACCGGCGGCTCTTGGTGGTGATGGGCTTACAGTCGGGAGTGAGGTTCGCGAAGAGGGGGGGTGGCGCATCTTTGAGTGTCGCCAGGCTGCATACCGTGAGTGGGGGCAGGGGTCCGGCGAACTTCAGTGTCAGGCTCCGGTGGCTGCACTGAAAGTCCAGGCCGAGCAGCAGGGGGGCGCAGAGTTGAGGAAAGATGTAAAGTTTAAAACGGGAGTATTTAGCGCCTTGAATTGCGAGGCCAGCGACCCAATACCCCGTGATTTGAACCAAATGGGACCCTGAGGCGAGGGCGATAGTTTGGGAGGTGGGGTGGGTGCGCAGGGTGCAGCGTCTTACCGTGTCTGGATGGATAAAGCTCTCCGTGCTCCCGGAGTCGAATAGGCAGGGAGTGTCGTGGCCGTTGATTCGCACCCGCATCATTGAGTTTCCCAGGTGTTTCGGCCGCGATTGATCGAGTGTAATCGCTCCTAGTTGCGGGCCGTCAGAGTCGAACTCGCAAAATGGCCACCCGGAGTCACAAGATGGCCGCCGCCGCCGGTCGAACGTGTCGGATTTCGAAGATGGCCGCCGCCAAGATGGCCGTTCCTATGACTCGCACGAGGTCTATGACACGTCGGAAGTGGGCATGCCCGGCCGCAGCACGGCCGCGTTGAGGGGTCTGTGAGACCGGGAGCTTGATTTCTGGGCCTGATGAGGGTTTTGTTTGTGGCCTTTGGGCCCAGCCAGGCAGACTTTCGCGAAGTGCCCTTTCTTCCCGCAGTCGTTGCAGTTCATGGATCGGGCCGGGCAACGCTGACGTGGGTGCTGGCCTTGCCCACAGAAATAGCATGGGGAACCCCCGGAGTGAGTGGATCGTCACGTGGCACAGGCCTGTAGCGTGGCCGAGTCTGGAGGGGATCGAGAGGGGTTCGCAAGGTCCGCGGAGTACGTACGGAGATTACGATGGGCCGTTTTGAGAGAAGAGGCGAGCGTTACCGTGCCCTGGAGATCCTTTGCCCCGTCTTCTAGGAGCCGCTGCCGGATGTACGAGGACCTGATACCAGACACAAGGGCGTCGCGGATATGTAAGTTCCTGTTTTCTTCTGCCGTCACTGCTTTGTGGTTGCAGTTCCTCGTGAGCGCAGTGAGTCTCTCCACGAACTCGTCCAGCGTTTCCCCGGAACGCTGGCTGCAGGTTGAGAGCAAATGTCTGGCGTGTACCTCGTTAGTAGGTTTTATGAAGCGTTTCTTCAATATTTCGACCACCGCCTCATAGGTCGTAGCGGTTTCGATCATGGCGGAGAGCCGGTGGCTCACCCGGCCATGTAGTAAGCGCAGCTTGCGAGTGCTGTTGACATCAGTCGTTGAGGAGTCCAGATAGTCCTCGAAACACCGGAGCCAATGTTTAAAAATTTCTGGGGTTTCCGGCGACCTGGCGTCCAGGTTGAGCTGTGGAGCGCTGTCCATCTTGATGTGTCTGTATATTAAATTGAGGCACTCTCAATTACGACGCGAGAGCGAGGTCAGTAATCAAAGGCTTTAATATACAGAGAACAGGACTGCATTCGAGCAGCATGGAGCCTTAACCTATATACTGTTTCCTGGGGGCGTAGCCAGAGGCGGAGTCCCCCAGGGTTCCAAGCCTCTTAAAGGGGCACGGTATTAAAGGTAAATACCGATCATCGCAGCTTGAGTTTGTGCAGCACTCTTTCATGGAAATTAAATGGAGTTGTAATATTGGGTTTTCACTTCCTCAGAAAAATCAAGATTAGTCAAGCAAGACTTATCTCTGATTAAACTATCGTGGATGCCACATATATTTTGAAATTGGTATTCAAATTTGTCCTGCTCTATCAATTCCATTATACGCCTGTTACACCTTTTGCAATGAGCTCTCCACATAAAACTGTACGCTTTTAGAAAACAGACAAATGCAACATTGGAGAATGTGGCACTACAGAAATCATCCAGAAGAATGAAGGCAACACCAAACAAATCAAGTCCCCTATACTCAGTTTGACAGAAAGCTTTTAGTTTCAAGAATAGATCAAACTTGAGAAGCAACAGATTTTGGACAAAAAAAAAGTAAAACCCAACTTCCAACCCAAAGTGAAATATCAAGTTGCATGGATGGCAACTTTCACCATATACCGGATATTGCTATCCTATTCAAGTGAACAGCCATCATACAGGAAGATCCACTCTACACATTAACTGGGTTCAATAGTAGCATGGTGAAAAGATGTTGAGAAACCAACTAGGGAACAAGCTATTTTGGATCTAATATTGTGTAATGAAAAAGGGTTAATAAATAACCTTATAGTAAGGTATGGGTCTCAAGGGTACAGTGATCATAGAATTCATAGAATTTACAGTGCAGAAGGAGGCCATTCAGCCCATCGAGTCTGCACCGACTCTTGGAAAGAGCACCCTACCCAAGGTCAACACCTCCACCCTATCCCCATAACCCAGTAACCCCACACAACACTAAGGGTAATTTTCGACACTAAGGGTGATATAACATGGTCAATCCACCTCACCTTTGGACTGTGAGAGGAAACCGGAGCACCGGGAGGAATCCCACGCAGACACAGGGGAGAAAGTGCAGACTCCGCACAGACAGTGACCCAAGCCGGAATCGAACCTGGGACCCTGGAGCTCTGAGGCAGCAATGCTAACCACTGTACATAGGTATGAAAGGCAAGCTGATTAAAATAGATTAGCTCATGTTCTATACTCCTGCAGCCTTCAAAGTGCTTATGCTTATGTTCACCATCATGGCACATGAATAGAGACATGTTCAGGAATTGTCAATGTCATCTATGCACTGAGAATTGCAATAGTGTGTTGCAGAACAGTTTAAGACAATTTTGGTGCCCAGAAAATGATCAACTGGATTTCACTTGCAGATACAAGGTCAGAGATCTAAGTGATGCAGCAAAAGTACCATCATCTGTACTTGCCATCCAAATTAACTTCAAGATTGCTCACTCCCATTCGGTTGACAAGTCAGATATTTATTACTACAACAGCAAAAATATTGTAGATGTTGGAATCAAATAAAAACAGATCATGCAGAGAGAATAGACAAGCTAATATTTGAGGTAACAATCACTGTCAGGTCTGGAATAGTGTAGAGGGACTTAAGAGGGGTTTCACAGGACGGTGCAACATCGAGGGCCGAAGGGCCTGTACTGCGCTGTAATGTTCTATGTTCTATAGCTGAAACTCTCACCCCCAAGGCCTCCACGGTGGACATCACCTGTGAGGTGTTGACCTGGGTGGCATGCATGGTCGGTACCACCTTCTGCTCCTGCACGTGGTTGGACTCCTCCACCTCTGCCTGTAGGTGCTGGATGCTCACCGACAACCCCTCATGTAGCCCCAGGCTTTGTGACTGCATCTCCACACTTGATGTTCCAGAAGCCCGAAACCCGCCTGGACGGCAGCTAGTCACTGGGGTCGGCCCGCCTTCCAACATCCGCCCCCTCGGAGGTTCCTACCTCCATCTGCTGTACCGGAGCATGTGTCCCAGGAGCCTCTTCACTAAAATGCCCAACGGAGGTGAGTGTCTCGGTGTTGGAGACAGCTGTGACAGGAAATCAGTGTCATCATCAGACTCGAGCTCCGGGGTGTCCTGGGTCCATGTCAGTGTCCTCAACACTGCACGGCACCTGGGGCTCTGGCTGTGGCTGTGACTGGGGGACACCAGATGGACCTGCTCCATCACCAGCAGCTCCTGCAAGACACAAGACAAGAAGCATGATTAGACCACATCCGGGGAGGAGTGGGTGGAGGTGGTGGTGGAGCGGGGGTGTGGGGGGTGAGGATGGTGTGGGGGCATGGGTGGTGTTGGGTGGGGTTGACTCATGGGGAGCCGCAACTCAGTGGGGCCTTACTTCTTTGCCCGATGCTAACCTCCACCCCGGCAACTGCCCTCTCTCTGTCCTGCCGACAATGTCCACTGCCCTCTGCTCTGCCACGGTGAGAACCCGCAGGTTCAGCGGTCCCCCTCCAGCCTTTTCCCGCTTTGGGTGGTTATGGGTGGCCTTCTCCTGGGAGGACGGGAGGGAAACAGAAAATGCACAGTGTTAGACAGTCCGACGAATGCAGCCCAGGGGGTGGGTAGCTGGTGGCTTCCATGGTCAGGGCACCCAGCCATGGCACCTGGTATGGGTGCCGGCATGTAATAATAATAATGATCTTTATTAGTGTGACAAGTAGGCTTACATTAACACTGCAATGAAGTTACTGTGAAAATCCCCTCGTCGCCACATTCCGGCGCCTGTTCGGGTACATGGAGGGAGAATTCAGAATGACCAATTCACCGGTCCCATACATCTTTTGGGGATTGTAGGAGGAAACCGGAGCACCCAGGGGAAACCTACGCAGGCACAAGGAGAACGTGCAGCCTCTGCACAGACAGTGATCTAAGCCGGGAATCAAACCCAGGTCCCTGGTGCTGTGAATAAGTGAATATTATTGAATAAGTGTACAATTTTGATTGGTGTATGTAAATTACTTGTAACAGAAGCTGAAAGTATAATTGTTGCTGTATTCCTTTGTTCAAGGAACTTGTGGGTCATGTGTTGGCAAACAAGATCCCTCACTATAGCTTGAATAAAGATCTTAAACTAACACTGCCGTCTGGTTGCTTGAGAAGATTGAGGTACACTATAGCCGAATAGCTTTGAAAACTCCCTCAACAGGGGTTGGATGGGAAAGACTTGCAAGATTCTGACTGAAGAAGTTGAGTTAGAACAGGTTGATTCCTTCCACTATCTTGGGTCATTCATCATGGAAGATGCATTTGGGGCTAAACTTAACAGGGGTCTTGGTGTTGTGAGCTCACTTCAAGAGTATAGAGTAGCTAGAGCATCTCGATTACAACAAAAAATTGTCTTCTGAAGCTCTTGTGTAGCTGGTGACAATGTCTGGCTGTGAAAGCTGCACTATCAAGAAGAGTGAAGAGGCTCCAATCAGCACTCTTGAAATGAAAGGGCTCAGATGGGTATGATGTGTGTCATGGGCAGCCAAGTGCACAGATGAATGGGTGCTTGAGAAAGCTGCTGTTGAGGGGAACTTGTTTGAGGCAGAGCCATCAAGGATGCTCATATATTTTAAATATATGATGTGAAATGGGGAATGCTTGGAAAAAGATGTAATGCAAGGTGAAATACCTTTAGAACGTGCACAAGGAAGACCCAAGATGGCATCAAAGTGTTGACCGGCCTTTCCATGGGCGGGCTGTGAAGGCAGTGAAGAAAGGTTATTCATAGTATGGCCATGGATGGGATGAATGAGAGGCAAGACAAGTCAGGACCAGACACTTAAAGCATACACTTTAAACTTATATTGTCCAAAAAACAAATTATTCGTTTGAGGGATATATTATTGGTCAGGACGCCAGTGAGAACCCCTCACTTCCTCTCTGAAATGGTGCCATGGCATCTGCACTTTTAGTACTGGACCCTAAACTGGACAAAGTACTGGAAATACAGATTCAGCAAACTTGAGTTAAAGGCTGCTGAACGGCACATTTAAGGGGAAAGACCCCGCTATTCAATGGCACCTTGCCATTTTTTGAGGTCTCGGTGAGGAACCCCCGTCGAGGCTGGACTTTAAGTTATTTCTTTGTTATAACCAGCCTAAATCCTATTGGATTGGTTATCCCCCAATGAGGAGGGGGAGGGCGGAAATCACCTGTATAAATAGAGCTGGCCAGTGTGGTACCGGCTAGAGTACAAAGCGGTAGCGAACTACTGCTGCTGTGAATATATTATTGTCAATTAAGTTATTTTCTTTTTGACTCTACAAACTGCTGCTGGATTTTCATGGCCCTCAGAAACTTCCTGCACTGACAAGTTCAGCTCACCAGTGCAGGAAGACTACTCATGGATCGGCGCACAATTTCTAAAGGCAGCCCCGATCTTTCAACCCCCTCTCAGTGCCCCACTGCAGCTTCAGGACACCCCCACTTCAGCCAGCCTAACTCTCCTGGGGTCCTCAAGCCCGTCCTCATCGACCCTCGAATGGGTAAGGTTACCCTGGGCCTGACCTTAGCATGGGCAACCTGTCACCTGGGCACCTTGGCACTGCCAGGATTCCCAGGTGGCAGTGCCAAGGTGCAAGGCTGGCAGTGCCAAGATGCTCAGGTGCCAGTGGGAGTGCCACAAGAGTGCCACTCTGCCCTTTCTGCAACCACCCAGGGTCTCTAATGGCCTGGGGGACCTCCCCAGATGCTGTTACGACACCCTGGCGAGGTCGCACCGGCACAGCCGGTGAATCCCGGGTCCCGGTTCAATCCGGCGAAGGTATATTTAAATGAGCCTAATTGCTCGTTTAAATATGCCGATTTGGATCTCGCCCTGCAAGAGCGAAATCCAGATTGCGATGCCTCGCGAGATTCCAAAAGATTCAACAGCCTCGTCCCATTACCAAGTTGGATGTGACGAGGCTGCTGAATCACACACAGTCTATCCAATAATTGTACCCCAGTGTATGACATCTTAAACCTTACACTTGACTGAGTTTACAATATAATGCAGCATTTTATTAGCTTTGCTGATTGCCATTCCCCAGTAGATTAAAGTGTTCAGCAGCTACATGAGGTTTGAGTGATTTGAGTGATAGATTACCTTCATCATATTGAATTTTATCTCCCATGGCTCTTAACTTACTGATTGTATTTCATTACTTTGTCAGTACTTTATCATTAAACCCTCTCTTCATTTGGTATCACTTTCAAGCTGGATCAGTTTACTGCAAGTTTCTGAATCCGCACGATTGATGTTAATTAGGGAAAATAGATGACAGACGGCCAATCCCTGGCATGAGCCATGCCACTCAAGTACAAGAGCTCACTAAGCATCCCTCCACTGCACATACCTGTCGAGCAATGAAAACTAGCTCATAATATTGACCAGGGAGGGGCAGAGAGGTATATGATCATTGTACTGAGCTTAAGCACAATTTGAAATTTTGAAAGTATTTGTCTCAGCATTTCGATTATGCTGTGGTTTTGTAAGGAGCTGTCGTCTGTATTTCCAATGCTGGACCCGAGAATTTCAGAGAGGGAGAGAGAGAGTGTGGCAGCAGCATTTGATTCGAAGCTGTCTGTTCACTTCTCCGTATTGCCTGGAAAAGGCAGGAAGTTAACCCTGGGCTGGGTTTGGAATGTCCAACGTGCTGAAGTAGCAATCGGAGCTGGAACCGACTGTTCTTAAGAGCAATTCCAGAATTAGAAACTACGACATTACAAGCAGATGGCCAGAACTGCATAGTCAGCCAATGGCTATAAGTAGCACCAGATCCAGGAAATCTTACTAAGTATTATAACAACTGTAAGTGGTCGCAGTGAAAAGCATTTAATACTTGTTAGACGTTGGACTACAGTATAGTATATGGCACATTTGGAATCACTTAACAATTTTACAGTTATGGTCACTAACTGATAGTATCGTCCACGTGTTATGGGCCAGGGATTAGAGAACCCCAAAGTGTATCATAGAGTTCACCTGACCCACAACTTTTAATAGATTGTGGTACTGGGAGCACACAGCCCACTATACAGGTGTGGTACAACAGAAATGGAAAAGTATTTTTTAAAGCAAAACAATGTTTATTCTATGAACTCAAGTTGACCTTTTAAAAACATACAGTGAGCATCTTAGCAACCATTAATTCAAATATAACCATCAAAGAATACAACACTAAGTAATCCTTGAAGCTTTCCTTTTAACATCCATAAGACTTAAAACACCTTTTTACAGAAGCACATCACGTTAAAGTCACTACTGTTATTAGTTTTAAATCACCAGGATTGATTTACAGTCTGTAGATTACAAAGAGCTGTGGCTGCAGCTATCCAGCTCTGGAAACGAAACTAAAACACACCCTGCAGCAAACAGCCTAAAACAAAAATAAAAAGCTGACAGACAGCCCAGCTCCACCCACTCTCTGGCATCACTGCAGTAGTAAACACCTATTTCTTAAAGGTACTCTCACTACAGATATTTATATACATACCCATTTATAAACACCCATTTCTTAGGCGTACTCTCACATGACACTACCCCTCAAGAAAAAAAAATAAACCATCAACTTCAAGATGGTTTCATTTTTCACCTTTTCACTATCCTTTAAGAAATGCACACAGTAAATATACTTTTTTGTTTAAAAAAAAACAACACACGCAAACAGGTACAATAATATAGTCCATTTTTGTTCTTCTTCCTCCAACTGAAATCCTTCCTGATTGACCGTCTCTTTGAACAAGAAGGTCTCTGCACAATCCGTCCATTTCTCTAAGCCTCGGCATTTCTCTTTAATCTCAGATACTTTAGTTCAATCTGATCACAGAATCCCCTGTAATTCCCCCACACAGGTGCATTGGTTATCACAGCTTTCAGGCCGTCAAATGCCTGTTGAAAGTCCGCTGTCGACTGAAATTTTCGACATTTCTTCAGCAAGTCCATTAGTGGAGCAACCACGCTACAAAACCCTTGCACAAATGTTCGACTAAAACTTTACCTCCACTGACAAAACTACGAACTTTGGATTTCTTGTCCGCTACCCGTTTCATCACATTTTGTGCAACTTTTAAATGCTGTCTAGGCAATTCATCTGCTTTATTTAATCGTTCCTTAAAATTTGACACATAATCCAATAATGTAATTTCAGATTTCTCACTCACCATTTTCTCCTCAATCAATTGAAGTGGTCCTCTTACCTCATGACCAAAGATTAGTTCAAAAGAACTGAATTTGGTTGATTCATTAGGAGCATCCCTAATTGTAAACAGTACGAATGGAATTCCTTTATCCCAATCCTCTGGATAATCATGACAATAAGCCCTCAACATTGTCTTTAATGTCTGATTCCACCTTTCTAACGCTTCCTGCGATTCTGGATGGTACGCAGTTGATTTAAATTGTTTTATTCCTAAACTACCCATAACTTCTTTGAATAATCTCAAGGTAAAATTTGATCCCTGATCCGATTGTATTTCTGTGGGTAGTCCATACCTAGTAAAGAATTTAAGTAATTCCTCCACAATCTTTTTAGCTGGAATATTACGGACTGGAATGGCCCTGGAAACCTAGTAGACACATCCATTATAGTCAAAAGATATTGATTCCCACTTTTTGTTTTAGGAAGCGGTCCTACGCAATCAATTAGGACCCTTGTAAAAGGTTCCTCTAATGCTGGAATGGGTATTAAGGGCGCTGGTTTTATCACTACTTGAGGTTTCCCTATCACTTTACATGTGTGACATGATTGACAAAATTTAACTACATCTTTATGTAGTCCAGGCCAAAAAAAAATTTCTGGATTTTAGCTTGAGTTTTCCTTATTCCCAAATGACCTCCCACTGGTACCTCATGTGCAATTTGCAACACCTCCTTTCTATACCCTACCGGTAATACTACTTGAAGAACTTCTGCCAACTTTTCATCTGCCTGCATATGTAAAGGTCTCCGTTTTCTCATTAAGACATCACTTTTATGGTAATAACGCTCTGGTATACACTCAGATTCCTCTTCCATGTATGCTTTCTGATACATCCGTTTTATTTCTATATCTTTTTGTTGTTATTCCGCCAATTTTCCTGAACTAAAAATATCTGCCTCATCCTCCACCTGTTCTTGTTCTTTTTCAACCATCTGATCAAAAATCATTTCTGAGATGGTTCCGGTTGCGGCTATGCGGAGCTAAGCCGCATGTTCGGCAGCTCCCGCTTTAATAGGACTTGTGGGCACTTTTAAGGGCCCCAAACAGCGCTGATTCGACGATTCCCGGTGGATAAAGGGGTCTGGAGCAAAACCCCCCGGGATTTATGGTGCGGACCCGGAGTGGGGCGAGGAGAAAAACGGCAGCAGCTCCCCTGGAAAAGCGGGGGAAGGTGGACAAAATGGCGGCCGGTGGAGCCCCTGAGGAGCAGCAGGCGGCCCTTCTGCGCTATTTTACGGAGCTGAAAGGGGAGTTGCTGGAATCCCTGAAGGTTACGACAAGTAAGCTGCTGGAGACCCAGGCAACCCAGGGTGCAGCGATACTTGAGTTGCAGCAGCAGGCCTCTGAGCGCGAGGATGAGGTCTCGGCCCTCGTGGGGAAGGTGGAGATGCACGAGGCGCTCCACAAAAAGTGGCAAGATCGTTTCGAGGAGATGGAGTTTCGAACAAGGAGGAAAAACTTGCGGATCCTGGGCCTCGCGGAGGGGCTGGAGGGGTCGGACCTGCCGGCCTATGTGGCCGTGATGCTGAACTCGCTGGTGGGGGCAGGATCCTTCCATCTGCCCCTGGAGCTGGAGGGGGCCCACAGAGTACTGGCCAGGAGGCCTAAGGCGAATGAACCACCGCGGGCGGTGCTGGTGCGGTTCCATCGGTTCAGTGACCAGGAGTGTGTGCTGCGATGGGCCAAGAAGGTGAGGGGCAGCAAGTGGGAGAACTCGGTAGTGCGCGTCTACCAGGACTGGAGTGCGGAGGTGGCTAAGCGGAGGGCCGGGTTCAACCAGACGAAGGCGGTGCTCCACAGCAAGCAGGTGAAATTCGGCATGCTGCTGCCTGCGCGCCTGTGGGACACCTACAAGGGCCGGCATTACTATGAGTCCCCGGAGGAGGCGTGGGCCTTTGTGCAGGCTGAAAAGTTGGACTCGAACTAGGGATTAGGGGCTGTGAGGGTTTTTTGTATCACTGTATATGCTGTTGCTGGTTATTCTGATTTTTTTTCCCGCTTTCGGATGATGTTGGTTATGGTTTTGTGTTTTAAGAGGGGTGTTGGGGTATGTGGTTGATCTGTTTTTGTTTGTACGGGGCTGGTGGATGGGTTGGGACTGCTATTTGGGAGCTGCGTTGAGGGGGTGGGGTAGGGCAGTGGGAAAGCACAGGCTTTCCTCTGGTTTCCCGCGCTGCGGGACGAGGGGGGTGGAGCTGGAGGCAAGGGGCGTGGATATCAGATCCGTTTTCCCGCGCTGGAGTGGTGCCAAGGAGCTGCTGCAGGGTGGGGGTGACCCCATATCGGGAGGGGTCGGAGTTAGGGCGGGAGCTGCCAGGGTCAGCAGAAGTCAGCTGGCTCTCGGAGTACTATGGAGGGAGCGTCGTGGCTAGGAGGGGTCCTAGCCTGGTTGGGGGGGGGGGGGGGGGGATATCGGGTTGCTGCTGGATTGGCCAGGGAGGAGCTGGTGTGGGTCAGGGGGGTCGGGGTGAGGTTCTATCGCCGTGGGAAACGGGCCGAGTGGGTGCTGGCCAGGGGAGAGAAGTCGATGGGCTATGGCTAGTCGATGGGGGAGGGGGGCAGGGTGCCTCCTGATCCGGCTGATCACGTGGAACATGCGGGGGTTGAATGGGCTGGTTAAGCGGGCCCAGGTGTTTTCGCATCTGAAGGGGCTGAAGGCGGACATGGCCATGCTTCAGGAGACTCACCCAGTGGCGGGCTGGGTCTAAAAATATTGGTTGCCAGGAGACAAAGGGGGCCCACCCACAACTACAATGCTATCATTTAATTTTCATAACGAATAAATAAAATTTTCAAAAATTACATATGGAAAAAAGGGTACAATTAAAATTTTTGTGGAAAAAATGTGTATTTCCTAGTAATTACAGTGTACATGTACTGTACATATTACTGGCAGTAGATACCAAATGTAAATACAGAATGTTATAATTGAATTTTTAATTTAAAATTTTTTTTTAAGTAATTGGTTGATATTTTTTAATAGTTTACTGCACAATTTACACATTAACAGATAGTTCAAAAGCACAATAGAACATTGCATGCAGTCCACTATATTAAGAGCAATCGTTTGTGTTCGCTAGATGATTGTGCGAATCTGCCAATAATTGCTTCTGCATCCAATTCATCTAACAATTCCTTTTCAATGGATAGCAACATGTATGATTCCAAATTCTCCTCAGACAGCGAATTTCTTAACCTTGTCTTTATGATCTTTAGCTTTGAAAATGTCCTCTCACATTGGACTTGAGTAACTGATAGTGTGCAGATGACTTTATAAAGTTCATGAAGGTTATCAGCCTTGTCATGAAGTCTGTTGGATGCCAGAATTTCTAGTACACACGATGGGCAAGTGCTGCAAATTTTACAATTGTTGCAACTGGAATCCATATTCTCACCATCATTAAGCAATAGCTTTAATACATCAAAGTTTGAAGCAAAAGAAAACAATTCCAATATTACTTGATCTTTGCTTATTTGTGGAAACAGCTTAATAATACCTTCCAATGCTTCATCTTCAAGGCCCTTCTCTGCAATAGTTTTAAACTTTGCTGGGTCCAAGCAGGACAAATCTTTATACAACTGTTTGTGTTGTACAAAGCGTGATTCTAGTGACTGGACAATGCAATCCATTATTAGGTTAAACACATTTACTCGAAAATCAGCTAGAGAATCTGAGGAATTTCTTTCATCATCAATAAGCTCATCTGCCATTCTTTTCTTCTTCCTCTGCCTCTTAACTGGCAATGCTGTTTCCAACGCATCAATTTCCAATGTTTGATTTTCATCCATATTCATCTGTGAAATCCTGTCATTACATTTATTTACAAATTCCAAAGCCTTGCTGTGAACGTTATCAAATGTTCTTGTCTGTTCCTTCAACTTTGTTGTAGCTGAATCTACCAAACTCCATGCAGTAAACACATCTAAACCACTTGTCTGTAGATAACTTGATAACGGGGTTGTAGTTTCAAATATATACAAGTAAGTAAATGTGTCAATATGGTTTCAAACTTTAGAAGACTTTGAAGTAAAACATTTGCTTCATGTTTTGTTTTTGCATCAAACTTTTCTGAATCTTGTATCATTGATAAGCACGTCAATAGATTTGCGAAAGTTCTGGCAGCGGCATCATCAAAACGTCCAAATATAGTTGTTGCTGCTTTGGATTTTCCTGACCATCTGGTCTCACCAATTAGCTTTAATCATTTCATTTTTTCTTGTCCTAGATGTTTTCCAACAACTTCTATCCATACAGCCATTCTCTTGTATGCTGCTTACACAAAAGTTGCTATATTCTGGAGCAAATTGGAAAAAGAAACTGCAGGCACACAACATTTTGTTGTTTCAGTTATCACCAAATTCAAGACATGGGCATAGCACCAGATATGAACATGTTGATCAGCCACATCAGCAATTTTACTTTGTAAACCATTATACTGGCCATGGTAGCTTGCAGCGCCATCTGTGCTATCAGATAAACATTTTTGGGGGTCAATTTTAAGATGCTGTAATGTTTCAATCAATAGATCAAAAAGTCCCTGTCCTGTACCATCATTACTTGGCACAACTGAAAGTAGTCGCTCACAGATAATACCTTTAAGACATACCGAATAATAATGCTAAACTGATCTTTCTTGTATCATATTCTTCATAATTTTGATTAACATGTTTATAGTTGTTTTACTCAGGTATGTAACAAGCCCACCACGGTCTTTACTTTGAGCCTTTCCTTGTTGCTCTAATTGTTTGATTCTTTGTTTAGACTTGTTTTGCACTGCAGAAACGTGAGCTGCCATAATGGGGTCATATTTTGCCATCAACTGCACTATAGCTAAAAAATTGCCATGATTCAGAACCTCATTATCTAGAGTGTAGGCCGATTCGCGCCGGATGCAATGCAGTTGTTGAATTGCGCCCTTGATCTGCGAGAAGGTACAATGTCGTTCATGTTGCTGCTCGAATGTTGGTGGAGCACAGCATAGGCCTGTTAAAGATGTGATTCCAGTGGACAGATTTGGCAGGTCACTGCAGTACAGTCCCCAAAGGGTCTCACATATCATCATGGCTTGATGCATGATTCACAACTTGGCAAAGCAAAGGGTGCAGAAGCTGTCTGGTGCCAAGATGGATGTGGCACCATATCAAATGTTTTCTGGAAATCCAAGTAGAGTACATCTACAAGTTCCCCTTTATCCACAGCACATTACTCCTTCAAAGAAGCCTAACAAATTGGTTAAACATGATTACCCTTTCATAAAATCATATTGACTCTTCTCAATTACCTTGAGTTTTTCTAAGTGCCCAGCTATAACCTCTTTAATGATTGATTCTAACATCTTCCCTATTATAGAGGTCAAGCTCACTGGCCTATAGTTTCCTGTTTTCTGCCTCCCTCCCTTCTTGAATAGCGCCATTAAGTTTGCTACTTTCCAGTCTGATGAAACCTTTTCAGAATCTAGTGTATTTTGGAAAATTAACACCAATGCATCTATTACCTCTTTTCAGACCCTGGGATGAAGTCCATCAGGATCTGGGTATTTGTCAATCCGCAGCTCCATCAGTTTCCTCAGAACTACTTAACTTCTGATTGTAATTTCACCAAGTTCTTTTCTCCCTTCCAGCTCCTGATTTACAGATATTACTGGAATTTATTTTGGTATCCTCCACAGTGAAGACAGAAGCACAATATTTGTTCATTTCATCCACTATTTCCTTATTATTTACTATTAACTCCCCATTGTCACTCTCCAGAGGGCCTACATTCACTTTACCTATTCTTTTCCTGTTGAATTACCTGGAGAAACTCTTGCTGTCCGTTTTTGCATTTCTAGCTAGCTTCCTCTCGTACTCTAATTTATTTCTCCTGACTGACCTTTTAATCATCCTCTGCTATTCTCTATATTCTGACCAATCATCTGACCAGACACACACCTTTGCACAGTTGTATGATTTTTCTTAAGTTTGATCGTTTTTCCAACTTCATTAGTTCGCTACAGATGGCAGGTCCTCTCCTTAGACTTTTTTAAGAGTAGGAATGTACTTATTCTGAGTAATTTGAAATATTCCCTTAAATGTCTGCCACTGCTTCTCTGTTGACCTATTCCCTAGCCAAGTATCGCAGTTTATTTCAGCTAGCTCCCTTTTCCACATAGTTGCCCTTTTTTATTAAAAATATTATTTAAATGTACGCTAGCAATCTATTTACTTCGCTATGAATGTAACATGCATTCAGATACAGTCTTTAATTTTGTCTTGTTATTATCATCTTTGTAATACCTAGTTTTGATTCTTGGTACATTTTAAAGATTTTTTCTCTGTACCTTTATGTCATTCTTTACCCTCATTTCCTATTTTACTATTTTCCTCCCTCACCTTCTACTCTTTGATATGCCACATCTTTCCACATTTAATTCCTTGTCCCCACTATATAGCTTAAACCACTCTTTACTTTCCAGTTATACAGGACGGGATTCTCCGCTAGCTGACGCCAGAATCGGGAAAAGCAATTGGGCGAGAATCAGTTCCGACGCTGAAATTGTGGCAAGCGCCGATTTCACGGCAAATCGCAATTATCCGTCGCCTCGATAGTGGCGTCAATGCGTACCACTCTGCATGCACAGTAAACACCGTTGGCATATCATTAGCGGGCCAGACCCGCTATTCTCTGGGGCCTCCTCGATTCTCCGCAAATGGGCCGAATTCCCAATGGCGAGATTCACTTGTGCTTCCAAAAAGTGTGAAACCGGTGTCATTGCTGATGAGTGAGGGTGAGGAGGTAGGACATGGAGAGGCGCGGCCGTGCGCTGCCGAGCCGGACACTGCCCAGGATGGCTGGGGTGGGGGGTTGATGGGAGAATGGGCCATGGGGCTGGGGCGACCCCCATGGGACTGGGGCAGTGTCGAGGCACAGACGGCCATTGCAGCGGCCTGCAAGGCAGCCTACTCGCTGCATACCCCACTGGCAACCCACCGCCATACCACCCCCCCCCCCACCCCTGGCCACCATCCAGCCGCGTGGCACCACATGGCCCACTCAAGGGCAGCGCCCACAGTAGGCCCTGCAAGGGTGTCAGACATGGGGCGCAGAGCGTACCGCTGGCAAGGGCAGCGGCAGCCAATGGTACCTCTGGCAGCAGAGATGGCCATTAAGCCCAGAGGCCTCCATGATGCCGGGCACTGAGGGGGCGAGGGGTGCAGGGATGGGGGGGGGCCAAATGCGGGGGCACAGTCCACAGTGCCAGCCGAGGCCATTGTGCAAGCTGTTGGAGCTGGTTGGGCATGTGGGTACTCACCATGCTGACATGTCTGCCTTTCACCCCCTGCAGACAATGGATATTGGTTATAATAGTGGCCTTCCTGCTAGTCGCTGCAGTCCTGGGGGATGCCCTGCGGCTGTACGAGTTGGTGCTGCTCAGGAAGGAGAAGCTGCAGCAGCGGAGCCTGCCCAGAGGAACAGGAGGCAGCCACTAAGGATGCAGAGCCGGCCACCCAACAGGCTGAGGAGGAGGAGGTGCCAAGAAGGCGCTGCATGAGGCCTCGCGTATACTGACAGTGCCTGTCATTCGAGGATCTTCCAGACCGGGCATGCCGTCGAAGACTCCAGCTGAGCAGGGAGACAGTGCAACTGATCTGCCAGATCATTGCGCACCTAGCACCGTGGGGTATGGCGGTGGACACCCACTCCCAATGGTCGTCAAAGTGAAATTCGCCCTGAACGTTTACACCACAGGCTTCTTCCAGGTGCCAAGTGGGGACCCGTCCGGGATCTCTCAGAGCTCTGTGCAAAGGTGCACCTGCAACGTCACAGTCGACTATGTGCCCAGTCGACTCACTACATCCTTTTAAAGTGGGCCAAGTCCACCAAGATGCCTGGGCGGTGGGGTTCATCGCCATCGCCGACATGCCCCAGGTCCAGGGGTTGATCGACGGGATGCATGGATCCTCCAAGCATCTGCAGATGACAGGCCGCTTTACACAAACTGAAAGGGGTTCCACTCAATGAACGTGAAGCTAATGTGTGACCATCAGATGCGCATCATGCAGATCTGCGCCCGATACCCGGGCAGTGTTAATGGCACCTTCATGCTGGCAACTCAACGATTCCTGACATGTTCCAGATGCACCCCCCGCTTGGGGGGTTGGCTCCTGGGTGAGAGGGAATATCCACTGTGACATTGGCTGATGACACCTATCTGGAGGCCACAGACTGATGTGGAGGCCCACTACAACAATGGCCATACAGCGACTCGGGGTGTGATCGAGCGGTGCTTCGGCCTCCTGAGAATGCGGTTTAGGTGCCTAGGTTGCTCTGGAGGGGCTCTCCAGTATGATGCTGAGAGGGTCACACATCGCGGTGGCCCGCTGCATCCCCCACAACATCACACAGCAGAGGCGGGCATGCTGGAGGAAGAGGATGAATGCCCGGCCTTCTCTGAATAGGAGGGTGCGGGGGTGGGCGAGGATGGGCAGAACATGGGGCCCAGACAGGTGCGCCAGGGCCAACGTGCTCCGATTACCGCCAGGTTCACCGACTGGTTGGGGTGGGGGGGGGGAGTCTGGCCAGAGGCACGGAGGACACCCCATCCCACCCCCACACCCAACCCCCACCCTCTTCCCCCACCCCCGCCCGGCCATCCCGCCGCCTGCAATTCCCTCTGTGATAAGCTCTGGTGCTCCGTATCACTAGTCAACGTCTGACTCCTGCTCATGGTATCACTTCCCACCATCCACCTGGATGATCTCTGCATGCGAGCTGGCCATTCCATCACACGGTCCCATCGGATCCCTGGGGTGGCGGTTCTGGGGACGGTCGCGAGGGTGGAGGGAGGGTGGGGTGCCCAGCTGAGCCACACTGTCCGGCCATCCCCCCTCTCTGGCCAGACCAGCCCACCCCTCACACCCATCAGGCAGAACACCGAGTTAAGTTGTAACAGTGATAACAGGTGTTTAATGTGCACAAATAAATTCAGATTTGTGCCCTAGCCTCTATAACTAAACTATGCCCTGCACCGTGCCAGCTTTACTGGTGTCTAACTTTCCGGCCTTACGGGCCTAATGCTACATCTAGGTGGATTCCCAGATGGTACATTGGGAACAAAGGCAGCCTTCTGTGATTCACGCCCTGCGACCTGGCTCCCGTTAGTGTCTGACTTCTGGGGCGACGGGGCCTGGATGGTCCCGCCTGCTGCTGGGGTGTCTTAGGTGGTGTGGTACCGCCCTGTTCTGCCGCTACCCACCAGATGGGCCGGTTCAGGAGGGGAGTGGTGTCCGAGGTGCTGCGGTGTGCTGGTATCTGTCCTGCAGGAGTCACCAGCCTGGACCCATCACCTCCTCCCTCGGGGTGCCCGATGGCATCCCAGCTACTCCATGGGACGGGGTGTGAGCGGAGCTGTCCTCTAGGCTCACCCGCAACCTGGCACTGCCAGTCCTGGAGGCTCACTCTGGTCTCAACCAGGGTCTGCATACTCGCGGCCATGGAGCACAGGGACTGTGCCATCTCCCTCTGGGACTGGGCCACCTCCCTCTGTGTCTGCGCCACGTTGGCCATAGCATGGGCAATGCCGCCGATGTTCTCAGCTGTGGACCACAGAAGTGCTGCTGCAATGTCCAAGCGGCTCTGGCACATGCCTGCCTGTGAGACAGCAGCCCTGTATTGGGCCTCGGCCACCGCCTGCACAGAATGCCCCAGGTCTTGGGCATGCAGGTCCGTAGCCAAACCCCCCCAACCCCAATGCCTCCACTGTGTTGGCCTGGGTGGCACACATGGTCGGCACCACCTCCTGCTCCTGCACGCGGTTGGACTCCTCCCCCTGCACCTGCAGGTGCTGGATGCTCGTCGACAACCCCTCATGTAGTCCCTGGCTCTGCAACTGTCCGTTCCAGAAGCCCGAACCCCATCTGGACGGCAGCTAGTTCCTGGGGTCGGCCTGCCCTCCAACTGTCCGCCCCCTCGGGTGTTCCGACCGGCACCTGATGTACCGGAACATATGTGAGGTGCGCACCAAAGAGTGTCCCAGAAGCCTCTTCACTAAAGTGCCCAACTGAGGTGAGTGTCTCTGGGATGGCGGAGGATGTTGGAGACAGCTGTGATGGGAAATCTGTGTCATCTTCGCACTCAGGTTCCCATTCTGGTTTCGAGTTCCCGTCCGTGCTGCTGTCCTCATTGCCTGTCAGCACACGGAGGGGGGGGTCTCACGCTGTGGCATCGACTGGGGCGGTGTGGTGGTATGATTTGCATAGCTGTCTGCCATTGGTTCAGAACACCGGCTTACCATTGACCCTGGTCGGTCATGTGCCTCTCGACCGATTGGTTGAGACCAGTCATGTGACGGCTCTCCGATTGGTCGAGAGGCTGAGTTAACCACGCCTCCATACCGAGGTATAAATAGTCAGAATGCCCGGCGGTCGTCCATTTTATTGTAGTCGACCGCAGGGCTAAGTTCTAGCTTATTAAAGCCTAACTTTTGTATAGCAACTCGTCTCTCGTGCAATTGATGGCTCATCAGGCGGGGACACTAGATGGACCTTCCCCATCACCAGCAGGTCCTGCAAGACACAAGACAAGACGAATGATTAGACTGTGGGCCGGGGGGAGTGGATGTTGTGGGGATGCAGGTGGTGTGGGATGGGGTGAGGGTGGGGGTGAGGGTGACGGTGGTATGGGGGTGTGTTGGGGGGGGTTCACACACGTGAAATGGGAAACTGCAACTCAGCAGGGTCTCAATTCCTCACCCGTGGCCGACGTTCACCCGGCGACTTCCTTTTGCTCTGCGTCACTGACCACATCCAAAGCCCTCTGCTCAGCCATGGTCAGGGGCCGCACCTCCAGCGGTCCCCCTTCATTTTTCTCCTGCTCCCGGTGGTTAGGGGCAGATTCTTCTGGGTGGGGGGGGGGGGGGGGATAGAAAACTGCAGTGTTAGACAGTCCGACACATGCAGCCCAGGGTGTGGGTAGCTGGTGGCCAGGGCACCGGCCATGGCGGCTGGTATGGGTGATGGCATGTGGTACAGGGTGGGGGTTCTGCTGCCCTCCAGGGGCATTACAGGTGTGTGGAATGGGGGTTAGTGCCAGGGCCCACTGCTGCCTACTTACCCTGACCGCACTGAGGAGGTCATGCAGTTTTTTATGCCACTGCTGACCTGTCCAGATGGTGTTTCCCATGGCGCTGACCGCCTCTGCCACTTGTGCCCAGACACGGCGAAAGGTGACAGCTGGCAGCCTCCTTCCTGAGCCAGGGTACAGGGTTGCCTACCTCTCCTCCACCGCGTCCAGGAGGGTCTCCAGGTCGGTGTCCATAAATCATGGAGCTGCTCTCCTTGCTTCCATCTTGTGGCTGGGATGTTGTGTGTGGGGAGTGCACTGTGTAAAAGCTGCTGCAGCCTGTCAGCCTCCTGAGTGTCAAACGCGAACTTGGCGAATCCGGCACCATTTCCCATTGGAATCGATTGTGATCCACGTGGCCCCGGTGCTAGCCCATTAACAGTAGCCAAGTCGGTCCAGATTCAGCACCAGTTTTGCTGTCGCAGAACTCCACGCTTTCTGCGTCGGAGTCAACGCTTAATCTGAGGAACAGAGAATCCAGCCGATGCTTTGCAAGAACACTGGTCCCAATACAGTCAGGTGCAGACCATTCCAACTTTCGTAGTACTGGGGCGAGATTCCCCGGTGTCCGACGCCAAAATCACATTCGGCGATCGGCCGGGGAATCCCCGTTTATGCCGAAATCAGGGGACAGCGCGGCTTTCGTGATGCTCCGCCCCTTCCAAAGTGGCATACTGACAGAGTACAGCGCGCGCCATTTCGATGGCCTCAAGACTTTACCTGAGGGCCCACCCCCCGATACTCCACCCCCAACCGGCCGAGATCCCGACGGCCGGTCGCATGTGTTATTATTTGTCGGGAACTCTGGGTGGCAGCTGCGGACTGAGTCCCGCACTGCCACATTCGGGGAAGAGCCAATCCACAGGCAGGGGGACTTTGGCAGGGGCTGGGGGCACTTGGGGGGTGGTCTGGGGGTTGCGAACCTGGCCAAAGGGGGGGCACTATTTGGCAGGCCTGGTGAACGTGCGGCCAGCGCCATGTTGCATGGAACAGCCGCTGCAGGCCTCTGCCGTGCACATGCATATGCACGGCCACGGACCCGGCAATTCTCCGGCCGTATCAGCAGCTAGAGCCGGGTGTTCTACATTGCCTACCTGCTAGCCCCCCAACAAACAAAGGATCGGTGGCAGTTTTGCGCCGATTTTTCGGTCGGAAAACGCCACCATTCCCACGCCGGCGTCAGAACAAAGCTTGAGAATCGGAGAATCCAGTCCCTGGTGTCAGTGTCCCACAAACGAGAACCCACTGCCACCCCCATTCATCTCTCTAAATTTATGTATGCAAAATCAATTGGCTGGTTTAGCTCACTGAGCGAAATCTCTGGCTTTTAAAGCAGACCAAGCAGGTCAGCAGCACGGTTCGATTCCCGTACCAGCGGCGCCGGAATGTGGCGACTAGGGGCTTTTCACAGTAACTTCATTGAAGCCTACTCATGACAATAAGCGATTTTCATTTCATTTTTCATTTGCATGTGGCTCCGGTAATAACTTAGAGATTATAACCTTTGAAGTTCTGCTTTTTGATTTAGTGCCTCGCTCGCATAGAAAGATAGGAAATAGGAACAGGAGGAGGCCATTCGGCCCTTCGAGCCTGCTCTGCCATTCATTATGATGCTGGCTGATCATCCAATTCAGTCACACGCTCCCGCTTTCCCATCCCCCCCTATCCTTTGTTTCCTTTAGCCCCAAGAGCTTTTTCTGTTAACGTCGGGCAGGATTAATGGAGTTCTACAGCAGCAAAACTGGCACTGCACCTGGACCAATCAGTGACTGTTAATGTGCTAGCACCGCAGCCACATGGAGTACGATCGACTCCAATGGAAAAGAGTGTCGGATTCACCGGGGTTGGGATTGACACTCAAGTGGCTAACAAGCTGCAGCCGCATATTAGCACGCCACTCCCCACACGCACCCACCCAGTTAACAAGGTGGCACTGGTTGCGCTGGAGCACGCCCATCCCCTTGATGGGTTGGCTGGGGCCAGAGGACACATAAGAGGGGTGGCCTTGGGGGGGGGGGCACCTCTACGACCTGCGGCACTAGGTTCACAGCGTGCGCTGCCACACGGCTGCCTGACAGGCTGCGACAATGATGTTTCGTGCCCTTCCGCACCAACCCCTCGGCCCACCACCTGGCTGTCCCCCCGATATTCCCCCCAGCCCTGGCAGAAGCCCCCCGGCCAGCAGCACAACTGTCAGCACACTATGACGATATTGGACACTTTCCGTACCCACAGCGCCACCTCAAGGGTTGATGGGACTGTGTTTTGGATTGGCCAGTTCACATACAGGGATCACCGGTGGAAAGTGCGATTGTGGGCAGGTGTCAGATGTTGCCAAATGACGCAGAGCACCAGAGCTCATCGCAGAACAGGCCGTCATCATCCTCATAGTGAGGCATTGGGAGGGGGCAGGGAGGGTGGTCATAGGAGGGGATGGTCGGCAGGGTGGGGGTCGGATAGAATGTTCGTGCTGTCAGCCAAGCCCCCGAGTCGGTAAACCTGGAGCCGATCAGAGCATCTCATGTGCGCCGGCCCTGGCACACACATTGTGCGGCCTTCTAAGCCTGCCCGTGTCTTATGCCCCGCCCATCCAGACCATCCTTCACATCCTTCACATCCTGCTTGTCAGACGAGACCTGGCATTCATCCTCCTCCACCAGCACATCACCCCTCTGCTGTGCGATGCTGTGGAAGACGCAGTAGGCCACCATGATGCAGGTGACCCTCTCAGCATCATACTGCAGGGGCCCTCCAGAGTGGTCGAGGTACCTGAACTGCATCTTCAGCAGGCCGAAGCATCGCTCGATCACGCCCCTGGTCGCTGTATGGGCGTCATTGTGGCGGGTCTCCACATTGGTCTGTGGCCTCCGGAGAAGCATCATCAGCCACAACCGCAACGGATATCCCCTGTCATCCAAGGGCCAACCTCTCACTCAGGGGTGCTCCTCGAAGGTGTCAGGAACCATTGAGTGTGCCAGGATGAAGGTGTTGTGCACACTGCTCGGGCATCAGGCACAGACGTGCATGATGCGCAGCTCATGGCGACTATCACATTGACAGGCACTGGGAGCATGTGTCCTCCACCATTCCACCGTTCCAGGTGCGCCAGAATCTGGCAGATATGCCGTACGGTTCCCCTGCTCAGCCAGAGTCTTCAACGATATGCCCGGTCCAGCAGGTCCTCGAATAACAGGTGCTGCCGGTACACACGAGGCCTGATGTGACGCCTCCTTCCCACTTCCTCCTCGACCTGTTGGGCGACTGGCTCTGCATCATCACTGACTGGCTCCTATTCCTCTGGAACAGGCTCTGCAGCTGCAGAGCTCTCCCCAAGAATCTCCTGCTCGTACAGCCTCAGCGCGCCCCCCAGGGCTGCGGTGGCTAGGATGAAGGCCACCATTCCTGGTTGGATTCTGAAGCCCACTATATCATGTGGGCATGGGGCATGTATCATGCGTGAACCCCCCATGCCCAACCAGATTCAATGCAATCCCTACCCCCGCATGAACCCCCCCCCCCTCCCCACACTCACCCCCAGCCATTACCCCTGACTCTCAGCCCTCCGTACCGTACCCCTGGCCTCCGCCGGGCCTGAGAATCGCCGGGGGATGGCGTGAATCCTGCCCCACCACCACGAATTTGGCGCCGCATTTTCGGCGGGGGCAGGAATCGCGCCAGTTGAGGGCCATTGGCAGTGGCTCCCACGGAGATTTTCCAGCCCGCGATGGGCCGAGTGGCCGCCTGTTTTCAGCGGATCCCGCTGGCGTAAAATATACCAGGTACCGGCGGGACCTGGCTCTGCGGGCGGCCTGTGGAGTCCTCGGGGGGGCGTGGGGGGATCTGGTTCCAGGGGGACCCCCCCGGTGGCCTGGCCCGCGATCGGGGCCCACCGATCTGCGGGCGGGCCTGTGCTGTGGGGGCACTCTTTCCCTCCGCGCCGGCCGGTGTAACGGTCTACCATAGCCGGTGGAGAGAAGAACCCCCCTGCGCATGCGCTGGGATGACGCCAGCACATGCACCAACTCGCGCCAGCCGGCGGAGGCCCTTCGGCGACAGTTGGCATGGCGCCAACCCGGCCGGCGCCGGCTGAGCCCCTGAAGGTGCGGAGGATTGCGCACCTTCCAGGCGGCCCGACGCCGGAGTGGTTCACACCACTCCTCGGCGCCGGTACGGCCCACCCCGCCTTGTAGGGGAGAATCCCGCCCTATATCTGAAGCAAGCAATATGTTAGCTGGCAGTAACTAGTCACCCTCTAGTTGATTAAATACCAACATGTTGTAAATCTGCAATATGATCCTGTCGACTGTTTAAGGGATGGTGTAACACTTAATTCTGTGTCTTTCCCTCCATGGACCTGTTGGCTTTTGAGGTTTTAGGTTCCACTCCATTTAACTTCAATTGGTCTTTGGGGTCCTATCTTGCATGTATGAAATGCCTGTGTTCAATCACATGGGTCTCTGGGCACTGTGACTGCTCAATATTGCGTAACCAATACTGGCCGAACCGAATAAGTGAACATTACTGCGGAGGGGAAAGTTTCATTTATTTCATGACTGTCCCTCAAGTCTGAAATCCTATGCTAGTCTTGAGCTACACATTACGCCAACAATTAATTGAAAAGATGCACAGAAAAAGACTGCAAGTATGGAAATATGGATTTAAAAATCTGGAAGTGCACTGTGGGTCAATTAGCATCTCAAAGCAGAAAGACAGTTTCATGTTTTTGGTTGTCACTTCCTCTGTTTTCTGTTTACTATTTTGCATTTCACAACGGTAAGGTTATTCTGTACCCTCTTGTCTTTGTAGTCGAAAGGACACCTCATTCTTGGAACTATCTCAGTCATGGCTCCAGAAGTAATGTTCTTTAATATTTTCTTAGGATAGGAACAGAGGAGTAGGAGTTGGCCATTCAGCCCATCAAGCCTGCTCCCCCATTCAAATGATCATGGCTGATCAACCACTTCAATGTCTTTTCCCCCCACACTATTCCCATATCCCTTTATGTCATTAGTATTTAGAAATCTTTCCATCTCTGCTTTAAACACACTCAGCGGTGGAGCTTCCACATCCCTCTGGGATAGAGAATTCCAAAGATTCATAACCCTCTGAGCAAAATAAATTCTCCTCATCCCCCGAATTCTGAAATTATGTCTCCTGGTTCCAGACTCCCCAATCAGGGGAAACACCTTACCTGCAATTATCCTTGGAGTGTTTTGTAGGTTTCAATGAGATCACCTCTCATTCTTTGAATCTCCAGAGAATACATGTTCAGTTTACCAAATCTCTCTTCATGGGCAGTCCTGCCATCTCAGGAGTAAATCTGGTGAACCTTTGTTGTGATCTCTCTATGGCAATAATATCCTTCCTCAGGTAAATGGACCAAAGCAGCACACAGTACGCCAGGTACAGTCTGACTAAAGTTCCATTTCTACAAAGTTCTACAATGGAAGCAATACTTTGCTGCTCCTGTGTTAAATTCTCTTGTAGGAAGGATTAAGGTGAATCCCAAAGCTTTTTATTTGTATGTAAAAAGCAAGAGGGTGGCCAGGGAAAGGATTGGTTCACTTAAGAACAGTGGGGGGAATCTATGTGTTGAGCCAGAGGAAATGGGTGAGGTCCTAAATGAGTACTTTGCATCAGTGTTCACCAAAGAAAAGAACTTTGTGGAAAATTATTCTTGGGTAGAGTGTGTGGACAGTCTGGGCCATGTTGACATTGAAAAGGAGGAGGTATTGGGTCTTTTAAAATTCATTAAGATAACTGTGACCTATTGATAAGGACACCCAAGTCCCTATGTACATTTGAATTTTGTAATCCCTTACCATTTAAGAAATACTTTGCACACCTGTTCCTCTTACCAAAGTGGGTTACTTCACATTTGTCCACATTATATTCCACCTGCCATGTTCTTGGCCACTCACGATGTCTGTCTACATTCTCTTGAAACTGCTTTGCATCTTCCTCACATCACATGTTCCCACAAGTACTGATCCCCATGGTACTCCACTAGTCCAGCCTGCCAACAAGAGAATGATCTATTTATTCCTACTCTCTGTTTCATGCCTGATAACCAATCCTTAACCCTTGTCAGTATATTACCTCCTATCCTATGAGTTTTAATTTTGCTAACCAGACTTCTGTGGGGACTTTATCAAAAGCGTTCTAAAAATCGAAGTATACTATATCCAGCAACTCACCTTTATCAATTCTCTTGGAAATATCCTCAAAATATTTCTCATTCATAAATCCATGTTAAGTCTGCCCAATCAGGTCATTATTATCCAAGTGTCTATTTATCACATCCTTTATAATAGATTCTAACATTTTCCTACTACTGATATATGACGAACAGATCTGTATTTCTATTTTCTTTCTCCCTCCCCCTCTTCTTAAATTGTGGGGTGACATTTGCTACTTTCTAATGTGCAGGAACCATTCCGGAATCCATAGAATTTTGGAAGATGATCACCCATTATCTCCACAGCTTCCCCTTTCCACACTCCGGGATGTAAAATACCACGGGCGCAATTCTCCCCCCCCACGCCGGGTGGGAGAATCGCTGGGGCGCCGGGCGAGTCCCGCCATGCTGCCCCGGTACTCGCACGCAATTCTCCCACCCCCCCCCCCCCAAAACCAGCGCGCGAGATTTATGGCTGGCTTCTCGGAGAATCGTCGCTCGCCATTTGTAACGGGAGAGTGGCAATTCTCCGGCCCGGATGGGCCGAGCGGCCTGCCTAACATGACAGGTTCCCGCCGACACCGTCCACACCTGGTCGCTGCCGGTGGGAACAGCGCAGGAACGCTGGGGGTTGCCGGCCTGTGGGGGGGAGGAGGGGGTATCCAGCACCAGGGGGGGGGCTCATAAGGGGTCTGGCCCGCGATCGGTGCCCACCGATCGGCGGGCCGGCCTCTCTGAAGGAGGACCTCCTTTCCTCCGCCGCCCCACAAGATCAATCTGACATTTCTTGCGGGGCGCCCGCGGGGAGGACGGCAACCTGCGCATGCGTGAGTGACGTCATTTACGTGGCGCCGGCCGCGTAATTTATGCGGCGCCGCTTTTATGCGGCGCCAAAGCCCGGCGTGCATAAATGGCGCAGCGCCGCTCCTAGCCCCCCGGGGGTGGGAGAATAGTGGGCGAGGAGCGGCCTCCGACGCTGGAGTGAAACACTTCCGTTTTCACTCCGGCGTCGGGACTTAGTCTCCCGATGGGAGAATCTCGCCCCAGGTCTCAGGGGCTTATCAATCTTCAGTCCCATAGATGCCCATGTGACCTAGATTTTCCTGCTTTGTGAATGATTGCCACAAAGGTAAACACACAGAGCCTACAGTGTATTACAAGGGACGTCCCTGTCAGATCATGGTGCTATCAGCAAAGTAACACTGGTTAGCATATGTCACTTGATTAATGATGAGTTCAGATCCTGATGTGGTAGTTTGATATTCCTGTTCAGTTTCATATATTCCGAAGGTAAAAGAAGATGGAATGAGTAAAAGTGGTCATGAAGCTGTTGGACTGTCATTAATGAATTGTCATTAATGATCTGCTGGTAAGGAAATCTTCCCTCAAAACCTAGCCTAGCTGCTGACTCCAGTCCTGTAACAATGTGCTTGACATTTAACTGCACTCTGAGAAGGTACTGGAGAGCCACTCAATTGTATCAAATTGTTTCAATAGTTCAGGAAGAAGACCGCCTTCTCCAGACAACATGAGTTGATAGGAAATGGTATCCTTGCCAATGACACCCACATCATGTGATTTTTTAAAATAATTTTAGTTGGGAGGTAAGGTATGTTTCTGCCTCATCACACAGCCAGTATCTGATAGAGATTTAGATAACTCAGATTCCTGAGTTTCATTCAATTAGTGCTTGTGTTAAAGTTTGTATCTTAAACTTTTTCTGAAGCTATTGACAGACTTTGAAGCTCCTTCTACAAACATTAACCCATTCCTGGGGATGTCTGTAAATGTTGCCATACTCTGAAAACATTCTGTGAAACTTGACACACCCAAAGGACCTTTTATAAATACTGAGACAGACTGAGAATCATCTTTTAGTAAAACACTCTGGGGGGTCCTTTACAAATATTTGCTCATTCCTAAGGCCCGACTGCAAAAATTGAGATACCACAGGAACATCTGAGCATAAAGTGTTGGGTAATGAACATCTCAGTGGGCTAGTGACTCAGTGCCCTGTAACCGCATGACTAATTTGTCTAATTTACAGTTTAACTATCCTCCCTTTCAAAATATGTAACTAGTGTTTTGAAATTATGGCTGAGTTCCTCACTTACTTCCCCAGTCTGGATAGCAACCCTCCCACCCCCCAATCAGATAGAACCCCCCCCCCCCCCCGTCCCCCAAACCGGATAGGGCCCTCCCCGCCTCCCAATCAGAATAGTGTGGTGATATGCATCACTATAGATACAAAAGGGGTTAATGTAAGTACACGTAGACTAGACACTAGAGGGGGTACCAGAGACATGACACACAGACACTCAACCAATAGGTCAGTAAGATAGGACACGACCAATGGGCATTCACGATACACACAGATGTGACACTACCACAGGAGGGCATTACACCAACCCATATATAAAGGACACAGCACACATGATCTTCCTCTTTCCAGTGGAGAGACTCAGTGAGTACAAACACAGGGTTGATTCAATATCACACCCACCACGTGGATTGTAGCAGACTGGTTTGTCAGTCTTGAGTAGCTATAGAAGGATTAACAGTAGTGGCAAACCTGAGTAGGAGAATTGTAAATAGTTCAATAAACATGTTGAAGTTATCTCCACGTCTGAACCTTCCTTTGTCAGAGTGCACATCAAGGAAGTCGCTTATGCTACACCAAGAGCATAACAAGACAAATAGCCCACCCCCATTCTGGATAGGCCTGCCCCCCCCAGGTCTGGATAGCAACTCCCTCCCCAATCTGAATAGCCCCCACCCCATGTTTGGATAGCACCTCCCCTCCAGTGTGGAAAGCACACACCCCACCCCACCCCCCCTCTGGATAGCACCCCCCCTGCCCCCCAATCTGGATAGCCTGCCCCACACAGTCTCGATAGGTATCCCCCCAGGTCTGGATAGTATCTCCGCCCCCCGTCACCTGGAGAGCACCCGTCCACGCCCTAATTTTGGACAGCTTCCCTGCCCCCCCCCCCAGTCTGGATAGCCCCCCCCCACTTTGGATAGCACCATCTCCCACCCCCAGCCCCTGTTTGGAAAGTCCCCTCCCCACTCCCCATCTGGATAGCAATCCCCCCAAATCTGGATAGCGATCCCCTCTCCTGCCCCCAGACTGGATAGTTCCCCCTCCCCCGCAGTCTGGATAGCACTAACATGTCCCCCCCCCCCATGTCTGGATAGCACCCCCTGCCTCCTAGTGCTAGCCCAACCCCACCCCCATTTTGACTGAAAACGTGAGTATGTGCCTTGAATTATACAGCAAACAGAGAAAAAGAAAGCTCACATTTCATAGTTTAAATTATTTAAAATATCAGTGTTTAGCCTAGTTGTTACCATTGATAAAAAGTACAGGTGAAAAATATTAGCTAGTACTTTAATACAACAAATGATGGTGATGGCAGCCATGGGGAATACTATACCGCAAAGGAAGATGGTTGCAGTTGCTGGAGGTTAATCATCTCTACCATCTGCTGTACCTGCATGCTTACCTTCAGTGACTGGTGTAAGAGGACACCCAGGTCTCATTATACATTCCTCACTCCTAATTTGTGGCCATTCAGATAATAGTCTGTCTTCTTGTTGAATGAATGAATGAATTGAATTGATTGAATGAATGATTGAATTTTTGGAAGAGGTGACTAAAGCATTGAATAGGGGGGATGGGGGGGTGAAAGGGGAGGCATGAAAGTGATGAATAAGGGTAGGAAAACCAATGAAGGGAGAACCGTGAGATGGAGTAGTTACATGGGCCATGATAGTTAGGGTTTAGGCTTGGGAGGAGATGGTTATGTTATTGTGGGTTTTTTGTGTTTGTTGGATCTCTTTGTTTAAAAATGTTAAAATTATAAATGCCTTAATAAAATAATTTCTTTAAAAAAAGGATGTGACTTTAATGCAGCCTGTATCTTTAACTCAAGCAGAAGCAATGGCCTGTGCCTTTAAATTCAAGTAGGGGATTGCAGCAGCAGGAGAGATCAGTGATGACTCAATTTAATTGATTTGCCTGATGGCCAATGCATTGGCCAAAAGGGGCGCAACTCTGCCACGGTGGCAGGTGGTAATTGGATCTCGTCACACTGTTGTGCTTTTTGGTGTCACAGGCTTGTGTGTTCTTTTCATTGTCAATTCTGTAGGCTGGATGGAGGAATGTAACCAACTAACTCCAGGAATACCCATCTGAAGCAAGGACTCTTATCTTTTAATCTTAAACTTTATTATTTTTCACTCTTTTCTTTCCCCTCTGTGTTTGTCTGTCTTTTGTGTGTGGGTAGAGGGTGGGATAGTCAAAGGGGAGTCAAGTGCCAAAGGACATTTAACCTACTGTATTCACTACATATTTCATATTTATTCTAATTATAAATAAACAGTAATTGTGTTTAAACCTACACACCTGGTGACTGTAATTATTGGGCAGCCAAAGATTTCATGTATTTTCATAACAATTATTGATTAATTCACGAGTGTTGTGCCTCCGGGGCCTGTGGGACTGGAACAACCATACACTAGCCCAGGGTGTTGTAACAATATGTAAGCCTGTTTACTATTGATGCTCACTCTACTTGATTGGTTAAGCCTGGATATGAACTATAAAATAAGCTGTAGCAGTTCCTGGAAGCAAAGAGCTAGAAACATGGAGCCGAAATTTTAAAGCACAGTCACATTCATATATGCTGTTGTTCTATCTTTGCATAGATCCAAAATCTATATTTTACAACAGTATACCCCCCCCCCCCCCCCTTGTATGACCACAACTAAAATTATGAGCACTTTTGGGCTGTGCTGCTGTGTCACCCCAAATTGTTCAGGTTTTTAGGGTTTCTCAATATAGAGGAATATAATATAAAAGCAAAGGGTTATACTGAAATGTTACTGATCATTGGTTAATGCTCAGCCGGAGTATTGTGGATAATTCTCCACAGCACACTTCAGGAAATGCTTAGAACCTTAGAAAGGATACAGAGGAGGTTTACCAGGTTGTTCCTGGGAATGAGAGACTTCAGTTATGCAGGCAGAGATTGGGAAATTTAGGACTGTTCTGTTTGGAATAGCGAAGGTTAAGAGGTGACCTATAGAGATTCTTAAGATGCTGAAAGGTTTTAATTGAATAAATAGAGAAAAATGATTCCCTCCAAAGACTTAGTCAATAACCAGAGGTCATGGACTTCAAATCTAGAGAGAGGATGGGGAGACTTTGTTTCAGTCAGCGAGCTGTCAGGATCTGGAATGTTCTACCTGGAAAGGGGTTGGAGGCTGAATTCATTTGCGATTTTAAAAGGTAGTAAATCTAATTGAAAATGAGGAATAAATAAGTTTGTGGACCAAAGGAGATATGGGGCTGTGCGCATTTTTTTCTTTCAAGTAGTCAGCACCAGTACTCAGGGCCGAATGATCTCCTCCAGTGGAGTAAATGTTTATGATTCTAGGGACAAGCAGAGGCTGAACGGCTACTTGTGCGACCATCTATCTGTCTGCTGGTGTGTTTGTGTTGGGAGCTGTGAGATTGAAAGAGTGAAGTGTTTCTAATGTAAAGGTCCCAGGAGTCAGTCAGTAAGGTGACTGCCCTCCATTTCTGTCCAAATGTCATCCAACGCCCCCCTCCCTCCCTCCTTTGAGCACCGTTAGCAAATGTCCCCTCACGACAAGTCTCTCGCTCGCTAATTTTAAACACTCAATTTGACATTTATGGAAGGCATAAATAATCGTCAGTCGGGCAAATTGAGATGATAAAGGCGAGGAACCTTTACCGAGTGGACAGCCGGGTTCAGAGCAATACAGGGAGACTATAAAGAGATCCCCAGTCCTAGCCTCGGGACACAAGTGTGCAGCTGGTAGTGCTGCAGGCGCTCTCCCCCAAGGAGCTCATTCCTTTCCTGACTGTGTGAGGGCCATTTGCCAGCAGGAACAGCCAGCCCTCCAGCACACCTTGGGGGGGGGGGGGGGGGCAGTTCACCTCTTGCTCTCCTCCATGTAATTAAAGGTTGTCCTTCGCTGAGGGACCAAAGCTATGAGCAGAGCTGCGGGGGGAGGGGTGGGGGGAGCTTGAAGGCCTTCGGGGGGTTGGGCCTGTGAGGGCGCCTTGCACTTGAGACTCTGGCATTCCCACTTGCTGGGTTGGATTTCACTTTTATTTTTAAACCGCCGCTTCATCGACACTTTCTGCAGAAAGGGACCTGACACGTTTGTGATACCGAGGAATTCCCACCCATTCCCAAATGCCAGGTGAAACCAAATCAGCTCCCGGTGATGTGAGGAATGTATAGCTTCAGCAGATCAGAATTCGCTTTAAAATGTCCCACAATGTCACCCCACGTCAACAGGCGGGGAATCTGACTTTAGGGGAGCTCTTTCATTCCTGATGTACAATAAAGGATTGAGAATTTACGCTGGTTTGGTAAACTCTTGGTTCCATTTATAGTCCGGCCAGTCCATCTCCCTTCCTGTTGACTGTCCAATCGAGCGGCATGTGACAAGTTTGTCTTATCAGTAAGGGGCATATATACCGCAGCTCCCAGGCAGACCACGCTGCCCGGCTCCACATTCACAGCCTCTCACTAACTCCAGGCGCCTGCCTCAATCTAGATCCCAAATGGCACCCAAGAAGGATGTAAAGAAGCCAGAGCCCAAAGCTGCGGCAGCTCCTGCTCCCGCTCCCCCACCCCCTGAACCACCTAAACCCAAGGAGCCAACCGTCGACTTGTCCTCAGTTAAGGTGAGTACATTTCCGCGGGAAAATCGCCAGCAAGTCTTTGCTCGAATACATTGCTGCTCTTTTTTTAATAACCCTACCGCTCTAAATTATGTCCAAGAGTCATGTCCATGATATTTTCCGAGGCCTGCATGTTGTAGGGATTAGGTTGTTCTTAACAAGGACCAAATTATAAAAATGTGAGATTAGAGATCTGGTTGCCTTGGCCGAGCCCAGTGTTAAACTGCTCAGTGTTCCTTTATTATTTCTGCCATTTGTTATTACTTTTAAGATTTTCTGAAATTATATTTTTGCTGTGCATTTTGAACTCTTGGTAATCTGGAAGAACCGTGATTGCATCTTGTCTCCCACTGCATGTGCTGCACAGGGGGGTCTATTCCACACAGATCTCGAGAGTTCTCTTGCAACCTAATTTTATCACCAGCCTCACTCAGTCTCCCCGCCTACAGCAGGCTGAGAGAGTTCACAGAAATGTACTCCAGACATATGACTAAATATGGGAGCGACACTAAGACGTGTCAGCTAGTATTACCATGAGATGCGTTTGCTTAAAAAAGGCAATGTCTTTATGTATTGTACGTAATGTACCGGACTCCTATCCGTTGCCCTAATAAACCTGTTCTCAGATGTACATTGGACCAAGTGTTGTCACTGTCATTCAATGTGCAGTTTGACTAAACATGTCGCTACCATCTTTCACACTTTCAATAAAATTGTAGATAAATAACTCGTCACAGATTGAATGCATTGTCATCCAGAATCAAATTTTCACCTGCATTTTACAGTTTTCCTATTAACAATTATTAACAATATTGCTATTAGCAACTGGAGAACTTTCTCTGCTAATCCCATTCTTAATTCCGAGCATTGGACACACGAATTGAAGGAAATCCCTTCACTGCCTCATTTCCCCGGGGCCGTGTTGTACATTTTCTACCTCAGCGCCAACATTCTCACAGGAGCTCAGACCCGCAGCCTTCCTCGAGACTCGAATCTTTATGCAGCCACTTGTCTCTTTGAAGTGAGAGGGTTTTACATGCAAGCAAATGTTTAATGTATGACCAGGACGCACTAGTTTAATGTTCGAATGGAAACTAAGATGCAACGGACCATTTACATTAAATATTGGAGAGGAACTTATTAAATCAGAACATTGTTACCCAGATTCGTATCGGTGAGGGCATATATAAGGGAGATTGTTAGGGTATATGTAGATTCGGCACACAGGGTATATGTAGAGATGGGCACTGTGAGAGTATATGTAGAGATGGGCACTGTGAGAGTATATGTAGAGATGGGCACTGTGAGAGTATATGTAGAGATGGGCACTGTGAGAGTATATGTAGAGATGGGCACTGTGAGAGTATATGTAGAGAGAGTATATGTAGAGATGGGCACTGTGTGTGACAGTATATGTAGAGATGGGCACTGTGAGAGTATATGTAGAGACGGGCACTGTGAGAGTATATGTAGTGAGAGTATATGTAGAGATGGGCACTGTGTGACAGTATATGTAGAGATGGGCACTGTGAGAGTATATGTAGAGACGGGCACTGTGAGAGTATATGTAGAGGTGGGCACTGTGAGGGTATATGTAGAGATGGGCACTGTGTGTGACAGTATATGTAGAGATGGGCACTGTGAGAGTATATGTAGAGATGGGCACTGTGTGTGACAGTATATGTAGAGATGGGCACTGTGAGAGTATATGTAGAGACGGGCACTGTGAGAGTATATGTAGAGACGGGCACTGTGAGAGTATATGTAGTGAGAGTATATGTAGAGTTGGGCTCTGTGAGAGTATATGTAGAGATGGGCACTGTGAGAGTATATGTAGAGATGGGCACTGTGAGAGTATATGTAGAGGTGGGCACTGTGAGAGTATATGTAGAGGTGGACACTGTGTGTGACAGTATATGTAGAGATGGGCACTGTGAGAGTATATGTAGAGATGGACACTGTGTGTGACAGTATATGTAGAGATGGACACTGTGAGAGTATACGTAGAGGTGGACACTGTGTGTGACAGTATATATAGAGGTGGACACTGTGTGTGACAGTATATGTAGAGATGGGCACTGTGAGAGTATATGTAGAGATGGACACTGTGTGTGACAGTATATGTAGAGGTGGACACTGTGAGAGTATATGTAGAGGTGGACACTGTGTGTGGCAGTATATGTAGAGGTGGACACTGTGAGAGTATATGTAGAGGTGGACACTGTGAGAGTATATGTAGAGATGGGCACTGTGAGAGTATATGTAGAGATGGGCACTGTGACAGTATATGTAGAGATGGGCACTGTGAGAGTATATGTAGAGATGGTCACTGTGTGTGACAGTATATGTAGAGGTGGACACTGTGAGAGTATATGTAGAGATGGGCACTGTGAGAGTATATGTAGAGGCGGGCACTGTGAGAGTATATGTAGTGAAAGTATATGTAGAGATGGGCACTGTGTGACAGTATATGTAGAGATGGGCACTGTGAGAGTATATGTAGAGGTGGACACTGTGTGTGACAGTATATGTAGAGGTGGACACTGTGAGAGTATATGTAGAGATGGTCACTGTGTGTGACAGTATATGTAGAGATGGGCACTGTGAGAGTATATGTAGAGGTGGACACTGTGTGTGACAGTATATGTGGAGATGTGCACTGTGAGAGTATATGTAGAGGTGGACACTGAGAGAGTATATGTAGAGATGGGCACCGTGTGTAACAGTATATGTAGAGATGGGCACTGTGAGAGTATATGTAGAGATGGACACTGTCTGTGAGAGTATATGTAGAGATGGACACTGTGAGAGTATATGTAGAGATGGACACTGTCTGTGACAGTATATGTAGAGGTGGACACTGTGAGAGTATATGTAGAGATGGGCACTGAGAATATGTAGAGGTGGATACTGTGAGTGTATATGTAGAGATGGACACTGTCTGTGACAGTATATGTAGAGGTGGACACTGTGAGAGTATATGTAGAGATGGGCACTGAGAATATGTAGAGGTGGATACTGTGAGAGTATATGTAGAGATGGACACTGTGTGTGACAGTGTATGTAGAGGTGGACACTGTGAGAGTATATGTAGAGATGGACACTGTGTGTGACAGTATATGTAGAGATGGACACTGTGAGAGTATATGTAGAGATGGGCACTGTGAGAGTATATGAAGAGATGGGCACTGTGTGTGACAGTGTATGTAGAGGTGGACACTGTGAGAGTATATGTAGAGGTGGACACTGTGAGTGTATATGTAGAGATGGGCACTGTGAGAGTATATGTAGAGATGGGCACTGTGAGAGTATATGTAGAGATGGGCACTGTGTGTGACAGTATATGTAGAGATGGGCACTGTGAGAGTATATGTAGAGATGGTCACTGTGTGTGACAGTATGTGTAGAGGTGGACACTGTGACAGTATATGTAGAGATGGGCACTGTGAGAGTATATGTAGAGATGGGCACTGTGTGTGACAGTATATGTAGAGATGGGCACTGTGAGAGTATATGTAGAGATGGGCACTGTGAGAGTATATGCAGAGGTGGACACTGTGAGAGTATATGTAGAGATTGGCACAATGAGAGTATATGCAGAGGTGGACACTGAGAGTGTATGTAGAGGTGAACGCTGTGACAGTATATGTAGAGGTGGACACTATGAGTGTATATGTAGAGGTGGACACTGTGAGAATATATGTAGAGATGGGCACTGTGAGAGTATATGTAGAGGTGGACACTGTGAGAGTATATGTAGAGTTGTGCACTGTGAGTATATGTAGAGTTGGGCACTGTGAGAGTATATGTGGAATTGGGCACTGTGAGAGTATATGTAGAGATGGGCACTGTGAGAGTATATGTGGAATTGGGCACTGTGAGAGTATATGTAGAGTTGGGCTCTGTGAGAGTATATGTAGAGATGGGCACTGTGAGAGTATATGTAGAGATGGGCACTGTGAGAGTATATGTGGAGATGGGCACTGAGAGTATATGTAGAGGTGGGCACTGTGAGAGTATATGTAGAGTTGTGCACTGTGAGAGTATATGTAGAGTTGGGCACTGTGAGAGTATATGTAGAGATGGGCACTGTGAGAGTATATGTAGAGATGGGCACTGTGAGAGTATATGTAGAGGTGGGCACTGTGAGAGTATATGTAGAGTTGTGCACTGTGAGAGTATATGTAGAGTTGGGCACCGTGAGAGTATATGTGAAGTTGGGCACTGTGAGAGTATATGTAGAGTTGGGCACTGTGAGAGTATATGAAGAGATGGGCACTGTGAGAGTATATGTAGAGTCAGGCACAGTGAGAGTATATGTGGAGTTGGGCACTGTGAGAGTATATGTGGAAATGTGCACTGTGAGGGTATATGTAGAGATGGGCACTGTGAGAGTATATGTGGAGTTGGGCACTGTGAGAGTATATGTGGAAATGTGCACTGTGAGGGTATATGTAGAGATGGGCACTGTGAGAGTATATGTAGAGATGGGCACCGTGACAGTATATGTAGAGATGGGCACGGAAGGAATATATACAGAGATGGGCACTGTGAGGGTATATGTAAAGCTGGGCACAGTTAGTGTATCCAAACAGATGAGCACTGTGAGGTATATGTAAGGGATTGGCATTATGAGAGTATATGTGAAAGATGGACATGATAAGAGTATATGTTGAGATCGGCATTGTGAGAGTATATGTAGGGTGGACCAGTGGTTAGCACTGCTGCCTCACAGCACTGAGGACCTGGATTTAATCCCGGCCCCGGGTCACTGTCCTTGTGGAGTTTAAACATTCGCCCTGTGTCTGCGTGGGTCTCACCCCCATAACCCAAAGATATGCAGGTAGGTGGATTGGCCACGCTAAATAGCCCCTTAATTGGAAAAAAAAGAGAATTGGGTCCTCTGAATTCATTAAAAAAAGAATAAAAATGAGAGTATATGTAGATATATGCTCTGTGATGATATGCAGAAATGGGCACTGAGAGGTTAGAGATAAGACATGGTCATTGTGAGGGTATTTGTAAGAGATGGGCACTGTGAAAATATATATAAGGGATTGACACTGAAAGAATATATTGAGATGGGCATTGTGAGAGTGTATGTAAGAGATGGGCACTCTGAGGGTAGATATAGAGATGTCACTGAGAGTATATGTAGAGATAGGCACTGTGAGAATATATGTAGAGATGGGCACTGTGAGGGTATATGTAGAGATAGCACTGTGATGGTGTATGTAAGAGAAGGGTACTGTGAGGGTATATGTAGAGATGGGCACTGAGAGAGTATTTATTGAGAAGGGCACTGTGAGGGTCTATGTAGAGATGGGCACTGTGATGGTGTATGTAAGAGATGGGCACTGTGAGGGTATATGTAGAGATGGGCACTGTGAGGGTATATGTAGAGATGGGCACTGTGAGGGTATATGTAGAGATGGGCACTGTGAGGGTATATGTAGAGATGGGCACTGTGAGGGTATATGTAGAGATGGGCACTGTGAGGGTATATGTAGAGATGGGCACTGTGAGGCTATATGTAGAGATGGGCACTGTGAGGGTATATGTAGAGATAGCACTGTGATGGTGTATGTAAGAGATGGGCACTGTGAGGGTATATGTAGAGATGGGCACTGAGAGAGTATTTATTGAGAAGGGCACTGTGAGAGTATATGTAGAGATGGGCACTGAGAGAGTATTTATTGAGAAGGGCACTGTGAGAGTATATGTAGAGATAGGTACGGTGAGAGAATATTTAGAGATGAGCACAGCAACAGTATATGAAGAGATGGGCGCTGTGAGACTATACTTAGAGATGTCACTGTTAGAGTATATGTAGCAATGGGCCCTGTGACTGTATATGCGGAAATGGGCACTGTGATAGTATATGTAAAAATGGCAACAGTGAGAATGTATGTAAGAGATAGGCACTGATAGCGTATATATAGAAATGGCACTGTAAGGGGCAGCACGGTGTCGCAGTGGGTAGCATTGCTGCCTCATGGTGCTGAGGTCCCAAGTTCGATCCTGGCTCTGGGTTACTGTCCGTGTGGAGTTTGCACATTCTCCCCGTGTTTGCGTGGGTTCTCAAAGATGTGCAGGATAGGTGGATTGGCCACGCTAAATTGTCCCTTAATTGGAAAAATGAATTGGGTACTCTAAATTTAAAAAAAAGAAATGGCACTGAGTGTATACACAGAGATGGGCACTATGAGTGTATATGTAAAGATAGGCACTTTGAGAGTATATTTTGAGGTGGGCACTTTGAGAGTATATGTAGAGATGGGCACTGTGAAAGTATATATAGAGATAGGCACTGTTGGACAGCACTGTGGGGCAGGGGCTAGCACTGCTGCCTCACGGTGTTGAGATCCCAGGTTCAATCCAGGCCTGGGTCACTGTCCGTCTGGAGTTTGCACATTCTCCTCACAACCCAAAAGTTGTGCAGACTAGGTGGATTGGCCCCGCTGAATTGCCCCTTAATTGGAAAAAAAAATAAGTGGGTACTGTAGATCAAAAAAAGGATGGGCACTCTGAGAGTACATGTGGAGATTGGCACTGTAAGAGTATATGTAGGGGTGGCACTCTAAGGATATATGTAAGAGATGGGGACTGTGAGAGTATATGTAGAAATAGGTTCTGTGAGACATGTGCAATGTGAGGGTATAGGTACAGATGGGCACTGTGAGAGTTTATGTTTGGATGGGCACCGTGAGAATATATGCAGAGATGCGTACTCTGTGGATATATGTAAGAGATGGGCACTGTGAGAGTATATGTCGACATGGGCACAGTGAGAAATAAAGACATGGGCACTGTGAGAGAATATGTACAGATAGGAACTGTGAGAGTATATGTAGAAATAGTCACCGTGAAGGTATACGGTGAGAAAGGATGCAGAGATGGGCACTCTGGGTATATGTAAGTGATGGGCACCGTGAGACTATACGTAGAGATGGCAACTGTGGGTGCACATGTTTGGATGAGCACTGTGAGTATATATGTGGAGCTCTGCACTGTGAGAGTATATGTAGAGATGGGCATTGTAAGAGTATATGCAAGAGATTGGCACTATGAGAGTACATGTAGAGCTGGGCACCGTGAGAGTATATGTAGAGATGGGCACTGGCAGAGTATCTGCAGCAATGGGCACTGTGAGGTTATTTATAAGAGATGGACACTGTTACAGTATATGTACAGGTGGGCACTGTGAGAGTATATGTAGAGATGAGCACTGTGAGTGTACATGTACGAAATGGGCACTGTGGGAATATATGTAGAGATGGGCACTGTGAGCGTATATATAAGAGATGGGCACTATTACAGTATAGAGTATAGAGATGCGCTCTGTGAGGGTAAATATAAGAGATGAGCACTGTGATAGTATATTTAATAGATGGGCATTGATAGAATATATTTAGAAATGGGCACTGAGTGTATTGGCAGAAGTGGGCATTGTGAGAGTATATGTAGAGCTGGGCCCTGTAAGAGTATATGTGATAGTGGGCACTGATAGGGTATATGTAGAAATGGGCACTGTGACTGTATACGCGAGGTGGGCACTGTGATAGTCTATGTAGAGATGGGGACAGTGAGACTGTATGTAAGAGATAGGCACTAAAAGAGTAGATGTAGAAATGGTACAGTAAGTGCATACGCAGAGATGGGTACTGTGAGTGTATACATAGAGATGTGCACTGTGTGAGTACATATAGAGATGGGCACTCTTGGGCTGCATGGTGATGCAGTGGGTAGCACAGCTGTCTCACGACGCTGAGGTCCCAGGTTCGATCTCAGCCTGGGTCCGTGTGGAATTTGCACATTCTCCCCGTGTTTGCGTGGGTCTCAGCCCCACAAGCCAAAAGATGTGCACGCTAGGTGGATTAGCCACTCTAAATTGCCCCTTAATTGGAAAAAAAAAATTGGGTATTCTAAATTTTTAAAAAAAGGGATGGTCACTCTGAGAAAACATGTAGAGATCTGCACTGTAAGAGTATATGTAGAGATAGCACTCTCAGGGTATATGTAAGAGATGGTGTGAGGGTATATGTAGAGATGAGCTCTGTGAGAGTATATGTAGACATAGGCACTGTGAGGATATATATAGACATAGACAATGTAAGAGTTTATGTAGAGAAGGGCCTTATGCAAGTAAATGTACGGATGGCACTGTTAGAGTATAGGTAGAGATGACAATCTGAGGGTATATATAGAGAATACAAACTTCAATGGTCTGTGTAGATGGGCCATTCCGAGGGTACCTGTAAGAAATGGGCACTGTGAGAGCATGTGACAGAAAGGGACTGTGAGAATATATGGAGAGATGATCACTGTGAGGTTATATGTAAAAAGATGGACACTGTCGGAGTATATTTAGATATGGGCACTTTGAATCTATATGTAAAGATCAGCACTGTGAAGATACATGTAGTGAGGGGCATGTGAGGGTATATGCCAGAGATGGGCAGAGTGAGAGTACATGTAGAGGTGGACATTGTGAGGGTATCTGTAGAGATGGGCACAGTGATAGTAGAAGTCAGAGATGGGCACTGTGAGACTATGTCAGAGATGAGCACTGTGAGAGTGTATGTAGAGATGGGCACTATGAGAGTATCTGAACAGATGGGCACTGTAAGAGTATATGTAGAGATAGGCACCGTGAGAAGATACGTAGAGATGGGCACTGTGAGGGTATATGTAGAGATAGGCACCGTGAGAAGATACGTAGAGATGGGCACTGTGAGGGTATATGTAGAGATAGGCACCGTGAGAAGATACGTAGAGATGGGCACTGTGAGAATATATGTGGAGATGGGCACTGAGAGTATATGTAGAGATGGGCATTGTCGGGTATATGTAGAGATGGGCACTGAGAATATATGTGGAGATGGGCACTGTGAAAGTGTATGTAAGAGATGGGCACTGTGAGAGTATTTGTAGAGATTGGCACTGTGATGGTATGTTAGAGATGGCCACTTTGCTTGCAAATATTGAGATGGTCACAGTGAGGTTATATGTAAGAGATGGACACTGTGAGATATGTAGAGATGGGCACTGATTCTATGTTGAGATGGGCATCGTGAGGTATAAGTAGAGATGAACACTGAGGGTATATGTAGTGAATGGGACTGTGAGTATAAATGTAAAGATGATACTGTGAAGGTGCATATGGACATGGGCAATGTGAGAGTATATGTAGAGATCGGCATTCTGAGGGTATACATAGTGAGGGGCACTGTGAGGATATATGTAGAGATGGATACTGAGAGGGCTTCTGTAGAGATTAGCACTGTGAGAATATATATCGGAGATGAGCACTGTGAGAGTACATGTTAGAGATGGGACTGTGATGATATGTATATATATATATGGGCACTATGAGAGTATATGTAACAGAAAGGCACTGTGAGAGTAATAATAATAATCTTTACAGTCACAAGTAGGCTTACATTAACACTGCAATGAAGTTACTGTGAAAAGCCCCGAGTCGCCACATTCAGGCGCCTGTTCGGGTACACAGAGGGAGAATTCAGAATGTCCAAATTACCTAACAGCACATCTTTTGGGACTTGTGGGAGGAAACCGGAGCGACCCGGAGGAAACCCACGCAGACACGGGGAGAACGTGCAGACTCCGCACATTCAGTGACCCAGCCAGGAGTATATGTAGAGATGGCACTCTGAGGGTATATGTAGAGAATGTGCATTTTGAGAATATCTGTAAATGCAGCACTCTGAGGGTATCTGTAAGTGATGGGCACTGTGAGGGTATATGTAGAGATGGGCACTGTGAGGGTATATGTAGAGATGGGCAATGTGAGGGTATATTTAGAGATGGGCAATGTGAGGGTATATGTAGAGATGGGCACTGTATGAGTATATGTAGAGATGGGCAATGTGAGGGTATATTTAGAGATCGGCACTATGAGGGTATATGTAATGTTGGGCACTGTGTGAGTATATGTAAAGTTGGGCTCTGTGAGGGTATATGTAGAGATGGGCACTGTGAGGGTATATGTAAAGTTGGGCACTGTGAGGGTATATGTAAAGTTGGGCACCATGAGGGTGTATGTAAAGTTGGGCACTGTGAGGGTATATGTAAAGTTGGGCACTGTGAGAGTATATGTAGAGATGGGCACTGTGAGAGTATATGTAAAGTTGGGCACTGTGAGGGTATATGTAAAGTTGGGCGCTGTGTGAGTATATGTAAAGTTGGGCACTGTGAGGGTATATGTAAAGTTGGGCACTGTGAGGGTATATGTAAAGTTGGGCACTGTGAGGGTATATGTAGAGATGGGCACCATGAGGGTATATGTAAAGTTGGGCACTGTGAGGGTATATGTAGAGATGGGCACCATGAGGGTATATGTAAAGTTGGGCACTGTGAGGGTATATATAAAGTTGGGCACTGTGAGGGTATATGTAGAGATGGGCACTGTGAGGGTATATGTAAAGTTGGGCACTGTGAGGGTATATGTAAAGTTGGGCACTGTGTGAGTATATGTAAAGCTGGGCACTGTGAGGGTATATGTAAAGTTGGGCACTGTGAGGGTATATGTAGAGATGGGCACTGTGAGGGTATATGTAAAGTTGGGCGCTGTGTGAGTATATGTAAAGTTGGGCACTGTGAGGGTATATGTAAAGTTGGGCACTGTGAGGGTATATGTAAAGTTGGGCACTGTGAGGGTATATGTAGAGATGGGCACCATGAGGGTATATGTAAAGTTGGGCACTGTGAGGGTATATGTAGAGATGGGCACCATGAGGGTATATGTAAAGTTGGGCACTGTGAGGGTATATATAAAGTTGGGCACTGTGAGGGTATATGTAGAGATGGGCACTGTGAGGGTATATGTAAAGTTGGGCACTGTGAGGGTATATGTAAAGTTGGGCACTGTGTGAGTATATGTAAAGCTGGGCACTGTGAGGGTATATGTAAAGTTGGGCACTGTGAGGGTATATGTAGAGATGGGCACTGTGAGGGTATATGTAAAGTTGGGCACTGTGAGGGTATATGTAGAGATGGGCACTGTGAGGGTATATGTAAAGTTGGGCACTGTGAGGGTATATGTAAAGTTGGGCACTGTGTGAGTATATGTAAAGCTGGGCACTGTGAGGGTATATGTAAAGTTGGGCACTGTGAGGGTATATGTAGAGATGGGCACTGTGAGGGTATATGTAAAGTTGGGCACTGTGAGGGTATATGTAAGTGTGGCTCTGATGGGACATCGGAGTCCAGGAGCCTATTCTCTACAGTATATAGCTAGTTCTGAATTGTCTCTTGGCCTTGCGCCCACCCTGGCCTCCTGCTGGATGGTTTGCTATCACACATTGAACTGAAAGACTGCCAGCAGAGATGGAATCTCGCTCAGTGCCCATTGATGCATTCTCTAGAGGAGGGGGCTGAACTCAACCTGATGCTTCGAGCACCAGGAGGTTTCCCGAGTGAAGTGCTGAAGTAACCAATGGTGATTAATTAATCTGGGTGGGGCAGCTTCCGGGACCTTTCTAATACTGAACAACCTTGTACCACTCCCTGTTTCTTTTAGGACTGTCACTGTATAATGTACAGCTGGAAGCTGAATTGAGGAAAGAGTGGTGTTCAGGTAATGCCACCATCAGCTCCACTCTTCTCTATAGAAGTTCTAAAGATCAGTGGGTGCCCTATTGAAAACTTGGAGCTCAGAACCCCTCTCCTGGCACTCTGCACCAACACTGCTAATATCAACACACCCCCAACTCTCTGGACTACTTGTCTTATCTCAATTTGCCAAATCATTGTGATGACTGTTTGTGAAATTAAAATCTTTAAATTATTACTCAAAAATGGTTGCAGTATTGCATGTGTGAATATTTTCAGTGCTTTTTGCTGGTAATCGTATTCCTCCATTGATATGGGTTCTCCCAACATCCAGCCATCAAGTCGTAAGTAAATCCAGTTCAGGGAAAATTGACTTTTTCAATGGACTTGTGCTATTGCTTGTCATGCTGCTGGTTTGCTTGCTGGCTGCTTATTGATCTTAATGTGTGTCTGTGTTTTTCTTCTTTGCAATTGGGTCTTCTGAGAATTAGAAGATGGAAATCGAACATTGCAAATGCACTCTTAAAACTTTCAACTCAATGAAATTTGTTGTCATTGTAAAGACCGTTCCCTAAGAGGTGACGGAGCATGAAGCCAATAATCAGGAGAATTGACAGACAGGGAGACAGGCAGATTTTGTCATTAGTCAGGGCTTGTGCATCAGGACCTACTAACCTAAAATCATTTCTTTAATGATTTTCTCCTCCTATATTCCCCTTTTACAATGAAAGAAATTACTATTACAACAGAATCTAAACTAGTGTGGCACAATTATTTTAGAACATAGAACAGTACAGCACAGAACAGGCCCTTTGGCCCTCGATGTTGTGCCGACCCTTGTCCGAAAGCAAGATCAAGCTATCCCACTCCCTGTCATTTTGGTGTGCTCCATGTGCCTATCCGCTTGAAAGTTCCTAAAGTGTCCGACTCCACTATCACAGCAGGCAGTCCATTCCACACCCTAACCACTCTCTGAGTAAAGAACCTACCTCGAACATCCCTCCTATATCTCCCACCCTGAATTTTATAGTTATGCCCCCTTTTAGCAGCTACATTATAGCTGCTACATCCACCCGAGGAAATAGTCTCTGAACGTCCACTCTATCTATCACCCTCTTCATCTTATAAACCTCTATTAAGTCGCCTCTCATCCTCCTCCACTCCAAAGAAAAAAGCCCTAGCTCCCTCAACCTTTCTTCATAAGACCTATCCTGCAAACCAGGCAGCATCCTGGTAAATCCCCTTTGCACCCTTTCCAATGCTTCCACATCCTCCCTATAATGAGGTGACCAGAACTGCACACAATACTCCAAATGTGATCTCACCAGGGTCATGATAGTTGCAGCATAACCCCGCGGCTCTTAAACTCAAGCCCCCTGTTAATAAACGCTAACACACTATAGACCTATTTCACGGCTCTATCCACTTGAGTGGCAACCTGCAGAGATCTGTGGACATGAACCCCAAGATCTCTCTGTTCCTCCACATTCCTCAAAACCCTGCCGTTGACCCTGTAATCCGCATTCAAATTTTTTCTACCAAAATGAATCACCTCGCACTTATCAGGGTTACACTCCATCTGCCATTTTTCGGCCCAGCTCTGCATCCTATCAATGTCTCTTTGCAGTCTACAACGGACCTCCACCTCATCCACTACTCCACCAATCTTGGTGTCATCAGCAAATTTACTGACCCACCCTTCAGCCCCCTCCTCCAAGTCATTGATAAAAATCACAAATAGCAGAGGACCCAGCACTGATCCCTGTGGTACACTGCTGGTAACAGGTCTCCAGTCTGAGAATTTTCCATCCACTACCACTCACTGTCTTCTATGTGATAGCCAGTTACTTATCCAATTGGCCAAATTTCCCTCTATCCCACACCTCCTTACTTTCTTCAAGAGCCGACCATGGAGAACCTTATCAAACGCCTGACTAAAATCCATGTGTACGACATCAGCTGCTCTACCTTCATCTACAAAATTAGTTACCTCCTCAAAGAATTCAATCAAATTTGTGAGGCAAGACTTACCCTTCACAAATCCGTGTTGACTATCCCAGATTAAGCTGCATTTTTCCAAATGGTCATAAATCCTATACTTCAGGATCTTTTCCATTAACTTACCGACCACCGAAGTACGACTAACTTGCCTGTAATTACCAGGGTCATTCCTATTCCCTTTCTTGAACAGAGGAACAACATTTGCCACTCTCCAGTCCTCTGGCACTATCCCCGTGGACAGTGAGGACCCAAAGATCAAAGCCAAAGGCTCTGCAATCTCATCCCTTTTAGGGCATCCCTGTGTTTGCTGATGCAATTCTATCCAATTCAAAACCAATACATTATATTTTGTACACTTTACAATCTCAACAAAGTCAATTAATGCAAGAGCAAGGTTAGGAGTCACTTTCTAGCCTAGCCTCAGTGAAACACTCCCTTTAGACCAGTGTGACCTTACCCCAATTCCTGTATGAGTTGACCCTATGGGAGCTCTGGCACCCACATCCCACTAAGTGAGGGTACATTCAAACTGCAAGTTTAGATCAGTGTCAAGTGATTACAGTATCACTCCAACACTAAATCTGTGGTGTCAAAGTATTGTTGCCATAGTCCCAGATGAACATAGGCTGCTTTCCCCTTTGAGGGGGAGAGCTGACTAGTGGTGATTTCTCCTGAGCATCACCTCAGTGACACGGCAAGGTTGAGAAGCCTTCATGAATAACCTCATCCGATACAGGAATTGAACCCACACTCTGCATCATGAACCAGCTGTCTAGCCAACTGAGCTAAACCGGCCCTCTCTGTGGTGTCTACAACAGATACCAAGGCCCAACATGATCATGAAAGAAAACTGAATGTCAAATTTATATTCCATTTTGGCTCTCTGCCCTTACTAAAGATTTATTATGAATCCAGAGTCAGGGCTGAAGAAAAGTGGAGTGAGGCTCCCTGGAGGAGGCTCTCTGTTTGCCACTATCATTGGCATAAACAATCATTAGGAAAGGGATTAGTGCTCACAGCACCAAGGACCCGGGTCCGACTCCGGCCCCGGGTCTCTGTCTGTGTGGAGTTTGCACATTCTCCCCATGTCTGTGTGGGTCTCACCCCCACGACCCAAAAGATGTGCAGGTAGGTGGATTGGCCATGTTAAAATTGCCTCTTAATTGGAAAAAATAATTGGGTACTCTAAATTTATTTTAAAAAATAAATTTTAAAAATAAGGAAAGGGATTAGTGCCAGGCATCTTGTGAACAACAAAGTTTGATTCCTTTATTTAAAAATAAAAATCCAGGGAGTGATAGGCTAATTGTGGGAAAGATAATGGATTTTTTACTCAAAATGTGATAGAAACACATCTTGAAAGTAAAAATACAGGAGTAGTCAGCATTGATTACAAAAGGAATGGTTATGCGTGATCAATCTTGGGCAGCACGGTGGCACAGTGGGTTAGCCCTGTTGCCTCACAGCACTGAGGTCCCAGGTTCAAATCCCGGCTCTGGGTCACTGTCTGTGTGGAGTTTGCCCATTCTTCCCGTGTTTGCGTGGGTTTCACCCTGCACAACCCAAAGATGGGCAGGCTAGGTGGATTGGCCACACTAAATTGCCCCTTAATTGGAAAAAATGAATTGGATACTCTAAATTTATTTTTAAAAATACTTGCTTAATCTTAATGAGCTATTTAAGGAGGGAACAGAGAGAGTAGAAAAGGGTAATGCGCAGATGTAATGTACTTAGTTTTTCAAAAGGTATTCGATAAAGTGCAGCAATGAGTCAGAACAGTGCATCTCAAACTATCTGATGTGGTGTACCGGCAGTTTTTTTTTTCAATGTGCCAGGGACCGGTAAGCGAAACAAGCCAATCCAGGATTACTGTCTCTTTCTTTTCTGGAAACACTCCAAGTACTGGCAGACGATGGCTCGAGTACCGGCACCGGTACTCGTACCACACTTTGAGATGAGTCAGGAGACAAATAGCAGAATTTGCAACAAGCTAGCTACAAAACTGGAAACAAAAAGAATATGTCAGAAGTAGTTACTGACAAAAGGTGGAAAATGGTGGTTCACAAAAGTCAGTGCTGGAACCATTGGGCGCTGCAAATCGGCAATACAATTTAACAGTTTACAGTTAACATCACATTATAGTTAATACTGAAGAGACGTACTACAGGGTGCAAAAAAATGTTGATACATTTGCAGTATAGGCATTTAAAAGACAAATTAGTTTCAATTTAAATAAGTTTGAGGTAGCGTATTTTGATAGGAGGAAAATGGGCAAAAGGAACAAAGAGATCTTGGAAAACCAGCGCACAAGTCACTAAAAATCTTTTCTTTTGCCACAGTAAGTTTATTTGTTTCCGGTCTTCCGTCAGCAGATTGTCATCTTGAGCTGCCTTCCATATTCCCCAAGTTGTCCAAATACCCTTATTTTACTTTCCTTCAGGAATATTTATTAATTATTCAAAACCAATTACAATAGATGTCAGTTTTTTAATCATCTGGGCATTCTATTTGATCCAGAGAGTGAAGTTATAAATCTTGTACTGAACCTTGGTGAGGCCAAACTAAGAATACCATCCATCGTTCTTGTCTCCATGTTACAAAAAGAACACAGAGGCACTGGAGAAAGTTGAAAAGAGTTAAAGCATGCTACCGGAACTGAGAGGTTATAAACTACCGGAAAGCTTGAAGAGGCTGGGGTTCTTTCCGCTATAAAAGTGAAGGCTTGAAGGCATTGCCTAAAATTAGGAAGGGGAGAAGTAGAGAAGATATTTCCCTTTGTTGGGTGGGGGATGGTCCAAAACCAAAGGATTGATAAATATAAGATGATCACTAATAATTGACAAGGCATTCAAGAGAAACTCTTTTAGAACTTGTTATCACTGGGTGTATTTGAAACAAATAGTGCAGATGTATGTAAAGAGAAGCTGAACAAGTTAATGAGGAAAAAGGAATAGAAGGATATATTCTTCTGGTTTGATGAAGCAAATGACCTGCTTTTATCCTGTAAATTGTATGTAATTCTATGACACCTGCACCCATTTCAGTGTCAAACCGGGAGTGAATAATTGCCCACAGATCTCATGACACTCTCTGATAGAACCAGAGAATCGCACAACACCAGCTTAAACTTATATCTATAGTGCCTCTAGCCTAGCAAAATATTTTAACGTGGCTCACAGGGATGTTATCTACCAAATATTGACATCAATCCCCATAAAGGTATAATCGGAGAGATAACAAAACGCTTGGTCAAAGAGGTAGGTTTTACAGCATGGCTTAGAGGAGGAGAGAGAGCAATAGAGAGGCTGAACATTAAAATTGTAAGAATGCCAAAGCTTGGAGCCCAGGCAGCTGAAAACATAGTTACCAATCATGGTGCAAAGAAAATAAATGCAGAAGCGGCCAGAATTAGAGGAGTGCAGATATCCCAGAAGGTGCAAGGACTGAAAAAGGTTACAGAGGTTGGGAGATGAGAGGGTAAGAAGGAATTTGAAATTAAGCATGATAATTTTAAAATCAGCGCACTGGCAGACCAGAAGATAATGTAGGTCGGTGGGCACAGGGGAAATGGGTGAATGGGATTTGAAGTGAATTAGTATACACACAGTTTTTGGTATTTCCAAACAGTTATTGGATGGAAAATTGGAGACCAGCCAAGAGTGCATTGGAATAATCTGACCCGCAGGTAGCAAAGATATGAATAAGGGCTTTGGTAACTGATGAGCTGAGGCAGGGTGAGAGACAGGTGATGTTATAGAGGTGATAGTAAGTGGACATGATGGTGGAGTAAGTATATGGCCAGAAGCTCCTTTCTCAATCAAATAAAATTGTAAAATATTAAAATACTGAGTCAATAGCAATTGGTTTTGTCTCATTTATATTTATCCTCTGAAGGAATGTAAAAGAATTTAGGCAACTTGGTGGATACAGGGCCCAACTCCAAGGTGAAGATCTGCTGATGGAAGATTGGAACAAATCAGTCCACTGTGACAAACTCAGAAACATTTCATCGAAAACAAATGACAAGAGAAAAACACAAAACAAGTGGTTCTATTTTAAAGTGGTGCAGGAATGGAAGGACCTTGGCTTTACATCCACAAATTTCTGAAGTGGCTGGACAAGTTGAGAAGGCCGTTAAGAAAGCAGATGGAATCAAGGCTTTATAAATGGATGCATAGAATACTAAAACAAGAAAGTCATAATAAATCACTGACTAGGCCTCAACTAGAATACTGTATTCGATTCTGACCACTACACTTTAGGAAGGATATGAGCAATGTGAGTCTTTGTTAGTTACATGGAGAGACGAGAGGAGCTGTGTGAAAAAAGTGTTTTGAAACTGTTTCCATTGACAGGAGATTTGTAATTTAATATATTTGGCAAAACAAAAGAGGGAGATGAGAAGATTTTTTTTGTGCAGCAAGTTTTTATGACCTGGAACGCACACTGCCTGAAAGTATAGGGAAGGCAGCAACTTTCAAAAAGTATATATACTTAATAAGGAAATGTTTGCAAGGCTATGGAAAAATCAGGGGTGTGGGATTAATTAAAGAACTCTTTCGAGAGCTGGCCCAGACACAATGGGCTGAATGGCCTCCTGTGTTGTACTTTGCAGCCTCTGTAAACTCTAGGCCATCGAGAACTTTGCTGCCCATATCCAAACTCACATTAGTCCCTTTCACCTCTGTGCTCGCTGATCTAGAATGAAATCCAGTCCAGCAATGCCTTGATTTTAAAATTCTCATCTTTATTTTCAAATCCCTCCATGGAACACACACAGACAGTTCACAGATGCACTCAGCTATTTTTCTTAGGAAGCAGTAGTCCACTCAGGGGATAGAGATCAGCTGAGGTGCATCTTTTGAACTGGTTTCAGTAGCTGCTCAGAATGGCATAGGACCATCATGACTGAGTTATACTGTTAGATGTTGGCTATTAACAGGCAGCCAATTGTAATGCCGTATTTGAGCAGATGATTTTGAGGCAAAAACTCTGACTGCTGCAATCTATCACCCAGATTGACATCAGAATCAGCCCTCTGTGACCCTGAACTGTTCATTACTTCAACAGCTCTTTGGGTCTGTTGTTGCTCTTCTGCATATATTTCTTCCCACACCTTGTGGAGCACAAAGCAGGCTTTCATCTGTTCCCATAGCAAGGCTTTTTTGGACTAGGTCACTAGCCTGTCACCAGAAGATTATAATGTGAGGGGTGCCACACTGCATTAAGTAGGGCTGACCAGGAGTGTCTCCCATTCTGAATCTCTGCCATTGGCACATTGGAAGGATTTTGTAGGCTGATACGCAACAGTTGGCCTCGGTATGAACACACCTTCCTTGGCCATCATATCCTGGAATAGGACCTGGACCCAGAGCTTGTGGCTCAGAGACAGTGACATTACCCACTGCGTCACACAACCCCCTCTTGGGGGTCTGTGGCAATAACTAATTTATTTTCTATCAACTGCTTAATTTCTAGCCATCACTTACAATTAGAAATTCTTAATCAACCATTTCCTTAATTCAAACATTTCTCTATAGTATATGTATATACTTGAAAAGTAGAGTTACCAACTGTGATTAAATATATTCCTAAGGGTTTCATCACATGACTTGCTCCCACTCTCCAACCATTTGTTAGTCATCACATCCATCCCTGTGACACACTGCCTTCCAACCAATTGGAAAGGAAAGATCTCATTACCCAATTTGATGATGCTTGACCAGCAGCCAAAACAGTCTTGATTTCCCCATTTTTAATATTTTTATATCTGGTGTGGAGCAATGTTCAAAGAAAGTGAAGAAAGAAAACATTCTCTTTTAATATATCGGTGATATTTCTCCAGGATTGCACACAGCAGCATCCTGGAGATTGATCTTCGATTCCTGGAGACTCCAGGTCAATCTTGGAGGGTTTGCAATCCTATTTAGGAGTCAAAATCAGAAAACATTTTTCCATGCAGAGGGTAATAGGATTCCAGTATTCGTTTCCCCAAAAGACGCTGATGGTTAGGGGTGAATTGGAGCTTCCAAGATAGAAGTAGGTCATTGTTAGATTAACATCCGAGGATATAGTGAGAAGGCAAGATATTGATAGGTTAAGTAAGTGGGCAAAAAGTTGGCACATGGAGTTTAATATGGAAAATGTGAAGTTGTTCATTTTGAAAGGAGGAACAAAAGAACAGGGTATTATTTAAATGGAGAAAAACTGCAGAAAGCTCCAACACAAAGGGACTTAGGGGTACTTGTGCACGAAACACAGAAAGCTACCACACAGGTGCAGCAGGTAATCAGGAAGGCTAATGGAATGTTGACCCTTATTTCAAGGGGGTTGGAGTATAAGAGTAGCAAAATCTTGCTGCAACTGTACAAGGTACTGGTGAGACCACATCTGCAGCACTGTGAACAGTTTTGGTCCCCTTATTTAAGACATTATTTCATTGGAGGCGGTTCAGTGAAGGTTCACTTGGATGATCTGCGGTATGGAGGGATTGTCTTACAAGCAAAGGTTAAACAGGTTGGGACTCTACTCATTGGAATTTAGAAGAATAAGAGATGAGAGATGGTCTCATTGAAACATATAGGGGCTTGACAAGGTAAATAGATGTTTCCCTTCATGTGAGCATCTTGGACCAGAGGGCATAGTCTCAGAATAAAGGGGCACCAATTTAAAACTAAGATGAGGAGGAATTTCTTCTCTCACAGGGTTGTGAGTCTTTGTAACTCCTTGCCTCAGAGAACTGTGGGGGCAGAGTCCTTTTGTATATTTAAGGTTGAGATACATAGATTCTTGATCAGTAAGGGGAAAGTGCGGGTAAGTCTGAACAGGCGCCTTAGTGTGGCAATTAGGGAATTTTCACAATAACTTAATGTAAGCCTACTTGTGACACTAATAAAGATTATTAATGTGAGGAATGTTGGTTCAGCCATGATCCTATTGAATGGCGGAGCAAGCTCCAGGAGGCCCACAAACGGGTGAAGAGTAACTCCGCCCAGCCTGATATAAATAATACACAATAACAAATAATTTTACAGGACGATTTGCATTTATACAGTCTCTGGGTAGTTCCAAAGGGTTTCACAGTCACATTGAGAAGACAGTTCCAGCAGGGTCACTTTTGTCAGAGAGCTGGACCAAATCTGCTGACATGCCCTGGACTTCTTGCCTTGGAAATTATTTGCTCCCAAAATAGGGACGTGGTGTATTTCTGGCATGGTCTTCGTGCCCTAAGAAAGTTATAGAAGTCGGGGTGGAGTGAGAGTGGGAGGGCCCGGCCTGTGTGAGGACATCTGATGCCGCTGCATAAATAAGAGACGAGGCGGTGTGAGGGGGAGAGAGCAGCAGCTGTGTGAAGAGAGATACACACGCCTCCTGGGTGCCCTGCTCTTCCTCTTCGCCCGGATCTCCGCCGATCTCCAGTCATGGTGGGTCAAGCTGCTGCCCCAATTCCATTCATTCATTTCCCTCCGGGTGCATTTGCAATGTCTCCAATCTCTATTTTCTTCTTCTTGCTTTACAGTCATTCTCAGCAGACGAGGTGGAGGGTAAGTGTTTGCAGAGCAGCCAGTTAGCCGGCCTGGGACAGCGCCGCTTTGCCCTGGCCCCGCTCGGTGAGGGGCGCCGCGGCTTGTCTCAGGCCCGACTCACTGCCCCGCCCCACCCCACCCCGCCCCAGTGCGGCCCCCTCCCCGGGCACAGGCAGGCAGGGACCTTTCTCAACCACTCCTCATGTATCTTCGTTTGGGTATTTTTGTTATCTCTTTCAGATCCTGTTCAATGCGGAGGAGCAGGAAGGTGAGAAGCGGTTGTTTAATCCTCTGCGGGACCTACCATGTCGGTAACGGTGGGAGGTGGGGCGGGGTGGGGGGAGGTGAAGCCTTTCATGTGGGCGCCGAGCCGGCACCGAGCAAGGACTCCGGCGCCGATCCAGCTCCTCTGGGCTCGGCCACTCGGGGGAAATAGGACCTGCTGGATGTCTACCCCACTCACTTTATTAGACCTGCAAAGGGCTAAATGTGGCTGCGGGTGTGGGTACTGGGCTGCGGGTGTGGGTACGGGGCTGTGGGTGTAGGTACAGGGGTGTGGGTACTGGGCTGCGGGTGTGGGTACAGGGATGTGGGTGCTGGGCTGCGGGTGTGGGTATGGGGCTGTGGGTGTAGGTACAGGGGTGTGGGTACTGGGCTGCGGGTGTGGCTACTGGGCTGTGGGTGTAGGTACAGGGATGTGGGTGCTGGGCTGCGGGTGTGGGTACGGGGCTGTGGGTACTGGGCTGTGGGTGCTGGGCTGCGGGTGTGGGTGCTGGGCTGCGGATATGGGTGCTGGGCTGCGGGTGTGGGTGCTGGGCTGCGGGTGTAGGTACAAGGGTGTGGGTACTGGGCTGCGGGTGTGGGTGCTGGACTGCGGGTGTAGGTACAGGGGTGTGGGTACTGGGCTGTGGATGTGGGTACTGGGGTGTGGGTACTGGGCTGTGGGTGTAGGTACAGGGATGTGGGTGCTGGGCTGCGGGTGTGGGTACGGGGCTGTGGGTGCTGGGCTGCGGGTGTGGGTGCTGGGCTGCGGGTGTGGGTGCTGGGCTGCGGGTGTGGGTGCTGGGCTGCGGATATGGGTGCTGGGCTGCGGGTGTGGGTGCTGGGCTACGGGTGTAGGTACAAGGGTGTGGGTACTGGGCTGCGGGTGTGGGTGCTGGACTGCGGGTGTAGGTACAGGGGTGTGGGTACTGGGCTGTGGATGTGGGTACTGGGGTGTGGGTACTGGGGTGTGAGTGCTGGGCTGTGGGTACTGGGGTGTGGGTACTGGGCTGCGGGTACAGGAGTATGGGTACGGGGCTGCGAGTATGGGTACAGGACTGTGGGTACTAGGCTGCGGGTATGGGTACTGGGCTGTGGGTGCGTCTGTCTGGGTATTGCGGGTGATAGGCTGTGGGTAATGTGGTTCTGGGTGATGTGGGTTGGAAGTGGTGTGGGGGCTGCGAGTCTGGGTGCTGTCAGCGTTGGGGTCTGAGTGCTGCAATGATTGGGGTCCTGCCTATCTGGGGACTGTGGGTCTGGGGACAAGGTCCTGCCCACCTGGGGGTTTGGGTACTGTATTTGATACGTTTTGTTGGTTACTTATTGAGACAGATACAAAAGCTGATTGTACTAGGAGGGAGAATTGCTGGGGAGGTGGGTGGGGGTGGTAGTAAGGGACTGAAGTTTTGCTCCATCCTTGGCTGTATTTGTGACGGTAAATCCCCCTTGAGTGGTTAAGAGTCTGACAAGGCTGAACAGAAAATTAGTAAATTGGAACCAAGTTGCTCGAAAATGTTTAAAATGATCAGGTGGCACAACTACCCCTAGCTGGCACAGTGCCCATGTACTGGCTGCCTTGGTCACACCCACATTTATACTTTTGATCACTCTGGATACTAGCTCCCTTGGTCGCTATGGATACCAGATCGCTTGGTCACTATGTGAGCTCAAGCATTTTACTGAGGAATTTTACTTTGTTCTGCAAGTCCAGTGAACCAGAGCACCTGCCCAAAGTGAAAACATCAGCAGAGGCAATGTTGAGTCACAGGGTCACTTATCCTAGAAGCATGGCGACTGACAGTCTTGAAGGTTGCCTTGCACAAATGGAATGAAATAAGTGAATTTCTCTGGTTAGCGGTTTATGTGCCAATTGGTTCTGACACAAAAGGGATTTTTAAAAAATACTAAATATGCACAAAGGTTGGATTATTAGACAAAGGCTGTCTTGCAATTAACAGGGAGAAGACTAGCAGTCAGAGACTGTGAGCTGGTGTTAATTAGTTTCAGCCAGTCCGTGCTCTGTGCATTTGCTCATAAATAGCTGTGTTTATGTCACAGAGTCACGGTAAAACATCTGGATACAGTTACTTGGGATTTTTCCCAGGCTAACCACTCCCACTCTGCACTTCATGAGAAGGAATCATTGAGATAAACTCAAAAAAATGTCCTTACAAGGCTAAAACATTGGCTTGAATATGCAAACCAATGTGAGCAGTTTTAGTAGTACATTACGAAATGATTTGCACTGCCTAAAGTCACACATCCACTGTGAGTCCTGCTAGTGGCTTCCAGAGCTTATTTCTTCCTGTGGCATATTTAAACTACGTCCTCCTATCTGGATTGTAGGGCAATGGGACCAGGTGTGATCTTTTAGTGCTGTCCTAGTAAGTTTCTTCCTTCCAAATTTTCACCCTTTCTGTATTGTGTGTATTTGTTGTGTTCTCTTCCCACTTAGACTTCAAGGAGGCTTTCCTCCTCTTTGACAGGACTGGTAATTCCAAGATTACCCTCAGCCAGGTTGCAGATGTCATGCGTGCTCTCGGGCAGAATCCAACCAATGCTGAAGTGAAAAAAATTCTGAACAACCCCAGCAATGAGGGTAGGTCCCCAGCACAGGCACATTGGCTTAATGGTCTCCATCTGTGCTATTCCATTTTATGATTCTATACAAACTTTGTTTTCTCTGAGGGTATTTTCCGAGCCTGAAGTAGCAGTATCATGCACCTTTTGTTGTCTTTTGTTTTAGAAATGAACAGCAAAGCCATTGAATTTGACCAGTTTCTGCCCATGCTCCAGACCATGGCCAACAACAAGAACCAGGGTTCCTATGAAGACTTTGTTGAGGGTCTGCGTGTCTTTGACAAGGAAAGCAACGGCACCGTGATGGGGGCTGAGCTTCGCCACGTTCTGGCTACATTGGGTATGGCATGTGCATGTTCTACGATGCCAAAGCGTAATCATAAATCGACCACCATAAATGGGAAGCTGTTGTTGGCAAAATGGAATTTGATAATTTATTTCTTAATGAGATTCTATTCCCTGTGTTTGCTGTCATCATTTGAACAAGATGCAACCAACACATTTTGTGTTAAGCTAAATGTTCCTAAAGCTAGGGTGTAACTGGCTTTCCATGTGTGGGAATGGGATGGGGGGAAATTGATCTTTTTTTCCACTTTGCAAGGAAACAAAATGACAGTTCTTTATAAAACTCTAGAATAGCCTAAAGCTTCACAGGCAAGGAATTACTTTTGAAGTGTGGTCACTGTTGGACAAATATGCCCAATTTGTGCACAACAAGGTCCCACAAATAGGAAGGAGATAAATTGCCAGGGAACTTGTATGTGGTAATATTTAGGGAGGAACATTGGCAAGGATGCAGGAATCCTGGAATTAATAATAATAATAATCTTTATTGTCACAGGTAGGCTTACATTAACACTGCAATGAAGTTACCGTGAAAAGCCCCTAGCCAGGGCAGCACGGTGGCGCAGTGGAAAGCACTCCTGCCTCACGGCGCCAAGGTCCCAGTTTTGATCCCGACTCTGGGTCACTGTCTATGTGGAGTTTGCATATTCTCCCCGTGTTTGCGGGGGTTTCGCCCCCACTACCTAAAGATGTATAGGGTAGGTGGATTGGCCACGCTAAATTGCCCCTTAATTGGAAAAAAAATTAAGTGGGTACTCTTAAATTTATTTTAAAAATAGAAAGGCCCCTAGTCGCCACATTCTGGTACCTGTTCGGGTACACGGAGGGAGAATTCAGAATGTCCAAATTACCTAACAGCATATCCTTTGGGACTTGTGGGAGGAAACCCACCCAGACACTGGGAGAATGTGCAGGCTCCGCACACAGTGACCCAAGCGTGAACTAGTGGTACGGAATCATTAATACCCAACTGAGCAGGCATTCAGAACCTCTGTTAATGGCTCATGGAGAGGGTTGGATGTGAGAGATGGGGTGAGAAATTGAGAAACTAGACATTGAACAGAGTGCAAAGATAGGCAACAAAGACCAGGAGTAAACAGAAACGATACACTAACAATAAGAACGAACAGAAGAGGGAATGAAACTAAATCATAAATCCATCTAATTGTGTATCATAGAGTGTGGGGGTAGTGCCAGAGCCTGCTGAAGCAGTGTTGGGGGGGGGGGGAGTTGGTGGAAGTATCTGAGAACATGTGCACATGATCAGCTGGGCCCCTCCCACACCATTTGCAAATATCCTCTACCCCCTCAAACAGCCTGCTCATCCTTGACTTTGTCAAATGCACCCTGCGCATCACCTTCAACTGTATCAACCCCGGCCTCGTGCACGAAGTTGAGCATTCACCTTCCGCAGCACCTCCCATCCAGTCCCTCCTCCATCGCATCCCCAACTCCTCCTCTCACTTGGCCTTAATCTCCGCCACAGACACCTTAACCTCTTCCAAAATCTTCCTATGATTGGATTGGATTTGTTTATTGTCACGTGTACCGAGGTACAGTGAAAAGTATTTTTTTGCAAGCAGCTCAACAGATCATTCAGTACATGGGAAGAAAAGGGAATTAGTCACAGTAGAAGACATGAGTAATATCCCAACAATTCAGGAAAGTCAGGGGGCAGAGTTGAATATGGTTGCCATCACAAAGGAGAAAGTGCTAGAGAAACTAAAAGGTCTGAAAATTGATAAATCTCCGGGCCCAGATGGGCTACATCCTAGAGTTCTAAAGGAGATAGCTGAAGAAATAGTGAAGGCGTTAGTTATGATCTTTCAAAAGTCACTGGAATCAGGGAAAGTCCCAGAGGATTGGAAAATCGCTGTTGTAACCCCCCTGTTCAAGAAGGGAACAAGAAAAAATATGGAAAATTATAGGCCAATTAGCCTAACCTCGGTTGTTGGCAAAATTCTAGAATCCATCGTTAAGGATGAGATTTCTAAATTCTTGGAAGTGCAGGGTCGGATTAGGACAAGTCAGCATGGATTTAGTAAGGGGAGGTCATGCCTGACAAACCTGTTAGAGTTCTTTGAAGAGATAACAAATAGGTTAGACCAAGGAGAGCCAATGGATGTTATCTATCTTGACTTCCAAAAGGCCTTTGATAAGGTGCCTCACGGGAGACTGCTGAGTAAAATAAGGGCCCATGGTATTCGAGGCAAGGTACTAACATGGATTGACGATTGGCTGTCAGACAGAAGGCAGAGAGTTGGGATAAAAGGTTCTTTTTCGGAATGGCAACCGGTGACAAGTGGTGTCCCGCAGGGTTCAGTGTTGGGGCCACAGCTGTTCTCTTTATATATTAACGATCTAGATGACGGGACTGGGGGCATTCTGGCCAAGTTTGCCGATGATACAAAGATAGGTGGAGGGGCAGGTAGTATTGAGGAGGTGGGGAGGCTGCAGAAAGATTTAGACAGTTTAGGAGAATGGTCCAAGAAGTGGCTGATGAAATTCAACGTGGGCAAGTGCGAGGTCTTGCACTTTGGAAAAAAGAATAGAGGCATGGACTATTTTCTAAACGGTGACAAAATTCATAATGCTAAAGTGCAAAGGGACTTGGGAGTCCTAGTCCAGGATTCTCTAAAGGTAAACTTGCAGGTTGAGTCCGTAATTAAGAAAGCAAATGTAATGTTGTCATTTATCTCAAGAGGCTTGGAATATAAAAGCAGGGATGTACTTCTGAGGCTTTATAAAGCACTAGTTAGGCCCCATTTAGAATACTGTGAGCAATTTTGGGCCCCACACCTCAGGAAGGACATACTGGCACTGGAGCGGGTCCAGCGGAGATTCACACGGATGATCCCAGGAATGGTAGGCCTAACATACGATGAACGTCTGAGGATCGTGGGATTATATTCATTGGTGTTTAGGAGGTTGCGGGGAGATCTAATAGAAACTTACAAGATAATGAATGGCTTGGATAGGATGGACGTAGGGAAGTTGTTTCCATTAGCAGGGGAGACTAGGACGCGGGGGCACAGCCTTAGAATAAAAGGGAGTCATTTTAGAACAGAGATGAGGAGAAATTTCTTCAGCCAGAGAGTGGTAGGTCTGTGGAATTTATTGCCACAGAGGGCGGTGGAGGCCAGGACGTTGAGTGTCTTTAAGACAGAAATTGATAAATTCTTGATTTCTCGAGGAATTAAGGGCTATGGGGAGAGAGCGGGTAAATGGAGTTGAAATCAACCATGATTGAATGGTGGAGTGGACTCGATGGGCCGAATGGCCTTACTTCCGCTCCTATGTCTTATGGTCTTATGGAATTAAACAAAATTCAAGAAAATACATAATAGGGCAACACAAGATATACAATGTAACTACAAAAGCACCAGCATTGGATGAAGCATACAGGGTGTATTAATAAGGTCAGTCAATAAGAGGGTCATTTAGGAGTCTGGTGGCAGTGGGGAAGAAGCTGTTTTTGAGTCTGTTCGTGCGTGTTCTCAAACTTCTGTATCCCCTGCCCGATGGAAGAAGTTGGAAAAGTGAGTAAGCCGGGTGGGAGGGATCCTTGATTATGCTGCCCGCTTTCCCCAGACCTGCGGGAGGTGTAGATGGAGTCCATGAATGGGAGGCAGATTCGTGTGATGGACTGGGCGGTATTCACGACTCTCTGAAATTCCTTGCGGTCCTGGGCCGAGCAGTTGCCATACTAGGCTGTGATGCAGCCCGATAGGATGCTTTCTGTGGTTCATCTGTAAAAGTTGGTAAGGGTTAATGTGGACATGCCGATTTTCCTTAGTTTCCCGAGGAAGTATAGGCGCTGTTGTGCTTTCTTGGTGATAGCGTTGACGTGAGTGGACCAGGACAGATTTTTGGTGATGTGCACCCCTAGGAATTTGAAACTGCTAACCATCTCCACCTCGGCCCCATTGATGCTGACAGGGCTATGTACAATACTTTGCTGAATCGTCGAGACAACCCCATCCTCCAACCTCATTACAGACAGCACCTCCTCCAACAAACAGGAGGCAGGCGCTATCGGAAACATCGGAAAAACCTTTCTAGCAAAGTCCCGCATCTGCAGAAACTCAACTTCCCTCTTAATCTTCCAAGTTTGCGAACCAACTGCTCTCCAAAAATAAATCATTCATCTCCTTCACCCCTCTCTCTTGATTGTGCATTTTTAAACATCGGTACTACAAACTTTTGCTCTTTACACCAGGTGAGAAGTTGACAGAAGATCAGGTAGAACAACTGATGACAGGTCAAGAAGATGCCAATGGCTGCATCAACTATGAGGGTAGGTATTTGAACAAGCTTGGGCATTTCCCATAATTTTTCTGTATTTTCTTTTGCACTTTGTGCAAATTATTTTGATATTTTACTTTCTGTTCTGTTTTATTAATTTATTTTTGTTCCCTTTTGACAGCTTTTGTCAAACACATCATGTCTGTTTAAAATGGATCCCCATGGTACGCATTTGCACGTTTCAATTGTCTTCCTGCATGTGAAAGTCTGTTCTATTTTTCTAGAATTCCTTATTTGTCAGTTGTAATTCCTTATTTGTCAGTTGTAATGGATTCTTTTAATTGTGTGTCACTTGCTCACCAATAGCAAATCTAACTCTCAACCATTCGTTATTTATTTATGGTTAATTTGTAATGATTAATAACCAGTGAGTTTTGTTTGAGCAAACAGGTACCCCGATTTTAACAGTTTTAGAATAAGGGTGTCCAGAGACCAGAGTAGGAGAAATAAGGAGCACAACAGTCTTCAGGCCGATCTTGAGGCAGGAATTAGCAGCACTATAATGAACAATGCGGCTGTTTCATGCTCCTGCATGAACGGGTGGGTGGGGGGCTATATCACATTTGTAGCAGTTTTTTAAAAATGTCCCCTCCCCTCATCTAATGTTTGGACTGAACAAAAAGTATCAATCTTTTTAAAAATATTTTTATTAAGGTATTTGAAATTTTAATAATAATAAAATTAACAATGACATCAACATGGTATAATAAACATTTCCCCCCCCCCCCCCCCATCCCAATTTTCACACACCCCAACCATAAAACAACCCCCCCTCCGCCTTGTAATACTGAATCTGCTGACATTTTAATTTTCCCCGAGTAAGTTGACGAACGGCTGCCACCTCCAGGTGAACCCGACCATTGACCCTCTTAAGGCGAACTTTATCTTCTCGAGACTGAGGAACCCAGCCATGTCACTAACCCAGGTCTCTACACTCGAGGGCTTCGAGTCCCTCCACATTAAAAAGATCCGTCTCTGGGCTACCAGGGAGGCAAAGGGCAAGACGTCAGCCTCTTTTACCCCCTGAACTCCCAGCTCTTCCGACACTCCAAAGATCGCTACCTCCGGACTCGGCACCACCCGTGTTTTTACTACCGTGGACATTGCTTTAGCAAAACCCTGCCAAACTCTCTAAGCTTCGGGAATGCCCAAAACATGTGGACATGATTTGCTGGGCTTCCCGCGCACATCACACACTTGTCCTCTACTCCGAAAAACTTACTCATCCTAGCCACCGTCATGTGAGCCCGGTGGATTACCTTGAATTGTATCAGGCTAAGCCTGGCACATGATGAGAAGGTATTAACCCTGCTCAGGGCATCCGCCCATAGACCCGCCTCTATCTCTCCTCCGAGCTCGTCCTCCCACATGCCCTTAAGTTCCTCCACTGGAATTTCCTCCGCCTCCGAAAGCTCCTGATAAATATCCGATATCTTCTCCTCTCCCACCCAGGTACTGCAGACCACTCTATCCTGTATCCCCCGTGGCGGCAGCAGCGGGAAGGCCGGAACCTGTTTTTGACAGGAAGTCTCGCACCTGCAAATACCTGAACCCGTTCCCTGCTGGCAATTCAAATTTATCCTCCAAGGCTTTCAAGCTGGGAAAGCTCCCATCTATAAATAGATCCCCCGTCCTTCTAATTCCTGCCCTTTGCCATCTCCGGAACCCACCCGGTACAAACCGGCGATTATTAGAAATCGGGGCCCAAATCGATGCTCCCTCCACTCTCTTATATCTCCTCCATTGGCCCCAGATTCTCACACCACCACCACCGGACTTGTGGAGTATTGGGCGGCGAGAACGGAAGAGGTGCTGTTATCAGTGCTCCCAAACTGGTGTCTTTGCATAACGCCACTTCCATCTGCTCCCACACCGACCCCTCCCCCACTACCCACTTCCTAATCATAGCTATATTAGCCGCCCAGTAGTAATTGCAGAAGTTGGGCAGCGCCAACCCACCCTCCCCCCGACTGCGCTCCAGCAACACTTTCTTCACTCGCGGGGTTTTACTCGCCCACATGAAGCCCAAAATAATCTTATTCACCCGCTTGAAAAAGGCCTTCGGAATGAAGATGGGGGAGGCACTGAAAGACAAACAGAAATCTGGGGAGGACTGTTATTTTCAGGGTCTGTACCCTCCCCGCCAGTGATAGTGGGAGCATGTCCCATCTCTTAAAGTCCCCTTTCATTTGTTCTACCAACCGGCATAGGTTTAACTTGAGCAGTGCCTCCCCTTCCCGGGCCACCTGGATTCCCAGATACCGAAAGCTCTTCTCCACCATTCTAAGCAGCAGCTCTCCAGTCTCTTCTCCTGTCCTCTTGCCTGGATCGCGAACATCTTGCTTTCCCCCATGTTCAATTTATACCCCGAAAAATTGCCAAATTCCCCCAGGATTCGCATTACTTCCCCCATCCCCTCCAACGGGTCTGAAATATATAAGAGCAGGTCATCTGCATAAATTGAAACCCGATGCTCCATCCTCCCCGAACCAGTCCTTTCCAGTTCCCAGAGGCTCTTAACGCCATGGCCAATGGCTCTATGGCCAGAGAAAACAGTATCGGGGAGAGGGGGCCTCTTGCCTCGACCCTTGGTTAATTTAAAATACCAAACCTCAGCCGGTTGGCCATGGTAAAATACCCGACTAGCCATCACCCTTTTTAGGCCAGCCTCTAGCTCGCGCCCTCCACCTCCTCAAGCCTGGATTTCGCCATTCCCGGACTCCGATTTGTCCCCTAGTAACAGTTCCTCCCCTGTCAGCAAAGCAGCCCCCCCCCCCCCCCCCCCCCCCGCCCCCGCTCTCCCTCCACCCCGAGCAACAACACTAGAAAACCAACCCCCCAAGTCAAGCTCCAGCTTAACACCTGCTCGCCCCCCACAGCGCTTCCGAGAGTCAGCTGACCCATGCTGACTTGATAGCACCTGCCCCTGGCACCAAGCAGTCTGTCTCCCCATTGTTCTTTCACCTTTCCCCCCACTTGGACAAACATATTATAAGCATCACATTCCCCAGTAAACAAACATCAGAAAATAAACAGTGAAGTAACAGCCGCTTTAGAAAAAAAACACCCAAAAACAGAACTAGCCCCAAAGCCCATCCCCCCTCTAACCAGCTCCCTGCAAGACAAAGTTACCTTTAGCCATTCAGACAGCCCCTTATTACACACAGCACTACTTATACTTATACAGCCCAGCACAACAAATCATCACCACAGTACTCTCCAAGGCTTCAGTGTCTTTTAATTCGCCTCCAGCCTCTTTTCTTTAATAAAAGTCCATACTTCATCTGGTGTTTCAAAGTAGAAGTCCCGTTCCTCTTGTGTGACCCACAGACGGGCTGGGTACAGCATCCCAAACTTCACCCCCTTCTTAAAGAGGGCCGTGTTTGCCCGATTAAACCCAGCTCGCCTCTTGGCCAAATCTGCGCCCAGGTCCTGATAAATTCGCAGCTCGCAATTCTCCCACTTGCTGCTCCGTTCCTTCTTGGCCCACCGCAGAACGTGTTCCTTGTCAAGGAATCAGTGAATGTGTACCACCATGGCCCTCGCTGCTCGTTCGCTCGGGGCTTCTTCGCGAGGGCTCCGTGCGCTCTATTCACTTCCAGGGGCCGAGAGAACGCCTCAGTCCCCATCAACTTCTCCAACATGTACATCACATAAGTCCTCGCATCCGATCCCTCACTGCCTTCAGGGAGGCCGACAAGTCTAAGATTCTGCCTCCTGGACCTGTTCTCCAGGTCCTCCAGCTTCTCCTGCATTCTTTTTTGGCGGTCATTCATCATCTCCACCTTGGTCTCCAGCACGGTTATGTATTCCTCGTGCTCGGACACCTTTTTCTCCAACTCCTGGATCGCTCTCCCGTGGCTCTCTTGATTCTGCACAACTTGATCAATCGAAACCATAATCGGGTCCAGGATGTCTTTCTTCAGCTTGATGAAGTAATCTTCAAAAAACTTCACCAGCTGCCCTGTAGACCACTGTGCCGTCTCTCCACCATGCTTTCCCGCGTTACCGGCTCTGCTCGCGTCTTCCTTATAGGACTTATAAGGGGGGTTAGGTATATAATTCTCACACGGCCACTTCTGGCCTAATTCTCCATACACCGGAGGGGGACTTCTCCTCACTGTCTCGCTCTTCACCAATTTATCCCATAAAATCCGGAAAAAACCGAGGGTGAAACGTCCAAAAGTTCGACACAGGCGGGAGCTATCAAATGTGCGACCTACTCCTCCGTGGCCGGCACCGGAAGTCAAAAGTATCAATCTTTATTGTAACTGAGATATTTGTCTCTGAAACAATTAAAATTGAAAATGAATAGAGGGATACGGACTTCGGAAGGTTTTAGTTTAGACAGGCATCATGATTGGTGCAGGCTTGGAGGGCATGTTCCCATGCTGTACTATCTTTGTTTGAGCGAGGTCAAAAGAACTGGGTCTGCATGAAATTTTCTTCTTTGTGTTCAGGACAAGGGGTAACACTGGTAAGGCCTGCATTTATTACCCATCCCTAATTGTAATTAATTAAGAAGACAACGGTGAGCCACTTGCTTGAGCTGCCATAATCTGTCTCGTCCCACAATGCTGAAGTTAGGGATTTCTGGGATTCTGACCCAGTGACTATGAAGGGATGGTGATTGCCTTGTCCTTCAGGCTGATGGAGGCCACTGCAATGCACAGCACAACCATTCTATACTAGTGTTAGAGGGAGGTATGTTTAAGGTGGTCTATACAAAATCAGTGCTTTTAGAACCAAATCTGAGTGGCAGGTTCAGTAATTTTTTCGTATTTCGTTACATTTCTCCCACATCCCAAAATTTTACACATTGCTCATATTATTTGTAATTTGTTTCCCAGAATTGGTGCATATGGTTCTAAATGGCTGAACACCTAGCAGGGCCAAAACATCAGATCCTGAAACTTATGGATTCCTGACCAACACGAGGAGTCTACTTTCAACCTGTACATGAACCGCTTGTTTTTTTTTACATGTATCCAATGGACATTAATTCAAACAACAAAATGAGGAAGAACAGGAAAAACCTTGGACGTTTGCGGTGGCAAACCTAATGGACAAAACAGTTTAGTTTGTCCATGGTGTTTGATGTGGTTGGAAAGTGCACGTGGCAGTTAACACCCAATAAAGTCTCAGTGGTCAATCTGTGGCTGTATCATCCATATTCCATCTCCACATGCGACTCTCCAATTAACTTTGTACAGTGTATTACAAAAAATGATATATAAAATGTCAAAACAATGGTGTTGTGCTTTAATTTTCACGCAACTGTTTGGTTCCTTTTGGTGCTGGGGGAAAATTGTTCCTTTCACTCTCACTGCTCCATGTTAAACTCCCAGATCTGTAAATGGAGGGGAGTTTATCAAAAAACTTCTCTGTCTCTCTCAGTTTTATCTGTCAGAAAATATTAATTTCTCTCTTCAAATCAGGACACTTGATCATGTGTCAGCGGTAAATGTTTTTATATTGACCTGATAATGGTTGCATCGCAGATAGTTGAGGTTTTTCTTTGCTCAGGGTTTTGCACCAGCAGCTGTTGTGCAATAAATTCTAAGAAGTAGGATGTCTCATTGTGAGCAGAAGACTGAAATCCCAGGGCAGAGCAGAGGGGGAAAACCCTGGGATGAGGGGAAATTGCACATAGAACAGGGATTCAGAGGGGACACAGTAGAAGTGGAGGAACTTTGAATCTACTACTTACTGATAAAAGCAAATTATTGCTGGAATCTGAAACAAAACCAGAAAATACTGGACAATCTCAGATCTGCTGAGATTGATCGTTATTGACCCAGTTTTCATGAGTTATACTAATATGGATAATGATTTCCTTCATTATCAATGATATTACTATCAATACATTATTGTATTATATGTAATGCCCTAGTATCCTAACTAGTAGTATTCTTGAAATGTCTTGATAATTCACCATGAAATTACAGCTTGAACTACTTGTTATGTACAAAGTGTAGTCAGTCAGCCCACTTGGAAGCCATTTTTAACAGGCCTGATTTTATTCCTTATCTCCATGGACACCAGCGTTCTGTGTGATGATGACAACCTGAAGAGGAGAATGCAACAATGTGCCAATTTTAAAATATTTAAAAAAAACATAATTTTTTTTACAGAAAATGCAACGAATTTTTAAAACACAACTGGTACAGTACAAAACAAATATTTTTGCAAATAAAAGAACAGAGAAAGACAGGATAAATTCAGAATAACAGTCCTTAAGAACCAGTGCTTCTAGAGATCAAATCAGTCAGAAAATGGAGGTGCTGGGTGGGAGAGGATAAGCCAAATAAACATGATAGTATAATATATAAAGATGCACACCTTTATGAGATCACGACTTGCATTATGACCTATGGGAAACCTTGCAGGGGCAGGTCAGACAAAGTGGAGTCTAAATTTGAGATCAGGGGTCTCACTTTATGGAATGAATCAACCTTAGAATCGATCATAGACATCAGGAATTCCATAGGGATAGATTTCATGACTATTTTATGGCAGTTTTGAATTGAAAGATACTTGTCACCGACCCAGGAGCAAAAGGCATTTTTCCGAACTGCAAAAATTAGGATGTCTTGCAGCTTTTTTCATTCACGTTAATAATTATATCTGGAAGACCCAGAGTTAGAAAAAAAGGATCAAATCGTACGGCCCTGTCAAATATCTTTTCAAGCTCCTCAACTACTTCAAATCAAATAGGATTGAATCTTGACCAATATGCAGTGTATAAAATCGCCGTCAACTACCAGGCACTTGAGGCACATCAGGGATATAGCAGGATCAAACATGTGTCTCAAACTCAGCGTGATATGCAAATGGTACAGTATCTTGAACTGAGTCTCCTTCATCCTATTATATACCAACATTTTATTGGAATAATCCTATATACTACCCCATGTCTATCGTCAATATTGGTTGCCAAGTCTTTTCCCCAAGACAGCATTGTAACACAGGATCTAGAGCAAGATATCCTGAAATTTGCTAATTAATTCTCTAGGCTCTGCAAAAATCAGGATTATTTTTCCATCGGGGAGATCAGAGTCAAGATGCAAAATTGTCTTGTGAAAGATGAACTCACTAAGTTGGGAATACTTAAAAATGGAGTTTCGAGATGTTAAATTTTTAAAAATAAATTTAAGAGTACCCAATTCGTTTTTTCCAATTAAGGGACAATTTAGCACAGCCAATCCACTTACCCTGCACATCTTTTGGGTTGTGGGGGCGAACCCCACACAAACATGGGAAGAATGTGCAAACTCCACACGGAAAGTGACCCAGAGCCAGGATCGATCCTGGGACCTCGGCGCTGTGAGTTGGGATGTTAAATTGTTGGCACAGCTGTTCAAAGGAAGCACAACTGAACATATCCCAGCCTGCAAATGCCTTTCCAAGTATCGAATCCATGGACCATTGCACATGGAAGGAATTACAGGCTGCCCTAGATGGGGGGAGTGCGGAAATCAGTTTCGATCTCCCTTCTAGTTGATGAACCATCCTCCATGCTCTTAGAATAATAATAATAGGATTTTTGCACCTGGCAGAACCAGACTAAAGTACCTGTCCCATGCATCACTGGTCAATCTTCAGCCAATATGATTCACTCCACATGTTATCAAGAAACAGCTAACGGCACTGGACACTGCAAACGCTATGGGCCCTGACAGTATTCTGGCAATAGTACTGAAGACTTGTGCTCCAGAGCTTGCGATACCCCCGAGCCAAGCTGTCCCAGTACAGCTATAACTCAGGCATCTACCTGATAATGTGGAAAATTGCCCAGGTGTGTCCTGTATGCAAGAAACAGGACAAATCCAACCCAGCCAATTACTGCCCTATCTATCTACTCCATCATCAGCAAAGTGATGGAAGTAGACATCAACTGCCCTATAAAGCGGCACTTATTCAGCAATAACCTCCTCAAGAACTCTCAGTTTGGGCTCCACAAGGGTCACTCAGCTCCTGGCCTCATTACAACTTTGGTTCAAACATGAACAAAAGAGCTGAATGCCAGAGGTGAAGTGAGAATGACGGCCCTTAACATCAAGGCAGCATTTGTCCGAGTCTGGCACTAAGGAGCCCTAGCTAAACTGGCGTCAATGGGAATCGGGGAAAACCTTCTGCTGGTTGGAGTCATAGCTGGCACAAAGGAAGATGTCTATGGTGATTGGAGGTCAATTATCTCAGCTCCAGGACATCATTATGCCCCAGGCCCAACCATCTTCAGCTGCTTCATCAATGACCTCCCTTCTGTCATAAGGTCAGACGTGAGGATGCTCGCAGATGACTGCACAATGTTCAGCACCGGTTGTGACTCCTCGGATAATGAAGCAGTCCATATCCAAATGCAGCAAGACCTGGACAATATCCAGGCTTGGGCTGACAAGTGGCAAGTTACATTCATGCCACACAAGTGCCAGGCAATGACCATCTCCTTCAAGAGAGGATCTAACCATCACCCCTTGACATTCTTATGTCAACGACCCTCTTATGGACTGACCTGATTAACACTCACCCCTGTATGCTTCACCCGATGCCGGTGTTTATGTAGTTACATTGTGTACCTTGTGTTGCCCTATTATGTATTTCTTTTTTCTTTTCTTTTCATGTACTTAATGATCTGTTGAGCTGCTCGCTGAAAAATACTTTTCACTGTACCTTGGTACACGTGACAATAAACAAAATCCAAATCCAGTGGCATTACCATCACTGAATCTCCCACAATCAACATCCTGAGGGTTACCATTAATCAGAAACTGAACTGGACTAGCCATATTAATACTGTGGCTACCCAAGGCAGGTCAACGGCTCAGAATCTTACAGCAGGTAACTGACATCCTGAATACCCCCCTCCCCCCCACCCCCACCAAAAGCCTGTCCACCATCTACATGGCACAAGTCAGGAGTGTAATGGAATACTCTCTACTTGCCTGGATGAGTGCAGCTCCAACACCCAAGATGCTCGACACCATCCAGGACAAAGAACCCCCCTTGATTGTTTCCCCTTCCACAAACCCTCCACCACCGATGAACAGTGCCAGCTGTGTGCACCATCTACAAGACGCACTGTAGTAAGTCGCCAAGGTTTTATAAACAGCATCTTCCAAACCCACGACCACTACCATGTAGAAGGACAAGAGCAGCAGATACCTGGGAACCCCACCACCTGGAGGTTCCCCTCCAAGTCATTCAACATCCTGACTTGGAAATACATCGCCGTTCCTTCACTTTCTGGATCAAAATCCTGGAACTCCCTCTCAAAGAGCAGTGTGGGTGTAGCGACACACCAGGGCCTGCAACGGTTCAAGAAGGCAGCTCACCACCACCTAAAGGACTTCTAGGGATGGGCAATAAACGCTGGTTTAACCAGCAACGTTCACATTCCATAAATGAATAAAGAAATTCACAAGGCCTGCCAAGGGGAAGCTGACTGGTCTACTTCAGTATTGAGCCAAATGGAGGTAGGATTATTTCTAACCTAATCCATTATGAATCTAAGATGAGAGGTTAATTCATACAGTCTAATATTCGGGACCCCCAAACCCCTTTTAAAACCTGTGAGCTGCAACTTGATGAACTTTAAACCAGGCTTCTTTTTATTCCATAGAAATTAGTTGATTATTTCATTAATCTCCTTTAAGATTCTAGCAGACAGTATTGGTATCTTCTGCAAGGGAGGCTGTGGCATAGTGGTATTGTCACTGGACTAATAAACCAGAAACTCAGAGTAATGCTCTGGAGATCCGGGTTCAAATCCCGCTACTGCAGATGGTGAAATTTGAATTCAATAAAAATTGGGAAGGAAAAGTCTAATGATGACCATGAAAATATTGCCGATTGTTGTAAAAACCCATCTGGTTCACTAATGTCCTTTAGGAAAGGAAATCTGCCGGCCTTACCTGGTTTGGCCTACATGTGACTCCAGACCCACAGCAATGTGGTTGACTCTTCACTTCCCCCTCAAAGGCAATTAGGGATGGGCAATAAATGCCGGCACAGCCTGGCACACCTACGACCCATGAACAACAACAAAAAAAAATTTTGCAAAACATTCATCTCAATCAGCGCGATACTGGCAGGGAGGATCAATGAATCAGGTCTCACCTAACAGACAAAATCAACTAAGGGCAATTAGCCCCGTGTAGCTGTTTAAAAATGGGAGTGATTACAACATCCAAATAAATAAACCCTGATGGGGATCACCAAAAAGAAAAATTAGCAAAGGGAGGCGGTCTACCTTTCAACCCTCCCACCGGCATAGCCTCAGACTTTGTAAAGGTAATCTTATAACCGGAGAAGATACTAAATCTATCTGCCACATCAATAATAGCGAGAACTGAAGTGTCCGAATGTCCGGCTTCAATACAAACAGCAGAACATCAACAGCATAAAACGTAATCTTGTGCTGCTTTATCCCACAGCACAGCCCAAATATTGAGAGACCTTGCCTAATAACCTCCACCGGAGGCTCTATGGACAATGCAAACAGCAAGGGGTTAAGGGAAGGCCTGCCTAGTCCCTCTCTGAAGGTCAAAATTCTCAAATCTATAGCCATTTGTGAGTACTGCCACCAATGGCCTGTGATACAACACCTGAATCCACTTAACATATTCCTCACCCAATCCAAATCTCTGCAATGTATAACCAAGTAATTCCTTTCTGCCCTGTCAAATGCTTTCTCTGCATCCCGGGAAATCACTAACCCATCCAACAGCCTGCTTTTGGAAAACTTGGGTCATCTAACATTATTACTAGAAAACCAACCTTTTATGGACCAAGTCTGGGCGAACGACCAACGGGAGAATTCCTCCAAATGCACGGCAACACTTTAGACAACAATTTCAAATCAATATTCAGGAGCGAAAAATGGCCTATAGGAAGCACACTCCTCTGCGATCTTTGCCTTCAAAATTGTGGAAATATTTGCTTCCGCGAGCGTCGGTGGTAACAGACCTGCCTCAAAAGATTTACAGCACATACCAACTAGCGGGTCTATTAACAGGTCCTTAAATTCTCTGTAAAACCCATACTGAAAATATTCTAGCCCAGAAGCCTTGTCCGGTTGGAGCTCCCTATGTCCATAGCTACCTCTCTTTTAGAGATCGGAGCATTAAGGGTTAATCGTTGATCTTCAGAAGCTGGAGGAAGCTCGAGGGAAGAGAAAAATCACTCCATATGTGTCATTCCCAGACTGGCCCGACTTATACAGTTCAGTATAAAAATCCCTAAATGTCCTATCAATGTCTTTGGTTTTAATTTGTCTGCAACCCCCTAGAATCATTAACAGAGGAGATAGCCCTAGAATCAGCCCTCTTCGTAGTCAAAAACGCCAAGTATTTACTTGGATTATTCAAAAATTCATACAATTTTTGCTTTGCAAGCTTTAGATTCCTCTCGGCCAGCTGGGTCAGGAGGGAATCAAGAGCCATCCAAGTTGCGTTAACTCCCTCAACAACAGCTGGTTAGGATTCGTCCTATACTCCTCCATTTCAGCCAAATCTAGCCTCCAACCGACACTGGCTTTCCAGAACTCAACGGGTAAGAAATAATCAACCCCCTAGCATAAGCCTGACAGGTCTCCCATAAGATAGAGCAGGTCACATCAAATAAGTCAGGCTTCGAGTAAAGAAGCTCAAACTCTTTCTTAAAATACACAGTAAAGAAGTTAACCCTACGCAGAGACGTGCCCAAACAACATCATGACCTAGTTTGGTGGAGGGGGGGGGGGGGGGGGGGGGGGTTCTAGTAAAAATTCAACACGACAGGAGCATGGTCAGAGATGACGATGCTACCTATAGAGCAGGAAGATACCAAATGTGGGAATTCCCAAGGCGCAAAGAAATAATCAATTTTAGTATGACATTGATGAGGGGCTGAGGAAAATGTAAATTCTTTATCCCTAGGATGTAAATTCTCCCACACGTCTGAGTATGCCACCTCCTGACATACTGATGCCAACACCATTGCCTGTAGGGTGGGGGATTTCTGGTTACCGGGAGCTTATCCATCAAGGGATTCAAATGACAATTAGCCACCCACAAAAGAATTGGTTGAAACCAGCTCTGCAAAGTCCATGAAGACTTTAGTAACAAACTTCAGGGAGTTTTTGGAAGGCCGAAGGGCCTATTCCTGTGCTGTACTGTTCTTTATTCTTGAGTGATTAGGAGGGCCATACACATTCGTTATCAAGACAGATTCTCCATATATAAGCCCCTCACTAATCACATATTGTTGTGGGCCAGGGTTTAGAGAACCCCGAAGTGTATCATTTTCTCATCAGGACATCATTTTTATCGTAATAACACTCTGGTATACACTCAGATTCCTCTTCCATGTATGCTTTCTGATACATCTGTTTTATTTCTATATCTTTTTGTTGTAACTCCACCAATTTTCCTGAACTATAACTATCCACCTCATCCTCCACCTGTTCTTGTTCTTTTTCAACCATCTGATAAAAAATAGTTTCTGATTATTGCACTTCCACTTCATCTTCGCTCTTTGATTTATCCTCTTGTCTTAACCTGTGACTTTGCAACCTTGTTACCACACAATCTGGAAAAATCCCAGGATACTCATCCTTCAACACTTCAGTTGTCTGATTTTCCACTGGCTTATCAACCACTGTAGGCATCACTCCCACCTGCGATCCAGCTATATCATTACCCAAGATAAACTGTATTCCTGGACAAGATAGTTTCTCTATTACTCCTTTACCAATTCACCACTCTTCACTGGACTTTCCAACCTTACCTTATATAATTGAACACTACTCCTCTCACCCTGATTTCCACATATGACCACCTTTTCTGGCAACATTCTTCCCAAACGACATAACTCCTCATCTCTTACCATTAAAGATTGAATAGCTCCCTTATCTCTTAAAATTGTGACTTCTTTATCTGCTCCTCCTGATACACATGAGTAAACGTTACCCACACAAGTAAATTCTTCAAAGAGATCTGGCACCTTCTTGTCAATCACCTCTTGATCAGGCTGTACAATCTTTTGCACCTCCTTCGCTTCACTTGGGCTTTCCTTTACCACTTTAACAAACCCCACTGTCTAATCCTGTTTTACCACATCTGCCTTCCCAGTGCTTTTCTTCAACCACCAACACTGTGACTTTACATGGCCTAGTTTATTACAGTGAAAACATTTGAAACTTTTCATTTCTTTTCCACTCTCCTGGGTTTCTTTTTTAATCTGAAGTACACTCTCCTTATTATCTCCCATCAGACCACCTTTACCTTTACCATTTGAGTATTTCTCATGTCCCCAGTTTCTATCCCTCACAGGTTGAAACTGATGTCAGAAATCAAGCTTTGATTTATGAACTAATTCATAATCATCTGCCATTTCTGCTGCTAATCTCGTAGTTTTAACCCTCTGTTCTTCCACATGAGTTCTCACTACATCAGGAATTGAATTTTTAAACTCCTCCAAAAGTATAATTTCTCTGAGAGCTTCATGGGTTTGCTCTATTTTCAAAGCCCTTATCCACCTATAAAAATTACTTTGTTTGAGCCTTTCAAACTCCATGTATGTTTGACCAAATTCTTTCTTTAAATTTCTAAACCTTTGTCTGTAAGCTTCAGGCATGATTTCATATGCACCTAAGATGGATTTTTTCACCTCCTCATACGTCCCAGATACCTCCTCCGGTAGTGATGCAAACACTTCATCAGCCCTACCTACCAACTTTGTTTGAATCAGTAATACCCACATGTCGTGAGGCCATTTCATTTGTTTAGCTACCTTCTCAAACGAAATGAAAAAGGCTTCCACCTCCTTCTCGTCAAACCTTGGCAATGGTTGGACATATTTAAATAGATTCCCACCAAGCCTTCGACTTTGACGCTCTTTCTCACTATCCTCATCACTATCATCCAACTGTACGTTTCCCTTTACTTCTGCCAATTTTAACTGACTCATGTTTCATGGCCTTTTTCTGGTTCAAACTCTCTCTCTTTATCTTTTTCCCTGATCTGTATCTTCCTTTCTTTTCTTTTTGTTCTGCCAGGGCTATTCTTTCTTTTCTCCTTTCTTCTCTCTCCTTTTCTTTTTCCTCTCTCTCTTTCACTTTCAGCTCTATCTCTTTTGCTTTCTTTTTCCACTCTCTCTCTCTCTCTCTTTCTTTTTCCTCTCTTTCATATTCAAGCTGCTTTAATTCTTTCTCATATTCCATTTGTTTAATTTGCAACTGAATTTTTGCCATTTCCAATGAGTCAAACTCTATCTCAGGCAACTTTTAATGCTTTGTCACTGCCATAATTACCTAATCTTTTCGCATTTTGTCAGGTAATGTTAACTGCAATGTTTTTGCCAAATCTAACAGTCTGCTTTTAGTCTCTGCCCATATGGTACTGCGGACTTCCGGTTGCGGCTATGCGGAGCTAAGTCGCACGTTCGGCAGCTCCCGCTAGCAAAGGAATTTTGGGCTCTTTTAGGGCCCGCAACGGCGCTTGTTCAACGTTTCCCGGTGTGGAAGGGGACAGCAACATTCCCCTGCTGGTGTATGGATTGGACCAGGAGCGGGGCGATTAAAAAAGCGGCATTGCAGCAAAGAAAAGTGCGAGGGAGGAAGACCAAGTTGGCAGCCGGCGGAGACCAGGCAGCGTGGATGCAATGGGCGCAGGAGCAGCAGCAGCTCCTCCAGCGCTGTTTTAAGGAGCTAAAAGCAGAGCTGCTGGAGCCGATGAAAGCCTCACTTGACAAGCTGCTGGAGACCCAGATGGCCCAAGGGGCGGCGATCCGGGAGGTCCGACAAAAGGTCTCGGAGAACGAGGACGAGATCCTAGGCCTGGCGATGAAGGTGGAGGTGCACGAGGCACTCCACAAGAAACGGCAGGCTAGGTTCAAGGAGATGGAGAACCGGTCTAGGTGGAAGAACCTGCGTATCCTGGGCCTCCTGGAGGGGCTGGAGGGATTTGACATGTGGACCTATGTGGTCACCATGTTGAATTTGTTGATGCAAGCGGGGGCCTTCCAGCGGCCCTTGGAATTAGAGGGGGCCCACCGAGTGCTGGCGAGGAAGCCCAACCCCAGCGAGCCGCTGCGCACGGTGCTGGTGCGGTTCCACCGGTTTGCTGATTGAGAGTGTGTATTAAGGTGGGCCAAGAAGGAGCGGAGCAGCAGGTGGGAGAACGCGGAGGTCCGATATACCAGGATTGGAGTGCGGAGGTGGCGAAGAAGAGGGCCGGTTACAATCGGGCGAAAGCAGTGCTGCACAGGAGAGGGGTGAAGTTTGGCATGTTACAGCCGGTGAGACTGTGGGTCACCCACAAGGACTGACATCATTATTTTTAGTGCCCAGAGGAGGCCTGGGCTTTGTTCAGACCAAAAAACTGGACTCAGATTGAGGGTTGGGGGATGTTTGGAGATTGTTGTGTTGTGTTCCGAGGGGGGGGGGTTCTTTCTTTGTTTTCTGGGGGTTGATGGGGCATTGTTTTGATTAGGCCCGATGGATGGGCTCGTGAGGGGGGGGTAGGCAAACAGCTTGGGAGGTTGATGGTCGGTAGGGGTTGACGGGGCCTCACGGAGGGGGGGAGGGTGGCCTGAGATGGGGCTAGTGAGACTGGGCCTGAAAAGGGAGCTGCGCCAGAGGAGGCGGGGCCGGGCAAGTGGAAAGCGCGGGCTTTTTCCCACGCTAAGGATTGAAGGGGGCGGGGCTGGAGCTGGAAGCGCCGGCTTTTTCCCGCGCTGGGAGTGGAAGGGGAAGGACGTGAGCCTGCTTGTGGGCAAGGGAGGGGAGAGGCAGTTTTACACTGGGGGGGGGGGGGGTCGATGGTGCGGCGGGAGTGGCCGGGGTCAGCAGGAGTCAGCTAACTCACGGGAGTACAATGGGGGGAGCAATGGAGCTGGGGGGGGACCTAGCTAGGGGGGCAGGGTGGGGGGGGGGGACCGGGTTGCTGTTGGAATGGCCAAGGGGGAGCTAGAGTTGGTAGAGGAGGTTGGGGCGGGGGTCTACCGCTGTGGGGAACGGGCCATGCGGGGAACACGGGCACGTGGCTGGCCTAGGAAGGGCTATGGCTGATCGGCGGGGGAGGGGGGGGGCGAGTAGCCCTCTGATCCAGCTGATAACCTGGAATGTAAGGGGACTGAACGAGCCGGTCAAGCGGGTTTTCGCGCACCTGAAGGGGTTGAAGGCGGATGTGGCCATGCTCCAGGAGACGCACCTGAGGGTGACGGATCAGGTAAGATTAAGAAAGCGGTGGGTAGGGCAGGTGTTTCATTCGGGTTTAGATGGAAAAAACCGGGGGATGGCGATTTTAGTGGGGAAGAGAGTGTCGTTCGAGGCGTCGAGTGTTGTGGCGGACAATGGCGGTAGATATGTGATGGTAAGTGGCAAGCTTCAGGTGGAGCGGGTGATGCTGGTCAATGTATACGCCCCGAATTGGGACGATGCAGGGTTCATGCGGTGTATGTTGGGCCGGATTCAGGACCTTGAGACAGGAGGCCCAATAACGGGGGGGGGATTTTAACACGGTGCTGGACCCGGCACTTTGTCGCTCCAGGTCCAGGAAGGGTAGGAGGCTGGCGGCGGCCAAGGTGTTGAGGGGGTTTATGGACCAGGTGGGAGGGGTGGACCCATGGAGATTTACGAGGCCGGGGGCTAGGAATTTTCATTCTTCTCCCATGTCCACAAGACCTACTCCCGGATTGACTTTTTTGTCATGAGTAGGGCGCTGATTCCAAGGGTGGAGGACACGGAATATTCGGCGATAGCCATTTCCTATCACGCTCCGCATTGGGTGGTCCACCCAACTCGAGGTCCTCGAGTTGGGGGAGGAGAGAGACCAACGTCCGCTGTGGCGTCTGGAGGTGGGGTTGTTAGCGGATGAGGAGGTGAGCGGGCGGGTCCGGAGGTGTATAGAGAGGTACCTGGAGACTAATGATAACGGGGAGGTGCAAGTAGGGGTGGTCTGGGAGGCGCTGAAGGCGGTGGTCAGAGGAGAGCTAATCTCCATCAGGGCACACAAGGAGGGGGGGGAGAGAAGAGAGAGGGAGAGGTTGGTGGGGGAGATGATGAGGGTGGACAGGAGGTACACGGTGGTCCCTGAGGAGGGATTGCTGAGGAAGTGGCATAGCCTCCAGGCTGAGTTCGATTTATTGACCACCAGGAAGACGGAGGCACAGTGGAGGAGGGCGCAAGGGGTGGCATATGAATACGGAGAAAAGGCGAGCCGGATGCTGGCGCACCAGCTTCGGAAGCGGGAGGCAGCTAGAGAGATTGGGGGAGTTAGGGACAGAAGACGGAGCACGGTACGAAGTGCGGTGGGTATCAATGGGGTCTTTAGGAGTTTTTACGAGGAATTGTACCGGTCTGAGCACCCAGTGGAGGAGGGATGGGTCGCTTCCTAGACCAGCTGAGGTTTCCGAGAATGGAGGAGGAGCAGGTGGCGGGGTTGGGGGCGCCGGTTGGACTGGAGGAGTTGGTCAAAGCGATAGAGAACATGCAGATGGGGAAGACACCGGGGCCAGACGGGTTCCCGGTTGAATTCTACAAGACGCATTTGGACCTGCTGGGCCCGCTGTTGGTAAGGACCTTCAACGAGGCAAGGGAAGGCGGGGCTCTGCCCCCGATGATGGCTAGGGCGCTGATCTCCTTGATCCTGAAGCGGGACAAGGATCCCCTACAGTGTGGGTCGTATAGGCCAATCTCACTCTTAAATGTAGATGCAAAGTTGCTGGCAAAGATACTGGCCATGAGGATAGAGGACTGTGTGCCACAGGTCATACATGAGGATCAAACGGGGTTTCTGAAAGGGAGGCAGCTGAATGCTAATGTACGGAGGCTCTTAAATGTTATAATGATGCCGGCAGTGGAAGGGGAGGCGGAGATAGTAGCGGCGATGGATGCGGAGAAGGCCTTTGATAGGGTGGAATGGGGGTACCTGTGGGAGGTGCTGAAAAGGTTCGGGTTTGGGGAGGATGCCCTGGGAAGGGTGAATTCCTCCTCCTCTTGCGCGAGGCTCAGCTTAATACAATTTAAGGTACTGCATAGGACGCACATGACTGGGGCAAGGCTGAGCCGGTTCTTTGGGAGAGAGGACAGGTGTGTCAGGTGCTCAGGGAGCCCAGCAAACCACACCCACATGTTCTGGGCGTGTCCAGCGCTGGAGGGCTTTTGGAGGGGCGTCGCGGAGACGATGTCAAGGGTGGTTGGTTCCAGGGTTGAGCCGGGCTGGGGGCTCGCAATATTTGGAGTGGCAGTGGAGCCGGGAGTGCAGGAGGCGAAAGAGGCCGGTATTCTGGCCTTTGCGCCCCTGGTAGTCCGGCGTAGGATTCTTCTACAGTGGAAGGATGCAAGGCCCCCGGGCGTAGAATCCTGGGTCAACGATATGGCTGGGTTTATCAAATTGGAGAGGGTCAAGTTTGCCTTAAGGGGGTTGGTGCAAGGGTTCTTCCGGCGGTCGCAACCATTTCTAGACTTCCTGGCGGAGCGTTAGGTGATGGTCAGCAACAGCAGCAACCCGGGGTGGGGGGCAGAGGTGGGGAGGAAGAGGGGAGTTTGGGGTGGGTGGGGGGCTGGTGAGGGTTTGTTTGTTTTTCTTGATCAGGCGTGTATATTTGCCTTCATTTTAATTATTTCTGTTCATTTATTATTTGTGTATACGGGGGGGGGGGGGTTATTGTTCTTATTTCTTTTGTGTTCTTGTTGGTGAAAATTTGTGAAAACTTGAATAAAAATTATTTAAAAACAAAAAAAAGGTACTGCGTATGACGTCTTCACTGCCAAAAACTTCAGAGCCTCTGAAAGAGCCGTTGTCCACAACACACTCCCCACTTAAACTAGAATAACACACCTGAAAAGCAACCACAATATGCTCACCCCTCACTGTCATTAAGTTCACTAAGCCAATCCAATAGATAGACGTTTATCCCCTCGAGCCCCCAATTTGTTATGGGCCAGGGTTTAGAGAACCCCAAAGTGTATCATGGAGTTCCCCTGACCCACAACTTTTAATAGATTGTGGTATGGGGAGCACACAGCCCACTATACAGGTGTGGTAGAGCAGAAATGGAAAAGTATTTTTTAAAGCAAAACAATGTTTATTCTATGAACTCAAGTTAACCTTTTTAAAACATATAGTGAACATCTTAGCAACCATCAATTCAAATACAACTCCCAAAGACTACAACACTAAGTAACCCTTTAAGCGTTACTTTTAACATCCATATGACTTAAAATACCTTTTACCAGAATCACATCAGGCTAAAGTCACTACTGTTATTAGTTTTAAATCACCAGGAACGATTTACAGTCTTTAGATTACAGAGGGAGATTCATACGCCTTCTGGCTGTGACTGCAGCTATCCAGTTCTGAAAACGAAACTAAAACACACCCTGCAGCAAAAAGCCTAAAACAAAAGTAAAAAGCTGACAGACAGCCCAGCTCCACCCACTCTCTGACATCACTGCAGTAATGAGCACCCATTTCTTAAAGGTACTCTCACATGACAATATCTACTCCCTTTATCCTTCACACAATTCTCCACCTCGAAGGGAACATTTGTGTTGATCAAAATTGCTACTCCCCTACTACTGGCCAAGAATGAGGCAAAGAAAACCCATCCCACCCAATCCCGCTTGTCATTCAAAATGAGTTTCCTGTAACCAGGCTCTATCCAGTTTCTCCTTTTTTTTAAACGTATCGATTTACCATTAAACAGACAAGCTAACTCGCCAGTTTCACAGCCTCCAATCTGCCCTTGTTACCACAACCTTTAAAAAGAAACATAATTTTTAAAAATAAAATAAAGTTAGAATAACCAATTCACTTTTTTCCAATCAAGGGGCAATTTAGTGTGGCCAACCAACCTACCCTGCACATTTTTGGGTTGTGGGGGCGAAACCCACGCAAACAGAGGGAGAATGTGCAAACTCCACAAGAACGGTCTGACCCAGAGCCGAGATCGAACCTGGGACCTGTGAGGCAACAGGGCTAACCCACTGCGCCATCGTGCTGCCCACTTTCTCCTTTTTAAGAAAAGATAGGATGATGAATTCCCCACACATCCCAAGAACATAGCTAACACCATTGCACAGCCTACCAGTAGAAAAATACGATAGGAATTTTGTGCCACATGCTGGTGGGCACCAAAACACACCTCCCCCATCTCAAGTCACACCAGAGGCACCATAATGTCCTTATAACGTTATTTTCTTGGATAAAAGACCTGTCTATACCAATACAGGATCCAGCCAACATCATACAATTCCTAAGAATAATACAAAAAAACCACGATCGACAGAGATTAGGGAATGGGATCCAAATGTCCCTTTCGCACCTTGAACCCACCTGTGAAGACCTAAAGCTTTTACCCACCTAGTGGCACTGGCACCACTCGATTCTATCATGATTAAAGAGGGGATACCAAACAATCAATATTACCATCATAAAGATACGGATAAGAAGAGTAAACAACGGATAATAGCAGGTGACACAGCTACCACGAATAAAGGTCCCTGAGATTTTTAAGGATAAGACGCTCAGTTATAGTGCTCAAATATTAACACCTCCCAATAAGTAGGATATATGACAAAATAAAATCAGACAACAGAACAATCCAAAATTCAAATTTCAATGAGCTGCAGATTGTCAGTCCAAATCCTCTCCTTAAATGGACTTTACGAAGACCGGATTATCAAAAGACTGAACAGAGTCATCGGAAATTCCCCTCAGGATCGCAGGATAACTCAGGGCATAATTCACTCCAGCTGCCTTGAGCTGAGTTCTAACTTCAATGAAACCTCTACGCTTCTGCTGTGTACCGCCGGGAAGTCCTGGAAAAAGAAGAACCTCGACCCTTATGGAGGCAGGTCCTGCCACACCTCACAGCCTTCTTTGAAGTTATGAAAGTGAATGATTATGGGCTTAGAACGTTGATTGTCCCTAGGCCTCAAAGACAGGATACGGTGCACCCTTTCCAACCTGAAATGCCCAGCCTCCACATTCAGCTTAAGGAAACGTGGTAGCCAGCTGTCAAAAAACGTCTTTGTTCCTATTCTTTTAAAAAATATTTAATTAAGACATTTATGATTTTCTAACAACAAAAAATACAAATACAAATGTAAACACAATTCAGGACATAACACACCCCCAACCAACAACTATACCCAGCCAACATGGCTTATACACACAATTCCCCAGTCGCTCCGTCTCCTCTCGCTGATCCTGCCTAAACTAACTAACTCTCACTACCTCTCCCCCACCCCCCACCCCCCCCCCCCCCCCCCCACATTTCCTAACCACCCCTGCCCTCCTATTGTATCTGCTAACAGTTTAGCTTTCCCCGAAGAAGTCGATAAACGGCTGCCACCTCCGGACGAACCCTAACACTGATCCTCTATCCTCTCAGGGCGAACATAATTTTCTCAGCCCTGAGAAACCCAGCCATGTCGCTAACCCATACCCCCGATTCTGGGGGCTCCGGGTCACTCCGCGATAATCGGATCCATCTCCAGGCTACCAAGGAGGCAAAGGCCAAAACGTCAGACACCCTCGCCCCCTGGACTCCCGGATCTGCCGACACGCCAAAAAACGCCACCTCTGGACTCAGCGCCACCCTCGTTTTCAGCACCGTAGGCATGACATCTGCAAATCCCTCCCACTCCATGAGCTCTTTATAAATTTCCGAGACCTTCTCGTCCCCCACTCCCGTTTTTGAAACTACCTTATCCTGTATTCCCTGTGGCGGTAGAAGTGGAAAGGTCGAAACCTGCCTTCGCACATAGTCTCTCACCTACAGATATCGACACCCATTCCTTCCCGGCAATTCAAACTCCTCCAAATCCCCCAAACAGGGAAAGCTCCCATCGATAAACAGGTCCCCCAGCCTCTCAATCCCTGCTCTCTGCCACCTCCAAAACCCCTCATCCAGCCTCCCCGGCACAAACCGGTGATTACCACAATTGGAGCCCACACTGTCGCTCCCTCCACTCCTATATGCTTCTGACATGGCCCCCATAACCTCAGAGCCGCCACCACCACCGGGCTTGTGGAGTACCGAGCCGGCGAGAACAGCAGAGGTGCTGTTACCAGTGGCCCTAAGTTTGTGCCCCTACAAGATGCCGCCTCCACCCGCTCCCACACCGACCCCTTCGCCACTATCCACTTCCTGATCATGGCTATATTTGCCGCCTAATAGTAGTTCCTAAAGTTCGGCAGTGCTAGCCCTCCCCTCCACTCGGCTCCACTCCAGCAGCACTTTCCTTACTCGCGGGGCTTTACCCACCCACCCAAACCCAGAGATCACCCTATTCACCCGCTTAAAAAAGGCTTTTGGGATAAAAATGGGGAAACACTGAAAAACAAACAAAACTCTCGGGAGAACCGTCATCTTTACGTTTGTACCCTCCCCGCCAGTGACAGTGGGAGCATGTCCCACCTCCAAAAGTCCTTCATTTGTTCATCTAACCGGGCCAGATTTAATTTATGCAACTGTTCCCATCCGCGTGCCACCTGAATTCCCAAATACCGGAAACTCCTCCCGCCACTTTAAACAGCAACTCCCCCAGTCTCCTCTCCTGCCCCGTCGTCTGGATCACAAAAGCCTAGTTCTTACCCATGCTCAATTTATACGCCAAGAACTGGCCAAATTCCCCTTAGATCCGCATAATCTCCCCCATTCCCCTAACGGGTCAGAAATATACAGGAGTAGGTTGTCCGCATACAACGAGACCCTGAGCTCCACACACCACACCTCCCCGGACTAACTCCCTCCAGTCCTTTCATGGTCTCAGCGCCATTGCCAATGGCTCTATAGCCAAGGCAAACAACAATGGGGAGAATGGACATCCCTGCTTCGTCCCGTGGCTCACTCAGTTCGTCCGCACATTCGCCACCGGTGCCTGGTACAGCAACCAAACCCAGTCAATGAAACCCTGTCCAAACCCAAACTGTCCTAGAACCTCCCACAAATAATTCCATTCCACCCGGTCGAAGGCCTTCTCCGCGCCCATATTGATGAGATTGAAGCCTGTGACATTGTTGGGGGAAGAACATCTCGCTCTCTTGCCTCATTAAATGCCCTCACTAGTAACGGCTCCAGCACCCCAGAAAACGTCTTATAAAATTCCACAGGTTATCCGTCTGGCCTGGGGCCTTGCCCGACTGCATGGCCTCCAATCCCTCTACTACTTCAACAATCCCGACTGGAGCTCCCAGACCCTCCACCACCACCCCTCCACCTTCGGAAACTCCAAACCCTCCAAGAATTGCCTCATCCCCTCCACCCCAGCTGGGGGCTCCGACTCATACAGCTGACTATAAAATTCCTTGAACACCCCGTTCACCCCCGCTGGGTCCAAGATCGTGTTCCCCCCTCTATCCTTCACTCTCCCTATCTCCCTGGTCACCTCCTGTTTCCTAAGCTGGTGTGCAAACATCTGATCAATTATCAATTACGACGAGACAAGAGTAGAGTGTAATCGAGGCTTTATTACGCAGAGATGTGTAGCCTCCTGCAGCTGCTGCCGAAATGGCTGCAGCTCAGTGAGCACATACATTTATACCTGCCTACTGGGCAGAGCCAGCAGGCAGGGATCTACCCCCGTACCTGTAATACCTTACTATATTACATCTCGTTTGTGATATATACAACAGTGGTGACTACCACATTCACCCCCTGTTAAAAAAGAATCCAGCAGGAGTGGTGGAAAAACTATTTACATGCATTTTAAGGTTAACATTTTGGGGAAAGTTCACAAATTCAGCCAATCGGGTGCCTTGATCCTCCGTTGTGAGCGGCGCAATCCCGGTGGCGATGCAGGCGTCGGCTCGGTTGCCGGTAACTCCGGGAGCCTGTAGACCACATCTTCATCCCTGGGTGGGACCAAGGGGTGGACGGATCGTCCTGGAGCGGGGGCTGTGGTGAGGTGCGCTGGGGGGAGGAATGGTGGCGCCGGGGCGGGAGGGTGTGGGGAACCAGCTGTGCCAGGTCCCTGAGGGAGACTGTGTCTTGGCGGCCGTTGGGGTACGTACTGCGGGTTTGCATGGAGCAGCTGTACGCTCTCGACCAACGGGTCCGCCTTGTGGAACCGCACGTGCTTGCTGAGAATGGGTCCTGGAGCTGCCAGCCTTGTTGGGAGTGAAACTCCAGAGGTGGACTTCCTGGGGAAGGAAAGGAGACGTTCATGGGGGTTGCATTAGTTGCAGTGCAGAGTAGCGATCGGATGGAGTGAAGGGCGTTGGGGAGGACCTCCTGCCAGCGGAAGACCGGAAGATCTTTGGACCGTAGGGCCTGCTGGACGGCCTTCCAGTCTGTCCCATTCTCCCGCTCCACCTGCCCGTTTCGAAGGGAGTTGTAGCTGGTCGTCATGCTCGAGGCGATGCCCTTGCTGAGCAGGTACTGACGCAGCTCATCACTCATAAAAGGAGGATCCCCGGTCGCTGTGGACGTAGGCGGGGAAACCGAACAGGGCGAAGATGGTGTTGAGGGCTTTGATGACTGTGGCAGACGTCATATCGGGGCATGGGACGGCGAAAGGGAATCTGGAGTATTCGTCAACCACGTTAAGCAAGTATGTGTTTCGGTCAGTGGAGGGGAGGGGCCCTTTGAAGTCCACTCTGAGGCGTTCAAAGGGGCAGGAGGCCTTCACTAGATGCGCGTGGCCTGGCCGGTAGAAGTGCGGTTTGCACTCCGCGCAGACCTGGCAGTCTCTGGTGATAGCCCTGACCTCCTCAATGGAGTAGGGCAGATTGCGGGCCTTTACGAAGTGAAAGAACCGGGTGACCCCTGGGTGACAGAGAGCGTTGTGTAGGGTCTGGAGTTGGTCCACTTGTGCACTGGCACATGTACCTCGGGATAGGGCGTCGGGGGGCTCGTTGAGCTTACCGGGGCGATACAAAATCTCGTAATTGGAGGTGGAGAGCTCGATCCTCCAGCTCAAGATTTTATCATTTTTGATCTTGCCCCGCTGTGTGTTACTGAACATGGAGGCAACTGAGCATTGGTCAGTGAGGAGAGTGAATCTGCTGCCGGCCAGGTAATGCCTCCAATGCCGCACAGCTTCTCCGATGGCTTGGTCCTCCTTCTTTACTGAGGAGTGCCGAATTTCGGAGGCATGGAGGGTGCGTGAAAAGAATGCCACGGGCCTGCCTGCCTGGTTGAGGGTGGCGGCCAGAGCGACATCTGATGCATCGCTCTCGACTTGGAAGGGGAGCGTCTCATTGACCGCGTGCATCGCGTCCTTGGCAATGTCGGCCTTGATACAGTTGAAGGCCTGGTGAGCCTCAGCCGTCAGTGGGAAAGCGGTGGAGTGAATGAGTGGGCGGGCCTTGTCCGCATAGTTAGGAACCCACTGGGCGTAGTATGAGAAGACCCCAAGCATCGTTTGAGGGCCTTGGGGCAGTGGGGGAGGGGGAGTTCCATGAGGGGGCGCATACGATTGGTGTCGGGCCCCAGAACTCCGTTCTGGACCACATAGCCGAGGATGGCTAAGCGGTCCGTACTGAACATGCACTTCCCTTGTTGTACGTAAGGTTGAGGGGTTAGGCGGTGTGGAGGAATTTGGAAAGGTTGCGTCATGGTCCTGCTGGTTGTGCCACAGATGGTGACGTTATCCAGGTACGGGAAGGTGGCCTGCAGTCTGTACTTGTCAACCATTCGGTCCATCTCCCTTTGGAAGACCGAGACCCCATTAGTGACGTCAAAGGTAACCCTAAAGAGGTGGTAAAGGCAGCCGTCCGCTTCAAACGCAGTGTATGGGCGGTCTGCCTTGCAAATGGGGAGCTGGTGGTAGGCAGATTTCAGGTCCACTGTCGAGAAGACCCGATACTGTGCAATCTGATTGACCATATCAGATATGCATGGGAGGGGGTATGCGTCGAGCTGCATGTACCGCTTGATGGTCTGACTGTAGTCAACGACAATCCTGTTTTTCTCCCCAGTTTTCACAACGACCACTTGGGCTCTCCAGGGGCTGTTTCTGGCCTCGATGATGCCTTCCCACAGCAGCTGCTGGACCCCAGACCTGATGAAGGTCCTGTCCTGGGCAATGAACCGTCTGCTCCTGGTGGCGACGGGTTTGCAATCCGGGGTGAGGTTTGCAAACAGAGAAGGCGGGTCGACCTTAAGAGTCGTGATACAGTAAGGGGTGGTAGGGGCCCGCCGAATTTCAGAGTGAGACTTTGGAGGTTGCACTGGAAGTCCAGGCCGAGTAGCAAGGCAGCGCAGATTGTAGCGCTAACAATTATACTCAAAGCCGAGAGACTGGTTCAATAGAGGCTTTATTGTTGTACGATGTTGTCCCTCCATCTGCAACTGTAGACTGAGGGTCTGAGTGGCTCTCATACATTTATACACAAGCTCCCTGTGGGCGGAGCTAGCTGGCAGGGGCATACCAGAGGAACCTGTATTACAGGTGCAGGCATACAATCCCCTACTGCAAGTACGCATAACTACAGTGGTTATCACCACATTCACCCCCTGTCAAAAAATGTGTCCGGCGGGGGTGACATGTAACTCTAATACAAAGGATGCTATTTACAAGAGGGTCCAAACAAGGAAAATCAAGAGTCCATCCGGTTAGCAGGTTACAGGTTGAGCCGAACCGGTGGTCGAACGTTCCGCTGTGATCAGCGTAGCTGTGGTGGTGATGTCGGCACAGGCGGTGATGGCAACAATGGTGCTGGTGCTGGCTGCTGGCGGGATGACTCCGAGAGCAAGTCGAAATCTTCCGTGTCCTCCAGGGTGGGCAGGGGGATGAGGGATGGACCTGGTGGGGACGAATAGGGGGGCGCCGGGGTTGGCGCGGGAAGAGAAAGGGGTGTGGGCATGGGATCGGCACCTGAGGGAGCCAGGTCCCGGAGCGAGACTGTGTCCTGGCGACCATCGGGGAACTCCACGTAGGCATACTGAGGGTTGGCGTGGAGAAGGCGTACTTTGTCCACCAGGGGTTCCGCCTTGTGGTGCCGTACATGCCTACGGAGAAGGACTGGGCCCGGAGTCGTGAGCCACGTTGAGAGTGACACCCCGGATGTGGACTTCCTGGGGAAGGCAAAAACACGTTCATGGGGTGTACTGTTCGTTGCGGTACACAGTAGCGACCGAATGGAATGGAGCGCATCAGGGAGGACCTGCTGCCCGCGAGCGGCTGGGAGGTTCCTGGACCGTAGGGCCAGCTGGACGACCCTCCATACCGTCCCGTTCTCCCTCTCTACCTGCCCGTTACCCCGGGGGTTGTAGCTGGTCGTCCTGCTGGAGGCGATACCCCTGCTGAGCAGGAATTGACGCAGCTCATCGCTCATGAACGAGGATCCCCTGTCGCTGTGGATGTGGTCGGGGAAACCGAACAGGGCGAAAATGGAATCCAGGGCCTTGATGACGGTGGCAGACGTCATATCTGGGCATGGGATGGCGAATGGGAACCTAGAAAATTCATCGACCACACTAAGGATGTAGGTGTTGCGGTCGGTGGAGGGAAGGGGCCCTTTGAAGTCCACGCTGAGGCGTTCAAAGGGGCGGGACGCTTTTACCAGGCGCGCGCGATCTGGCCGGTAGAAGTGCGGCATGCACCCCGCACAGATCTGGCAGTCTCTGGTGACTGTCCGTACTTCCTCGACGGAGTAGGGCAGATTGCGAGCTTTGATCAGATGGTACAAGCGAGTGACCCCCGGATGGCAAAGGCTCTCGTGCAAGGCACAGAGCTGGTTTACTTGTGCGCTGGCACATGTACCTCGGGAGAGGGCGTCTGGGGGCTCGTTGAGAATTGCCGGGGCGATACAAGATCTCGTAGTTAAAGGTGGAGAGCTCGATTCTCCACCGCAAGATTTTGTCATTCTTGATCTTGCCCCGCTGCGTGCTGTTGAACATGAAGGCTACCGACCGTTGGTCAGTGAGGGGAGTGAATCTCCTGCCGGCCAGGTAATGCCTCCAGTGCCGCACCGCTTCAACGATTGCCTGGGCCTCCTTTTCAACAGAGGAATGCCGGATTTCGGAGGCGTGGAGGGTATGTGAAAAGAATGGCACGGGTCTACCTGCCTGGTTTAGAGTGGTGGCAAGGGCGACATCTGAAGCGTCGCTCTCTACTTGGAAAGGCAGTGTCTCGTCTACTGCGTGCATCCCCGCCCTGGCTATGTCATATCGAATGCGGGCGAAGGCGAAGTGCCTCGGCCGAGAGGGGAAATTGCGTGGACTGGATAAGTGGCCGGGCCTTGTCCGCGTATTGTGGGACCCACTGGGCGTAATAAGAAAAAAACCCAAGGCAGCGTTTGAGGGCCTTGGGGCAGTGGGGGATTGGGAGCTCCATGAGGGGGCGCATGCGGTCGGGATCGGGCCCCAGTAGTCCGTTTTGGACTACGTAGCCAAGGATGGCTAAGCGGTCTGTGCGGAACACGCATTTCTCCTTGTTGTACGTGAGATAAAGGAGAGATGCGGTGTGGAGGAATTTATAAAGGTTGGCATCATGGTCCTGCTGGTCATGGCCGCAGATGGTGACATTGTCGAGGTACGGGAAGGTGGCCTGCAGTCCGTACCGGTCAACCATTCGGTCCATTTCTCGCTGAAATACCGAGACTCCATTCGTGACGCCGAAGGGAACCCTAAGAAATTGGTACAGACGACCGTCTGCCTCGAAGGCAGTGTAGGGACGGTCCGATTTACGGATGGGGAGCTGGTGGTAGGCGGATTTCAGGTCAATAGTAGAGAAGACCCGGTACTGTGCAATCTGATTGACCATATCAGAAATGCGGGGGAGGGGGTACGCGTCGAGCTGCGTGTACCGGTTGATGGTCTGGCTGTAGTCCACGACCATCCTGTGCTTCTCCCCGGTCTTAACCACTACCACCTGGGCTCTCCAAGGGCTGCTGCTGGCCTCGATGATACCCTCCCGAAGCAGCCGCTGGACTTCGGACCTGATGAAGGCCTTGTCCTGGGTGCTGTACCGTCTGCTCCTGGTGGCGACGGGCTTGCAATCTGTGGTCAGATTGGCAAAGAGTGAGGGAGGCTCGACCTTGAGGGTCGCGAGGCCGCAAACGGTGAGGGGAGGTAGGGGTCCACCGAATTTGAGGGTGAGGCTCTGGAGATTGCACTGGAAATCCAGGCCTAGTAAGAGTGAAGCGCAGAGGTTGGGGAGAATGTACAGACGGAAACGGTCGAATTCCACGCCCTGTGCAGTAAGTTTAACCAGGCAGAAACCCTGGATCGGGACAGAGTGGGACCCGGAGGCGAGAGAGATCTGCCAGTTGGCGGGATGGACCGCAAGGGAATAGCGCCTTACCGTGTCCGGGTGGACGAAGCTCTCGGTGCTCCCGGAGTCGATGAGGCAGGAGGTCACGTGGCCGTTGACCAGCACCGATGTGGAAGAGGGTGCCAGGTTGCGAGGTTGGGACTGGTCGAGCGTAATGGAGGCGAGCAGCGGTTGATCGGCGGTTGAGTCAGATGAGTCCGACGAGGAGCGGTAGCGACCCATGTCCCGTGGCCCCATCCCGGGGAGAGGACAAAATGGCGGCACCTGGAGACAAGATGGCGGCATCTGCAGTACCTGTGGGTAAAATGGCGGCGCCCATGGAACGCACATGGCGGTGGTGGATGAAGATGGCAGCGCCCATGGAGCGCACGTGGCGGGGGCGGCAAAACATGGCGGCGCCCACTGATCGCACGTGGGGTCGGGGGAAGCGGACGGCGGGGCGCATTGAGGGAGCGGTTGAGGCGAGGGGACCTGGGGCACGATAGCGGCGACCGTCCGGGACTGACACACCGCTGCAAAGTGGCCTTTCTTGCCACAAGCTTTGCAGGTCGCTGTGCGGGCTGGGCAGCGTTGGCGAGGGTGCTTCTGTTGACCGCAGAAGTAACAGTGGGGACCCCCGGGAGCGCGATGCGGCGAGCAGCGCAGGCAAAGTGCGCGGGGGTGGCTGCTGGGGGGGGCCGTTTGCGGGGTCCACGAGGGGTAGGATGGGTGGGCCGAGTGGCTAGCGGAGTAAGTTCGCCTGTAACGAAGGTTCGTTGCCGGATGGGGTCCGATGCAATGCCTGTAACGAAGGCATCGCGCATGAGTAAATCGGAATGTTCTGTGGCTGTGAGGGCCCGGCAGTCGCAGTCTCGTACCAGAGGTATAAGGGCCCTCCAGAAGTCCTCAATCGACTCACCCGGCTGCTGGGCGCGAGTAGAAAGTTGATGCCTCGCAAACAGGGTGTTCGCCGATGGTGAATAGTTCTCCTTGAGCAGTTCCATAGCTGTGGTGTAGTCAGTCGCATCTCGAATTAGCGGAAAGACACTGGAGCTAAATCTGGAGTACAGGAGTTGCTTTTTCTGAGCCTCCGTCGGGGGAGGGTCCGCTGAAGAGATGTAGGCCTCAAAGACTGCAAGCCAGTGAACAAAGTCTTTTCTGGCGTGAGGCGACTGCGGATCCAGCTGCAGACGGTCAGGCTTGATTCTGATGTCCATGGTGAATGGGAAATCGTACAACAATAAATTGTAGCGCTAACAATTATACTCAAAGCCGAGAGACTGGTTCAATAGAGGCTTTATTGTTGTACGATGATGTCCCTCCATCTTGTTGCTCGTTTTACTGGAGTGTGATTAACACGCCTCCGTTTAAAGGCCGTGTGCTTAACACTACTATGCCTCTGTGTATGCTCGGAGTCGCCAGGTGCCGTATTTAGACACCGTCACAAGTATATCAAGGTCAGGTTCAAAGTAATAAATCTGTACACCGATTAGTAAGTCCAAACGATTGGTGTTTATTATAACAAATATAATAAATACACATGCATACGCTAAAGAGACTAACTTACTTCTAATACTAAACAACTAAATACTTATCTAGACAGGAACAGGCAAGGTCAGGGAACAAGGCCTTCGTCCTGTTCTTGGTCTGCAACTCTCAGATTCTTAAAGTTGTCAGGATCTAGCAAGGTCTGGATCACGTAGCGATCGTTGTATTGGCACTTACAGTTCGATGGCTGATGGCTCAACAGCTGGTGATGGAACTGGAGTCAGGATGCGATGTAGCAGCAAAGCAGCAGTCAGCCGGAGCAACAACAGACCGAACCATGTGCGGGGTCTATTCTTATAGGTCCTAGAAGTCCGTGCCCCCTTGGGGCGGTTCTTTTACCTGCCATGTATCGATTGGGCCTTTCCCAATCGATATCTTCCAAACCCCCCAATCTGAGGGTCGTTCCTCGATGGGTGGGGCGGTCCCTACGGCTCTTTGTGTTGGTTACTGTGGCGCCATTCTGTCTGGGCGTCTACGCAAAAGTATCCATTGATACTTAAATGTTTCTATTGTGCGGGGTCTGGATCTGGATCACCTCATTACTATGCAGATCTGTTTCCATTTGCACCTTTGGCTGAAACTCTGCACCTGGCCAAAAACTGGTTTCTGTACGTGCAGAATGCAAATTAGTCTTCTGCAAACTGCTTGTCCTCGCTAAGACTGTTTTTTCCTTGCAGCCTTAGCAGTTCTCCATTTTGTAGCCCAGTGTCCATCTTAGATGGCTACAATCTGCAACTGTAGACTGAGGGTCTGAGTGGCTCTCATACATTTATACACAAGCTCCCTGTGGGCGGAGCTAGCCGGCAGGGGCTTATCGGAGGAACCTGTATTACAGGTACAGGCATACAACCCCCTACTGCAAGTACGCATAACTACAGTGGTTATCACCACACAGAGGTTGGGGAAGATGTAGAGCCGGAAGTCGCTGAACTCTACCCCCTGGATGGTGAAGATGGCGGTGCAGTACCCTCGGATCTCCACGGAGTGGGATCCGGAGGCCAGGGAGATTCGTTGTGTGATGGGGAGTACCGCAAGGGAGAGTGCCTTACCGCATCGGGGTTGATGAAGCTCTCTGTGCTCTGTCAAGAAGGCATGGTGTCTTGTGCCCATCGACCTTTACCGTCGTCGACACGGTTGCAAGGTTATGCGGCCAGGACTGGTCCATCGTGATGGAGGCAAGCTGTAGCTGGTGTTGGAAGGCCCCTGGCTGGTCGGCAGCGGTTGCAGGCGATGAGCGGCCCGACGAGCAGGGGTCGTGAGGCAGGAAAGATGGCGGCGCCCATGGGACGCACGTGGCGGGCGGCATTAAAGATGGCGGCGCCCACGGGCCGCACGAGGACTGATGGGGGAAGATGGCGACGCCCACGGGCCGCACGTGTCCTGGGCAAGCAAGATGGCGGCGCCCACTGGCCGCACGTGGGTTGCAAGGGCGAAAATGGCGGCGCCCACGGGTCACACGTGGGGGGTGCAGGAACAATGGGCCTGGTTACAGCGGCGATCGACCGGGCCTGGCACACCGCAGCGAAATGTCCTTTCTTCCCGCAGACCTTGCAGAGCGCGCTCCATGCCGGGCAGCACTGCCGGGGTTGCTTTGTCTGTCCGCAGAAGTAGCACTTGGGTCCCCAGGGGTTGGCTGGCTGCCGCGTGGCGCAGACTTGGGGTTAGCTGGGGGCAATCGCTGGCGGGGTGAACAATGGGGTGGTCACTGGTGGGGTCCATGATGTCCAGGAGGGGGGCACCGTGTGGTCGGGGGTGTACACTTGTACATTACAGGAGGCGACCGTGAGTGAGATCGCGAGTTTCTTGGTCGCCGCGAGGTCGAGGGTAGCCCCTTCTACGAGACGCTAGCGGATGTACGCCGACCCTATGCTTGTAACGAAAGCGTCCCTGATTAGGAGTTCGGAATATTCAACGGCCGAATCAGCCTGACAATTGCAGTCCCTCGCCAGGGCGTGCAGGGCTCACCAACTCACCGGGGAATTAATGCCGTGTGGACAGGAGGTGCCTGGCGTAGAGTTTGTTAGTCTGCTGAGTGTAGTTCTCTTTCAGAAGCGCCAAGGCTTCAGCGTAGGTAAGCGCGTCCCAGATTAGGGGAAAGATTTCGGAGCTCAGCCGTGTATACAGGATCTGGAGTTTCTGTGCCTTTGTGTGTGGTTCTGTCGCAGATCCAATGTAGGCTTCAAAGCAAGCTAGCCAGTGGGTGAAGGCCGACTTGGCGTTGTCTGCTTGAGGGTGCAGCTGCAGGGAATCTGGCTTGATGCGGAGGTCCATCGTTGTAAAATCTCTGCTTAATAAATTGATGCACTATCAATTACGACGAGACAACAGTAGAGAGTAATCGAGGCTTTATTAAGCAGAGATGTGTAGCCTCCTGCAGCTGCTGCCGAAATGGCTGCAGCTCGGAGAGCCCACACATTTATACTCCACCTACTGGGTGAAGCCAGCAGACAGGGATCTACCCCCGTACCTGTAGTACAGGAACTTTACCGTTTTACATCTCATCTGTGATATATACAACAGTGGTGACTACCACACATCCTACCGCCCCTCTCCCCTCCCTCAACTGCCCCACTGCCTTCCCTGTGGATATCAGACCAAACTCCATCTGCCGCTTCTGCTGCTCCTTCAACAACCCCGCCTCCGGGGCTTCCGCGTACCTTCTGTCCACCTGGAGAATCTCCCTAATCAGCCTATCCATCTGTACCCCCTCCACATTCTCCCTATGAGCCCGTATTAAAAAAAAGCTCCCCCATAACTTCTTCCTTCAGTGCCTCCAACACTGCTGCTGCCAAAACCTCCCCAGTTTTATTTATCTCCACATAATTCTGGATGGCCTCCCTCACCCGCACACACACCTCCTCATCCGCTAACAGTCCTACATCCAATCTCCAGTGCAGGCCCTGGCCACTCTCCTTGCTCACCCGTAAATCCACCCAGTGTGGGACATGATCTAACACTACTATCACCGAGTACTCGGCATCTACCACCCCCTCCAGCAAAGCCCTGTTCAAAACGAAAAAATCAATCCGGGAGTACACTTTGTGCTCATGGAAGAAAAAAGAAAATTCCTTTGATCTTGGTCGTCCAAACTTCCATGGATCTAACCCCCCCATCTGTTCCATAAACCCCTGTGGTGATCGTAGATCTGAGTAGATGCAATACAACTGAGCAAGCACTAGAGGGAGCACGGGAGAGCTATATATACACAGGGACAGGAAGTGACGACACACTTCACGGAAGGCAGAACTCATAGCAGGACACAGACACACAAGCAGGCAGCATTTGAGGTAGCCGTAAGTTAAGCTCTGAAGAGAGAACGAATTCACAATAAAGCATCTTCTCCAACTTTGAGACTACGAGCTTTATTAAGACACGAGGAACAACACATGGTACCAGGAGTGGCTTCAGATGCTTACTACAGGACAACTCAGCTGCAGATACAGAAAGAACAAAATGGCATGGAAATGCCCTACTGGACACTCGACTTGGGAAGACATCACTAATTCGAGGATGTGGCTTGGATACGCACCTCAGCTGGACACGACTGGCAATGTAAGAAATGTCTGGAAAATGTTCAAACAAATGTTCGATTTTTATATCATAGCTAATGATGTAACAGCAGCCTCAGACGAAACTAAAATAGCAATGCTCATCGCAGGACATGAAGCTAGGAAAGTATATAATGGATTTAAATACTCAAAAGATGAAGACAGCAACAGCTTACAAACAATACTAAACAAATTTGAAGAGTACAGTAAGGAATTTGAACAGCACGTTATGCTCAGAGGCCAAACTGCATAGAGACTGAGTGATCAAAATCAAAATCAGAACAGAAAGGTTTCAGTCAAGAAAAGTACAGATCAAAAAGAAAAAATAACTTGAATTTTTCACAAAGCCAAAACGCTGAAATCCAGTCCAGATCGAAAGGAAAAGGTAATTTACAACTTTCAGAAAGAAAAAACGCTGAAATCCGCGATAAAATGGCGTCCGACCACATTTTACAGTCTCTGGGGCACAAAGAAATACAAACTGCCTCTGCGCATGCGCAGGAAACGGAAGCCGCGCATGCGCAGTTAGAATCACCCGTTTTGCGTTCTGCGCATGCGCAAGCCGCACATGCGCAGTCTCAAAACGTTTTGGTCGCGGATCGTTATGCGCATATGCAGTGGACACAAAACCGCACAGTAAAGGAAGGCCGATTTGCGCATGGGCAATTGATTCCTACGCATGACGTCACGAGCGTCATGATGTCTGAACATCCGGACCACGCCTACTTAAAAGGGAAATGCCCGAAAATTTAAAACAAAATACTTAACCAGGGGCTGGTTTAGCTCACCAGGCTAAATTGCTGGCTTTTAAAGCAGACCAAGCAGGCCAGCAGCACGATTCGATTCCCGTACCAGCCTCCCTGGACAGGCGCCGGAATGTGGCGACTAGGGGCTTTTCACAGTAACTTCATTGAAGCCTACTCGTGACAATAAGCGATTTTCATTTCATTAAAGCTGTAAAACCAAATTTTCTTGCCTCAGAACACAGAAAAACGCCTGAACTTAAACCAGCAGTTGAAAATAACTCTCACAACACCCTGGAAAAAGCAGTCTGCACCACCCAAAGTGAACAGAACAAAAAGAATTCTGAATCCAACTAAGATGATTTGGTTTTCGAAGAATACTACTCAGTCGTGGCTGAGTCATTCGGATATGCTGATCACAGCATCAGCGACACAGTCGCAAAGCTCAACACGAATCTACTCGTGGTAGATGAATCCAACACCATGGTGCCATGGCAGATCGTCGATACATTGGATGACAGCAATACCCAAGACGAAGACGACGCCACACAGAAAGACTCCACAGAGCGAGCGATGACAGGCTCCACAGTGCGAGTGATGAAAGACTCCAAAAGGGAAGCAAGCAAACACGCCCTGGCGAACACAATGCATGAACAAGACCATGAAGGTCAACCCGCCGTATCTGAGCAACCGCAAGCAGACTATGAAAGTCTACCAAGCTCACATGAACAAGAAGAAGACAATGTACATCTACCCACTGCATGCGAAAACAGTGACAAGGTGATCATGCTCGACATACAGGAGGTACAGGATCACAGCGAGACTGACAGTTCTCAGCTTGTCTGTACAGAAGCACAGAGTAGGGCCACCCAAGAGTCCAGTGAGACCACGCCAAAAGAAACCATGCAGATTTTGACTCCAGAAGAGGAGCGCCAAGAGTCCAGAGACACCACGTCAAGTGAAATCATGCAGATTTTGACTCCGGAAGAGGAGCGCCAAGAGTCCAGAGAGACCACGTCAATTGAAATCATGAAGATTTTGACTCCGGAAGAGGAGCACCAGAGTCCAGAGAGACCGCATCAAATGAAATCGTGAAGAATTTGACTCCAGAAGAGGAGCACCAAGAAAGCAAAGACGAGGAATCAAATCCTCCACAAATGACTGATGTCACCAGCATCGATGCAACATCAGATCATTCTCACCATTCTCGAGACGAAACGTTCAATGACTCAAATTATCCACACGGGACACTCATTGAGCATAACAAGAAAAACAAAAGCCAAAAGAAGCACAGCAGAAACGAGAACAACTACAGCAAGAACAAAAGTAACATGAAGCACGACAAGAACAAAAATCGCAAGAAGCACCGCAGAAACAAGAACAACAGCACCAACAAAAACTACAAGCACAATGACAAAAACTACAAGAAGAACAACAAAACCAACAAGAAGCATAACAAAGATAGCGACAACAACAAAGACAGAAACGACAAAAACAGCAACAAGAACGGCAACGAAAACAAAGACAGGAACGACAGGAACAACAGCAATGAAACAACGACTTGTACAAAATGGTACAACTCTGCACATGAAGGACAATGCCACAGCACACTGCAAAACAATGACTAGACTACAAACATGCCATGGGATGACAACGAATCGCACAAACTCACATCTGCTCCAGAACAAGCAAGCATACCAGCTTTCAAGGCAGATGAAATACTAACTCGATACCACAAGCACAGAAAAAAGTCTAAGTCAGTCAACATCAAGGGTTCGACCATGGAAAAAAAAAACCATGGGATGACGTATTGGTTACTTAAAATAACAAGGAACACCAACAACATTCACAACTGAGTTGCAATATCAATATCACCACGTCAGCAACAACAAAAGAAAAAAAACTCTGAACACATTCATCAAGTTTGGACTCATAAATGTTTTTATTAAGATTGGACTCATAAATATAAATGGGCTTTGTAAAATATTCAATAGCACCATCACTTGTATAGATACAGATATCATAAGTAACTGTTTTGTACAATTTTCTTTAACGATGTATAGAAAATATGTAAACAAAAAAGGGGGGGATATGGTGATCGTAGATCTGAGTAGATGCAATACAACTGAGCAAGCACTAGAGGGAGCACGGGAGAGCTATAAATACACCGGGGCAGGAAGTGAGGACACACTTCACGGAAGGCAGAACTCGTAGCAGGACATAGACACACTAGAAGGCAGCATTTGAGGTAGCCGTAAGTTAAGCTCTGAAGAGAGAACAAATTCACAATAAAGCACCTTCTCCAACTTTGAGACTACGAGCTTTATTAAGACACGAGGAACAACACAGCCCCTTTAGCTTTTTCGCTGCAGCTGGCACCCTCCCTGTCCTCAAACTCGATCTATAACCGTATTAAAGTCCCACCCACCCCACGATCAGCCTATGAGAGTCCAGGTCCGGATCTTCCCCTACTCCCCCTCATAAACTCCACGTCGTCCCAGTTTGGTGCATAGATATTCACTAATACCACCGGCATCCCTTCCAGCTTCCCGTTCACCATAACGTACCTATACCCTCCTCGCCCCCGAGTCTCCCTTTATGCTCCCTACTTCAAATGACACCTGCTTATTGATCAAAATCGCTACCCCCCTAGTTTTAGAGTGTAGCCCCAAAAGAAATACCTGCCCAACCCACCCCTTCCTCAGCCTAGTCTGATCCACCGCCTCAGGTGCATCTCCTGTCCGTCTTTAAACTCTTCAGATGCGCGAACACACAAGCCCTCTTGGCTGTTCCATTCAGCCCTTTCACGTTCAATGTGATCAGCCTGGTCAGAGGGTTACCCCCCCCCCTCCCCCTGCCGATCAACCATAACCCTTCTTAGGCCAGCCTCCAGCCCGCTTTCCGTGCCTCTTCAGGCCCACCCTCGGGTGCCCACCATCTTCGCCCCCCAATCTGTCTCCAAGCACCAGGTCCTCCCCTGTGTGAGCTGTCAAAAAACTCAACAGGATTCTTACCCCCCACTCTTTCTGGCAGACCAGCAACCCAGACATTCTTCCTCCGGCCTTGAATCACCAAAACTTCCAGGATTTATGACATGCCACATAGGTGGTTTTCCAAGGATTCAATGTGAGCTTCAGCCAAGGAAGCAACATTCTTGACGTTCGAGATTCCTTCCTTCATTCCATCGAGTCTTTTGTTAGGATTCTGCAGCTCGGTGAGATGAGCACTTAGATTCTGTGTCAACAAGCCAAGTTTGTCATCAAATACTCTGATATTGTTGATAATGCTCCCCGTCATCATTTGCTAGCGCAGGTCAAGAGCCCACTCAAGGATCAGGAGTCCATATTGAGAAAATGGCTCCACTCCCATTGCCCCCAACTGCTCCTTTTTATTACCAGGTTTCTTAGAATTCATCAGCGTTCTTTCTCTGGCGCTCTCATCCAAAAATCTACCAGGGACATACTACGGGAGTATTAACACCTGGATTGAGCAAGCATGTGCCGCGCAAACAGGAAAAGAGAACGATTACAAAAAGAGTATAGCCTAGGCCAGCATAAAGGTGCTTTTCCTGCTCACAGGTCATGTGGTCCCCGACGAGCCAATTTTCACTGGTCAAAGAGGGTGACTGAGACCAACTTGAAACAAAGTGAGAAACTTTACTTTACTTTACTTTATGCTGACTAGTCAGACAATCTGTAAACAAAGTTTTGTTCTATCTTGTATTCTGCATCTTGAATAGATGTCTATTAACTGTCTAAGCTTTTCTTAAATAAAAACAGCAATAAAATAAATCCTGATGTATTTTCTTCTTGTTAGATGCCAAACCTCTAATAAATACCTGCAAAATGGCAAAAGTCATGATCCCAAACCTTGAACAATGAAAGGAAACATTTTTAACGGGGAGATGTGAGTGGGAAACACTGCCCTAATTTTTCTGATGGTGGGGTCTCCCTTCTCACCATCCAAAGAGTTGCCTGGAGCTCACCCGTCCCTGCACCAAGAAGAGTTGCAGTAGACTGAAGAGGAAGTACACCATGATGCCTGAACCTCTGTCCCAGAGTCGGAGAGGAAGTACACCATGATGCCTGAACCTCTGTCCCAGAGTCGGACAGGAAGTACACCATGATGCCTGAACCTCTGTCCCAGAGTCGGAGAGGAAGTACACCATGATGCCTGAACCTCTGTCCCTGAGTCGGAGAGGAAGTACACCATGATGCCTGAACCTCTGTCCCTGAGTCGGAGAGGAAGTACACCATGATGCCTGAACCTCTGTCCCAGAGTCGGACAGGAAGTATACCATGATGCCTGAACCTCTGTCCCAGAGTCGGACAGGAAGTACACCATGATGCCTGAACCTCTGTCCCTGAGTCGGAGAGGAAGTACACCATGATGCCTGAACCTCTGTCCCAGAGTCGGAGAGGAAGTACACCATGATGCCTGAACCTCCGTCCCAGAGTCGGAGAGGAAGTACACCATGATGCCTGAACCTCTGTCCCAGAGTCGGACAGGAAGTACACCATGATGCCTGAACCTCTGTCCCAGAGTCGGAGAGGAAGTCCACCATGATGCCTGAACCTCTGTCCCAGAGTCGGACAGGAAGTACACCATGATGCCTGAACCTCTGTCCCAGAGTCGGACAGGAAGTACACCATGATGCCTGAACCTCTGTCCCAGAGTCGGAGAGGAAGTACACCATGATGCCTGAACCTCTGTCCCAGAGTCGGACAGGAAGTACACCATGATGCCTGAACCTCTGTCCCAGAGTCGGACAGGAAGTACACCATGATGCCTGAACCTCTGTCCCAGAGTCGGACAGGAAGTACACCATGATGCCTGAACCTCTGTCCCTGAGTCGGAGAGGAAGTACACCATGATGCCTGAACCTCTGTCCCAGAGTCGGAGAGGAAGTACACCATGATGCCTGAACCTCCGTCCCAGAGTCGGAGAGGAAGTACACCATGATGCCTGAACCTCTGTCCCAGAGTCGGACAGGAAGTACACCATGATGCCTGAACCTCTGTCCCAGAGTCGGAGAGGAAGTCCACCATGATGCCTGAACCTCTGTCCCAGAGTCGGACAGGAAGTACACCATGATGCCTGAACCTCTGTCCCTGAGTCGGAGAGGAAGTACACCATGATGCCTGAACCTCTGTCCCAGAGTCGGAGAGGAAGTACACCATGATGCCTGAACCTCCGTCCCAGAGTCGGAGAGGAAGTACACCATGATGCCTGAACCTCTGTCCCAGAGTCGGACAGGAAGTACACCATGATGCCTGAACCTCTGTCCCAGAGTCGGACAGGAAGTGCACCATGATGCCTGAACCTCCGTCCCAGAGTCGGAGAACAAAGTAACTTTAAGGGGTCCCAGGGAGAGGGGAGGGGGTTCATGCAAAGGGCATGATCGGGGTGTAAGGGAAAGGCAGGGGTGGGGGGGTGTTCCAACAACCACTAGACCTTAAAGATAAGAATGGGTCATCTAATAATCCTCATTCCCACTCGAGATCTAGGCTTGTTCTTCTTCGGGCTTCCTTCATAATAGTAAATCCTCCTGTCAGCTTAACAATTAAGGCTGGGCGGGAAATGGCTCTGGAGTGGCCATTATTTGGTCATTTAAGGGTCTCAATTGGGCAAGGGCGGGCTTTGCATCTGAGGCCTTGTCCACCCCAGTGTAAAATTGCTGCGTGGTTGGGGTGGTAATACAGAGAGAATCCCATTCCTTCAAATTCACATCTCCTCCCCTGCCCAAAAAACACACCGGGGAGAGTGGTGGAGGGGAATTCTGGCCATAGTCTTGCCACGCACGTTGCCCTGCGCTCACCAGGTTATCTGGGGGTGCCCTACGTTAACAGGAAGGGTTTCCACTCCCTGACCATACAGCTCATGTGTGATCACCAGATGAAGATATTGCACATGTGTGCACGCTTCCCGTGGAGTGTGCACGACAGCTACATCCTGGGGCAGTCGGTCATCCCTGTCCTCTTCGAGGACCACGCCAGGATGGGCAGCTGGCTCTTGAGGGATAAGGGTACCCGCTGAGGATCTGGCTAATGAGCCAGTACGGAGGCAGGTTACCGAAGAGGAGACCCGCTATAAGGAGGCCCATTTGGCCACCTGGGCTGTGATTGAGCGATGTATCGGACTCCTCAAGATGCGGTTCTCATTCTTTGACCGCTCCGGTGGTGCACTGCAGTACACCCACCAGAGGGTTGCCCGCTTTGTGGTGGTCTGCTGTGCCCTCTGCAACCTGGCACATCAGCGGGGCAACATGCTGGAGGTTGGTGATGAGGAACATGTGACCACCTCCGAGGAGGAGGAGGATGATGAGGTAGCGCCGGACCAACAGGAGGACGAGGCCAGGGAGGAACCGGAGGACCAGTCGGAGGTTGGAGGACAGGCGGTAGTGGTGAGGGTCCGGCGAGCCCGGAGGGCCAGGGAGGACGTCATACTCGCCCGTTTCACTTAGGATATAGCCTGGTCTGTCACCCCCCCCCCCCCCCCCCACTCCCATTTCCCACTGTCCAGGGTCTGTGCTACATCACTCCAGGGTGCTGGGACTGTGTCGGCACCGTCAGCGGGTCATTGTTGAGGGCAGGGAGGTGATGGTAACCCACAGATAGCTGAGCGTTAGTGCTCCTTCATCTATGCCATAGTCCGACCCCTGCCTGTCTGCTGAGTGCTCACTCACACCCATCACCTCCATGCAGTGTGCCCGGAGGGGGATGGAGATGCCTGGAGAGATGGGCCAAGGGTCCGGAGGTCGGCCCGCATTCCGGAAGAAAGTGACAGAGGTGTCATACTGGTTGTGTTCGGGTGTTTATTCTGTATTATAATTCCCCACTCTCCCGATTGTATAGCCCCCCCAACACCCCTCCACCAACCCCTACGTACCCCCTTTCCCCCCACACCCCTCCCCTAATGCCCTCAGTAATCCTTGATGTGCTTGGCATTCCTCGCTCTACTGCTAGGACTAGGTCAGGCATTGTCAAACTCGGGGACGCGACCCGCAGGTGGGTCACGGGCGGTTGTCGGAGTCGTCCATCACGGCGCTCCCGATCGCGCAATTCTATGCACAACAGCCGCAGCAACCAGCTTTTAATAATGCCGGTTGCAAGCGGCCTTCAAAATGTCCAGAAAGATTTTAAAAATTTGGCCGCGCTGCACATTCGTATCCGATCACCGATGATCGCACACATGCGCAGTGCGACCGCATTTTTTTTATATAGTCGCAACCTTTTTTTTTTCAAGTTCGGGGGGCCAAAGGGACCCAAAACTATTTCCTCCATTTATGTTAGCAGCATACAATGTAAGAGAAAATGGTGGGTTGCGCAAGTTGGCCGGTGTGCGTCACGAAGGTCGGTCGGCGTGGGTCGCAAAGGTCGGCCGGGTTGGGTCCCGAAGGTTGGCCGGTTGGTAAAAATGCGTCCCCGGAAAAGTCTGGTATAGGTGTCTCCCCAGGATGCACATATGAGGTGGAGGCAGTCAGCTGCTTTCATTGTCCCATGGCCTTCAATGCCCCTTGGCTGGCGTCCTCTGTGGGCCCCGGCTCACTTATCGATGGCTCATGCACAGCCGTGCCGCCCTGTCCTGTGTGTTGGCTGCGAAACACGGCCTCATCTGAGGGGTGGAACTTGGGGGAGCTGGTTGCCACCATCCCCAGTCCTGGGGGCGGGTCCAGGTTGGCACCCAGTGCCCCACCTCCCGGTCAGTGATCATAGGTTCACCTTGGGATGGAGGGGCAGCTGGTTTGAGCCCCGGCTGCCCCTGCATCATCTGGCTCTGCCAGCCCTGGCGGCTCCCCATGGTCTGCACCATGGTGCCGATGCTCCTCAGTGACTGGGACATGCTCCACAGCACCCTGGCCATGCCCATTTGAGAGCGAGACATGTCCAACAGAACCACATCAAGGTCAGCCTGGTACTGGGTGACATCACCCAAAGAGGCGGACATTCTGTCAAGACCCTTAGCTATGGCCATCACCGACTGCGCAATGCCTTGGACACCTTCACTGATGGTACCAATGTCGTGCACCAGGCTTTCCACTGTAGTCACCGCCTTAGCAGTGTTGGCATCAGTGCCACGCATTGCCAGTGACATCTCCTGTGCTCATCCTCTGGGACTCCTCCAAGTGGCTATGGATCTGCTGGCGTGATTCTGACATCTTCCTCTGAATGTCCCTGTCGCTCCCTAACGTCTCCATCAGCTCCGGGAAACCACTTCCATAGGCTCAGCATCAGGCTGGGACCTAGCTGGGTCCTGGGATCCAGCAGCCCTCTGACTTCTGTCTCGGGGGGTTTCTTCATCCACCTGATGTGCATCAGCACCAGTGTGGTGCTCACCTGATTGTGACCCCGAAGCCTGTCCACTAACATTTGCCAACGAGATGCGTGCACCTGCGCTGATGGTGGGGATGACAGATGTGATGCGACTACTATGGTGGCATCCTTGGAGCTCTCCTCCGAGGTGGTTTCCTGGGAGACTGGAGAGGGGGCCACCCGGGATGGGCTGGCGCCATCGGCTGGGGGATCTGTGGGAGAATGGACATGTGGTCAGTGGGAGAGATGGGTCAGTCAGTGAGGCAATAACAACTCACGTTTGACAGGTCCACCGGGTGGAGCCCAGTGATTCCTCACCTCTGCGATGGTGACCTCCCTGTCCTTGGCCACACGGGTCACTCCAGGGCACACTTCTCGAAGGTGGTGAGGATTCTGACGTCTGGCACTGCTCGGCCAGTCTGGGCCCTCTCCCGGCGATCGTGAGGATACACCGAGAGAGCATTGTTAGCCACACACATGGTTCACAGTGGTGCGGGGGGGGGGGGGGGGGGGGGGGGGGTGAAGGAAGGGGGGGGGGGAAGAAGGGTTGGAGGGTTTGAAGGGGAGGGAAGTAGATGGAGGATTGGGTGTTGCATGGAGAGTTGGGGGGTGGATGCTCCCATGGGGGCTGAAAGATCTCGGGTGGGATGGGGGGGGCGTTTGTATCTACTCACCCGTGCTGCCCGTGTTAGTCATTGACCTTCCTGCACTGGAGGCCAGTCCTCCTGGTCACATTCCCCAAGCACTCTGCCGCCGCCAACACATCCCAGACTGTGCTGGCTACCCTGCAACTAACTCTCCTGGACCCTCGGGGGGACAGGACATCCCTCCTGGCTTCCACGGCATCTAGCAACTTCCCCAGATCAGTGTCCCCGAATCTTGGGGCAGGTCTCCTTGGCACCATTGTTGCGAGCTGGCTGGCAAGCGGTGCCGGAGAATCAGCTGGCGAGCCTTCATTTGAAGCGAGAAGCCCATGTGGCCTCGTTAAGTGGACCAATTAACCTTGAATAGCGTTTCCGGCCTCGCTGGGCTGTGGGCAATTTCCACTCGCTCCAACACTTAGAAATCTTTCCGGAGGATCACACCCTTAGTTTTATTTTATTCTATTATAATTTTTATATTTATAAGCAATTTTTGAGTCTGGATACCGACCCGCTTGCATGAATAAATAGTTTCTCCCTACTTCCTTGATTAAAACTTTTCATAATTCTGACCTCGATATGGTCTTCTCTTAATCTTCTTTGTCCCAAGGAGAAAATGTAATTAGCTTCTTCAAACGTGCCCTTAGCTCCTTTAATATCTCCACATAACTGAAATCACTCATCTCTCGAACCCTCCGCAAAACTTCAAGATTCTTTCTAAAGTGTGGACTCGATTTTCCAGCTGAGGGTTATCATAACATTCTTACATTTACAATGTAAATACAGTTTGGAATGCATCTAAAAATATGCAAATAGTTTCAAAGGTGCAATGGAACAGTAGAGCTACTTGAGAGTTTTATTGGAAAGTTAGAGCCAAGTGGACGGTGAGTTTCACACCCTTTCCCAGCAAATTTATAAAGACCTAAACCTCGGCGACAGTGACGTTGATGTGCTGAGCGGACATACATCAGGTGCTCTCCTCCAGACCAGAACCAAATAGGCACTTTTAGGTGGATTTTGCCCGAAAATTCGAAGGCACATTAACCTCAATGTCGAGAAAGAAACAACCACACAAAATGGTAGCAAATGGAAGTTCGAGGGGTCAAAGGGACGCAGAAGTGGCAGCAAGGGCCATAAGCAGCAGGTGGATGAGCGACGGACCCACGAGGCAAAGGGGCTCTAGCCACCCAGGAGAGAGGGAGGCCAACGACCCGAGCATCAGTCTCCCCACCATCACCTGGAGACGGATGGAAGAACTTCCTCATGAAGGAGCTGACCGCCTTGAAAGAGGCGATCACGATAGAAATCCAGGTGGAGGTCAAGGTGGCGGTGACAGGCGATGGTTACTGTACAAAAGCCAATCGACGGGCTGGGGAAGAAAGTGGCGACTCAGGAGAGGATAATCCACGACCTGGAGACAGCCTTGACGGACAAGAGCAACAGGATCATTGACCTGGAAGCAGAAGTTAAAAGATTGGTGGTGGCCCAGGGGAACTTAAAGGGGAAAGTCGAAGACCAAGAATACAGGTCCTGACGACAGATTATTCAGATCGTGGGCCTGCTGGAACCCTGCCTCTGGTGCTTCAGAATACCTTCTGTCCACCTGGAGTATTTCCCTCACCAGCCTATCCATCTCTACCCGCTCCACCTTCTTCCTATGAGCACGTATCGAAATTAATCCCCCCTCCCCCCGAATCACTGCCTTCAGCGCTTCCCACACTGTTGTTGCTGAAACTTCCCCCGTATCATTCATCTCCAAATAATTTTGGATAGCCTCCCTCACCCGCCCGCACACCCCCTCATCCGCTAACAGTCCTACATCCAATCTCCATTGCGGGCGCTGACCCCCCTCCTTGCTCACCTGTAGATCCACCCAGTGTGGGACATGGTCCGACACAACAATCGCCGAATACTCGGCATCCATCACTGCCAATAAAGCCCTGCTTAAAATGAAAAAAATCAATCCGGGAGTAGACTTTGTGCACGTGGAAAAAAAAAGAAAACTCCTTCGCTGTTGGCCGTCCAAACCTCCACGGGTCTACCCCCCCCCCCCCCCCCCCCCATCTGTTCCATAAACCCCTTTAGCTCTTTTGCTGCGGCTGGCACCCTCCCTGGCCTTGAACTCGACCGGTCCAACCTCGGATCAATCACCGTATTGAAGTCCCTCCCCATGATCAGCTTACGAGAGTCCAGGTCCGGGATCTTCTCTAACACCCGCCTCATAAACTCCGCGTCGTCCCAATTTGGTCCGTAAATATTCACTAATACCATCGGCATCTCCTCCAGCTTCCCGCTCACCATGATATACCTACCCCCCCCACCCCGAGTCCACCATTATATTCCCTACCTCAAATGACACCTGCTTATTAATCAGTATAACAACCCCCCTAGTCTTAGAGTCCACCCCCAAGTGAAATACCTGCCAGACTCACCCCTTCCTCAGTCTAGTCTGGTCCACTACCCTCAGGTGTGTCTCTGGCAGCATTGCCACGTCCGCCTTCAACCTCCTCAAATGCGCGAACACGCGAGCCCATTCAGCCCTCTAAGGTTCCATGTGATCAGCCTGGTCAGGGGGCACCCGGCACCCTGCTCCCCCCCTCCTTTCCACCAATCAACCATCACCCTTCTTAGGCCAGCCTTCAGTTCGCATCTCGTGCCTCCTCAGGCCCGCCCTCGGGCGCCCACCGTCCTCGACCTCCAATTTATCTCCCAATGCTAGTCCCTCCTCTGTCAGCAGAACAATTTCCCCCCCACCCCCCCACTAACAAAACAACAATCCTAACCCCCCCACATTATACTAGTCACCTGCTTGCCCCCCACTGCGTTTCCGTGAGCTAGCCCGCCCACATAACCTGGTAGCCCCCGCCCATGGCGCCAAGCATCCTACCGCCTATTGTTCTCCACCCCCCGCTCGAACATAAATATGCAAACATCACAATCCACAACAAACATAAAGAAGAAAATACCAACCACCACCCCCCCCACAAGAACAAAGTTAACCCGCACCCAAAACAGCAACGTCCCAAAAAATTGGTACAAAAACACTTAAAAAGAAAATAGATTTAGCAGCACAGGCACAGAATTACTCGCTCCCAAGTTCAATGTCCTCAATCACCTGCCAGTCTCCTGTCCTTGACAAAGTTCATCGTCTCATCCGGTGATCGGAAATAAAGTTCTTGACCCTCGTAAGTGACCCACAAACGAGCTGAGTACAGCATGCCAAACTTCACACCCTTCTTGAAGAGGACCAACTTAACCTTGTTAAAGATCATTCGTCTTTTGGCCAGTTCCGTACCCAAGTCCTGGTAAATGCGCAGCTCACTGTCTCCCCATTTGCAGCTCCTCCTCTGCCTCAACATCTGCTCCTTGTCCAGGAACCGGTGCATCCGTACCACCATCGCCCTTGGCGGCTCATTCATCCGCGGCTTCCTTGCAAGCTCTATGCGCCCTGTCCACTTCTAGGGGTCAAGCAAATGCACCTTTTGCCAAACAGCTTATCAAACATCCGCGCCACGTATGCCCCTGCGTCCGATCCCTTAATGCCCTCCGGGAGGCAAACAATCCTCAAATTCTGCCTGCGCGACCTGTTCTCCAAATCCTCCAACTTCTCCTGCAGCCTTTTCCCTCATCAGATTCATCTACATTGCCATCGCGGTTAGCTGGTCCCCGTGCTCAGACACCTTCTCTTCCACCTTCTGGATCGCCAGTCCCTGAGCTTCCAACCTTTTCTCCACCTGGTCAATCCCCGTCTTAATCACATCCAGGTACTCCTGTCTTTACTTGGCGAAACTCTCTTGGAGGAATTTCACCAGCTGCTCCGTTGACTACTGGGCCGACAATCTCAGCTCCTCAACCTCCGCCATGTTTTCCCGTGCTGCAGGCTCCACTGTCTTCTTTGCCCAACAATCTCTTCTTGCAGACCACTTCTGGTCCATGACTCCATAAACTGGTGGTGGATTCCTCTTCTCTGCCTCATCAGTCTCCAATATTACCGCTCAAATACGCCATAAATCGGGGGAAAAGGTCCCAAAAGTCCACCACGAGCAGGAGCTACCAAATTAGCGAACTCTCAGTCCATGGCCGTCACCGGAACCACAGCAGACCTTCTAAGAACACGAAGAAAAAGCTGGCTGCCTACTGGCTCACCAGCTGAGAAAGCAGGCAGCCATGAGAGATATAGCCCAGGTGAAGAATAGTAGAGGCAGACTAGTAGCCGAGCAAAAAGTGGTCAACCGAGCGTTCGAGACCTTCTACCTAGGACTGTACACCTCCGAACCCCCTGATAGGGACGTGGTGATGAAACGGTACCTCGATTGATTGGACATGCCAGTCGTGGGGGATGATAGGTGGAGGGAACTGGAAGCACCAATAGGATTGGGAGAGATAATGGAGAGATTCAGCTCCAAGCAGGGGGTCAAAGGCGCCAGGACCCAATGGGTTCCTGGCGGACTTTGATAAAACATTTGCACCAGCCCTGGTCCCACACTTACAGGATATGTTTGTAGACTATGTTTGTAGACTCGCTAGCGAGGGGCACCCTGCTCCAACGCTAACACAGGCCACCATATCGCTGATACCCAAAAAAGACAAAGACCCGACAGAATGTGGATCATACAGACCCATTTCGCTGCTCAACGTAGACATGAAGATACTAGTGAACGTCCTGGCCAAGGGACTGGAGAACTGCAAACCAGAGGTGGTCGAAGAGGACTAGGTGGGCTTTGTCAAGGGTAGATAACTGACTGCGAACATCAGGCGACTGCTGAATGTAATAATGAGCCCCATCGAGGAGGGAACACCAGGGGTGATTGTCTCCCTGGATGCAGAAAAGGCCTTCAACAGAGTCGAGTGGAAGTACATCTTTGAGGTACTGGAGCGGTTTGGGTTAGGGACGGAGTTCACCTCATAGGTGAAACTCTTGTACAACACCCCCAAGGCGCGAATTCGGACCAACACCACCAGCTTTGAGGGTGAGGGGATGAATACGGGAACCCAACATGGAATGGGTGAAGCTGGAGGAGTCCTCCTGCAAGGGAACAACCCTCCGGGCCCCTTGCCATGGCAGCGTTCCATCCCCTCCTGACAAAGTACACATCCTGCCCAGTGGTGGTAGCCACAGTAAAGACAAGGAACCAAATGAACCAGAGGAACCAAGGAACCTCACAGCAGCAGGAACCCGGGTTCAATTCCAATCTTGGGTGTCTGTGTGGAATTTGCACTTCCTCCCCCTGTGTGCGTGGGTTTCCTCCGGGTGCTCTGGTTTCCTCCCACAGTCCAAAGGTGTGCAAGTTAGGTGGATTGGCCATGCTAAATTGTCCCCGAGTGTGCAATGGTTAGATGGGTTATGGGATTACAGCAGGGGTGGGCAAACTACGGCCCGCCAAAGGTCTTTATGCGGCCCACCAAGATCAAGTCATAAAAAAATAAATAAAATTTTTTTTTATTTAATTTAAATTTTTTTAATTTTTTTTAAAATTAAGGTTAATGGGGGGGGGGGCTGTTGGGTTACTGGTATAGGGTGGATACGTTGACTTGAGTAGGGTGATAATTTCTCGGCACAACATGTATTTCATGTGAAGTTTCTACTTTAAAATATTAATTAATAAAAATTAATTGCTTTTTTTCCTTTAAACTGAGTTACTTTGTTTTTCAAATAAATGTGTTTCATGTAAAGTTTCTACTTTAAAATATTAATTAATAAAAATTAATTGCTTATTTTTTCTTTAAAAACCTTTTATTTTGGCTATTTTAAATATTAATTATTTTACTTAATATACTATGCGGCCCTTTAAAATTGTGAATTTCTGAATGTGGCCCTTGCACAGAAAAGTTTGCCCACCCCTGGATTACAGGGATAGGGCGGGGTAGTGGGTTTAGGTCGGGTGCACCTTGGGAGGGTCGGTGCAGACTCGATGAACCGAATGGACTCCTTCTGCATTGTAGGGATGCTATGATACCTTTGAAAGCTGCTGTCCCGCTTTAAATCTGGTTTAAACCTAGAATACTGTGAACAATTTGTTCGCCTTATCTCAGGAAAGATATACTGACACTGGAGACAGTTCAGAGACGGTTCACTAGGTTGATCCTGGGTATGGGAAGATTTTCTTATGAGGAGAGATTCAGTAGGTTGGTCCTATACTCATTGGAGTTTAGAAAACTGAGTGGTGACCTTATTGAGACATGGAGGATTCTCAAGGGGCTTGATAGGGTAGATGCTGAGAGGCTGTTTCCTCTTGTGGGAGAGACTAGGACCAGAGGGTATAATCTCAGAGTAAGGTGCCATCCATTTAAGACAGAGATGAGGAGGAATTTCTTCTCAGAGTAGTGAATCTGTGGAATTCTTTACCGCAGGGATTTGAAAAGGCTGGTTGTTAAGTATCTTCAAGGCGGAGATAGATTTTCAATCAGTATGGGAATCAAGGATTATGGAGGAAAGGCATGAAAGTAGAGTTGAGGATTATATCAGATCAGGCATCATCTCATTGACTGGCAGGGCAGAAACAAATGGCCTACTTCTGCTTCAACGGCTTATGGTTACACAATTGTCTCTTTAACTCAGACATTTGTTTACTCTTCCTCGAATCCTTCTGAACAAGACCTCGGTCTCTGTTCAGTTAACTCCAGTCATTTTAAACATTCTTTTTGTCCCAATTCCGATGTTATCTGGACTGTAACTTGTACTTTAGAAAGCCTGCCTCTTTGCAACTCCAGTCTTGTCCAGTCTGTCTTCTGGCAGACTTGAGAGATGTTCGCTCCCTGAGGTCCTGTCTCCGACTGCCCACAAATTCAGCTGAAACTTAAAGGCATCTCTACATTACAAGGCTCCAGTTCTTTTTTTTAAATAAAAAAAAACCTTTAATTAAACATGAGAAGTTGGATTATTATACAATACTGCTTTACTCCACCCCTTATCTTAACAATTAACATAGACTTTAAGATTAACATGGATTACAAAGTATATTTTAAGATACAGTTGTCTCATTAACACAAAATGCCATTTAATCACATAGATTGGCTGTGGTCAAATACACACGCTGCTCTTAATCCAAGTTATTGTTTGTGGATTTCGCCACAAAATCCCCCAGATGATTGTCATATGACAGTTCCCAAACTCCACTCCCAAAAACACGCTTTGAAATCTTTTCTCATCATAATGCAGTCACTTAGGGATATGCATTCTGAATTCCAGACCAGTTTTCCAAATGACACTTTTTTTTCAGGAAACATTTTATTGAAGCATTTATAATTTTAACATGTAACGTATTAACATTTTAAATAACCTCCCCGAACAGGTGCCGGAATGTGGCGACTAGGGGCTTTTCACAGTAACTTCATTGAAGCCTACTTGTGACAATAAACGATTATTATTATTATTAAATAACAGAACGGACTGACACACGCAAAAACCCCATAGTAACATACCCAACTTCTCCCCGCCCTAACTCCTAATTACCCTGCCCTTATTCTCCACTTCCATGCCTCACCTTCCCCCCCCCCCCCCCCCCCATCCCCCCCCCCCTTCTGCTGACGGTCAGTTATTCTTAAAGAAGTCGATGAACGGCTGTCACCTCCGAGCAAACCCCTGTATTCAACCCCTTAAGGTGAACTTAATCTTCTCTAGCTTGAGAAACTCTGCCATGTCACTGACACAAACTCCCGACTTTGGAGGCTCTGAGTCCCCCCATCCCAGCAAAATCCATCTCCGGGCCACCAGGGAGGCAAAGGCCAAGGTGTCAGCCTTTCTCCACCACTGGGCTCCCGGATCTTCCGACACTCCAAATATTATCACCTCTGGACTCGGAGTCACCCTTCCTTCCAGGACCTCTGACATGACATCCGCAAATCCCTGCCAAAATCCCCTCAGCCTCGGACACGCCCAAAACATATGTCCATGATTCGCCGGACTTCCCCAGCACCTCCCACACATGTCCTCCACCTCCTCAAAAAACCTACTCATCCGGGCCACAGTCATATGAGCCCTGTGGACCACTTTGAACTGGACCAGGCTAAGCCTGGCACACAACGAGGATGCATTGATTCTTTTCAGGGCCTTCTCCCCTAGCCCGACTTCCAACTCCTCCCCCCCCCCCCCCAACTCTTCCTCCCACTTCCTCTTCACCTCCCCGATTGGGACCCCTTCCTACTCCATCAATTCCTTATATATTTCCGAGACCCTCCCCTCCCCAACTCCAGTTTTTGGCATCACCTTATCCTGTAGACACCTTAGAGGGAGGCGAGGGAAGCTTGAAACCTGCCTCCGGACAAAGTCTCGTACCTGCAGGTACCAAAATCCATTCCTACCCTGTAACTTAAACTCCTCTTCTAGCTCCTCCAGGCTGGGAAAACCCTCCTGAGTGAAGAGATCCCCAAATCCCTCAATCCCTGCCTGCGGCCACCTCCTAAAGCCCCCATCCAGCCCCCCCGGAGCGAACCGGTGATTGTCACAGATCGGTGACCACACCGATGCCCTCTCCAGTCTCATGTGCTGCCTCCATTGCCCCCACACCCTCAGGGCTGCCACTACCACTGGGCTTGTGGAGTATCGAGCGGGAACGGCAGAAATGGCGTCAATAGAGTCTCTAGACTTGTGCCCCTACACGATGCCGCCTCTACCCACTCCCACACCGACCCCTCCCCCAATACCCACTTCCTAACCATCGAAATATTAGCCGCCCAGCGGTAATTAATAAAGTTCGGATGGGTCAAGCCTCCCTCCCCGTGCCCTCGTTCAAGAAGGACCTTAGCACACAGGGCTAAATCGCTGGCTTTTAAAGGAGACGAAGGCAGGCCAGCAGCACGGTTCAATTCACGTACCAGCCTCCCCGAACAGGCGCTGGAATGTGGTGACTAGGGGCTTTTCACAGTAACTTCATTTGAAGCTTACTTGTGACAATAAGTGATTTTCATTTCATTTCATTTTCATTTCTTCACCCTCGGAGCTTTCCCAGCCCACATAAAACCTGAGATCGCTGCGTTCATTTTCCTAAATAATGTCTTGGGGATAAAGATTTGGAGACACTGAAACACAAACAGCAATCTCGGGAGGACTGTCATTTTCACAGTCTCCTCTCCTGCCCCCTTGCCTGGATCGCAAAGAACTCGCTCTTGCTCATGTTTAGTTTGTTGCCTGAGAACCGGCCAAATTTCTCCAGTATTCCCATTATTCCTGAAATCCCCTCCAATGGGTCTGTTATATACGGAAGCAAATCGTCCGCATAGAGCGAGACCCTATGTTCCACCCCCCTCTCACTATCCCCCGCCAAATATTCGATGCCCTCACCGCCATTGCCAAAGGCTCTATGGCCAGGGCAAACAGTAATGGGGACAGTGGGCACCCCTTGCCCCTTGCACAGACTAAAATACTCTGACCAGACCCGGTTAGTCCTTACATTCGCCACTGGTGCCTGATATAGCAACCGGACCCAATCCACGAATCCGTGACCAAACCCGAACCTTCCCAGGACATCCCACAGGTACCTCCACTCCACTTCATCAAAGGCCTTCTGTGCTTCCATGGCCACCACCACCTCGACCTCGTGTCCCTCCGTAGGCATCATTATCACATTTAGGAGCCGTCTAATATTGGATGTCAGGTGTCATCCCTTCACAAATCCCGTCTGGTCCTCCCCTATTACCACCAGGACACAATCCTCTAAGCGCATGGCCAAGATCTTTTTCTTAAAACGTATTTTATTCAAACTTCTGTCAAAGTAGGTTACCGCAAATAAACACCCGGGAAACATTCTTCCCAACCATCAACTATACAGTTTGTACAGATTTTTCTCCTTTTTCACCCCTCCCTCCTCATCACCACCTCCCCCCCCCCCCCCCCCCCCCCCCCCCAACCGCCCCGCGACGAACAGCCCCTCAAACACGGTCACAAACACCCCCCACCTTTTCTCAAACTCCCCTGCTGAGCCCCTTAACTCATACTTTATCTTCTCTAACCGCAGGAAGTCGTACAGGTCACCCAACCATGCTGCTACCCCCGGTGGCGATGCCGACCACCACTCCAGCAAAATTTGTCGCCGTGCAATCAGAGAGGCGAAGGCCAAGACATCGGCCTTCCTCCTCTCCATGAGCTCCAGCTTCTCTGAAACCCCAAATATCGCCACCAAAGGGTCCATTCCCTCCTCCACTATCCTGGCTAAGACCGCGAACACTCCTGCCCAGAATCTTCCCAATGGCCAAGATCTTTGTCAACAACTTGGCATCCACATTCAACAGGGAGATCGGTCTATACGACCCACAAATCTCCGGATCCTTATCCCGCTCAAAATAATGGAGATCGATGCCTGTGATAACGTGGGGGGGAGCACTCCCAGATCCTTGGACTCATTAAAAGCCTTTACCAGGAGCGACCCTAGCAAACCAGAGGACTTTTTATAAAACTCAACCGGGTATCCATCAGGTTCTGGGGCTTTACCCGATTGCATCGCCCCCAACCTGTCTATAACCTCTCCAAGTCTAATTGGGGCTCCCAAACCCTCCACCAACTCCTCATCTATCCTCGGGAACTCCAGCCCCCCGAGGAATCACTGCATACCATCCTCCCCGGCTGGAAGGTTCCAATTTGTACAATCTTCTGGAAAACCTCCGAAACACGTCATTCACCCTTGCCGGATCCACAACCAACTTCCCCCCTGTATCTTTTACTTTCCCAATCTCTCTCGCCGCCTCCTGTTTCCTCAGCTGGTGCGCTAACATCCTGCTGGCTTTTCCCCCATATTCAACAAGGCTCCAGTTCTTAGCAACAACCACATGCTTATGCCTTTTATTTATTCTTTACTTCATAACCCTTTCTAAACACAATAGAAACAAAGTTTAGCTTAACCAACCCCCACACATGCAAACACTTTGGTCCAGCATGAATCTAACTGTAGGTTTTACTGTACCAGGCACAGAAACATTAAATTAAACCCACTTATACAATACCTTATTTCTAATGTTCACCAATTCAAGTATAAATTCCTTAAAATTACCTTTGTTTTCCTCACACTTGGGACCATTCTCGTGAATAATTCTGCACTCTTTCCAATGCCTTCACATCCTTCGTAACATGTGGTGCTATAAAGTGCCGCACAACTCTTGTGAGCAATGTTAGAGCTCATGGAATAAAAGGAACAGTGACAACATGGATATGGAATTGGCTCAGTTGTGGTGCCCAGTTGAGGCCAAACTGTGTTTATACACATTTAACATTACTTCCTTGCTTTTGTACCCTATGTCCCTATTATTAAAGCTCAGGATGCCATATACCTTAGTAGCCAATCTCTCAACCTGCTCTGCCACCTTCAATGATTTACCCACATATGCACTCTGTTCCTTCACCCCTTTAGAATTGTACCCTCTTGTTTTATATTGCCCCTCTCCATTCTTCCTATCAAAATGAATCACTCCTCTCTTATTTGAATCAGGAAGAGCAGGGGTCCGAAAAACAATCCACTATACACCATAGATACCAAAAGTAACCATTAACCATTACACCCAGTTTCCTGTAACTCAGCCAATTCCATATCCATGTTGTCACTGTTCCTTTTATTCCATGAGGTCTAACATTGCTCACAAGAGTTGTGCGGCACTTTATTAAATGCCTTTTGTTTGGAAAACCACTACACCCTATCATCAACATTGCCTTCATCGATCCTCTCTGTTGCCTCTTCAGAAATTCAAGCAAGTTAAACATAAATTCCCCTCAAACATTGTGCTGACTGTCCTTAGCTTATCTGCATTTGCCCAAATGACAATCAATTTTGTCCAGAATTATGATTTCTAAAAGCTTCTCCATTACCAAAGTTAAACAGACTGGCCAATATTAGTTGTAATTATCTTTACACCCTTTTTGAACAAGAGTGCAGCATTTGCAAATCTCCAGTTCTCTTGCACCATCCGTAAACCAAAAGATTGGAAAAATTGGAGGACAGTGCCTCTGCAATTTCAATTCTCACTTCCCTTAGTATCCTTGGATGTATCTCATCTGGCCCTCATGTCTTATCAACTTTAAGTATAGGCAGCCATAGCAATACTTCCTCCTTATCAATTTTAAACCCTTCAAGTGACTAAACTACCTGTTCTTTCTTTTCTGCCTTGATAAAGACAGATGCAAAGTTTTCATGCAATACATAAGCCATGCTCCCTGCCTTCATTTGTAAACTCCCTAATTGCCCCCACTTCTCCTTTAATTGTTTATATATCTCAAGAACAATGTGCTTAAGTTTGCATTGTTGAAGTCTTAATTTTCTCTTTCTCGCTTTTTCTTTGTGTACTGTCCTTGTTGTCCAGGTTTGCTAATTACCATTTCCAGTGGCAGCGATGGAGGTGTATCTCCCACCTGTGACGGACTTTTGGACCTTTTTCCGTTTTTCCCCTGATTTTATGGGATAAATTGGTGAAGAGTGAGACAGTGAGGAGAAATCCCCCTCCAGTGTATGGAGAATTGGGCCAGAAATGGCCGTGTGAGAAGACAAAGTCCTATAAGGAAGACGTGAGCAGAGCTGGTAATGCGGGAAAGCATGGTGGAGAACAAAGGCCGCGGGGAGACGGCACAGTGGTCGACGGAGCAGCTGGTGAAGTTTTTCGAAGATTGCTTTGCCAAGCTGAAGAAGGAAACGCTGCACCCAATTAAGGCTTCGATTGATCAAGCTGTGCAGCATCAAGAGACCCACGGGAGAGCGATCCAGGAGTTGGAGAAAAAGGTGTCTGAGCACAAGGAATACCTAACCGTGCTGGAGACCAAGGTGGAGATGATGAACGACCGCCAGAAAAGAATGCGGGAGAAGCTGGAGGACCTGGAGAACAGATCCAGGAGGCAAAATCTTAGAATTGTCGGCCTCCCTGAAGGCAGTGAGGGATTGGATGTGAGGGCTTATGTGACGGACATGTTCGAGAAGCTGGTGGGGGCTGAGGCGTCCCCTCGGCCTCTGGAAGTGGATAGAGCGCACAGAGAACTCGCGAAGAAGCCCCAAGCGAACGAGCCGCCGACGGCGATGGTGCGACATTTTCACCGATTCCTGAACAAGGTGGGCCAAGAAGGAACGGAGCAGCAAGTGGGAGAATTGTGAGCTGCGCATTTATCAGGACCTGGACACGGACTTGGCCAAGAGGCGAGCTGGGTTTAACCGGGCAAAAATGGCCCTCTTTAAGAAGGGGGTGAAATTCGGGATGTTGTACCCAGCCCGTCTGTGGGTCACACATGAGGAATAGGACTTCTACTTCGAAACACCAGATGAAGTATGGACTTTTATTGAAGAAAAAAGGCTGGAGGCGAATTAAAATACACTGAAGCCTTGGAGAGTACTGTGGTGGCGATTTGTTGTGCTGGGCTGTGTAAGTAGCAGTGGTGTTATGTGTAATAAGGGGCTGTTTTGATGGCTAAAGTTAACTGTCCTGCAGGGAGCTGGTTAGAGAGGGATGGTCTTTGGGACTAGTTCTGTTTTTGGGTGTTTTTTTTTCTAAAGTGGCTGTTTCTTCACTGTTTTTTCTGATGTTTGTTTACTGGGGAATGTGATGCTTTTAATATGTTTGTCCAAGTGGGGGGAAAGGTGAGAGAACAATGGGGAGACAGACTGTTTGGTGCCAAGGCCGGGCGCTATCAAGTCAGCTTGCGTCAGCTGACCGCAAAAGCACAGTGGGGGGTGAGCAGGTGTTAAGCTGGCGCTTGACTTGGGGGTTGGGTTTCTAGTGCTGTTGCTGGGGGGGGGGGGGGGGGGAGGGAGAGGGGGGAGCTGACAGGGGAGGAACTGTTACTAGGGAACAAATGGGAGGTCAGGAACGGCGAATGCCCAAGTAGACTCTAGGAGGCAGAGGGCGCGAGCTGAAGGCTGGCCTAAAAAGGGTGATGGCTAGTCGGCGGGTGGGGGGGCAGTAAGGCTCCCTGACCAGGCTGATTACATGGAATATCAGAGGGATGAATGGGCCAGCCAAGAGGAGGCATTTGAGGGGGCTGAAGGCGGATGTGGCAATGCTACAAGAGACACACCTAATGGTTATAGACCAGATGAGATTGAGAAAAGGGTGGGTTGGCCAAGTATTCCACTCAGGGCTGGACCGAAAGACCAGGGGGTAGCGATCTTGATCAATAAACGAGTGGCATTCGAGGCAGGGAGAATCGTGTCAGACAAGGGGGGTGATAGGTGATGGAACCATCAATTCACGTGTAGTTGGATCTGAACAGAGGCTTTAATACACTTACAATAGAGCCAGCCTATTCGTCATTGAACTTCAGGTGAACTGGCAGGCTGGCTCTAAGGCACGAGATCTTTATACATCGGTCCCAGGGGGAGGAGTCCTGGGCGGAGCCAAGGGAGGAGCCCAGTACAAACTCTCGCGTACTCCCAGAGCGACTCCCCCTGGTGGTCGGATAGTGCACCTGCACTTACAATGGGTAGATAACGAACATATATACATGGAGTGATATTGGCAACTATATATAGTGTGAATCACATTCACCACAGTAGGTACATAATGGTGAGTGGGAGGTTGGAGAGGGTGCGGGTGGTAGCTGTGAACATATGTGCTCCGAATTGGGACCATGTGGAATTTATGAGGCGGGTGTTAGGTCAGATCCCAGACTTAGTCACATAACCTGATCATGGGAGGAGACTTTAACACAGTCATTGATCCGGATTTGGACCGGTCAAAATCTAGGACAGGGAGGAGGCCGGCCGAATTGAAGGGGTTTATGGAACAGATGGGGAGAGTAGACCCATGGAGGTTTGCATGGCCAAGGGCAAAGGAGTTTCCTTTTTCTCACATGTCCACAAGGTATACTCTCGCATCGACTTCTTTGTTCTGAGCAGAGCGCTAATACCGAGGGAGGTGGATACTGAGTACTCAGCAATTACAGTGTCGAATCATGCCCTCCATTGGGTGGATCTACTGGTTAGTGTGGAGAGAGGGCAACGCCCGCTGTGGAGACTGGATGTGGGGTTGCTAGCGAATGAAGCGATCTGTGGGCAGGTTAACAAGTCCATCCAGAACTACCTGGAAACAAATGATACGGGGGAGGTCTCTGCAGCGACGGTTTGGGAAGGTTTGAAGGCAGTGGTCAGAGGGGAATTAATCTCGATACAGGCCCACAGAGAAAAGGCGGAACGGGCTGAGAAGGATAGGTTAGTGGAGGAGATACTCCAGGTGGACGGGAGATACTCGGAGGCCCCAGACATGGGGCTGAGGGAGCGGCAGAGATTACAGGCGGAGTTTGGGCTGTTGACTACAGGGACAGCGGTGAAACAGTTGAGGATCGCAAGGGGGTGATTTATGAGTACGGGGAAAATGCAAGCAGAATGTTAACACACCAGCTCAGGAAAAGGGAGGTGACCAGGAAGATAGGGAAAGTAGAGTTGATGCAGGAATACTAACCTGGACCCAGTGGGGGTGAATGAGGTATTTAAGGACTTTTATAGTAAATTATATGAGTCGGAACCCCCGGCTGGGGTGGAGTGGATGAGGTAGTTTTTGGATCAGTTGAGGTTTCCGAGGGTAGATGAGGATCTGGTGGAAGGGCTGGGGGCCCCAATTGAAATTGAGGAAATAATCGAGGGGCTGGAGGACATGCAGTCAGGCAAGGCGCCGGGGCCTGACGGCTATCCGGTGGAATTCTATAAGATGCTTACAGAGATATTGAGCCCACTGCTGTGAGGACATTTAATGAAGCAAGAGAGAAGGGAGTCCTCCCCCTACAATGTCGCAGGCCTCAATTTAATTGATCCTGAAACGGGAGAAGGATCCCGAGCAATGCGGGTCATACAGGCCAATTTCTCTACTGAATGTGGACGCCAAACTGCTGGCTAAGATACTGGCCACAAGGATAGAGGATTCTACAAGGAAAAGGCAGGCAACTCAAGGCCAATGTTCGAAGGCTTTTAAATGTTATTTTGATGCACTTAGAAGGAGAGGAGATGGAGGTGGCGGTAGCGATGGATGCAGAGAAGGCTTTTGATCGGGTGGAGTGGAATTACCTGTGGGAGGTGCTGGGAAGGTTTCGGTTTGGTGAGGGCTTTATTGACTGGGTGCGGTTGTGCTATCAGGCAACAGTAGCGAGTGTGTGTACAAACCGGCTGAGGTTTGGTATTTTAAATTACACCGAGAGATGAGGCAAGGGTGCCCCCTCTCCCTGTTACTATTTGCTCTGGCCATAGAGCCATTGGCCATGGCATTAAGAACCTCTAGGAACTGGAAATGGCTGGTTGGGGGGGTGGAGGGGGGGGGGGGGGGGGGGTGGGGGGGGGGGGGTGGAGCATCGGGTCTCGCTTTACGCAGATGACCTGCTCTTGTATATTTCAGACCCTTTGGAGGGGTTGGGGAAGTAATGTGAATCCTGGGGGAATTTGGCAATTTTTGAGGGTATAAATTGAACATGGGGAAAAGCGAGATGTTTGCGATCCAGGCAAGAGGACAGGAGAAGAGACTGGAGAGCTGCCGCTTAGAATGATAGGAAAGAGCTTTCTTTGGGTATCTGGGAATCCAGGTGGCATGGAAATGGGAGGCACTGCACAAGTTAAACCTATTCCAGCTGGTTAAACAAATGGAAGGGGACTTTATAAGATGGGACATGCTCCCACTATCACTGGGAGGAGGGTACAGACCATGAAAATGACGGTCCACCCCAGATTTCTGTTTGTCTTTCAGTGCCTCCTCCCATCTTCATCCCAAAGGCCTTTTTCAAGCGGATTAATAAGGTTATTTTGGGCTTTGTATGAGCGGGTAAAACCCCACGAGTGAAGAAAGTGTTGTTGGAGCACAGTTGGGGTGAGGGTGGTTGGTGCTGCCAAACTTCTACAATTACTACTGGGTGGCTAATATAGCTATGATTAGGATGTTGGTAGTGGGGGAGGTGTCGGCGTGGGAGCGGATGAGGCGGCGTCATACAAAGACACCAGTTTGGGAGCACTGATAACGGCACCTCTTCCGTTCTCGCCGGCCCGATACTCCACAAGTCCAGTGGTGGTGAGAATCTGGGGGCAATGGAGGAGATATAAGAAAGTGGAGAGAGCATCGGTTTGGACCCCGATTTATAATAATCATTGGTTTGTACCGGGTAGCTGGATGGTGGGTTCCAGAGATGGCAAAGGGCAGGAATTAGAAGGATGGGGGATCTATTTATAGACGGGAGCTTCCCCAGCTTTAAAGCCTTGGAGGATAAATTTGAATTGCCAACAAGGAATGGGTTCAGGTATTTGCAGGTGCGAGACTTCCTGAGAAAGCAGGTTCCGGCCTTTCCGCTGCTGCCACCACGGGGGATACAGGATAGAGTGGTCTGCAGTACCTGGGTGGGAGAGAAGGTATCGGATATTTACCAGGAGCTTTTGGAGGCGGAGGAAACTCCGGTGGAGGAGCTTAAGGGCAAGTGGGAGAACGAGCTAGGAAGAGAGATAGAGGCGGGTCTGTGGGCAGATGCCCTAAGCAGGGTTAATACATCCTCATCAAGTGCCAGGCTTAGCCTGATACAATTCAAGGTAATCCACCGGGCACACATGACAGTGGCTAGGATGAGCACGTTTTTCGGGGTAGAGGACAGGTGTGTCAGGTGCGCGGGAAGCCCAGTAAATCATGTCCACATGTTTTGGGCATACCCGAAGCTTAGAGGGTTTTGGTAGAGTTTTGCTAAGGCTATGTCCACGGTAGTAAAAACATGGTTGGTGCAGAGTCCGGCGATCTTTGGAGTGTCAGAAGAGCCGGGAGTTCAGGGGGCAAAAGAGGCTGATATCTTGGCCTTTGCCTCCCTGGTAGCCCGGAGACGGATCTTGTTAATGTGGAGGGTCTCAAAGCCCCCGAGTGTAGAGACCTGGATTAGTGTCATATCTGGGTATCTCAGTCTCGAGAAGATAACAATTGCCTTAAGAGGGTCAATGGTTGGGTTCACCCAGACGTGGCAGCCGTTCGTCGACTTTCTTGGGGAAAATTATGTCAGCAGATGCAGTATTCCGGGGGGGGGGGGGGGGTGGGGTGGGAAGAGGGCCGGATTGTTGTTTTTATGGTTGGGGTGTGTGAAGATTGGGATGGAGCTGGAAATGTTTATTATACCATGTTTATGTCATTGTTATTATTATAAAAACTTTCAAATACCTCAATAAAAATATTTTTTAAAAAAGGTTTGCTAATTATGGCTCCATATTACAATGAGGCAGAGTAGGAAGGCCCCAAGAGCTCTCAGCGCATTACAGGTATAAAACAACAACACCACACTCTCACCAGATGAACTATTTAACAGCCTTCAGCAATAGCATTAGTTGTCAGTGGCTTCTCTGCACTTCCACCTGACCCTGAATACCCCAATCGTCCACACTGAATGTCCGCCTCACGGTCTCAAAACCCGCCCACCTTTTCTCAAGCCACGCCCATCTGCGAGAGACCCGCCCCTTCCCGCAGGCCGCACCCTTCTTCCAAAGGTCCCTGAGCAGCAGCAGCCTCCCCATATGTTCGTCCAGAAGCCCCGCCCACCTCTAAACAAACCCCGCCCACCTACACACAAAGCCCGCCCATCCCCACACAAACCCGCCCACCTACACACAAACCCCGCCCACCTACACACAAAGCCCCGCCCATCCCACAGAAACCCCGCCCACCTGCACACAAACCCGCGCCCACCCCCACACAAACCCCGCCCACCTGCACACAAAGCCCCGCCCACCCCCACATAAACCCCGCCCACCTACACACAAACCACGCCCACTTACACATAAACCCCGCCCACACCAGCTGTCCCCTCTCGAGTCGCTCCTGCCTGAGCTGTGGCCGTGCGGTTTGTGTAAGATGGCGACTTTGCGGTTGCTGTGCAGCGGGTATCTGAGGAAGCCGGACCTGAGACTGCACCGAGTGGTTGTCTCAAGGTGAGCGAGGGGCTCGGGACCCCGGGCCGTTAGACTCAGTGACTGGGGAGAATCTGTCCTCGGGCCAGGACCCGTCCCCGTGTTAAAGTGGCAGACTGCCACTGTAAACTCAGTGCTGGCCACAACCTACAGCTGCTGAATTGGGAATCCTAGAAACCGAGGAGTACATACTTGTGCGTCAGTGGGGTGCTCTTTGGAAGGGCCGGTGTAGACTCGATGGGCCGTATAGCCGCCTTCTGCACTGTAAATTATTTTCTGTGATTCTAAGAAGGGCTGAGAGACTGAGCTTTAAGGAAGGAATTGCAGGACCTGGGTCTCCAGGGTCACTGTCTGTGCGGAGTCTGCATGTTCTCCCCGTGTCTGCGTGGGTTTCCTCCGGGTGCTCCAGTTTCCTCCCACAAGTCCCGAAAGATGTGCTGTTAGGTAAAAGCAAATCACTGCGGATGCTGGAATCTGAAACAAAAGGGAAAATGCTGGAAAATGTCAGCAAGTCTGGCAGCATCTGTAGGGAGAGAAAAGACCTAACGTTTCGAGTCTGACTCTTTGTCAAAGCTGTTGGGTAATTTGTACATTCTGAATTCTCCCTCTGTGAACCTGAACAGGTGCCGGAATGGCGACTCGGGGCTTTTCACAGTAACTTCATTGCTGTGTTAATGTAAGCCTACTTGTGACTGTAAAGATTATTAAAACATTTAAAAAGGAGTGGGTTCAGAATTGGAGGATTGTGGAGATGGCTGCAGCAGATTAACATAAATAGAGAGGGCTGAAGCTATGGAGGGATCGAAAATAAGGACAAGAATTTTAAAGTAGAGGTTTTGCAGGACTGGGAGCCAAAGTAGGATCAATGTAGGTGAATTGCATTTGATGAAAATTTGAATATCGCTCCTTCATGGTGCTCTGAAAGCTAGAGATTCCAAATAAACCTGTTGGACTTTAATCTGGTGTTGTAAAACTGCCTCCTGTGCCCACCCCAGTCCAATGCCAGCATCTCCACATCACAGTTTGAATATAGGCAAATTACTTTTGTAAGTGTTGTGAATTGAGCTGTCTGTTTCTTAAAGACACTATGCAGACATGGGGAGAATGTGCAGACTACGCACAGTGACCCTTGTGCTCCAGGTTCTGCAACTCCATGGACTGAGTGGGTGAGCATCCCAGAGGTTGGAGTCCCACTTGGGCAGAATGCATCGGAGAGCCACTTAGTAAAGATGTGGTAGTAAATTAGCAAGGGTGCTCTGTGCTGCAGGTGTTCTGGGTCAATGTGGAGCTGTTGTTCCTTGTTTCAATTAAATTCTGTTTGTTCACACCAAGAGCGTCCGTCTCATTGCTGCCAGGTGACCACAGGAAGATCTCACTTTCAGACATAAAACAGACAGGAAGCTCAACAGATCTTTACAGAACAGATACATTTTTAAAAAATTTAGAGTACCTAATTATTTTTTTCCCAATTAAGGGGCAATTTAGTGTGGCCAGTCCACCTAGCCTGCATATCTTTGGGTTGTGCGGGGTGCAGGTGTGAATCAGACAAGGGGAGAGTGTGCAAACTTTACACGGGCAGTGACCCGGAGCTGGGATCAAACCCAGGTCCTGAGCATGGTGAGGCAGCAGTGTGAAAAACAAGATATTTTACTTGACATTTGCATCATTCTATATCCATACTTTGAGCTGTGTAAGTGACCTGGGCCAGGAACAGACTGAAGCTGAAAAGTTAGTTGTACTGGTATCTAGCCACAAGTTCAACAGGAGACTGTTCTTCAGTCATTGCTGTGGGGGGAGGCAGTAGGCTAACAAGATACATATATGTTGCAAGACAAAGACCAAATTTAGGTCTTACTGTTGTTATGGGCCTAGGCTCAAACTCCAAAGCTTATTATAAAGTTCACCTGACCTACAACCTTTATGTTGAATTTGTCTAGGATGAGTACAAAAGCCTTCACTGCAGGTGTGATTAATCCGACTTCCTTGAGACTTTAATCAAAACCAGGCTTATTCTAAGAGTGTAATTAACATATCGGCCAGGGTTTAGAGAACCCCAAAGTGTATCATGGAGTTCACCTGACCCACAACTTTTAATAGATTGTGGTATGGGGGGGCACACCACCCACTCTACAGGTGTGGTAGAGCAGAAATGGAAAAGTATTTTTTAAAGAAAAACAATGTTTATTCTATGAACTCAAGTTAACCTTTTTAAAACATAGTGAACATCTGAGCAACCATCAATTCAAATACAACCCCCAAAGACTACAACACTAAGTAATCCTTAACTTCCCAAACAACACCCAGAGACAAAAGAAACACCTTTTAACAGAAGCACATCAGGTTTACATTCACTACTGAGAACGTTTATAATTCTGAATTCACCAAATGATCACGAGATAGTATTTTCATGGCAGAGAGATCAACAGTACACCTGCTCTGTCTGGCTTCAGCTCCAACACTGAAAATGAAACTGAAACACACCCTGCAGCAAACAGCCTAAAACAAAAGTAAAAAACTGACAGACAGCCCAGCTCCACCCACTCTCTGACATCACTGCAGTAGTAAACGCCCATTTCTTAAACGTACACTCACTACAGATATTTATATACACACTATTTATATATATATATAAGAATTTTTATTGATTACAAACATAAAGACTCCACACAGGTACAGTAATCTATGTATAACATGTTATACATTAATGAATTCCCCCTTAGCTGTCCCAATTCAATAACAAAATCCAATTATACCAAAGCCCCTTTTCAAGGGCATGGCCCAGCACACTGTATTCTCACTTGACTGGGACTGGTCCTGTTGTATTTTATATTTTCCCCGCGTCTTGACTGTGATAGAGAAATTCAAACAGCATTCATTAGGTAAGCAAAACTGAACTTTATTCACTAATTAGAACTGCTAGCAGAAAATGGCTGATACTTGGAGTCGGAAGACAGTCAATTACAAACTGCGGAGTCCGTCCCAAGTCTGCGATAGTACAGGAAAAGAAGGCGATTCTTATACATTATAGGATCAAGATAACATGAATACAGCTTGGTCAGGAATTTGATTGAAAGTAAAACATAAGTAATAATCGTTACAATGGCGGCACCTTGCTGACCTCCAGGGGACTTGAGTTTCATATCATTATCTTGTCTTTGTTTTAAGAAAGGGACGAAGTTGTTTAGGAACAGGAAGAAATAGTTGTTCAGCTTGTTATGTATTAAGACTACTTCTAGCTCCAAGCCTTATCTAGACTCTCAGAGTCACCCGGTTCCCATGGACAGGCTGTCTCTGTGTATTCTGTGCCTTAGGTTAAATTCAATTGTACCAAGAAGACTTGACTAGTTTTCCCATCATGCCATTATTTGCTTCACACAATACCACACTCCCCCCTTTTGTCATATCATGACAACTAGCTAAATAGGTATATCCATGATTCGTTTGAAAATGCATTTACACAAGCAGGCAAGCAATCCTATCCCTAGTAGCATTAGTAGAAGTAGAATAAAGGCCTTAAAGATCCAGTCAAATAATCCATGACCCAACCACCCTAGCCAACCCGGCGGGTTATAGTCGTGAAATTCACTGCCAATTTCCTGAATTTGAGCAGCCTGTTTCTTAATATGGTCGGCCAGGTTTGTGATATTTTCAGAGCCATCTGGAATGTAAGTACAGCACTCTTGGCCTATGATAGCGCACGTTCCTCCCTGCGAGGCTAACAGATAATCCAAAGCCAGTCGATTTTGTAATGCCACTGTCCGGACAGCCACTAGCTCAGCTGAGACCTCGGCCAGTGCCTGTCCAGTGTCCCTGGCTTCTGTTGCCGTTACGTTTGCCAGATGTTCCAATGCTGAGGCCATGTAGATCAGTTCGTTCATGCCTTGCCCGTTCCGTTTTAGAAATTGTTCTTTTTGCTCACGAGGGAGAGTGCTTAAGCGTGGGTAGGTGGTGCATTTGGGGTACGACATATCCCAAAAAGCAGGATCCTGTCCAATCAATAGGGAGACACGGATATGCTTTAGTGCTGCATATGAAATGGGTTCCATTGTAGGCTGTAAAATCATCAGCTGATGTCATCCAGGGGATTGTATTGGTAGGTTGCACCTACTTTGCCCCATTAACTTTCCTTTCCCTGATTTATTAAAACATATGGAACCTTGAACATTATACGAGTGGGCAGTGAGGGAGGGTGGAGTTAAGGCATGATTACAGGTAGGTTGATACGAAGCTGAAAATTTAGTCATGTCATAGCCAACAGATCTCCATATTTTCATATTCCCCCTATCTCCCCTGATTCCTGTTTGGTTTTGTCGTAAAATCCATTCAACTGTTTCTGCGGTATGAAGGGGGAGGGATTGGAGAGGTATTCCTTCCCTTGAATGGACGGGGATATGGGTACAAACCCAACACTTGCTAATATTCAATTTTTCGGCGTAAAGATATGACAGATGTAAATAGGTATTGGAAGGCAGGTCTCGTTTAGTTCGTTTTTTTTACTACCGGGTGGCCATTGAGGCTAAGTAGTCCAGAAAGTCCAAAAATTATACTGAAGATCTTCATCCTGTGTTCTCGTCTGGGTTGGAGACTCTCTTCTTGCAATCGGATATATGTATCCAACTTGAACGTCTTTCAAGTTTGACCGAAGTTGGCGTCGTCAGTAATACGAGGAATGGTCCGCTCCAGCGTTGTCCTAGTTTCTTTCTGTCCCAGTTTTTTTTACCAACACGAGGTCTCCGGGTTTGACCACTGGATATCGAGGGATGGCTGTCCCTGTCATTACTGGTAGATGTACCTGTTTTACCTGTGAGTGAAGAAACTTCAAAGAAAGTGTTAATTGATTCAAATAGTTCTGCATTTGTTCCCCCATCACATGGAGGTCTACTCCCTCTAGGGGTTTTTCATGGGCATCCCAGGGAGTCCTCATTGGCCGACCATAGACTATCTCTGCAGCTGACAGTCCGGTCCGCGAATGGGGAGTCACTTGCATGTGAAACAGTGCCAAGGGTTATACTTTTAGCCAATTTAACCCAGTTTCTTCAGTTAATTTAGATAATTTTTCTTTTAAAGTCCCGTTGTCTCTTTCCAGAAGTCCTGCTGCCTGCGGGTGATATGCGCAGTGCAGTTGCTGTTTAATTACAAGGGCTTTGCACAATTCAGTATTGATCCGAGCTACAAAATGTGGTCCATTGTCTGAGCTCACCATTTTGGGTACCCCAAAACGAGGAATGACTTCCGTTAACAACAACTTCACTACTGTATGTGCCGTACAATTAGTGGTGGGGAAGGCTTCAATCCATTTACTAAACACATCGATTATTACTAAACAATATTTATAGCACTGTGCTTTTGGCAATTCGATAAAATCAAGCTGTATACAAGCAAAAGGATCATCTGGCAAGGGGGTGGTTCCCGGAGGGCATTTAATACCTTTCCCCTTATTATGTTTCATGCAAATGACGCATTGATCCAGCCGCGTTTGTGCTGCTGTATTCAAATCTGGGTGCCACCAAGTTTTTAGGAGTAGCTGTACCACTCCCTCCTTGCCAAGATGGGTACAAGAATGCAAATAATCAACAAGTAACGGCAATAAAGAATTCGGAATACAAACTTGACCAACTGGAGTCAGCCAGAGGTCTCGTGTCAAGGAGTGCGAACACCTCATTGACTTCCATAGTGTTCACTCAGAATCAGAGGCGTCCCTCTGCAAATTTTGAACTTCAGCTATCTCTGGCATGCCCTTCGTCCATAATGTAGGTACCTGGTTTAGAGCCTGATTAGCCCCACTGGGAACAATTAAAGAGGTTGATGAAGCTGCAGTTTTAGCAGCTGAATCAGCACGGGCATTTCCTAATTGAACAGGAGTGTCACCCTTCGTGTGCGCAACGCATTTAATAACTGCCAATTGACGGGGAAGCTGAATAGCATCGAGGAGATTTTTTTAACCCAAAGAGCATTTTGAATGGGAGTTCCCGCAGAGGTGAGAGAACCTCGCTGTTGCCAGAGGCGGCCGAAATCATGGGGTCATGCCAAAGGCATATCTAGAATCAGTGTAAACATTAGTACTTTTGTCTGTGGCCAAAATACATGCTTGAGTAAGGGCGAATAGCTCGGCTTTTTGTGCAGAGACAGGGGTCTGGAAGGCTGCTGCTTCTTGCACGTCAGTGTCGGTTACCACAGCATATCCCGACTGTGGGACGCCAAATGGGGAAATGGAAGAACTGTCATCAACATAAAAAATTAGATCTGGATTATCAATAGGCCTGTCTGTTAAATCCGGGCGAGGTGCAGTAAGGAAGTGATTCCGAAGCAAACAATCGTGTGGTGGTTAAGGTTATCGGGGGGCTATTCGAGGAACACGGCTGGATTTAAGGTTGAACAATAATGAAAAGAGAGGTAGGGGTTTTGCAATAGTGAAACATCATAGCGGCTCAATCGCGCTTGAGTCAGATGCTGGGTTTGCTGAGACGTTAGGAGAGCCACGATAGAATGTGAAGTATGCACTTGTACTGGTTGGTGAAGGGTTAGATTAGAGGCTGCCTGGACTAACAAATGGACAGCAGTAAGAATTTGGGTGAAAAGGTCTGTCATACATAGGTCGTGTGCTGGGGCGGTAGCCAGGGTGTTTTTCAGGGTAATAAAAGATTGCTTTGCTGAATCAGGTAGATCAAACTTAAGAGGAGCATTTTGAGAGGAGTACGGAGTTAATTCTTTAGAATGCACAGTAACATTAGGAATCCATTGTCTGCAAAAGTTCACTAATCCTAAAAAAGCTTGCACCTGCTTGGGCGATGTAGGAAATGGGGTCTGCAATATAGGAGTAATGCGTTCTTGAGTAAGGGAGCGATCAGTAGCACTAATTAGGACATCCAAAAATTTGACTTGTCGTTGGCCTTTATGAACTTTAGCGGGCGGGATCACATATCCCCATGAATGGAGACGGATGAGCAGGTAAAAGGTGTCACGCTGGTTAGCGATGAAATCAGGGATGGCAAGGAGTAAGTCATCAACATATTGAATGATGGTGGAGCCACCAGGAGGTGCTAATGTCGCTAACTGGGAGTGCAATGCCTGTGAGAAATGGGTTGGAGAATGAATGAAACCGTGTGGAAGTCGAGTCCAAGTGTATTGCGTCTTCTTAAATGTAAAGGCAAACAAATACTGTGATTCAGGGGCGAGGGGTATAGCAAAAAAGGCATGTTGCAAATCAAGAAGGGTAAAAATAGTCGCTTCCAGTGGGACATTGCTAAGGATTGTCGCTGGATTTGGGACAATGGGATGTAAGGGTTCAATTATCTGATTAATAAGCCGGAGGTCTTGGACTAAACGCTATTCGGATGGTCTTCCTATCTTAGGAACTGGAAGAATCGGGGTATTACAGGGGGACTGGCATGGTATCAGAATTCCCTGTTGAAGGAACGATTGAATCATGACCGAGACTCCTTCTTCAGCCTCGGGACGCAAAGGGTACTGTGAAATAGAGGGTAAGGGCATATCGGGTTTGATTCAAATAACAACAGGAGGGACATTAGTGAGACCAACTTCGTGTTTGGAGGCTGCCCATAAATCTGCGGGTAGTTCAGGAGTCGTAGATTGGGCTGAATGATGGTGGTGCAGTGTGCCAATGTGGACAAATGGGCTTTTAAAATATTCTAAAGTGCCTGTGGGTAGGGTTTGACTATCATTAAGGAAAGGATCAGCTTTCCTCGTAGTGCAGCTGCCAGAAATCCCAAGGACTTGGCACTGTAGCCTTCGTTGACAGAAAGGGTCACGTGGGGTGACACAAGTCTCGACTGACGTCATATGCTGTGGGGTAAATCGACAAGAAAGGCAGACCCTTCTTTTGTCTTGGTAAATGCTCTCCAAATCGGGCGAGGTTACTGTATGATCGTAGCAAAGAGTGACATGTGGATTGGGAATATCTAAGGGAGGTGAAAAGTGTGAGGGATCAAAATCAATCGACCACCACTGTGGAGTAGTGAATAAGGGAAAGTTCCGAAGCTGGGCCTGCGGGATAGGTGATATAGTAATGCGGTTATCAAAGCTTGGGTCACTATATTCTCTCATCTGGACTCTATTGGGTGTTTTAAACAGTGGTACTCGGGGTTAACATTAGCTGCCAGCATAGAACACAGAGCAATCAGGCTCAGGCACAGAAGTTATTAAATTCTGAAGCTGGTGACCTCGTATTTGAGACAGTTCTATAAACATACCATTATCAATGCATGTATTACCGCTCCGAATTTGCAGTGTCTAATCAGCAACTTTCTAATCAAGGTGGATAGCCTAACTTGGTTCTTTTCCATATGCGCATTCCGTTTTCAAGACCTGTCAATTCTATACTCAATTTTTATTCTTTATCCTGCCAGCTGGCTAACAACGAAGCATCCTTCAATTTTGGACAATATTCCCTCCATAGAGCAACTAACTTTTTAGCAGTTGACGCCCTATTATTTTCCTAAATCACTTGTTGAGCTTCTATTACTGTTGATAGGCCTTTAGTTGTTCACACAGCGTTTGCAGTACGCTGCCATTTTAAAAAGTTGTATCTAAAGTTTTACCCATTGCACACTTTGTCTGATGCCAGATGGTCCTTCCGATTACAATTTTAACAATTGATTAAGGAAATTACGTGTGTGATGTTTTATGTCAGGGTCCGCACGATTTTTGCCCTGTTTATGTGTTGTTAAGCAGAGTTATCCGCATCTGCAGGAGATTATAATTTAAATCATGGAGTAATCGCGCTCCATGCAAACCAATTAACAGCTCAAAGGTGACACTGTAAAGATTCTGTGCCACCCGCCTTACAAAGTTAACGGGAACCTTTTATCGCGAAGGTTTCAGGTAATACTGTAACAAGGACCATGTTGGCATCGATATCTCTTTACCTCTTTCAAATCATCACAGCTTGAAACATAATTTTTAAAGTCAAAGTCTGAAAAATGAAATATGAATTCTTTCCCTCTCTCTCTTATCTATCTCTCTCCCTCTCTACATAACTCTGTCTGTCTTTGGAACTCTTGTTGCTCTTTCTCTTTATCTGCCTACCTCTCCATCTCTGCCTCTCCCTGGCTCGCTCTCTTTCGCTCTCTCTAACAGTTCCTGTCTCTTGTTGCTGGCTCTCTATCTCTCCTTCAATCTCTTCCTCTGTCTCTCTTTCTCTCTCTTGGATTCAGCCCTTGTCCTTGCGGACAAATTTTGAACAAAAATTTTTCATTCTCTTTCGAAAACTTTATCTGTGTTATTCCATTTAAGTCAATTTGCACTGATTAATTTTAGAGGTATTAGCTATTCTTTGAGAAGTATTTTTTCTTTGTCAATTCAGAAAAGACCAACTGTCTGCTGAAATGGTTAATGTTTCCTGCAGAATCTAAGGAGCGGAGAACTTGGCGTGATGCCATTTACGTCTTTTCACGCAATCTAAAAACTTATTCACATTTCAATTACTCTTATTTGTAAAGTTACTTTCTTTTAAACTGATATAGTGTGAACTGAACAACTTTGGAAACATTTGCAAGAGGAATTATGAATGTTTTGCCATTAGTTTAAAAACAATTCGAGTACGCATTTTGTTGTCCTTCAGAAGAACCACTTGTTATCATAATAAGGCCAGTACAACATTCCAAGCAGTAGTTAGTTAACATCATCTGATCATCTAAATTTCATGCAAAAGAAATGTTAAAATCCAGTCATTATTCCCAGCATGCTTCTAAATTGGTAACTTATTAACTTCAGTTCTATAATTTCCTTATTGTGGACCTTTTTAATCAATACCTTTTAGTCAATTATCATGTTTTCCGTAGAGAAGGGTTGTTCGATATTTACGGCTTGCGTCTGTGACCGAGTGCGTGTCGCTAAGGGGGATACGTTAGCAGGAGTTTCATTGGTAATGGGATCAGAAGTGGGAGTCAGGACTTGGGAAAGTGGAATTGTAAGACCGGGGAGCGCAAAATGAGGGTGGGGTCCAGGGTTCAAATTCTCCACGTCTTCCGTATCGCTTGAATAGGGGAACATCGGCATGCCAGAGCAACTGGGAGGATCCTCCTTTCCTATAATCTTATTGGCCAGTCCTACTTTTCTGCCGGCAGTAGATTTGTTATTGCCGAATTGCTTTTTATCATTTTGACTGTTTTCTATCCCAAAGTTCACATTACAATTTTAAAGTCTCCCAATTTTTCGCTTTACCGTTCACACACTCATTAATATCTCTTTTGCGGGCTTTATCTCTCCAACTCATTAATAGTGATTGTTCGTTGCGTTAAGTGGACTGTTTTTTTCCACTGTAAAATTAAACAATTTGAAAGCGGCATTTTTTTCTCCAGATTGCTTTTTTCTGCATCAATGCTATTGTCAAAGTTCCAAGTTCCCTGTGTTACCTACTGGCCAGATATCGTTACCTAATTTATTGTTTAAAGCAGCGCTGCAGCCAATCTTCGAATATTACGTTCTTGAGAAGAGGTTTCTAAACACATGAAAAATAGAGGGGAGTTGCCCCTAGCTTTGTCTAAAGTTTGTCGCATAATGTCAGTAAAATGTGCCCCAGGCAAAAAAACGCTCAAACAAAATTTCTGGTACCAAATCAAATTGGAGGGTCCTTGACCCCAAAAAATTACTGACAGGGTCCCTGACCCCAAAACATTACTGAGAGGGTCCCTGACCCCAAAACTTATTGACGGGGTCCCTGACCCCAAATTTATTGACGGCCTGTATAAATCTGATGCGGATGAAAAACGAGATCAACAAGGTCCCTGACCTGCGGCTAATTACACAAAAAAAATGTACTCACAGTCAAATTTAGATTCGAGAACCGTCACCTGTTTAGTTACTTCCGTCAGGGATGAGGGGTCGCAGCACAGATCCGAGAGAGAGAGAGACCAAGGTCAATCTTACCTTGTGCCGGCGTCCGTCTCTTTACTCCGGTCATGGCTTTGATCACTTTTTCTCAGTCCCTCATGGAAGCTCACTTCAGGATATTGGATTTTTTCTCGCAGCGCCAAATGTTGTATTTTATATTTTCCCCGCGTCTTGACTGTGATAGAGAAATTCAAACAGCATTCATTAGGTAAGCAAAACTGAACTTTATTCACTAATTAGAACTGCTAGCAGAAAATGGCTGATACTTGGAGTCGGAAGACAGTCAATTACAAACTGCGGAGTCCGTCCCAAGTCTGCGATAGTACAGGAAAAGAAGGCGATTCTTATACATTATAGGATCAAGATAACATGAATACAGCTTGGTCAGGAATTTGATTGAAAGTAAAACATAAGTAATAATCGTTACAATGGCGGCACCTTGCTGACCTCCAGGGGACTTGAGTTTCATATCATTATCTTGTCTTTGTTTTAAGAAAGGGACGAAGTTGTTTAGGAACAGGAAGAAATAGTTGTTCAGCTTGTTATGTATTAAGACTACTTCTAGCTCCAAGCCTTATCTAGACTCTCAGAGTCACCCGGTTCCCATGGACAGGCTGTCTCTGTGTATTCTGTGCCTTAGGTTAAATTCAATTGTACCAAGAAGACTTGACTAGTTTTCCCATCATGCCATTATTTGCTTCACACAATACCACAGTCCTGTCCCTGAGATTCTGATCCAGTTTCAATCAGCAGCTTCAAACTCCTTCCGGAAAGCAACTTTATCTTTCAAGTTACCAAGGCAGTTAGCCACAACAAATGTGCTTTTACTGGAACAGCGTTTAAAATTAAAAAGAGAAAAATAGGAAAAACACGTCTTTCTCCTTCTGCAGTCCAAAGCAGTCAAACTGAAACCGCCTCTCGCCCCACAGCCACAGCCCAATGTGCTAAAAGCCACATGATAAGAGACTAAACCTTTCTTAAAGGTTTTTTACGCAGATGGTGGTGAGTGCCTGGAATGCGTTGCCAAGGGAGGTTGTGGAAGCGGATACATTCACAGCATTCAAAAGGCATCTTGACAAACACATGGATAGGATAGGTACAGAGGGATACAACACAAGGAAGTGCTGAGGGTTTTGGCAAAGGTTGGTATCATTACTGGCACAGGCTTGGAGGGCTGAAGAATCTGTTCCTGTGCTGTATTGTTCTTTGTTCTTAAACTGACTCTCACATGACACTGCAGCCAGTTTTGTCCAGAGCAGAAAACATCTCATGAAGTCAAGAGGAGTCCAGGAATTTGGAGTTAAATTTGAAAGATGACATAGCTCAAAGTTTTTCCACAAGTTCAGGTCAAGAAAAAAAAAACAGCAGCAGGTTTTGGACAGAAGCAGGGTTTTTCTTTTTCCAAAACGGTCCAATGCCAAAATGTGGTCTAGATGTCCAGTGAAGTCCAGAAATTTGAAGCCAGATTTGAGGAAAATCCTTGGTCAGGCCTTTTCCATATCATTAATTGAACCAACAGATCTATGTACAGGCTGTGATAATGCCTCTCAATAGAGTCTAGCCTGTAGTTGTCTCAGTAAACCCTTACATTGGACCAAGGCACCACACTGCTGAGACAGTGTGGTATTGGCGTGCAACAGCTACACCCCATAAACAAAATGCACCGGCATCTTTCTGTTGTCCAAATGAACGTCAGAACCATCATGGATCACGCCAGCAGGTGCAGACCTGAGTGCTCCACCACTGCCATCATAGCTTGAGAGCTCAGCCACCTCGACATTGGCTTTGCTGCACTTGGTGAGACACAACATTCAGGAGAAGGTCAGCTGGAGGAAGAGTGACAGGTGCACATTTTCTGGAAGAGTTCTTTCTGTAGAAGAACAATGCCTCAGTAGCGTGGTCTTCGCCATCAAAAATTAGCTTGTCTCGTACCACAGTGAGTCCTGTGGGATAAGCAGGCATATCATGTCTGCTTGGCTCACCCTAACAAAGAATCCGTTCTCCACCTCCTCACACCCCCAGATCATATGGGCATGGTTGGCCGGCCCCCTCCCACGCCTCTCGCACCCATCCTCTACCTCCAGGAAAAAAAACACTTGTCTGGGTCATGAGGACCCTGTGCACCATCTTAAATTGTGTAAGACTCATCATTCTTGCGCATGAGGACATAGAGGTCACAAGGCTCATTACTTCACACCATGTTCCCTTCCTCTGGGCAGCACGGTAGCACAGTGGTTAACACCGTTCATTTTCACTGAGGCTATGCCCTGCTCTCCCAACCACACGTACGTATCCCCAATTCTACCATCACCACCCCCCCCCCCCCCCCCCCCCCCCCCCCCATATGGAAGCAACAGTTTCTCCAAAAGTATATACTCTGGTACCCACCAACCATTTTGGAATTAATTCAGCTCCTTGTGTGCAAAATCCCACACTTGCCAATATCTAAACTCACTCCCCCTTCTTGGCACAAATCTTTCCTGCAGCTCCCCTAGCCCAGCAAACATGTCCCTGACCCGCTCTACCACTTCCTATACATCCTATCCACCACACACACACACCCTCCCCACCGGCATCGTAAACCTATGATTCTCACAGTCACTCGTATGCTTGACAGCAGACTCCTGAAGCAACTGCCCTATTTGGAACTCAACATGGCAGGGGAATCCCAGGAGAACGGTAGAAATTATTTAGGGGGTCCAAAAACCATTCCTGAGAAACACATGGGAATAACCTGACTTGCGACTGACCAAATTGAAATATTTGGGAATGCACCAAACAAACCAAGAGACCTCATTCGGAAGATGAAGAGGTGAAGTCAAGGTGTCAGAGGGAGCCACCCAATTAGGATTGACCAAGACATGAGTGCAGATCTGGCAAGGAAGTGAGCAGCATTTAACAACATCGAGTCTACGCTCTACAAGACAGGAATAAGTTTCCTGTTGATTCACCCTGCCCGTGTCCACGTCATACTCATTGGAGGAGATCACTTTGACACTCCTGACGAGGTAGATTCTTTCCTTCAGTGATGCATGCTAAATACCTGACTGGTTAACTATTTGTTGCCTCGGTTTTTTTTTTGAAGTTAATGACTGGTAATTATGCTTTTTCAATACCTGGTCATTGCTACCTACACCCGGGGGGTCACTAAAGATGGACCTGTTGAATGTGGATCGTACTCCGGCTGTGGGAAAGGCAGCATTAAATTCTTAGGATGTATATTTTCATGGCAATTTCATGTCTCCATCCCCATGAGGAGATTGTGGCTGATTCTTTCAGTTATGGTCAGGATATTAGGCTACCCTGAGTTAAGTTGAAATCTTAGGTATAACCTAGTTTAATTACTGAGCTAGCCAATAGGTCAGCAAGTTTTGGTGTTGTTCTGGGCTTCGACGCCTGTATTGGCCTATTAATACTCTGAAAACTAAGCGTTTGACTCTTGGAATGTATTTGAGTTTTTTCTATGTGGCTTGAATAGGCAACTTTAAAAAATATATATATTTTCAAATTATTTACAGCACACAAATAACCATCATCCAAAAGCCATAGTCCTAATGCAAAACTCCTTTAGAGTCCCTACCTGATCCACTTTCCAATTCATTAATAAAAAACACAAAATTAACACACAACAATAGTAAAACAGCCCCCCCCCCTCCCCCAACTGACGTTTACCATTCCTTAAGGCGATTAACATCTACACCTCAAAGAACCCCTCATCTGACCCACTAATGGCAAGTTTTATCTTTTCCAGACTCGCCCAACCCACCACTTTTGGCAGCTCCGAATCCTGCCACCCCAACAAGATCCACGTCCGGGTTACTGGGGAGGCAAAGGCCAACATGTTAGCCTCTCTCTCCACATGCACTCCCAGATCTTGCGACACCCCAAATATTGCCACCCACGTGCTCGGAGCCACCCTCCACCCCCAAAATCTCTGACAAAGTCCCCATAAAAGATCTCCAGAACTCCTCTAACTTCAGGCTGGCCCAGAGCATATGAGCCATGATTAGCCAGTCCCCTTAAGCATCGCTCGCATGTATACTCGACCCCCGGAAAAAAGCAACTCATCCGCTTCGCTGTCATGTGCGCTCTGTGCTCCACTTTAAGCTGAATGAGGCTCAGTCTTGTACACTAGGAGGTTTGACTTTACCCTTCACAAGGCCTCACTCTATAACCTTACCTTAAATACCTCCTCCAGCTCCTCCCCCCACTTCCGCTTTTTATCCTCCACCAAGGACCTCTCCCTTTCCATCAATTCCCCGTATATATCCGACATCCTTCGCTCCCCTATCTCATCCTCAGACAGAATTTCTTCCTGCAATGATGAGGGTGGCAACCTCTGGAATGCGGCCAACTCCTTCCAAATAAAATCCCTGACTTGCAAGTACCGAAACTCATTACCTCTCGACAACTGGAACTCCTCCTCCAGCTCTCCCAACTCCGCAAACCTATTCCCCCATGAACAGGTCCCTTAAACACTCTATCCCCGCCTGCTCCCACATCCTGAACGTAGAATCTAACCCTGCCTGGATAAATCTATAATTGCTACAGATTGGTGCCCTCAGTGACATATTCTCCATCTTAAAATGTTGCTCGCACTGATTCCACACTCTGAGCGATGAAACCATCATTGGGCTCGTGGAGGACCTAGCTGGTGAGGACAGAAGAGACGCCAGTAACAGTACCCCAAACCGCACCTTGTCCCTGAATAGGGCTGCCTTGACCCTATTAAACCTAGCCTGCCTCTTAGCCAGCTCTGCTCCCAAGTCCTGGTAGATACGGACCATATGGCCTTCCCAGATGCACTCGCGTGTCTCCTTTACCCACCTCAAAATGATCTCCTTGTTCAAGTACAGATTCAGCCTCACGATGATTACCTTCGGCAGCTCTCCCGATTTTAGCTTCCTCCTCAATGACCTGTGCGCCAGTCGAAGACTCCCTCCCCCCCCCCCCAAACCAACTTCTCAAGCATCTTAGCCACATACTTCTTGGCCTGTGGTCCCTCAATATCTTCAGGCAGCACACAATCCTCCGGTTCAGTCTTCTCGAATGGTTCTCCAGGTCATCTGCCTTTTCCCTCAACTTTTCATGACCCTCTGCCATAATCAACATTTCTGCCTTGTGGCCATCCACTGTCTCCTCCACCTTCTAGATTGCCGCATTCTGCACGCCCAGCCTCTGTTCCACTCTCTCCAGGGCAACCCGAATCGGCTCTGACACCTTAGCCAGATCCTCTGAAGCTACCTTAGCTGCTTAAACTCGGCCTCCAGGAATTCCACCAACTGCTCTGTCGACCATTGTGGGGGCAATGACCCCACAGGTTCCTCCGCCATCTTTTACTCTGCTGTGCCATCCAAGTCGTCTTGGTCCGTGTTGTCCCTTATTTGTCGCACTCCTTTTTTGATGACTCTTCGATATTACCCACCAAAGGAGAATCACTTATTCTTTAATCGTCACACTTTTTCCACCTACAAGAACCTTGCAAAAAGGGCCAAAGAATCAGACCTCAGGCATGAGCCCCTTGTGTGTGACCACTCACTCCATGGCCACCACCGGAAGTCAATAAGGAGGGGCTGGGAGGAATGTTTTATACTGACAGTGACCAAGGATCTTTTTGTATTTGGCCATTTTCATTGTGTAATGGATCCTCTTGGCCTTGTTTTCTTTTCCTTTTCATTTCACTGATCTTTTTGTAAAGTCTTCCTGTACACATAACTTGTTCAGATGCCCAGGGTGGTATGGGCGCTGTCAGGCTAGTTACAAGGAATGTTAGGGGGCTGAGTGGCTCAGTTAAACATTCCCAAAGTGTTTTCACACTTCCAAAGCCTTAACACTGATATTACATTCCTTCAGGACACCTGCATGTTAATAATCATACCAGATTATGTAAAGTTTGGGTCGGCCAGGTATTTGTTTCGAATTTTAACAGCAAAGCTCGGGGGATGGCAATTTTGATCATCAATGAAATAAAGTGGGGACTTCTGGTGGCGGCTGTGGAGTGAGAGGTTGCACATTTGGTGGCTCAAGATGGAATGTTTTGATCTTTCCCCACCCGAATGGTGTGGTCTTTGAGGGCAAAAGATGTATGGGTGCCCAGGGAAGGTAATACTCCACTGGGAGGTTGGTGTATGGATCAGTGGCCAAGAAGTTCCACGAGGAAGAGAGAGCAACGGAGGCTGCCAAGTACCTGGTGAGCATGCTGAAGAAGCTGATGGGGGAGGGGGCCTTTGACCAGTCCCTTGATGTGGATCGGACAGGGCGCGAAGGCGGAAGCCGCAGATGGGGGAGCGGCCGAGGGTGATGGTGATGAGGCTGCGTCAATTTTTGGATAAAGAAAAAATTCTGAGGTGCACGAGGCAAGACCAAGGGATACCCCTGGGAAGGGAGTGAGCTGGGGATTTACCAGGACCTTGGTGTGGAGCTGGTTAAGCGGAGGGCTGGTACAATCAGAGAAGGGGTTGAAGTTTGGGGTTTTGTACCCTGCCTGCTTGTGGGTGATTCATCAAAAGCGGGAGGAGGTGATGGACTTTGAGGGACCATGGAGTCAGAGGAGTGTGAGGACATTGAATTTTGGAGAGGAGTTTTGCATTCTCTATGGGGCACATGGGGTGGGCAATTTGGAGTGAGTTTCGATGAGGGAGTGGTGATGGTGAGTGCGCCTTTTGTTTATCTTTGTTAGTTGGCTGGGAGGATTGAGGGGGGGGGGAGGAAGGGTGAACTGAAAGGGTGAGGGGAAATCGGAGGCCTTGAGCGGGGACCATTATGCTAGCTGGGTGGGGGCTAGTTAATGGGAGTGAAGTGGGGGGGTTGCCAGGAGAAAGGCGTGGGGAAGTGTTTTTTTTTGTTTTGGTGGTGGTGGGGTTTGCTGACATGGGTGTGAGGAAGTTGGGAAGGGTGAGATGGTGGCAGACATCTGAGGGCAGGCCTGGTGGGGCACGCGATGCGGGCCTTCTTAAAAAGGGGTATGGCTGATCGGGGGGGTTGCGTTGAATGTGAGAGGGCTGAATGAGCTGGTTAAATGGTCATGTGTTTTTCGCACATCTGAGGAGTCTGAAGGCGGATGTTGCGTTTTTGCAGGAGACGCACCTGAAAGGGCCAGATCAGACGAGGCTGAAAAAGGGATGAGTGGGGCAGGTGGTCCATTCGGGGATGGACATGAGGGAGGGGGGGGGGGGGAAATGGTGGCGCTGTTGGTTTGAAAAGGGAATGGAGAGCATTGTGGTCGATCCAGGGGAGTAGGTATGTGATGGTCAGTGGGACGTTTGGAGGGGATGCTGGTGGGCCCGATGAATGTATATGTCCCGAATTGGGACGACATAGACTTTATGAGTTGGGTGTTGGGGAGGATCCGGACGTGGACATGCATCATCTTATTATGGAGGGGCAATTTCAATTGGATCTGGGTTTGGAGCAGTCGAGTCCTAAGTCACCGAGGATATCGGCGGTGGCGAGAGTGTTGAGGGGGTTCATGCAAGGATAGGGGCGGCGGACCTGAGGAGGTTTGGGAGGCCGAGAGTGAAGGAATTTTCGTACTTCTCCCATGTACACCGGGTGAACTCCAGATCAATATTTTTGTGATGGACAAGATGCTGCTGGCATGGGTAGCCGTATTCTGTGATCGTGCTTTCTGACCGCGCGTCGCATCAGGTGATTCCCGGGGCGGCCCAACAGCAGCAATGGAGGCTATATGTGGAGCTGCAGATGGATGAAGGGGTGTGCAAACAGGTGAGGTCTGGCAATCGGGGCTACGTCGAGTTGAACCACACTGGAGGTCGCAGCCACCATGTTGTGGGAGGCACTCCAGGTAATAGTTGGGGGGAATTTATTTTGATTCGGGCGCATAGGGAGAGGGTGAAGCGAGAGGAGAGGCATTGTATGAGTATGGGGAAAAGGCCAGTAGGATACTGGCCCATCAGTTGAGGAAGCAGGCAGCGAAAAGGGAGATTGGTAGGGTGAGGGACAAGAGGGATACGGTGGTGATGGATCTGGAGGGGGTGAATGGGCATTTGAGACCTTGTATAGGAGGTTGTGTGAGTCGGAGCCCCTGATGGGGGAGGAGGGAATGCAGCAGTTCCTGGATGGGTTGGAGTTCCCTAAGGTCGGGGGTGGAAGGGGAGGTGGGGGAATGATTGAGCTAAGGGAGGTGATGGATGGCATGGGATGCGATGCAGGCAGAGAAGGCCCTGGGTCCGAATGGGTTCCCAGTAGAGTTTTATAAAAGGTTTGGTGCAGAGCTGGGGCGCTGTTGGTGAGGACGTACAATGAGGTGAGGGAGAGGGGGGAATCTCTCCCCCACATTGTTGCAGGCTTCCGTCTCCCTGATTCTAAAGAAAGATAAAGACCTAAAGCAGCTTTGGTTGTACCACCCAATACCGCTGCTGAACGTTGATGCAAAGCTGTTGGCGAATATGCTAGCATCGCAAATTGAGGACTGTGTGCTGGGGGTGATGGGGAGGACCAGGCAGGATTTGTGAAGGGGAAGCAGTTGGCAAATGTGCGGATGCTTCTTAATGTAATTATGATGCCCTTGAGGTAGAAGTACTGATGGCAATGGACGCGGAGAAGCTTTTGATTGGGTGTATTTGCTGGAGATGTTGGGGCAGTTTGAGTTTGGGCAGTGATTTGTGGATTGGGTTAGGCTGTTGTACAGGGGGGCGGTGGTGAGACGAACTGGATGAGTTTGGGGTACTTTAGGTTACATCGTGGGACAAGACTAATGCCCGCTCTCCCTGTTGTTTTTCGCCTTGGCGATAGAGCCATTGGCAATCGCGCTTAATGTGTCGAGGGATTAGAAAGGGATCATGTGGTGGGGGTGCTGAGCATAGAGTTTTGCTATATGCGGATGATTTGTTATTATATCTCTCGGACCCAGTGGGCAGCATTGAAAGGACTATGGAGATCTTGGGGCAGTTTGGTCGGTTTTCGTGGTATAAATTGAACATGGGAAAGAGCGAGGTGTTCCCTGTCAATGCTAGAGGGCAAGAGATGAGGTTAGGGGAGTTGCCATTGAAGGTGGCGGGGACTTGTTTTAGGTATTTAGGAATTCAGGTGGCATAGAGCTGGACCCTACTACACAAGCTGGCACGATTGGTGGAGGGAATGAAGGCGAATTTCAAGAGGTGGGATGTGTTGCTGCTGTCACTGGCTGGTCACGTGCGGATGGTGAAAAGGGCGGTGCTGCCTAGGTTTCTGTTCATGACCAGAACATCCTTATCTTTGTCCCCAAATCCTTTTCACGAAGGTTACCGGGATGATTTGAGAGTTTGTGTGTTGGGGAAGGGGGGGGGGGGGGAGACCCTGCCGTGAGGCGGGTGTTCACGGAGAGCGAGCGGTGGCGGGGACTTTGAATTTTTCAATGGTGAGGAAATGGGCTGTGGAAGAAAGGTTGGTTTGGGAGCGGATGGAGGTGGTGTCGTGTAGGTGAATGAGTTTGAGGGCTCTGTTGTTGGCACCTCTTCCATTCTAGCCGGTCAGGGTCTCCATGAGCCCAGTGGTGGTTTCAGCATTACGGGTGTGGAGCCAGTGTAGGCAACATTTTGGGTTGGAGGGCATGTCATTGCTGGCTCTGATATGTGACAACCATAGGGTTGTGCTGGCGGAGCTGGATGTGAGGTTACGGCGGCAGTGGGGATCGAGTATTCGCGGGGCTGGAGGAGTTATTTGAGTTGCCCAAAGGGAATGGTTTCAGATACCTGCAAGTGAGGGATTTTGGGAGGAGAGAGAGGTACCATCCTTCCCGGGGCAGCCGCCTCCGGTGTTGCAGTACAAATTGCTGTTGGGTCGGAGGACGAAATAAGGGAGGGGAGGGTGGTGGATATATACAAGGAATAGATGGAGAGAGAGGGTGCTTCAGTGGAGGAGATTAATTGCAAGTGGAAAGAGGAGGTGGGAGGGGAGGTGCGGTCCGGGACAAGTACGGAGGCCTTATGGGGAGGGTGAATGTGTCCTCGTCGTGTACGAGGTTAAGCCTCATCTAGTTAAAAGTGGTGAACAAGGCCCATGTGTCGGTGGCGAGGGTGAGCAGTTTCTTTACGGGGGTGGAAGACATGTGTAGGCGGTGTGGGTGTGGAGGGGTCTGTGAATCACGTTCTCGTGTTCTGGATGTGCTCAAGACTGAGAGGGTTCTGACAGGGGTTTTGGACGTTCTGACTGAGGTTTTGGGTGTCTGGGTGGCCTGAGTCTGGAGGTGGTGATATTTGGTGTGTTGGAAGATCTGGTGTCCAGGGGGGAAGAGAGGCCGATGTTTTGGCCTTTGCCTCCCTGGTAGCTCGGAGACGGATTTTGTTGTGTTGGCCGTCAAAGACAGAGGTGTAGGTGAGCGTCCTGGCAAAATTCCTGAGGTTGGAGAAAATCAGGTTTGCTCTGTGGGGTTTCACGTGGAGGTGGAAACCGTTCATTGATTTCTTCAAGGAGGATTGAGGGGTTAGCAACCTCCTAAACATCGACTCAAAAGTATTCAGTCAGCCTTGAACCCTCTACCCCCTCAGGCAGCCCCACGATCCTAAGGTTCTGCTGCCTTAACCTATTCTCTAGGTCGTCAACCTTCGCTCCCAAGCCTTTATTTATTTCCTCCACCCTCCGCAGCTCAGATGCTCAGCATCTCGCGAGGCGAACTGATTGCTATGTCACAACAGGGTCTCCTCCATCCCTTCAACACCTTGGAATGCTCCCGCACTGTCTCCGATGTCTTTTCCTTCTTTTTAAAAAAAAAATGTTTTTATTAAGGTTTTCATTTTATATGATGCAAAATAAACAAATCTGTGCAGACCAGATACAGTTTGCAAAAGTCCAACATTGGAAATAACCCCCAACTCCCGAAGGGTGTCTGTGGTGATTACACTGTACATGTTATCTTCCTCTGTTTCCACCACCACCACCACCACCACAAAATAATGTTCTTTGCTCTTGTCAGTTACCCGGAGCAAGGCTGGGAATAATATTCTGAATCTTACCTTGCTCTTGTACAGGGCTGCCTTTGCGTGGTTGAATTCGGGTCTGCCATTTGCCAGGTCCACCCCAATGTTCTGGTGCACTCTTACTATCCTCCATCCATCGCCTGGCAGGGGTTTTCTGGGTCATCGATCTCCCTCTCTTGGAGGAGGCTGGGGACCCCTTTCTGCTGTCCCTGCAGCCTGTCAAGCTGTTGCTTCCTGTCATTTCTGTTCATACTGTTGTTGACGGATGTTTAAGTCCAGTTTTGTGGGCTAATTTTGGCCAAAGTGCCTATGTTCTTGTTGTATGGAGGAGAGCCACCTGGTGTGCGACTACTCAGCAAGTCCCTGGTTCACCCCCCACCATCTGTCCTGGATTTGCAAAATCCTACCAACTGTCCTGGCTTGAGACAATTCACACCTCTTTAACTGGGGATTACCCCTATCTCTGGATCTGTAAAGGTTTGATTACCTGCAAATGCTCGCATTCCGAGCATTGTCTGGCATCTTTGACTTTGTCTATATAAATGTTTCTGGAACACACCTCTCCATTCACCTGTTGAAGGAGCAGTGCTCCAAAAGCTAGTGTTTGAAACAAACCTGTTGGACTTTAACCTGGTGTTGTAAGACTTCTTACTGTCCATGAGCTCCGGCTTCTCTGAAACCCCAAATATCGCCACCAAACGGTCCGGGCCCTGCACTATTCTGGCTAAAACCGCGAACACTCCCGCCCAGAATCTTCCCAATTTTTTGCAACCCCAAAACATTTATACGCTAGTCCCTGCCCACACCTCTCACACTCATCTGCTACCCCCTGAAAGAACCCACTCATTATCGCCCAGGTCATATGCACCCTGTGCACCACCTTAAACTGTATCAGGCTCATCCTTGCACAAGAGGAGGTCCAGTTTACCTTACACAGTGCCTCACTCCATACTCCCCAATTGATCTCCCCTCGCAACTCCTCTTCCCATTTCTCCTTGATCTTCACTACCCGCTCGCCTCCCTGTTCCCCCAGCAGCTTGTTTATATTCCCAATTCTTCCCTCTGCTTCCACATTCGGAAGCAGCAGTCGCTCCAGCAGGGTGTATTCAGGCAACCTAGGGAACCCTCTCCAGACGTTTCTCACAAAGTGCTTAGCCTACCAGATGCCTCCAGCCAGCCATTAGGGACTTTTCCGACTTCTTGCATATCCACCAGGCTTACTCATGCATCGACTACTTTTATTTTTATGCGGCTCTTTCCTCCTCGGGTAAAACAGTTGAGTATTCTGCCATAGTTATTTCGGACCATGTGTTCCACTCCCTCCATCTGGCTCTTGTGTCCAAGGCTGGAGGTTGGCCACCATGGAGATTTAACACATCCTTCCTATCTGACAAAGATTTCTGTAATTTCATACCCAATAGTGTGAATGATTTTATGAAAACAAATCCGATTCCACCACCCCATCAGTACTGTGGGAGACCCCCAAAGTGGTTCTCCGGAGGAACATAATTTCTTACAATGCATATATTATCAAGAAAAGAAAATTAAAACAACAAGAACTGGTGGATTCAATTTTGGAAACTGAGCATCAGTATTACATTATCCCCACTCCTGAGCTATATGCAGACAGGCTAAAGCTTCAGACTTGATTTGACTTATTTTCATAAATAAAGTTGAGCATATGTTACAATGGTCAATGGGAATGTTAGGAATAAGGGGACAAAGCTGGCCACCTTGTCCACCAACTCAGGTGCCAGTCAGCTTCGCGGTTCATCTCCCAGGTCTATGACTCCTTCCATAATCTTATTTACTGACTCCTCGGATATTAACTCAATCTTTGCTTCTTTTTATTGTAACCTTTATAAATCAGAACCGCCATCGGATAGCATTGTAATGGCTGACTGCCTAAATAATTTGGACACCCCTTCTGTGGATGTGGCCCTGAGCAGAGATTTGGAGGGGCTTTTGCATTTGGATGCAATAAAAAAAATCAATGTAAAGTGGCAAGGCCCCAGGCCCTGATGGCTTTTCTGTTAACTTATAATAAGTTCTCAGCTCTTTCCCTTATTACTAGATATGTTTAATGACTCATTATCTCGGGGCTCTCGGTCCCCAACTGACTTAAACTTGCAAAGAACAGCACAGGAACAGGCCCTTTGGGCCCCCTAAATTAAAACCACCTGCACTTCTGGGATGGATATCCCCCTTATACCCATCTTATTTATGTATTCGTCAAGATGCCACTTAATCGTCGCTGTCTGCTTCCACCACCTTCTCCGGCAGCCCGTTCCAGGCACTCGCCACCCTCTGTGTAAAAGATTTGCCTCGCACATCTCCTCTAAACTTTCTCTCTTGCACCTTAAACCTATGCTTTCTAGTAATTGACCTTTCCACCCTGGGAAAAAGCATCTGACTCTCCACTCTGTCCATGCCACACATAATTTTGTAAACCTCTATCAGGTCGCCCCTCAGCCTACGTCGTTCCAGTGAAAACAATCCGAGTGTATCCAACCTCTCCTCATAGCTAGTACCCTCCAGAACAGGCAACATCCTGGTAAACCTCTTCTGTACCCTCTCCAAAGCCTCCACATCCTTCTGGTAGTGTGGTGACCAGAATTGTACACGATATTCCATCTCACTTACACTCAAAAAAGCCAGACCCTGCAGAAAGTGGCTCATAACCAGCCTATCTCTTTTAATTGTGGGCGTTACGGTGTTGGCATGCCTTGTATTTCTGGTATAATATCTGTTGATCAAACTAGCTTTGTGAAGGGAAGCCAAGATAAATGATTGTGAAGCAGAACTTGGACTTGACCTTGCCGGCGACTGGTGGGAGGAGGCCCTTCTTAAAGTCAACTTCACATCCTCTTGTGTTCAGTCAAGCTTGATTCAATTTAAAGTTTTGCACAGAATTCACTTCACCAAGGCAGAGTTAGTAAGTTTTTTTTTCCTATGCAAACAACCAATGTGACAGGTCTTTACTTGCTCCTGTGAACCATACCCACATGTCCTAGTCGTGCTCAAAGCTGGCTGGTTTTTGGTCATCAGGCTTTGACACTTGAAAGTTTTAGATATTTATTTGCAGCTTTGTCCTTTGATAGGGATTCAGTAGTCCCACCTGAATTGCCCAGTCTTGCTAAAATTAAGTCAGGCGTCATTGCATTTGCTTCATTAATAGCCCGATGTCCTCCAAATTACCCACTGCTTCATCCTGGTTGGAAAACTTAATGTCTTTACTTAATTTGGCAAAGATTGAATATACCATATGGTACATTCATATTCAAAAAATTCCCATGGCCTGATAAATTTTATCATAGATGCCAGCTTTTTGTTTCTTTAATCAGTTACATGCTGTCAATTTAATATAAATTGCTTTTATACAGAGGATGTTTGTTTGCTTGTTTGTTCACTTTGAGGGAGTGTTGCATCAGTATATTGTATTGTACTTTGTCTGCTCCTTAGCTCTTTTTGAAAACCAATAAAAATCATTTAAAAAAAAGATGGAGAGTGACGTAGTTGGTTCTGAGACTAGGTTCCTAAATCTAAATAAAGGAAACTACGATGCTATGAGGCGCAAGTTGGTTATGATGGATTGAGGAAAGTTACTTAAAGGGATGACGGTGAATAGGCAATGGCAAATATTCAAAGAGCGCATGGGTAAACTGCAACAATTGTTCATTCCTGTCTGGTGCAAAAATAAAGCTGGGATAAATGGCCAAACCATGGCTTACCAGGGGAATTAGAGATAGTGTGAGATCCAAGGAAGATTCATACAAATTGGCTAGAAAAAACAGAAGACCTGAAGATTGGATGCAGTTTAGAATTCAGCAAAGGAAGACAAAGGATTGATCAAGAAGGGGAAAATAGAGTAGCAATGTAAGCTTGTGGGGAACATAAAAACTGTAAAAGCTTCTATAGGTATGTGAAAAGATTGGGAAAGATAAGTGTAGGCCCCTTACAGTCAGAAATAGGGGAATTTATAATGGGAGAATAAAGAAATGACTGACCAACTAAATTAATACTTTGGTCTGCCTTTACAAAGGAGAACACAAGTAACGTACAAAAAATGTTGGGGAACACAGGGTTTGATGAGAGGGAGGAACTGAAGGAAATCAGTATGGGTAGGAAAAAGGTGTTGGGGAAATTGATAGGATTGAACATAGAACATACAGTGCAGCAGGAGGCCATTTGCCCATCGGGTCTGCACCGACCCACTTAAGCCCTCGCTTCCACCCTATCCCAATAACCCCTCCTAACCTTTTTGATCACTAAGGGCAATTTATCATAGCCAATCCACCTAACCTGCACATCTTTGGACTGTGGGAGGAAACCGGAGCACCCGGAGGAAACCCACGCAGATACTGGGAGAACGTGCAGACTCCGCACAGACAGTGACCCAGCGGGAAATCGAACCTTGGACCCTGGCGCTGTGAAGCCACAATGCTATCCACTTATGCTACCGTGCTGCCAAATTGAAGGCCAAAAGATCTCCATGGCCTGACCATATACATCCCAGAGTGTAAAGGAAGTGGCCCTAGAAATAGTGGATGCGTTGGTGGTCATCTTCCAAGGTTCTATAGACTCTGGCACAGTTCCTACAGATTGGAGGGTAGCTAATGCAACCCCACTATTTTAAAAGGAAGGTAGAGAGAAAACGGGGAATTATAGACCAATCAGTCTGACGTTCGTAGTGGGAAAAATGCTTGAGTCCATTGTAAAAGATTTAATAACAGAGTATTTGGGAAACTGGCAGATTGGACAGAGACAGATTTACGAAACGGAAATCATGCTTGACAACCATAAAATCCCTACAGTGCAGAAGGAGGCCATTGAGTCTGCACCGACCCTTGAAAAGACAACCCTAACTCTGACCCTAACCCTAAAACCTCACCCTACAATCATAGAATCCATACAGTGCAGAAGGAGGCCATTTGGCGTATTGAGTCTGCACCGACCCTTGAAAAGACCACCCTATCAAGTCCAATCCATGTAACTCCTAACCTTTGGACACTTGGGGCCAATCCATCCAACGTGCACGTCTTTGGATGCGGAGGAAACCGGAACACCCGGAGAAAACCCATGAAGACACGGGTAGCATGTGCAAACTCCACATAGACAGTCACTTGAGGTCGGAAACAAACCCGAGCCCCTGGCGTTGTGAGGCAGCAGTGCTAACTACTGGAATTCATTTGATGTAACTAGTAGAGCTTATGATGTGGTTTATTTGGACTTTTAGAAGGCTTTCGACAAAGTCCAACATAAGAGATTAGCGCGTAAAATTAAAGTAAATGGGATTAGGTGTAGTGTATTGAGATGGACAGAAAACTGGTTGGCACACAGCAAACAAAGAGTAGGAATAAATGGATCTTTTTCCAAGTGGCAGGCAGTGACCAATGGGGTACCGTATAACGGATCAGTGCTAGAACTCCAGGTATTCATTTTTTTAAAAATATATTTTTATTGAAATATTTGTAAAATTTTATAACAAAAACAGAAAACGAACAATAAGCATTAAACATTAATAGTGCAAAAATAGATAATTCTCCGAACGGCTCTGTCTTCACAGACCATCGAAAATGACAAAAAACAACCCCCCCCTCGGAAAGCTGCTACTGCCGACATTTTAAATTACATTTCCCCAAGAAAGTCGACGAATGATTGCCACCTCCGGGAGTGCCCTAACATTGATCCTCTTAAGGCAAACTTTATTTTCTCGAGGTTAAGAAATCCAGCCATGTCACTAACCCAGGTTTCTATACACGGGGGTTTCGAGTCCCTCCACAACATGATCCGTCTCCGGACTACCAGGGAGGCAATGGCCGGAATGTCGGCCTCTTTCACTCCCTGAACACCCGGGTCTTCTGACACCTCAAAGATCGCCACCACTGGACTCGGCACCACCTGTGTTCCTAGCACCTTGGATACTGCCCTGGTAAACCCCTGCCAGAACCCTTCAAGCTTCGGGCATGCCCAAAACATATGGACATGGTTTGCTGGGCTCCCCGCACACCTCGCACATCTGTCTTCCACCCCAAAAAGCTTACTCATCCTCGCCGCCGTCATGTGTGCCCGGTGAACCACCTTAAACTGTATGAGACTGAGCCTGGCACATGACGAGGAGGAATTGACCCTACTTGGGGCTTCCGCCCACAGACCTGGATCTAACTCCTCCTCCCACCTGCCTTTAAGCTCCTCCACCGGGATTTCCTCCGCCTCCAACAGCTTTTGGTTGATATCTGACACCGTACCCTCCCCCACCCAGGTACTGGATGACTCCAGCTATTCGTAATGTATAAATTGTTTAGATGAGGGAGCTAAGTGTAATATCTCTAAATTTGCAGATGACACACATTTGGTTGGGAGGGTGAGCTGTGAGGAGGATGCAGCGATGCTTCAATGTGACTTGGACAAGTTGAGTGAGTGGGCAAATGAATGGCAGATGCAGTATAATGTGGAGAAATGTGAGATTATCCACTTTGATAGCAAAAAAAGCAACAGGAAGGCACATTATCTGAATGGCTATAGATTGAGAGAGGGGAGTGCACAACGAGTCCTAGTACATGAGTCGCTGAATGTAATCATGTAGGTTCAGCAGGCGGTGAAGAAGGCAAATGGTATGTTGGCGTTGATAGCAAGAGGATTCGAGTACAGGAGCAGGCATGTCTTGCTGCAATTATACAGGCATTGGTATATTGTGTGCAGTTTGGGCTCTGTCGGAAAAAGGAAGTCCTTGCTCTAGAGGGAGTGCAGAAAAGGTTTCCCAGACTGATTCCTGGGATGGCAAGATGGACATATGAGATGAGATTGCGTTGGTTAGGAGGGTTCGGATTATATTCACTGGAGTTTAGAAGAATCTCATAGGTACCTATAAGATTTGAACATGACTAGACAGGGTGGATGCAGGAAGGATGTTACTGAAGGTGGGGGGAGTCCAGAACCAAGCCGGGAATCAAACCTGGGACCCTGTTGCTGTGAAGCAACAATGCTAAACACTGTACTACCATGTCTCCCAGGGTTCATTCATTTAAAAAAAAAATTTAGAGTACCCAATTAATATTTTTCTCCAAATAAGGGACAATTTAGCGTGGCCAGTCATCCTAACCTACACATCTTTGGGTTGTGGGGGTGAAACCCACGCAGACATGGAGAGAGTGTGCAAACTCCACAGGACAGTGACCAGGGCCATGATTCTGGGTCCCCAGGTCCTCAGCGCTGCAGCCCCAGTGCTAACCACTGCGCCACGTGCCCCCCTACTGGGTTCATTGATTGTCCCAGCTTCCACCAGTCTCTTGGGCAGAAAGTTCCTGATCATTCCTACTCATCATAAAAACATTCTCATTCTCCCTGCATCCCTTGCCAGAACTTAAATCTGTGTCCCTTGGCCCTTGATCCATCAGCTAAAGGGACCAACCTTTCTTTGTCTACTTTATCTAAACCGGTCACAATCTTATACACCTCTATCAAATCTCCCCATAATCTCCATGCCCCAAAGAGTACAACTCCAGCTTCTCCAACTAAACCTTGTCTTGAAAATCTAATCAGCCCTGGAATCTCATCAGTTCTCTCTCAAGGAGAGACCAGGAATTAACACACTGCTCTGGTAGTGGCCTAACCAGAGCTTCATAAAAATTCTGCAGCAGTAACTTGTTCGGTTCAGTGACCTGTGCTTGATTTTAGAACTCCTCGCTGCTTCAGACACTGTTTACAATGTAGTTAATATGTCAACAATTTTACCTGAGAAAAGCATTTTAAAAACACCATAATCAGAACTCTTGTCACAGTTCATTGACCATGTGCTATAGGTTACGTAATTGATGTTGTTCCCAGCATTAGGTATCATGGTTCCTGCATTTAGGTTACAGTAGATAACAAAGTTAGTGACTTTCCTGTGTTGGGGGACGTTTCCTGATACTGGACTATGGTATAAATTATAGATGGCTCTGTAACTACATTTTTGCTCCTATATTACTTTTGAATAGTTCTGCTGAGACAAAGGTACTCATTGGCTTAGATGCCTGTTTAGAAGAGGCAATTTGTAGAAATTGATAGTGTATACACAATGCTTGTTAATATCAGAAAGGACACAAAATGGCTGTTAGCTATTTTCGCAATTCTAAAGACACAAAATGGCTGAACTAGCCACATTCTGAACAATAAGTTACAAACTGTATAAACTACCTTAGGAGAACCAGGCGTGGGTATGTATAGGGAGTATTTTAACAGCCGCTGATAACAGCTTCATAGAACAAGGAATGCAATGTATCCTTAGTAAGGTCAAGGTCCCCAACTGCTGACAGGACATATCCTTATGTTAGTCTTGAGTGACGTTTGCATGGTTAGGGAAGATTAAGACCACACCCACTTTAACCATATATGTGATAACTGGGATGCTAAGAAAATTGATTGACTGCATGTAATGAATTATGACGCGAATGTAGTTGATTGATTGTGACTTCCGGTGTGGGCCATGGAGTAAGTGGTCTCACACAAGGCAGCTCCTGCTCAAGGTTACAGAAAAGAGCTCTTTTTTTTTTAATCAATACAGGGTGGAATTTTGATGAAAAGATGTAGGTGAATGTTGGAGGAGTACTTTTCCCCAGGAATGGTATGTCTCTTGGTTACCAGACCCGGCAGAAACAGTGAAAGATTTGGCTGGAGCTGCAGTAAAGACAAAAGCCTCTTCCAGCATGCAGGCGGGGGAAGGGCGGGCTTAAAGGCTTCGAGCTGATTTGAGGGCCTTTATTAAAGCTGAATTCTAGCAGCAGAGGAAACAACTGTGAAAAGATCTCGCCAGGGCCATTGAAGAAGCGAGACTTCCGGTGGCGGCCATGGAGGAGTAGGTCGTGCATTCGGCAGCTCCCGTCTGGAACCGACTCTCTGACCTTTTTCGGGAGTTTTCACGGACTTTTTGGGGCAGAACACTGCCAAAAGGATTCCCTCTCTGTTGTATGGATAGCTGGACCAGAAGTGGCCGGGTGAATCGTTTAAGTCCCAGCAGACAGAAGCGTGCGGAGCAGGTGCCGATGCACGGCATGGCGGCTGGTATAGACCAGGGTCCATGGGCGCAGTGGACACAGGAGCAACAGGAGTTCCTTAGGGGCTGCTTTGCTGATCTTAAAAAGGACATGCTGGCCCCGATGAAGGCATCAATAGACCAATTGATCGCAACTCAGGCAACACAAGGGAAAGTGATTAAGGAGATGGAGAAAAAGCTGTCCGACCATGAGGATGAGTTGGTTGTATTGGCCCTTAAGGTGGAGGCGCAGGATGACCTCCACAAGGAGAGGCTGGAGGACCTAGAAAACAGGTCCAGGAGACAGAACTTGAGAATTGTGGGCCTCCCCGAAGGTGTGGAGGGGTCAGGTGCAGGAGCATTTGTGTCAAAGATGCTGGAGACGCTGATAGGGACGGGGGTATTCCCTCGACCTCTGGAGCTGGAAGGAAGGAAGCCCAAGGTGAATGAATCGCCGAGGGCCATGGTGGTGAGATTTCATCACTTCTCGGACTAGGCAAAAAAAGAACGGAGCAGCAGATGGGAGAACAGCGTGATACGCATCTACCAGGACCTGGGTGCGGAGCTGGCCAAGAGGTGTGCTGGATTCAACCGGATGAAGGCGACCCTCTTCAGGGAGGGGGTCCGGGTGGTGTTTGTGAACGTCTATGCTCTGAATTGGGATGATGTGGAATTTGAGACGCATGCTAGGCAAAATACCAGACTTAGAGTCACACCACCTGATCATGGGGGGAGACTTTAACACAGTCATCGACCCCGAGCTGGAGCGGTCGAAGTCCAGGACAGGGAAGTGACCAGCAGTGGCTAAGGAACTGAAGGGTTTTATGGAGCAGATGGGGGGGGGGGTTTGATCCCTGGAGGTTTGCGTGGCCGAGAGCGAAGGAGTTCTCTTTTTATCTCCAACATTCATAAGGTTTATTCTCTCATAGACTTCTTTGTCTTGAGCAGGGCGTTAATCCCAAAGGTGGCGGGGACAGAATACTCGGCAATCACAGTCTCGGACCATGCCCCGCACTGGGTGGACCTGCGGCCCAAGACTGGACACTGATCCACAAATGGAACCTGACCAGCCTGGTGGAGGAAGTTTTAAAAAAAAAAGAGGGGTCGGGGAGAAATCCTAGAATCCCCCAAAAGTTACTGCAGAGAACAAGAATCCAGAGGGGAGGAGTCCTCCCAAACCTGCGATATTACCACTGGGCTGTAACTGTGGAAAGGGTAAAGGAGTGGATAAAGAAGCTAAAAGCCGAGTGGATGCGAATGAAGGAGGGCTCCTGCATGGGGACCAACCTCTAGGCCCTGTCCACAGCTGCGCTCCCATCCACACCGAACACCCATCAACGAGCCCAGTGGTGATAGCCGCACTTCGGATTATTCGAAATGACCATTAAAGCCCAAATCTTCAACAACCACAGGTTCGGGCCAGCCATAATGGACGCCACCTTCAAAAGGTGGATACAGGACAGGGGGACGTTTACAGTTGGGGACTTCTACACAGACAACAGACTGACAACACTACAGGAACTAACATAAGTTTCAGCTGACAGGGGGAAACGAGCTAAGATGCATGCAGGTCACAAACCTCTTGCATAGGCAAACAAAATCATACATATGACCACTACAACAATCACTGTTAGAGGAGTTACTGGACGTGGACATCTTAGCGAGGGGGAACTGTGGCAAACTGTATGGGCGACTAATAGGAAGGGTAGGTATTACACTGGATGAGACGAGGGAAAAGTGGAAGGAAGACCTAGGGTTTGAAATAGGGTGGAGACTCTGGAGCGAAGCACTATACAGGGTCAACTCCATCTCCATGTGCGCAAGGCTAAGCCTAATGCAGTTGAAAGTGGTATACAGAGCCCACTTAACCAGAGCCTGTATGAGCAGTTCCTCCCGGAGGTGGAGGACAAATTAGAACAGTGCCAAGGAGGCACGGCCAACCATGCCCACATGTTCTGGTTTTGCCCCAGACTTGTCTGGTTCTGGACAGCCTTCTTTGAGGCAATGTCCAAGGTGGTGGGAATGAGGATGGAGCCATGCCCAAGAGTGGCAGTCTTCGGGGTATCAGAACAGCCAGATCTATTCATGGGAGGAGGGCTAAACCCCTAGCCTTTGCTTCCCTAATCACCCGCTGGAGAATCCTGCTCGGCTGGCGATCAGCAGCACCACCCAAAGCTGCAGACTGGCTGGCCAACCTATCGGAATTTCTCCAGTTGGCGAAAATTAAATTCGCCAACCGGGGGTCGGAAGAGGGCTTCCACAAAACATGGGAATCATTCACCAGTTGTTTGAAGACCTGTTTGTAGCCAACAGCCAATAAACCAGAGGAAGGAAAAGGAAAGCCACGTACAACAACAAACGCAAACAAAATTCGGGGGGGGGGGGGGAAATAAAGAGGCATAGAGCCCAACCATGTCCATCAAATAACATGATTCACGTTGTCACGCAGGGACAGGATATAAGAGCTGATGAGGGAAGCGGGCATGCCAGACGACCAGGAGGGGTGGATGGTCAGAAAGAGAAGGGGAAAGGGAGGCAGGGGACCCAGCTAGAAATAAACGCCTACTGGAGAAAATAAAAGAAGAAGCTGGATCCATTGTAAATAACAAAAGACAACTGATGTAAATAATGAAAGACGACCGATTGTAGCTATGTTTTTGTTTTCAATGTATGTTCATGCTTACCTTTGTTCTGTATGATATGAAAAATCCTTCATAAAAATATTCTTATAAAAATCATTGTCAGGGTCTCCATGTTGCTGACCTCGCAGGCTATTACCATGTTCCCTGTGAAAATCAAGGATGTAATGTTTGGGTCCTAGTTTATTTATTGACCACGACCTGTGAATATTTTGTGGCATTGCAAAGAATTTGGTTTTCTACTGAATGGATCATTTAGAGACTGCCTTTGACTCTTCCCAGAGCTCCTGGTTTTTAAAATTTAAGCTTTCAGATTCAAGTATCACATTATGAACAAAAACTATAGATTAGGAAGACTTGTCCAGTCAGCAATGAAGACAATGTGGGGGAAATCTTTTTCACACAACGTGTGGTTAAGGTCTGGAATGTAATGCCTGAGAATGTAGTGGGCCAGGTCCAATAAAGGCATTTAAAATGGAATTTGATTTATCTGAAAAGGAGGATTGTGCAGGGTTATAGGGAGAAGGTAGGGAAATGACAGTAGGTGAATTGCTCTTTCGACCACCAGCATAGATGCAATGGGCCAAATGGCTTCGTATTCTAACAATTCTATGATTATAAGTACTTGAACTTTTATCCAACCTCTTATTTGTTTTTCTCTTAGATTGCACAGCACACAAACAAAATGTGATGAAACCCACAAAGTTTATCGCCCAGAAACCTCCTTCACCAAGAATCTAATGGATATTGGTACTCGTCGAATCTTTTCTGAAGAGCATGATATATTGAGACAAAGTGTGAGAAGATTCTTTGAAGCCGAGGTGGTACCACATCACACACAGTATGTAGCCCGCTCAACTTTTGAGTAAAATAATTGTAAAAAATCGAACTAGTAAGATTAATTGTAATTCCCAGCTGCTATTCTCACCTAGCAGACATACCAACCCCACCATTTCATACATCAGGAGACAACCTTTTTCAAGAAATTTAAAAATAAAACTGAGTTGATATCTATTTCAAAATTAAACCAACGTGGATTGGAATTTGGTCTATAATCTCATTAGTTGCTTATCTAATCTAATCTTTGATTAAAATTCAGTTAGTTAATATTTATCTGCAATAATGTCTTGTTAATAGTAATCATAAAACTACTGGATTATTGAATGCCGTGGTTCATGAATGCCCTTCAGGGGAGAAATCTTTCCTGGCTGACCTAACCTGTACTCACAATGATGTGATTGACTGTTAACTGCTCTCCAAAATGGCCTAGCAAACCACTCGGTTGTATCAAACTGCTACAAAAAATTGAGTAAGAAGAAAAGAAGACAGATCATCTAGCGTTAACCTAGGCACCAGAAGAAGCAAAGTGCACACACCCTGTCCAGATCCTCTTGCAAAACTTTCCTCACTAACATCTGTAGACTTGTGTCAAAATTTGGAGAGCAGTTCCACAGATTAGTCCAGTAGCAGCCTGATTGAGTCATACTCAAATCATACCTTGTAGCCAATGTCCCAGACTTCCTCCATCACCATCCTTGGAAAGGACAGATCCACCAGAGATGACAGCACAGTGATGTACAGTCAGGAGGGAGTGAACCTGGGAGTCCTCAGCATTGATTCTGGACCACATCAAAACCTCTTGCTGCTTACTACCTGCCCACCTCTCTCAGTTGATGGAATCAGCTCAACTCACCAAGCTGACTGAGCCTTGAAGGACATAGCTGTTAGACTGGGCCTCTGAAAAGTGGTGAGAGAACCAACAAGAGGGAAACATCTGCCTCATTTCACCACATTGCTTGTTGCATGTGACAAGTCCGTTATTGGTAGTGTTAGAATCATATCTCTCAAGACCGAATTTTTCTTTTACCAAATGGAAGGACATGACATGATGTGGACATTTGGATGCTGACCTGGATTGTTTTAAAAAAGGTCATAAATTCACCTAGGAGACTTCCGGTGGCGACAATGGAGTGAGTGGTCGCACATTTGGCAGCTCTCGCTCATGGTGGTCTTTGTGTGGCTTTTAAGCCGGATTGTTGCAGGAAATATGTAGAGAAAGGGTGTAGAAGCAGGAACAGAAGAAAGGGACCCCCAGTTTATGGAGCTGCGGCCCAGAAGATAGCGGAAAAGAACAAACCAGGCGTTGGCGGCGAGTGTAGAGCGGACAACGTGCATGGGGATGGCGGATGAACAGGGTCGGACCCCGTCAGCTCAGTGGTCGATGGATCAGTTGGTGATCTTAAATGAGAAGTTCACCCAATAGCGGAAGGAGAATGCGGAGGACCTGGCTCGGGCGGTGGAATCGATCAAGGCAGTGGTTGACCGCGTGGAGACTTAACTGGCGGCCCAGGGACAGGCACTCCAGAGTTTGGAGGAGCTGGCAGGGGAGAATGAGGACCAGTCCACCTCGATGGCAGCAGAGATTAGAATGCTGCGTGACCAGCAGAAGAGGCTGCTGGAGAAAGTGGAGGACCTGGAGAACCATTCTCGGAGGCAGAACATCCGAATCGTGGGTCTGCCGGAGGGTATCGAAGGATCGGATGCTGGTGGGCATGTGGGGAAGATGTTGCAGAAGCTGCGTGGGGAAGGTGCGTTTGATCTACCACTGGAGGTGGATTGGGCGCATAGGGCACTGATGCGCAAGCCCCAGGGGTGATGCGCCGAGGGTGATGGTGGTGTGATTACATTGGTTCCTGAACAAAAAACACATTGAGATGGACCAGGCAGATGAGGCGATGTATGTGGGAGGATGTCGAGATCCGGGTGTATCAAGACCTGGGGGCAGAGGTCGCAAAGAGGAGGGTGAGCTTTAATAAGGTCAAGTCTGCCCTGTACAAAGAAGGCAGAAAGTTCGGGCTACTGTACCCGGCCCGCCTATGGATGACATATGGGGGCCGGGAGTGGTAATTTGGCTCGGAGGAGGAGGCAGCGGACCTCGTGAAGGAGAATAGACTGACATCATCAATGGATCAAAATGTATCAGCAAAAATAAAAGAAAAGGGAATAAACGGGAAGGACCCTTGCATACCTCTTCTCCCTCCCCCCACTTTTGAACTTCTTCATAAACGCAAATGATTATGATCTGTGTAAACAAAGCTTTGCTGATTGTCATAAACGTCAAATTGCTGAAAGGCTAGTAGTAAGGCTAAGGCTTCCGTTTCAATGGTAGAATGACAATAATCCAACTTAGTTTTAAAAAAAAAATCCCAGCGCGCCTCTCTTCGTCGTCTTGCAGTAGCATTGTCCTACCCCCAGGTCACTGACATCTGTAGCCATTTTAAATGACATGGAAAAGTCTGAGGTGGCCAGCACCGGTTTGACCACTTCAGTCTCCCAAACGCTACTTGCCGTTCTATGGACCACAGCACTTTTGCTTGTTCCTGCAACATGTCCAATATGCATTGCATCTCGGTCTCTAACAGAGCCAGTCGGATGTGGCTTTCGTGGTTCAGAGTTTCCTATGTCTAGACCATGATTGATTAATTAATTAATGGAGTCTTTCCCCCCCCCCCCCCCCCCCCCCCCCCCCCCCCCCCGGGTGTTTCCCGACAACTTTGTCTATACTCTTTCAGTATCTTTTCTATATCTGCCTCTTTCTCTCTGGTGTAATTCAGTCAGTCTTTTCTGATCATCCAATGAATATTTATCCAAATTATGAGGATCTTCTACAGTCAAACCACAAGTAATCAATGCTGAGGGAAATATTTGGTTCATTTTTAATTACTAAACATTCTTCATTTGTCATATCATTTGGAAAGATACAGCTTAATCCAGGATAGTCAGCACGGATTTATGAAGGGTAAGTCTTGCCTCACAAGTTTGATTGTATTCTTTGAGGAGGTAACTAAGTACGTAGATGAAGGTAGAGCAGTTGATGTCGTATACATGGATTTTAGTAAGGCGTTTGATAAGGTGCCCCATGGTCGGCTCATGCAGAAAGTAAGGAGGCATGGCATAGAGGGAAATTTGGCCGATTTGGATCAGTAACTGGCTATCACATAGAAGACAAAGGGTGGTAGTAGATGGTAAATTTTCATCCTGGAGCCCAGTCACCAGCGGTGTACCATAGGGATCAGTCCTGGGTCCTCTGCTATTTGTGATTTTTTATTAATGACTTGGATGATGGAATTGAAGGTTGGGTTAGTAAATTTGCTGATGACACATAGATTGGTGGAGAAGTGGATAATGTGGAGGGCTGTTGTAGGCTGCAAAGAGACATTGATAGGTTGCAGAGCTGGGCTGAAAAGGGGCTGATTTAGCTCACTGGGTTAAATCGCTGGCTTTTAAAGCAGACCAAGCAGGCCAGCAGCACGGCTCGATTCCCGTATCAACCTCCCCAGACAGGCGCCGGAATGTGGCAACTAGGGGCTTTTCACAGTAACTTCATTGAAGCCTACTCGTGACAATAAGCGATTTTCATTTTTCATTTTCAAGTGGCAGATGGAGTTTAACCCTGATAAGTGTGAGGTGATTCATTTTGGTAGGACAAATTTGAATGCGGATTACATGGTTAACGGCAGGGTTCTGAAGAATGTGGAGGAACAGAGAGATCTCTGAGTTCATGTCCATAGATCTCTGAAAGTTGCCACCCAAGTGGATAGAGCCGTGAAGAAAGCCTATGCGGCCCACCAAGTCATTAAAAAAAAAATTTTTTTTAATAAAATTTTTTTTAAAAGGTTAATGGGGGATGGCTGGCTGGCTGTTGGGTTACTTACTGGTATAGGGTGGATACGTTGACTTGAGTAGGGTGATCATTGTTCGGCACAACATCGAGGGCCGAAGGGCCCGTTCTGTGCTGTACTGTTCTATGTTCTATGTTCTACATGAGGCGCCCAGAATCATAACCGGGTGAAGTAATTATTTTACTTAATATACTATGCGGCCCTTTAAAATTGTGAATTTCTGAATGTGGCCCTTGCACGGAAAAGTTTGCCCACCCCTGCTATAGTGTGTCAGCATTTACTAATGGGGGGATTGAGTTTAAGAGCCGTGAGGTTATACTGCAACTGTACAAGACCTTGGTTAGACCACATTTGGAGTATTGTGTGCAGTTCTGGTCACCTCGTTATAGGAGGGATGTGGAAGCATTGGAAAGGGTGCAAAGGAGGTTTACCTGGATGCTGCCTGGATTGGTGGGTGGGTCTCATGAGGTAGATTGAGGGAGCTAGGGCTTTTCTCTTTGGAGCGAAGGAGGATGAGAGGTGACTTAATTGAGGTGTATAAGATGATGAGTGGGATAGATAGAGTGGACGTTCAGCGACTTTTTCTTCGGGTGGGTGTAGCTGTTACAAGGGGGCATAACTATAAGGTTCATGGTGGAAGATATAGTAGGGATGTCAGAGGTAGGTTCTTTACTCAGGAAGTGGTTGGGGTGTGGAACGCACTCCCAGCTATGGTATTGGAGTCGGACACTTTAGGAACTTTCAAGCGGTTATTGGATAGGCATATGGAGTGTACTAGAATGATTGGGACTAGGTTGATTTGATCTTAGTTTCAGACTAGTTCAGCACAATATCGTGGGCTGAAGGGCCTGTACTGTGCTGTACAGTTCTATGTTCTATGTTCTAACCCCTCCAGCTTTACATTCTCTCTTTGTCTTCATATCATTACTTTCAGTGACAAGTAAAGTTGAGGGTTCAGTCCTCTTGAGTTGATTTGGCTGTATGTGTTTTACAGCTTTTACCTCTTTAAAAAAAATAAAAAAATTTAGAGTACCCAATTTTTTTTTCCAATGAAGGGGCAATTTAATGTGGCCAATTCACCTACTCCTCACGTCCTTTTGGGTTGTGGGGGTGAGACCTATGCAGAGACGGGGAGAATGTGCAAACTGAGAGCAGCGCAGTGGTTACCACTGCTGCCTCACGGCGCAGAGGTTCCAGGTTCGATTCCGGCACTGGCTGACTGTCCGTGTGGAATTTGCACATTCTCCATGTGTTTGGGTGGATTTTGCCCCCACAACCCAAAGATGTGCAGGCTAGGTGGATTGGCCATGTTAAATTGCCCCTTCATTGGAAAAAATGAATTGGGTACTCTAAATTTATAAACAAAAAAAAGAGTGTGCAAACTTCACCCAGACAGTGACCCAGGGCTGGTATTGAACCCGAGTCCTCAGCGCTGTGATGCAGCGGTGCTAACCACTGCACCACCATGCCGCCCAGGCTTTTACCACCTCATCGGAGTTTTCGTAATCACATGCCTTATCTCCATTTAGTAAAATGCACTGACATCAATTTGAGCTTTCCAGATTTCAACTGTTTCTGACTTACAGAATCAGAGATTGGTATGCTATTGGCTCCTTGAATAGCGTTATATTAGTGTGCCTGCTAATATCATCTGGAAATAAATTTGGGAATTTTATGATGTATGCTGATTAGTGCAGTGATTCTCAAATGGACTTGCAGACCCCCATGAATCCACAGAGACTTTCCAGGGTGTCTCTGAAGAAAATATAAAAGTGCATTCGTGGGCAGCCAGAGGCTGGGAAGCAGATGCAAAATATGCCCCTCTCATGTGCAGTTTTGGAATGGGCTGACCCTCTTACATATGAGGGGAGTGTGTCTGGAGGAACATGAAGGTGAAAGTAAACCGTCACTTCGTTGCGAAAGTCCTGGAACTACTTATGGGGCAGCAGGGTAGCATGGTGGTTAGCATAAATGCTTCACAGCTCCAGGGTCCCAGGTTCGATTCCCGGCTGGGTCACTGTCTGTGTGGAGTCTGCACGTCCTCCCCCTGTGTGCGTGGGTTTCCTCCGGGTGCTCCGGTTTCCTCCCACAGTCCAAAGATGTGCGGGTTAGGTGGATTGGCCATGCTAAATTGCCCGTAGTGTCCTAATAAAAGTAAGGTTAAGGGGGGGGTTGTTGGGTTACGGGTATAGGGTGGATTCGTGGGTTTGAGTAGGGTGATCATGGCTCGGCACAACATTGAGGGCCGAAGGGCCTGTTCTGTGCTGTACTGTTCTATGTTCTATGTTCTATGTACCTGTCTCTGGGCTTGCTGTTAATTGAAATAAACTGTTGTCCATTTTATTAATTCTGAAAGACCTCTGTTAATTGTCTCTAAAATTAAATGAGAAGATTTATTGTGGAAATACATAAGTCGACGAGTCTTTCTTTCTTGTTCTTTTACAGATGGCAAAATAAGGGATGAAAAGTCAAAAGATACTTAATTTTTCATTGTGTGGTATTTGAAAATTGTAACTGCCTGTGGGTTTGTGCATTCTTTGGAGCGCAGATTAAAAATGTTTGGAATGCCTGAGCCAACCTGTAAACAAGTTCAGGCTTCTGTTTCAAGTTTTGTCCTGTTGATCGCAACAGATCTCTGTGGAAGTGTTATAAAGTTCAGAGCATGGTGGTCTGTCTGCACTGAAAATGGAGGGAAGATTATGAAATGTCAAATATCTTTGCCATGAAATAGGAAACATATTTATTATAAAATATGTTCAAATATGGACATTCAGAGGTATGCTTTCTGCTGCTACCTCCCAAGAAGGCTGCTATTAAAGCGGGTGGGAAATGGAGTCAATAGTGCCACGAGCAGCAGCTAACCGTTTTGGTGCTTTTCTGAGCATTTCAATCTGTCGAAAGAATTTTCATTATGGCCTGTTGTTTTTATTAATACTGATTAAACTATTTTTGCCATGTTCCTGGTCTTGACTTGAGGTGGTACTTAATGGATCTCTGGGCTAGGCATGCAATTGCAGTATATATTTAATTGCATTACTACGGGAGAGCAAACCGAGCAAGGGGCTCAAACTTCGCAGTGTGCTGTGATTTGCACCTTTGGGGACCTCAAGCCGAAAAGAAGCTATTGGTTGTCTCAGGTTGTCATGGAAAGTAGATGGCTTTGAACCACTTGCTGAATAAATGGTGGTGGGTCTCATTTACTAGCAGCTGGTATATCCCTTGCTCTCAGTGCAAGTAGGGATGAGTCACTATTGGTCATGGAGCCCTATTTGGCCATGTCTAGTTATTGACCTTGGTTTGCTGGAAACACTTTTACTTTTGAATATGGAGGCGATGGGTTCAAGGCACACTCTACAGATCAGGGCATCTAATATGAGCTGGCATTCATGGAGTACTGAGGGAGTGCATCACTGTTGGATGTGGCACTTTGGAGTGAGATATTAAACTTCAGTGTTGGATGGGCACGAAAGATCAGATGGTACTATTTGAAGAAGAGCTGGGAAATTCTCCCAGTGTCCTGTCCAATATCTATCCCTCACCCAACACCATGAAAAAAAAGTTAGTTAGCCATCTATCTCATTGCTGTCTGTTGGACTTTTCTGTGTAGAAATTGACTTCTGTAGTTCCCTATATTGCAACAGTCATAGCATTTTTTTTTTAAATTTAGTGCCCAATTCTTTTTTTTACGGGGCAATTTAGTGTGGCCAATCCACCTACCCTGCACTTCTTTTGGGTTGTGGGGTTGTTGCGTTCTGTTGTCTTGACCTTGCAATGATTCATACAGAACTGCTGATTACTTAGAATGATCGATTAGTTAACACGTGGAAGGATAACATTCAGAATGCTATAGACTAAGTTGCTCTGGAACTATCCGATGTGCGACTGTCCATGAGTACGCCTTACTATCAACTGCCAATAGCCGGATGTCACATGACTGATGTCTGCACCGCCTGCTGATGGGAGGTCACATTGCTGAGTGTATGCAATATTATTCACAGGCATATCACCACAGGGATGAGACCCGCGGAGAATGGTAAACCCACGGTAAACTCCACAGGGCCAGGATCGAACCTGGGCCCTAGCAATGCTGGCCACTGTGCTGCCCACAATAATCACAACATTTTAAAAGTACTTCATTGATCGTGAAAGGTATTGAGATCTTCAGAAGTTGTGAAAGATGTATAGATACAAATTCATTCTTCCGGTTTCTAAAAAAAACACCAAATCCCTCTACTGTCTAGTCAAAAGCAGCCTTGATATTATGTTTGTGTTTTTTGAAGCACAGAAGGAGGCTATTCTGCCCATCATGCCTGCACCAGCTCCCAAAAAAGCTACCCAGCTAGTCCGATTCTCCAGCCCTATCTCCATAGCCCTCTAAATTAATCACTTTCAAATATAAATCCAGCTCTCTTTTGAAACCTCTTATGGAATCCACCTCCATCACTCTCAGGCAATGCATTCCAAATCCCAACAACTCTGAGGAAAGAAATTTCTCCTCATCTCACTCATAGCTCTCTTGCTGACAATCTTAAAATTGTGACCCCCTAGTCACAACTGACCAACTAGTGGAAACAGAATAACCTCCTTTATCCTGTCAAAATTGTTCATAATTTTGAACACCTCAATAAGGTCACCTCTTAATCGTTTCTGCTCCAAGGAGAACAAGCCCAATTCATCCCTAACCTAGCCACGCTGCTTAGTCCCCTCCACCAATTGTGAAAAAAAGGACACCAGTGGAAATGGGGCACCCCGCACCAGAAGATATTCCAAGAGGTCAAGCTGAGAAGCTGCTGACACTCCTCGACCCAGAAAAAACACTTCTCTTAACATGTTGCACTTCTGATGGCGTGGGGTGATCTCGCACACCGGATGCCCGACGGGTTGCAGCGGCCAATAGCTTTCGCGTCTTGCACACTCGCCGATGCTGAGTGGAACTAAGCCCAAATCGAAAAGGAGGGCATGGCTCTCATGATTGACATGCAGAAGTTCCACAAGAACGTCCACGACCATGAATTCATGGTCTTTAAGGACCACATGCCTCGGCTTGAGCTGTACAAAGAGGATTGAGTGATTTCCCCCAATCGCGTCCGCTGGTTCCAGTGGTGGGCTTTAGACATAGCGGTGTATGAGTATACACTGGAACACCACCCAGGTCATGTGGATTCTGCATGCCGATACATTGAGCTACCTGGCCTCTCCACGAGGCTGCCGGCATCCACCTGGCTGCAGAGTAATAATGGCCCTCCACTTAATGGACTCTTTGCCGGTCACAGCAGCTCGTATTAAACAATGGACCCAGACAGATCCACATTCTAGTAAATTTCCTCTCCACACTCTCTGGGGCTTTAACATCTTTCTTTAAGTAAAGTGCCCAGAACTGACACAATACTCCAAATGTGGTATGACCAATGATTTGTAGAGGTATAGCATAACTTCCTTGCTTTACGCCTCTGTTTATAAACCCAGGGAACCAAAAAGCCGCCTTAACAACTGTTACAACATGCCTGACCACCTTGAACCTCGAGGTTCAATTATGCACTTGAACCCCGAGGTCCCTCTGCTTCTGTACTCCCCTCAAAGTTGTACCGTTGAGCCTATATTTTCTCCCCACGTTTCTTCTACTAAAATTCATTACCTCACATTTTGTTGTATTGAAGTTCATCTGCCAGGTGCCTGCCCACAGGGGCTGTTTAGCACAGAGCTAAATCGCTGGCTTTGAAAGCAGACAAAGGCAAGCCAGCAGCACAGTTCGATTCCCGTACCAGCCTCCCCGAACAGGCGCTGGAATGTGGCAACTAGAGGCTTTTCACAGTAACTTAATTTGAAGCCTACTTGTGACAATAAGCGATTTTCATTTCATTTGGCCAACTTGACGCCGCACAGTGTCATCCTCACAATTCACTATTCTCCCTAGCTTAGTATTATCTGAAAATTTAGAGATTGTGCCCTCAACACCCCTTCTAAATCATTTATATGTATCAGAAAAGCAAGAGTCTCAACATGGAGCACTGGAGAACACCACTTCAACTTGTCTCCAGTCTGAAAAATGCCCATCTATACATTCTCTCTGTTTCCTATCTCTTAGTCAACTTCTAATCCATGCTGCTAAGGCCCCATCAATCCCAAACATTTTTAATTTGCGAACCAACCTGCCATGTGGCACTGTATCAAATTCTTTCCGAAAGTGCAAATATTACAACATCCTTCATCCTACACTACATTCATCCACTGCCTGCGTCACCTCATCAAAGAACTCTATTAAATTTGCCAGACATGACCTGCCCTTGACAAAGCCATGTTGACTGTCTAGTATTAACTTATTTTTCTGCATATTTATCTCATCCCGTATTATGGTCTCCATCAGTTTTCAAACTATTGATGTCAAGCTGACAGGTCTGTAGTTTCCTGGGTTATCCTTTGCCCCTTTCTTAAACAACGGCATCACATTTGCAATCCCCCAGTCTCCTGGCACTAATTCTGTGTTCAGAGGCCTGAAAATTTTCTGTCTTCTGTCTTACTTCTCTCAGCAATCTAAGATGCATCTCATCCGGGGCAGGCAACTTCTTTACCTGGAGTGCTGCCAGCCTTTTTAGCATCTCTTCTTTTATCTATCGCAATACTACTCCGCCCAAGCCAGTATCGACCACTGACTAAAGGTATCTTCTATGGAAACACGCACAGTTAGAGTTTCTGTTCGGTTTTGTTCTAAACTGGTGCAAAGCACTGTCGAATTTGAAGCACCAGTTGCAGTCGGCGCAAAAAGCCTTTGTGCTGGTTTGAAAATCACTGCGCTGAAGTCAGCATGCTCTGTTCACACCCTCTGAAATAGTACTGAGTTTTTATTATTGGTACCATCAGTGGGCTTTCAAGGAGGCTAATAAAACTGAGGTTTTTAGGCACAAAGACACTAATAGGCATAAAAAATAATTTCTCAGAAACTGAGGATTTTACACCAATGGTTCTGTATAGCTTTTTAATGTCATTTTTAGTTATCTAAACTCAGGTTGCTCACAGGTGGTAGACCAGACACCTAACATGTTTTTCTTGAATAATAAACCCATTTTCAACAGCGTTAATAAAACTCCACCAGGTTGCCACTCCTAAATATATCAAGAAATATATTTTCAAGTAATAAAAAAAAACATTTATGTTTGAATATGCTGCCTGTTTCTGTTGATTCATGGACAATTTTAAATTTGTGATTATGGGAATGTGTTTGGCCAGTTGCTTGAATTGAAAATTTACTAGCACAATTTTGAGCACAGTTTGGACCCAAAGTGGACCATCTACTTCATGGTAATTACAAGAACTGCCACTAACTTGCTGACCATCAAATTTGTCTTGTCATCCACTGCCTTGTAAGTGACATCCTCATGAGGGAAACCGGGTATGATGTTTTTGCTATAATTTTCTCAGTGCGTGATCTGGAATTTGCAATGTCAAAATCTGTTTTCACACCTTTCTGCATTTTGTTAAGAGAGAGCTTTATAAAAACTGGTTTAGAATAGAATTTACAGGCAGCACGGTGCCACAGTGGTTAGCATAGCTGCCTCACGGCGCCGAGGTCCCAGGTTCAATCCCGCCTCTAGGTCACTGTCCGTGTGGAGTTTGCACGTTCTCCCCATGTTTGTGTGGGTTTCGCCCTCACAACCCAAAGATGTGCAGGGGAGGTGGATCGACCATGCTAAATGGCCCCTTAATTGGAAAAAATGAATTGGATATTCAAAATTTAAGAAAAAAAAAGAATTTATAGTGCAGAAGGAGGCCATTCGGCCCATCAAGTCTGCACCAGCCCATGGAAGGATCACCCTACCTAAGCCCACACTTCCACCCTATTCCCGTAACCCAGTTACCCCATCTAACCTTCACCGCTCCAGGGTCCCAGGTTCGATTCCCGGCTTGGGTCACTGTCTGTGCGGAGTCTCCACGTTCTCCCCGTGTCTGCGTCGGTTTCCTCTGGGTGCTCCGGTTTCCTCCCACAGTCCAAAGATGTGCAGGTTAGGTGGATTGGCCATGCTAAATTGCCCTTAGTGTCCAAAAGGTGGGGTGGGGTTACTGGGTTACGGGAATTGGGTGGAGGCCTGGGCTTGGGTAGGGTGCTCTTTCCAAGGGCCGTGCAGACTCGATGGGCGAATGGCCTCTTTCTGCACTGTAAATTCTATGAAAATCTTTTGTGCATGGGATTACGGGCAGTGACTTGATGAATAGAAAGCTGGTTAGCAGACGTGAAGCAAAACGTTGGAATAAATGGGCCTTTTTCTGATAGGCAGACAGTGACTAGTGGGGTACCACAGGGATCTGTGTTAGGACCCCAACTGTTCATATTATGCATTAATGATTTGGATGAGGGAAGTAAATATATTATCTCCAAATTTGCAGATGATACAAAGTTGCGGGGGGGGGGGGGGGTGAGCTGTGAGGAGGATGCAGAGATGCTTTAGTGGGATTTGGACGGACTGAGTGAGTGGGCAATGCATGGCAGATGCAGAATTATATGGATAAATGTGAGGTTATCCACTTTGGTAGCAAAAATAGGAAGACAGATTATTATTTGAATGGGTGTAAATTGAGAGAAGTGGATACTCAGCGAGATCTAGGTGTCATCATGCATCAGTCACTGAAAGTAAGCGCGCAGGTACACCAGACAGTAAAGAAGGCAAATGGTACGTTGGCCTTCATAGTGAGAGGATCTGAGTATAGGAATAGAGATGTTTTACAGCAATTGTATAGGGCATAGGTGAGTTTTGTTATCCTTGTCTGAGGAATGATATTGTTGCTATGGAGGGTGTGCAGTGAAGATTTACCAGGCTGATTCCTGGGATGGCGGGGCTGTCATATGACCAGAGACTAAATCGGTTAGGGTTATATTCATTGGAGTTCAGAAGAGTTAAAGGAAATCTCATAGAAACTTACAAAATTTGAACAGAATTTCATAGGGTACATTCAGAAAGAATGATCCTGATTGTAGGGGAGTCCAGAACTAGGGGTCACAGTTTGAGGATAAAGGATAAACCTTTTTGGACTGAGGTGAGGAGAAATTTCTTCACCCAGAGAGTGGTGAATCTGTGGAATTTTCTGCCATAGAAAGTAGTTGAGGCCAAAACGTTGTGTAATTTCATGATCGAATTAGACATCGCTCTTGGGGCTAAAGGGATCAAGGGGTATGGGGGAGAAGGTGGAATTAGGGTGTTGAACTGATGATCAGCTGTGACCATAATGAATGGCGGAGCAGGCTCGAAGGACCGAATGGCCTCCGCCTGCTTCTATTTTCAATGTTCCGATGTAAGCATATGCTAGATTTCGTGAAGGTGGCTGGTTCCATTTCCGAAAAGACAATGGTAAATCTCATGTATATTGTATCACAATCCACTGTTTTGAGCCTCTTTTTTAATATTAGTGTTGACTTGTCTGCACCTTTTTTTTTCTCATCTCATCCATAGTTTTTGGGTTGGTATGACCCACGTTGCTAATGATGTTATGACATCTAACCATGGCCTGAAATGAGTATCCAGATGTCTAAGTTTGGATAAGGACCCTTTCCTGAATCTGGTTTTAAGTGCAGCTGATGTGTTGTGGCCCCAGATTGTGTTTTTGGAGTAGGATTAACATTGTTAAATGCTACATATACCAAGCTGTTGGAAATGTGAAAATGTCAGTTGGGGCAACAGGTTTTCTGGTGTCAACGCTGAGACGAAAGTGATGAAATATGACTGAGCAGGAAACATACCGTTTCATGTGGAATTCCATAAAACTGAAAATGGGGAAATCATTGACCAGAAAACGGAAGTACAAAGATCTATTTACATCAAACAAATGCTGTAAACACCCTCTTGGTTTGGCACTACCATTTGAAATGCAGTAAATTATCATTTTTATTGTTCCAGATGGGAAAAAGATGGCCAAGTGAGCAGAGACGTCTGGGAAAAGGCTGGACAGCAGGGCCTTTTAGGAGTCAATACACCTGAGGAGCATGGTGGGCTCGGTGGTGATATACTTTCTGCTGCTGTCGTTTGGGAGGAACAGTGAGTGCAATACATAGCTGAAATGTTGCATGTGCAATGGTGGTTCAGAATACATAAATATTTGTAAATATCTACCTTTTAAAATTATGGGTACCAATTTCACTCTGGAAATTATTGGACTAAACTTGAGTTTGTGTACTAGTTTATTCCTGTGGTCTCCACATGAATATTTCTGTATCTTTATACTATAGAATTCAATTCAATGCCTATGCAACCGTACTAAAATTAACAATGCACCTTGATGGGCAGTGAGATTTGTTCTGATTTCTCTAACAAAGTCTGCACAGAAGCAATGGACCTTCTAAGGTTCTAATGGTAAATCTGATTCCCAAGTATGCTGAAGCCAAGGTCACCTCCCAGAGGTGCACAACCTAAGCTTCAGACTGGATGCAACTTAGCCACCAATCTTCAAAAAGTTCCCAGCTGTTCTATTAGAGGGCCTTGGAGCCTTTACTGTTAGGAAAGACCCCACACCAACATTGAAATTGAATCACAGGAATAGTGATTATTTTCTGGAATTCCATGGACCACCTGCAGAAGGAATCATTTGATGTGGCATGCACATGCAATGGATACGTGAATGTACGACGGTTACATTGTGCATTTATATGGGTGGCACAGTAGCACAGTGATTAGTACTGTTGCTTCACAGCGCCAGGGGCCTGGGTTTGATTTCTGGCTCGGGTCACTGTCTGTGTGGAGTCTGCACGTCCTCCCCGTGTCTGCGTGGGTTTCTGCCGGGTGCTCCAGGTTCCTCCCACAATTCCCGAAAGGCGTGCTTGTTAGGTGAATTGGGCATTCTGAATTCTCCCTCAGTGTACCCGAACAGGCGACGGAATGTGGCGACTAGGGGATTTTCACAGTAACTTAATTGTAGTGTTAATTTAAACCTACTTGTGACACTAATAAAGATTATTATTATGTGGTGCAAAATTATGTCCGATCTTAATGTGAGACATTTTAACTGAGAGAATTTTGGCATTATCCATTCATCAAATGTATAGCAGTTCAAGGAGAGAGATCCCAAGTATGTATTCTTCTCGAATGGATGTACAAAATGCCATGGCACTATTTTGAAGAGTAGAGAAATATCTTCAGTGTCCCGGCCAATATTTATTCAATCAACATTACGCAATCATGAAAGATTGCTGTGTGCAAATTTACTGCCGCATTTCCTACAGTGACTAGACTTTTTAAAGTACTTTGTTGATAAAATAATTTGAGCTATCTAATGGCTGTGAAAGGTGCAATATAGTCTTTTTCTTAAAGGGTGGCTCCAGTGCAAATTTGTAAACTTATCTTGTTTTTTTAATTTAGAAAAGCGACTGTATCCTACTTACAGGTTTTCCCCTTGCTGAAAATATTGCATACAGTCTCAAGGGTGTTTGCAGCCCTTCAGTACTTCACCCAGATTTGCATTCAGAGCTAAATCCAATTCTCTTTTCATCTGGCATCTGTACTTGTGCACTTTTTTTCGCAGGAATTACTCTATAACAATCAGGAGGGGAAAGTCAGTCTGAGTTTTTCAGACTTCAGTCCATGGCATTGAGGCCACATGAGGATTTTTCAACATCCAAATTAAATCTCAGAACTTCTGGTCAGTTAGCTTGTGCTAGTCTTGCTACTGTCGTTATGTAAGTCATCAAAGGAGTGATACTTCAAGAGTGATACTTTAAGTATTTTGTTCATGTAGTGATAATGATGGCCTTTCAGGCAGTACTGTCTTGGAAAGTTACTGAGCCTCACGGTGTGAACAAATTGAAATTATACACCACACACTTAGAATAATATCTGACTTTATTACCATATTTTAATCAATCTCTCTCTCTCTCTCAGAGCTGGGAGGTGTGACTCCTTTAAAGCTCTATTCTAATTATAAAAAGAATTGGTCAGTGAAAGCAGGTCAGTGAATATCTGTGAAGAGAGAAGCCGAGTTAAAGGTTTGGACAATGCAGTGATCACATCAGCATCTACTGGTTCAAGATGAAATATTGAAAACCAACCAGAGCAAAGGCGAAGTGCTTTAATTCTACTTCTTTCTAACCATTAGTTTTTTAAAATCCTTTGCTTGAGACTTAATTGACAAACAGCCACTTGTGGTGATGCGAGTTGTTCACTGAGACACTTTAGGTTATATTGTTGACCTAAAATTTGTATGCATCATGCCTGACCAACCATATCATTCTACAATGTCTCTTGATTATCTTAAAAAATACCTCGGCTTTGCAACTGGATTCAGCTCATCAAGGACTAGACCTTATTGGCATGAGTTGACCAGTAATGGGTGGAGAGTAAAAGCAGATACTGTATAATGATCTAAATAATGGTGCTTTATATGTAACCTCAGGGTCTTGGTGCTGTACAAACATTCTCCCACCAGCTGCTACTTATTATGTGACCGAATTCACAACCGAAAAGCAGCTGATAAAATAAAATCTATTAATCTTATTTTTTTTAAATTGAAGCCACAATATACTTTTGCTTCTGACCACTGCAATTTTTCAATAATTAGAAAAAGACAAGCAGAATTGCAAGTACAGAATTGAAGGCTTGACCAAAAGCCATGGCCATCCCTTGAGGTGCCTCTTTGGTTATTCATACAATAATGACAGCAACTTGCATTTCTGTAACATATTTAACTTGTAAAACATGCCAAGATGTTTCACAGGAGCAAAATGAGCGAACGTTTGATATTGTGACACAAACAATATTAGGACACTTTTTAAAAAAAAAAAAAAAAAATGTGGAGTACCCAATTCATTTTTTCCAATTAAGGGGCAATTTTGCGTGGCCAATCCACCTATCTTGCATTTCTTTCGGTTGTGGGGGCGAAACCCACGCAAACACTGGGAGAATGTGCAAACTCGACACGGACAGTGACCCGGGATCGAACCTGAGAGTTCGGCGCTATGAGTCAGCAGTGCTAACCACTGCACCACCGTGCTTCCCACGATATTAGGACAGTTGACTAAAAACTTGGCAAAAGAGCTAGGTTTTACAGGAGCATTTTTAAAGGAGAGAAGAGACAGAGAGGTTTATAGATGGAATTTCAGAGCTTTGGGTCCAGGCAGCTAAAGGCAAGACTACCAGTGGTGGGGTGATGAAAATTGGGCATGGGCAAGATGAAGAGTTGCAGGACAGGAGGGTATTTTAAAAATTAATTCATGGGATCATAGAATCGTAGAATTTACAGTGCAGAAGGAGACCATTTGGCCCATCGAGTCTGCACCGGCTCTTAGAAAGAGCACCATACTTAAGCTCACGCCTTCACCCTATCCCCGTAACCCAGTAACCTCAACTCACCTTTTTGGACACTAAGGGCAATTTATCATGGCCAATCCGCCTAACCTGCACATCCTTGAACTGTGGGAGGAAACTGGAGCACCCATAGGAAACCCACGCAGACACGGGGAGAACGTGCAGACTCCGCACAGACAGTGATCCAAGCCGGGAATTAAACCCTTGAGATCTGAAGCAACTGTGCTAAACACTGTGCTACCGTGTTGCCCTCCCCGATATGGGCATCGTTGGCTAGGCCAACATGTATTGCCCATCCCCGAGGACATTAAGAGTCAGCCACATTGCTGTGGATTACATGTAGGCCAGACCAGGTAAGGACGACAGATTTCCTTCCCTAAAGGACTCTCGTGAACCAGATGGGTTTTTACAGTTATTGACAGTGGTTTCATCGTCATCATTGGACCTTTAGTTCCAGATTTTTATTGAATTAAAGTGTCACAATCTGCCATGGGTGGGATTGGAACCTGGAACATTAAAGCATCAATTTGGATCCCTGGATGACTAAACTAGCAACAATACTGCTCCACCGCTGCTTCCCCTTATATGCCACTGCCTAGGACAGGATGAGGTGCGGCAACGAGGGGTTTGAACTTATGGGCAGCAAAATGGCAGTGGTTGGCACTCCTGCCTCACAGAACCAGAGGCCCAGGGTTCAATTCCGTCCTTGAGTGATCGTCTGTGTGGAGTTTGCACATTTCCCCGTGTCTCCGTGGGTTTCTTCCGTGGGTTTCTTCCGGGTGCTCCAGTTTCCTCCCACAGTCCAAAGATGTGCAGGTTAGATGGATTGACCATGCTAAATTACCCATTCGTGTCTAAAGATGTGTAGGTTAGGCTAAAGGGTTATTGGGATAAGATGGGGGAATGGGCTTGGGTAGAATGCTCTTTCAGCGGGTTGCTCAGACTCGAGGGGCTGAATTACCTCCTTTTGCACTGTAGGGATTCTATGATTCTGTGAACTCGGGGATGAAATTTTTAAAATCGAAGTATTGCGAGTCTGGAGTCCGTGTAGGTCAATAAGTACAGGGCACAGGATGTGTGTTATAATGTGGGAAAAAGAGCTTTAAATTAACTTAAGTAAATGGATGGTGGAAAGTTGGAGGACAATCAAAAACGCAATGGAATTGTCGATCCTGGACGTAGCAATAGTATGGATGACAGTTTCAGCAGCAGATGACCATCTGAAAAAAGCATCACTGCCTCAGTTAATTAATCGACTGTCATCACAACTGGGCTGCAGGGCAGTACGGTGAATGTACAGCATGAAAATAAGTTCAACCCTGATGTATACTGTAATGGACGATAAAATGGAACCCAAGTGAAATTATGAAATAAATGGCATGCTAAACAGAAGTAGTTTCTGTTAAACTTCCTGTTTTATTTAAAATTGCTAATGCAGTGGATTTTGACAGGGGAGCTTTTCTTAAAGGGATTGTGTATCAGACGTTTAGCACAATGGTGCCATAAGATTTCTTTCTGATCTGTACTCCTTTTGAATGTGCTCCACACTGGGACCAAGGCTTCATTAAATTGTGCTATGGAATTGTAATATTGGATGAATGAAACTCCCTGACATTCAAAAGGGTGGTCGGAGACTGGGAATAAAAGCATAGGTGCACACAAAGAATAACAATAGGAAATTCTTGCTCTTTTGCAACAGTGAAAGTGTAGTTAAAAAGATGAAAATTGTTTCAAACAGGATTGAAACCAGGAATGAGGCCAAGATTGGTAATGCAGTTACTGTATGATCCTTGGCCAGACCTTTGGTCATGGGGGGGGGGGGGGGGAAATCCTGCTCGGGATCAATAGAATTTTCTTTAAAATAGACTTTTGAGATTCAAGACATTTACTAAATGAATAAAGCCACAAGATTCCACGGGTTTGGAACAAACAGAAATAGAAGTTCAGAAAGATAAAATAATTTACAATATCTGTCTTATATTCATGGTAAGTATGAAGTAAATGAACAGACAATGTTTGGTGAAGCACACCACATTACACAATAAATAACAGATGTGACCAAAACCAATTCCATGGATTTTCAACAACCCATCCAGGCATTTGTCACATTGGGCCAGCCAATCTCACTGAAATTTCATCATCTCATGAAAGTTTCCAATCTCCACATCTGAAGATCTCATCTTGGAATGCTCTCCAAATGTTGCTTCCGCTTGGATGGTTTCAATCTCGCCTTCCATGATTATTTTCTCCTTGATCAGTCAGGTTTCACCTTCCAAGCACAATTTCAGATCTTTGGCTGTGCCAAGCAAAGTGCCACTGCTTCAAATAGGTAGCTTTGCCCCAGCAGCCTGCAGCACGGAGTCACCGACCGCGGCAACCTTCTTGGATCTTTGGGCTTGTTGCATGCCAACTTCACTTAAAATCTTTCTTTAATTTGGAGCTTATATCTGTTCTCCTTTATTTTAACCTGACTTAACAGGACTTAATTTTTGTCCCCTGTCTTTTATCCCTTGCATACGACTTCTTTTTGTGACCTCTTCCTGCCTTCCACCGTGGTTGGTCTCCCTGTCCACCTCCCTGCGACATTTAGAAATAATAGCGCTCCGTATCAGGACATCTGACCTGCCTTTTTTGCATTGTTCTTCCTTTTCCTGCGCAGGAACGGTCCTCAGCTTGGGGAATATAAAATGTTAGTACTGTGCATGCCAGAAATCATAGTTCCCAACCTCCAAACTAAAGAAGGCGAGTTCAAATTTCATCATTTACAATCTCCTTAGGGAACCCTTGAAGAAAGTAAAGAATAGGGATAGCCAAAATGGAATTTAAACTTGGATGTAACTGTGGATAAAGTCCTAGACTTGAAATAAGTAAATCTCCAAGGACCATATTGTATTTACCCCAGGATACTGGGGAACATGGGAAGAGCGACAGACAACCATGTATGTGTGGCTCAAAATGAATGACTAAATAGACCCGGGCAACCACTGAATGAAGTGTTGGTCGGCATTATTTGATCAAGTCCTTGATAGGGCTTTATTTCCACTTTTTTGGGGCCAACCAGTAAAATAATGGGGTTGCTCCTCCAGGAGTAAATCTGAGGGTGACCTCTATGGGTATCCTAATAAACAATAACCAACATGAATACAAAAGAAAATGATTGACTTTTTAAAAAAGAAATTTGTAACATGAATACAAAAGAAAATGATTGACTTTTTTAAAAAGAAATTTGTCTGGAGGGTTGATTTCGAAAGCATTTGACTATGTTTCACAGAAATGGTTCCTGGGTAAATTTAAAGCAGTGGGGACTTGGGGTAAGGTGAGGGAATAAATGAGAAATTAGTGCAAGGATGTTAATTATGTATTAATTGTGTTTGGTTGTATGTATTTATGCTCCTGTAAATAGAAACCAACTGCAACAGGTTAGGTTGTAGATCTGTAATGCGTAATTCTGTAAATAAAAGCCTATATGTTTGGCTCTAGTTCTATCCTTCACCGTCAGGCTTTATAGATTAGAATGTGGAAGCAGAGAATGAGTGTCTGTATCGGTGAAGGTTTAGATATTAAGCAAAGTAGATCTGGCATAACGGTAAGTCAACAATCCTATTTAGAGAGTGGGTCTCCCATCCTGGTTAGCCTAGCTAGGTTTTTAAATATTTATTCTTTTATGGAATGTGGATGTTGCAATACTGGCACTGTTGCTAATCCTGAATTGCCCTTAAATTGAGTGGCTTGCTATGCCATTTCAGAGGGCAATTAAGAGTCAACCACATTGCTGTGGATCTAGAGCAGGGGTGGGCAAACTTTTCCGTGCAAGGGCCACATTCAGAAATTCACAATTTTAAAGGGCCGCATAGTATATTAAGTAAAATAATTAATATTTTAAATAGCCAAAACAAAAGGTCTTTAAAGAAAAAAAAGCACTTTTATTTGAAAAACAAAGTAACTCAGTAAGTAACAGAACATTGTCAATGAGAATGATGCATCTGACTGCAGTAATTTACCAGTTTGTTGAAATCAGGTGTCAAGTTGCTTGTGCTGATCCTTAATACTGACAGAAGCACAGCCTAGCCGAGTCAACGATAAAAACGCGCGTAGTGGGGTGGATGAGTGGGGCTGCCTTATTGGTCGGTTTAGTTGGGTGTGCGACCAATAGGAGTCCAGGTTACAAACAATAATAAGGCTTATTGTTTGTAACCTGGACTCCTATTGGTCGCACACCCAACTAAACCGACCAATGACACAGCCCCACTCATCCACCCCACTACGCGCGTTTTAATGCGGCCCGCCAATGAGGTGCCCGGAATCATAACCGGCATTTTTGAAAAGCCGCCGGGGAAAAGCCGCTGAAGTAAATGCGCTTATTGAATAAGCGCATTTACTTCAGCGGCTTTTCCCCGGCGGCTTTTCAAAAATGCCGGTTATGATTCCGGGCACCTCATTGGCGGGCCGCATAAAACCCTTTGTCGGGCCGTAGTTTGCCCACCCCTGATCTAGAGTCACATATAAGCCAAACCCAGGTAAGGATGGCAGATTTCTTTCCCTAAAGGATATTAGTGAACCAGATGTTTTTTTACAAAAATCAATGATGCTTTCATGGTCACCATTATTGAGGCTAGCTTTCAATTTTTTGTTAATTGATTTTAAATTCCACCAGCTACTATGGTGGTATTTGAACCCATGTCCACAGAGCATTAGCCTTGACCTCTGCATGGATGTTGGCTATGCCACTATCTCCCCATCACAGAAACATGATGTTATAAATGGATGGAAAGACAATGGCGCAAAGCTTGATTGATCAATTGAACTGATTGGACTCTCAGACTAGATCAGATACTAGTTTTTAAGTGCTGAAATTAAGAGTTAAAATGAAACCTGGCAAATAAAACATTAAGAAAATTAAGGATGGATAAATGTGTAGTTAAAGTTCCCTTCCTTGGGTGAACTAAAGAGCATGAAGGTAGTCATGTTTAGCGATGGTAAGTTTTTCTAATCTATTGCTACTGATTTTGTAATATTTCTTGAGGGTGAGAATGGGAAAAAAAGCTTGGTATGCTAAAACAATGTGTTATTTCAATAAGTGTACTTTGTCACTCATTGGCCCTTGTGAAGGGAGTGAGATGAAACTGGAAGAATGAAAAATGCTTAGCAGAATTTTGGTAGAGTGAGACTTCATACCCTGTTTATTTTCTTATTTTCCTTGCCTTTCACCTCAAACATTTTGCAATAATCAATCATCTAAAAGGTGTTTGTTTTTAAATGTATGATTGGGAAGGATTATGGAAATAAAGGAAGCAAAACCTAAATATCACCATAACTCTGAGGCATTAAACCAGAACAGCAGGTGGTGCTATCTGATATCAGACAAATTAACTGTTTTCGACTTTGATTCTCACTTAGTGTCATTGGACAACTGTAGTTAATTCAAAACTATAATTGAGCCGAATTCTAGTTAAGCATCTACAAACCAAGTTATTGTAAATGGTTACTCTTCTAGAGTGAGGCTTAATATCCTGTTTATTAAATTATTTTCCTTGGCTTTCACCTCAAACATTTTGGGCCGCAAGCTCCTTGGATTCCATAAGACCATAAGACATAGGAGTGGAAGTAAGGCCATTCGGCCCATCGAGTCCACTCCGCCATTCAATCATGGCTGATGTGCATTTCAACTCCACCTACCAGCATGCTCCCCGTAGCCCTTAATTCCTCGCGACATCAAGAATTTATCTATCTCTGCCTTGAAGCCATTTAACGTCCCATTATTCCAAGTTGATAATGGGGTAGTGAAGGCATTAGGGCATCTTAGACCCCGATGAACAGTGGGACTGATGTTCTATACTCGATCAATGAGATTTAAGGATGGAGAAACAATTATAAGAACAATGGAGAAAGAATTAGGGTGACTTAGAGTCAAATTTGGTATTAAAAGAGGAACAAAAAGAGGGCAGGAATGATTGTGTTAAAAAAGCTAGAAAAGAGACCAAGGAAAATTTTAAAGAAAATAAAAATGTAAATGTTCAATTTTGAAAACTTTCAAGTACAATTTATTGCGAGTCTTATACCAACTGTGCTACTCTATTAATAAATACACTGGGCCATTAATGAAGTATTTAAAAAAAATTTGAATGAATAATAGAGGTCTAATAGAAATTAGAGTTGACCAAATGTCAAAATCTGCAATAGGAAGAAAGATTTGTACCTAGCCTCCAAATAATATTTATGTTGTGATGTAAAATACTCGTAGAATTTAGCAGGGGTCCTACTTGGTATGTTTGTTTGTAGCAAGGTAGATTCTCTTAGACGTGTTTTACCATTTATAGGCCTTCTTCCCTGGGCTGCCAGCAAAGCTGTGGCTTAAACATTGCTGGAAGATAACTGCATATAAATATTTATATAGCAATGATAAAACCTGCTTTACATCAGTGAGTACAATAGATGCTCTATTATAATTTTGAATTAATAGTGTTAACAGTGACAGTGGATTTGCAAGTATGCAGGATCACTTGCCCAACAGGCTAATCTCTAAAAATCTAGGCACATCTAATTAAATGAGTAGGGCCAGTTAGGGTTTTTTTAAAAGTTGCAATTCCACTGGGAATGTTGGATCTTTGAACTTGTGCAGATGTTTCCTCAATATTTGATGGCAGCACTGATAAGATTATTTATAATTAGAGCAAAAGTTTCATTAGGCAATGTCAAGTAAATCAATTCTGTACTGTCTCCTTCCGAAAGTGTCGTCCTTCTCCAGGTGCCAAGCGCTCTGAGGGCGTTGCCAACCGTGGACTTCTATTGGGTTGGTCCATGATTATGCTTGGCAATGTACTGCAGTGGTTTGCCATTGCCTTCTGCAGAATGGCTGACCAGGAAATGCTCCTGTTCTTACTCTAAGACACCCAAGACTATTTTAACATAGTCTATTAGGAAGCAACAGTTTAGATATGATGCATTAACTAATTAGGCAAAAAATGTGTACAACCTATGGCAGTTGAGTTTTTTTTACCAATCACAGAGGGCAGACAGATGGTTGGCACAGTGTGTTGATCTCAGAATCTTGTGCTAGTTGAAGGATTAGGGAACATTTGTCCCAATCTCCTCCTGCTCCTCGTCTATCTGAAGAAGGTGGCTGCTGATGAGGATTATTACCTCTCCAGATCCTGCCCCTATGCCTGAGCACTTGTTAATATACCCTTCTTCTGGGGGCTATTTGCTTAGCCACTATCAATCATCGATTCAAAACTTTCTGACCAGTGTATACAGGACAGGTACTCCAACTGTCAGGGTGGTTACCACTTCCCCTGTTCGTCACCCTGTTCTAGGTTGGCTTTTTAGTTTGCTACATATTGAGGATCATATCCTGGTCCTTTCTAAACACTTGCATAGGTAAGGAGGCACACAAGACGCTATCTTACCAGCTTAGGGATGTCAGCATTGCAGCCTGAACTAAGTGATCATGCTATTTCCAAAGACTGTTCAGAAATTGTTACCTTTTTAGAAAGCTTTCTCGTTACGTTTATGAGAAGGTTAAACAAGGCAGAAAATACCAGTTTATTCGGAGCCCTAATTTCTTACAATACCGCCTGCTGTCAAGCGTATTGGGAGGGTTTATAGGCTGATAATCAACCTGTTAGGCCACGTTATGAACATACCTTCTCTGGCCAGCGATCAAGTCCTGAAATGCGACTTGAACCCAGAGTTTCTATCCGAGAAGTAGTGGATCCTAGCACTGAACCACAGGACCATCCCTCCTAAAGTATGGTGTCCAGAACTAACAATACTCCAGCTCAGGTGAAGTTCATGTTTTATGTAGATTTAGCACAGCTGCCTGTTTTTTGTCATCACTGTCATTTTGACATTTCATCTGTCATTTACCCACCATTCCACCAGCCGGTATCTGCGTCACAGTACACCACACTTCCAATCTCCCTAATCAATTTACTGAATGACCCCCAAATGGAGAAATTACCAACAAGGTCAATTTAGCTTTAAATAGTTGATATAATAAAGAAAAGTCTTACTTAACCGCAAGTATTTGGATCACACATACCTCCCTCTCGCCCGGCCCCCTCCTCCACCATATCTTCAGCCCCAGCCCAAATGTGGCACTGCTTAGCGACACAGCTCGACAATTTGCTGATATCTATTCACATGGTAGGTCAGGAGTTGTATCTGACGACAACTTTCACTTTCAGGTTTCATGGGTATGATTGCTACAAATCCCCACTCCTTCGGGCTTTGATAAACCTGATGGTGTAGTTTTCCAGACCAGTTGGTGTAGTTTTCAGTCGACCAACCAACAACACTCCGGTTCCTGGTTTGGCCAGTTCTGGGAAAGCACACAGCTTTTTAGTGTTTCTGAGCTATTCACACAGCCCTCCAGGCTTTGAACCTTTTCAGCCAGTATCTCCAAAACTCCTGTCTCCTTTTCTGCCAAACGTAAAACTGACCTCTTGTTGAGAATGATTGGCTTCTTCTCACAGGGGTTCTCTGTGTTCTTCTGTCTGTCTGCTTTTTGTTTGTGCCTGTACACTGATCATCTTCACCATCCAGCTCCTCTACTTCTAGCTCCCTTTTGTATCTGCACCTCTCCTTTTTTCTGACCACATGGATTCTTTCTTCCTTTCTGTTGGTGCCACTGCTTCCAAGTCAAGAGTTGCCAGGTCACATGGGCCAGTATTTATTATTCTTCTCTATATAATTGATAAACTCTTCAAAGTCCTCATGTGGCTTTGCATCAGGCAGGGAGTGTATATCCTGTGATGCACAAAGTATCGCGATTGTGTTGGATAGTTTGGATACAACAGAGAGCTATTTGTCCACCATTGTTCGTATTTTTGATCTATGTTTCTGTCTAGTACTGTATCCTAACTTTGAAGCAACAACATCTGGCTGCACAGCACATTTGACTTATTAACCTTCCGAGCTTGGCAATATTCAGTCAAACCATGCACTCGGAATGAACATTGTGAATAATCTGATTTAAAATGTTGTGAATTTTAACTTTTGTAGTGTGCTTTTTAACACTTGTGTGGCTGCTATAAGAATTCAACAGATTTTGTTTTGTACGTGTCTGTGGTTGTAACTGAGAACCAGAGAGACCGGCTGGTGCGCCTGACAATGAGAGACACCAGCTGGTGTGCCTGACAATGAGAGACACCAGCTGGTGTGCCTGACAATGAGAGACACCAGCTGGTGTGCCTGACAATGAGAGAGAACGGCTGGTGTGCCTGACAATAAGAGACACCAGCTGGTGTGCCTGACAATGAGAGACACCGGCTGGTGTGCCTGACAATGAGAGAGAACGGCTGGTGTGCCTGACAATGAGAGAGAACGGCTGGTGTCCCTGACAATGAGAGAGAACGGCTGGTGTCCCTGACAATGAGAGAGAACGGCTGGTGTGCCTGACAACGAGAGAGAACGGCTGGTGTGCCTGACAACGAGAGAGAACGGCTGGTGTGCCTGACAATGAGAGAGAACGGCTGGTGTGCCTGACAACCAGAGAGAGACCGGTTGGTGCGTCTGACGAGGGAGAGACTGGCTGGTGTGCCTGACAATGGGAGAGACTGGCTGATGTGCCTGACAACGGTGGAGACTGGCTGGTGTGCCTGACAACGGGAGATACTGGCTGGTGTGCCTGACAATGGGAGAGACTGGCTGGTGTGCCTGACAATGGGAGAGACTGGCTGGTGTGCCTGACAACGGGAGATACCTGCAGATGTGCCTGACAACAAGGGAGACCAGTTGGTGTGCTGGGCAACAAGAGCGACCGTCTAGTGTGTCTAGGAATGAGGGAAGGGATGGTCAGGGAATGAGAGGACAGATGGTATGTCTGCCAACGAGAGAGACCAGCAGATGTGCCTGACAATGAGAGAACAGGAATGAGAGAACAGATGGTCAGGCAATGAGAAAACGGATGGTGCGTCTGGGAATGAGGGAACATATGGTGTGTCTGGGAATGAGAGAGCGGACATGTGTCTGGCAATGAGAAAGCGGACGGTGTGTCTGGCAATGAGAGAGCGAACGGTGTGTCTGGCAATGAGAGAGCGGACGGTGTGTCTGGGAATGAGAGAGCGCGGCTGATGCATCTGGGAGTGAGAGAGATTCAATGGTGCGTCTGTGAATGAGCACGTATGGGAAGGAGAGAGAACGGATGGTGCACCAAGGATGGAGCGAACAGATGGGGCATCTGGGAACGAGGGAGAACGGATGGTGCATCTGGGAACAAGGGAGAATTGGCGGTACACATGGAAACAAGGGGGAGAGGGTGGTGTGCCTGGGATCGAGGGAGAACGGGCAATGCGTCTGGGAAGGTTGGAGAACAGGCGGTGTGTCCGGGGACCAGGGAGAACAGGCGGTGCACCTGGCGACGAGGGAGAACGGGCAATGAGTCTGGGAAGGTTGGGGAACAGGCGGTGTGTCTGGGAACGAGGGAGAACAGGCGGTGTGTCTGGGGACGAGGGAAAACAGGCGGTGTCTGGGGACGAGGGAGAACAGGCGGTGTGTCCAGGGACGAGGGAGAACGGGCAATGCGTCTGGGAAGGTTGGAGAACAGGCGGAGTGTCTGGGGTCGAGGGAGAACAGGCGGTGTGTCTGGGAATGAGGGAAAACAGGCGGTGTCTGGGGACGATGGAGAACAGACGGTGTGTCTGGGGACGATGGAGAACAGGCGGTGTGTCTGGGGACGAGGGAGAACAGGTGGTGTGTCCGGGAACGAGGGAAAGTGGACGGTGTGTCTGGGAATGAGAGTGAACAGAGGGTGTGCCTGGGAACGAGAGCGAACAGATGGTGCGTCTGGGAACGAGAGTGAACAGACGGGTTTGCCTGGGAACGAGAGCGAACAGACGGTGTGCTTGGAAACGAGAGCGAACAGACGGTGTGTCTGGGAACGAGGGAGAACAGGCGGTAATCTGGGAACGAGGGAGAACAGGCGGTGCGTCTGGGAACGAGGGAGAACAGGCGGTAATCTGGAAACGAGGGAGAACAGGCGGTAATCTGGGGGCGAGGTAGAACAGGCGGTGTGTCTGGGGGCGAGGGAGAACAGGCGGTGTGTCTGGGGATGAGGGAGAACAGGCGGTAACCTGGGGACGAGGGAGAACAGACGGTGTGTCTGGGGATGAGGGAGAGCAGGCGGTGTGTCTGGCGTTAAGGGAGAACAGGTGGTGTGTCCGGGAACGAGGGAAAGTGGACGGTGTGTCTGGGAATGAGAGTGAACAGAGGGTGTGCCTGGGAACGAAAGTGAACAGGCAGTGTGCCTGGGAACGAGAGCGAACAGACGGTGTGCCTGGGAACGAGAGCGAACAGACGGTGTGCCTGGGAACGAGAGCGAGCAGATGGTGCGTCTGGGAACGAGAGCGAGCAGATGGTGCGTCTGGGAACGAGAGTGAACAGACGGTGTGTCCGGGGTCGAGGGAGAACAGGCGGTGTGTCCGGGGTCGAGGGAGAACAGGCGGCGTGTCCGGGGACGAGGGAGAATAGGCGGTGTGTCTGGGGACGAGGGAGAACAGGCGGTAATCTGGGGACGAGGGAGAACATGCGGTGTGTCTGGGGTAAAGGGAGAACAGGCGGTGTGTCTGGGGTCGAGAGAGAACAGGCGGTGTGTCTGGGGTCGAGAGAGAACAGGCGGTGTGTCTGGGGTCGAGCGAGAACAGGCGGTGTGTCTGGGGTCGAGGGAGAACAGGCGGTGTGTCGGGGGTCATGGGAGAACAGGCGGTGTGTCCGGGGAAGAGGGAGAACAGGCGGTGTGTCTGGGGTCAAGGGAGAACAGGCGGTGTGTCTGGGGTCAAGGGAGAACAGGCGGTGTGTCCGGGGAAGAGGGAGAACGGGCGGTATGTCTGGGGACAAGGGAGAACAGGCGGTAATCTGGGAACGAGGGAGAACAGGCGGTGTGTGTTTAGGAACGAGAGCGAACGGACGGTGTGCTTGGGAACGAGAGCAAACAGACGGTGCGCTTGGGAACGAGATCGAACAGATGGTGCGTCTGGGAACGAGAGTGAACAGAGGGTGTGCGTGGGAACGAGAGCGAACTGACGGTAGTGCCTGGGAACGAGAGTGAGCAGAGGGTGTGCCTGGGAACGAGAGCAAACAGACGGTGTGCTTGGGAACGAGAGCGAACAGATGGTGCGTCTGGGAACGAGAGTGAACAGACAGTGTGTCTGGGGTTGAGGGAGAACAGGCGGTGTGTGTCTGGGAATGAGAGAGAACAGGCGGTGTGTCTGGGGTCGAGGGAGAACAGGCGGTGTGTCTGGGGACGAGGGAGAACAGGCGGTAATCTGGGAACGAGGGAGAACAGGCGGTGTGTGTGGGGACAAGAGGGAACATGTGGTGTGTCTGGGGTTGAGGGAGAACAGGCGGTGTGTGTCTGGGAATGAGAGAGAACAGGCGGTGTTTCTGGGAACGAGGGAGAACAGGCGGTGTGTCCGGGGACAAGGGAGAACAAGCGGTGTGTCCGGGGACGAGGGAGAACAGGCGGTGTGTGTCTGGGGACGGGAGAGAACAGGCGGTGTGTATGGGGACGAGGGAGAACAGGCGGTAATCTGGGAACGAGAGCAAACAGACGGTGTGTCTGGGGTTGAGGGAGAACAGGCGGTGTGTGTCTGGGAATGAGAGAGAACAGGCGGTGTGTCTGGGGTCGAGGGAGAACAGGCGGTGTGTCTGGGGACAAGAGGGAACATGTGGTGTGTCTGGGGTTGAGGGAGAACAGGCGGTGTGTGTCTGGGAATGAGAGAGAACAGGCGGTGTGTCTGGGGTCGAGGGAGAACAGGCGGTGTGTCTGGGGACAAGAGGGAACATGTGGTGTGTCTGGGGTTGAGGGAGAACAGGCGGTGTGTGTCTGGGAATGAGAGAGAACAGGCGGTGTTTCTGGGAACAAGGGAGAACAGGCGGTGTGTCTGGGGACGAGGGAGAACAGGAGGTGTCCGGGGACAAGGGAGAACAAGCGGTGTGTCCGGGGAAGAGGGAGAACAGGCGGTGTGTCTGGGAACGAGGGAGAACAGGCGGTGTGTGTCTGGGGACGGGAGAGAACAGGCGGTGTATATGGGGACGAGGGAGAACAGGCGGTAATCTGGGAACGAGGGAGAACAGGTGGTGTGTGTCTGGGGACGGGAGAGAACAGGCGGTGTGTGACTGGGGACGGGAGAGAACAGGCGGCGTGTCTGTAGTCGAGGGAGAACAGGCGGTGTGTCTGGGGTCGAGGGAGAACAGGCGGTGTGTCCGGGGACGAGGGAGAACAGACGGTGTGTCGGGGAACGAGGAAAAGTGGACAGTGTGTCTGGGAATGAGAGTGAACAGATGGTGTGCCTGGGAACGAGAGTGAACAGACAGGTGTGCCTGGGAACGAGAGCGAACAGACGGTGTGCCTGGGAACGAGAGCGAACAGACGGGTGTGCCTGGGAACGAGAGCCAACAGACGGGTGTGCCTGGGAACGAGAGCAAACAGACGGGTGTGCCTGGGAACGAGAGCGAACAGACGGTGTGCCTGGGAACGAGAGCAAACAGACGGTGTGCCTGGGAACGAGAGCAAACAGACGGGTGTGCCTGGGAACGAGAGCGAACAGACGGGTGTGCCTGGGAACGAGAGCGAACAGACGGGTGCGCTTGGGAACGAGAGCGAACAGACGGTGCGCTTGGGAACGAGAGCGAACAGACGGTGCGCTTGGGAACGAGAGCGAACAGATGGTGCGTCTGGGAACGAGAGTGAACAGACAGTGTGTCTGGGGACGAGGGAGAACAGGCAGTGTGTCCGGGGACGAGGGAGAACAGGCGGTGTGTCCGGGGACGAGGGAGAACAGGCGGTGTGTCCGGGGACGAGGGAGAACAGGCGGTGTGTCCGGGGATGAGGGAGAACAGGCGGTGTGTCTGGAAATGAGGGAGAACTGGCGGTGTGCCCGGGGACGAGGGAGAACAGGCGGCGTGTCTGTGAACGAGGGAAACTGGACGGTGTGTCTGGGAATGAGAGCGAACAGACGGTGTGCCTGGGAACGAGAGCGAACAGACGGTGCGTCTGGGAACGAGAGTGAACAGACTGTGTTCCTGGGAATGAGAACGAACAGACGGTGTGTCTGGGAACGAGCGAGAACGGATTATGTGTCCGGGAACGAGAGGAATGGATGCTTTTCCCAGACTTGCATCAAAGTAAAACAAAGGCTGACCAAATAAACCAGCAGATTATTTTAAAATGCACATCTGTTGCATCATTTTATTTGAAAATTTGTTCAAATTACATTTGTTTATTTGTAAACTCTATCTTCCTAAGCATTTTCAACATACTATTCTTATTTCCAGGATGTATGTGAACTGTACTGGACCCGGTTTCAGTTTGCATTCAGACATTGTCATGCCGTACATTACTCATTATGGTTCCAAAGACCAGATTGAACGTTACATTCCTCGAATGGTTTCTGGAAAGTGCATTGGTGCTATTGCAATGACTGAACCCGGTGCTGGCAGGTAAGGGAGATTGAATAAAGTTATCAATCCTTTTGAAATATATTAGAGTCTGTCTCTAGATCAAAATTATTGCTCTACTTAAGTAAACTAGATATAAACCTTCCCTACAGGTTTTCCCCCTTTACCCTTGGTGAGCTGACTTTTATTGGGGTAATGTTCCCAATTGCTAGCAATTCTCCACCTCCAGGTCCAAATGGCCCATTTTGATTAGTTGACACATTTTACCACAAAAACCACTGAATGGAGTTCAGAGAACCAAACCTTGGCTCAGAATAACACAAACTCTTTAAGTTTAGAAGTTTGTAGGTCCGCATGGCTTTGCTTTCAACACTGACAAATGTTGAAGTTTTCAAGTTGAAACTACAGGCAGATAAAGTTCCTTAAACTTTTCGGCAGCTAGGGAATCTCAGTTCAATCACAAATTGAAAAGGCCTGTGTCCTGGGGAAACTTCCTTTTGTGTTTCCCATGGTGGAATGTCCAATTTTAGGAATTTGCAGGAAATCAGAGGAGACACCCTTATGTTTGAGCAATCTTGCACATTGCAGCACTCTTCAATCCATAGGATTTAATTTGTTTAGTGGCGTGGCTGCAACTTAGATTGAAGCTTCGCTGTTGTACTCTTCTTTCAAGTTCAAGTGGAGCATGCTCTTCTATCACAAACATGAATTTAGAATACAAATATTGGAGGTTGAATTATGCGTTTATTTGCGTCCTTTCTATTTGTATTTACTCCCTGCTGTGAGGCTAGCCTTTTGACTTCACGCGGCTGCTTAGTTTGAATGAATCTTTTGATGCCATGCATAATGGTTACGTATGTAATTGGAAGCTGCAGCCGAACCTACAGTGGGTCATGAGAAGTTTTTATTTTCTAATTTTTAACTGTCAGATCCTGTGACATCTTGGTGGTTCATCGCTCATTGTCGATGAGCAACCCTCTGCTGCCTTTCCAAATTACTGTTAATGTGTAAGCCTCGAGGATGTCACAGGGAATGATCTTGTCTTCACTCAGCATTCACAAATGGATTTTACAGCAGTGTCCTTGTTTATTAATTAGGATTTGGAACGCTATCTCATTTCCCCTGCCCCTTCCCGGTGGTCAATAATTCCCCCTCTCCGCTCTGCCATTTGCGAACCCGGAAGCAATGTCATAGGATCAACCATTTTCTGTTGTTTTATCAATCACAACCTTCCAGCAACCTTGGTGCGAGTTGGCGGGGAGCTGTGGAAGACAGAAGCTGAAGAGCACATATAAATAAAGACCAGAGTTTGCAGTACGGCCTTTGTTGCTGCGAGTTGGAGCGGAGACAGTCCAAAGCGAAGGCACACTTATAAATAAAGACCGGGGATTGCCGTGCGGCCTAACCTGCTGGGAGTTCGAGTGGAGGTGTCAGAGACAACCAGGAGCTGAGGAGCACCTATAAATAAAGACCAGGATTGCCTTGCGGTCTACATTGCTGGGAGTTGGAGGGGAAACAGGTGCTGTGGAGAACCTATAAATATGTTATACATATGGGTTATTTTAGTTGTGAGCAATGTCTCCTAAAGAAGGGACTCACGTGACGTGTGACATCATTGGCTACTTTGCGGCCTTTTGTCATTAGTCTGGTACCAACCCTTGTACAGTGAAGACCTATTTAATAAACCTCTGTTGATTTTACATTGAAGCCATGTACATCAGCAGTCTATTTCTTTTGTACTGTTAGTCCAAAGATACAACAGTTTACAAAAAGAAATTTGGTGATGAGGAACGGATCAGAAAAAAAATCTTTTTCAGAAGGAAGAGAAAATGCCAAGTTTGAACATCGATGTACAGTAGTTGATTGCTTCAACAGATCAGTCGATGAACCAGATTAACAGAATGTCAGAAATTGCACCTGGCATTGAAACTGCTAAGGTTTTTGAGGCAAAAGGTCAAAGGAAGGGCCTGTACTGATTTTGAACTGCACTCCGAGGAGTTCAGGCTGCAGAGCTAACCACGTGCAGCACAGGAAGACACTAAGGTAGAGCGGGGCAGAGAACAAAAGATTCTCACAGCTTGTGATGAGAGTTAAAGTGGTTAGACATTGGCAATTCAACTTTATTTAACTAAACCATTAAGGAAAGTTGGGAGACCATTCCAATATATGGTTCAAAATAGTGGGAAACGTTGGTGCAATGGGCTCATTTGATGAAGACTCAGAGAACTGGAAATCATTCTCAAAGATTCCATTATTATATCTTGTCAATAAGATTTCAGAAGATATTAAGGTCCCTGTATTACAATTGGAAGCAAAACTCTCAATTTGATAAGAAGCTTGGCTCAACCAACAAACCCGAGGATAGGATGTATCAAGACTGGTTAATATATTAGAAGACCGTTATGCAGCAACGCCGTTGGTTATTGTGGAGAAGGAATCAGTTAGAAGGGGAAAATATTGTGCAGTTTGTTGCAACCCTCAAGTGACTTGCAGCAGAGATTTGTGAATTTGCAACCTGTTAGACGACACAATTAGATATCGGTTGATGTGTGGTTTGAAAAATTAGACCATTCAGAGAAGATTATGAACAAACAAAATCTAGGGACTTCCGGTGCTGGCCATGAGCTGATCGGTCATGTATAATGTGGCTCCCATTTGGAGGCTTAGGTTTTGGCCCTTTCTACCCGTGCTGCCGGAGGGGGTTGAGGGAACGAGTGCCACAGATAATGTCACGAGGATGTTCGCGAAGCTGGTCACTGAAGCTGCTGGAAGTGGATTGGGCCCACTGGTCGCTGAGGCTGAGGGAGAAAAGCCGTGGTTGGTAATCGTTCGGATGCACAAGTTCTGAGAGAAAGAGGGAATTCTGAGATGCGAAAGGCGACAGGATGGGAATGGGTAACGGATCTACCAGGACATTGGGTCCAACTTGGCCAAGCGGAGCTGGTGCTCTTTCGGAACAATATCTGGTTTGGGATGCTGTACCCGGCCAACCTGTGGGTGACGATTAAGGTAAAAGGACATTATTTCACAACATCAGAGGAGGCGAATGACTGTGTCAGGAAGCATGATTTTTTTTTGGGGGGGGGGTACTAATGGTTTTGATACTTTTGCAATGTAAATGTTTGAAAATGTCATTGCTGCACAAGTTTTCTTTTGGTATGGTTGACCGGGGATGTTTCTGAGTCCTGGGTATTTTCTTCTCCAACTGGAGCCTGGGAGGGAAGGGGCTCCGCTCCCCAGGGACTGTCCAAAGGTTGGGGAGGAAGAGTTGGGGGAAGGGTAGTTTTGGTGAGGTGTGTAGGGTCCTTTGTGTAGACCTCCAGGTTGGAGCTGTCATGCTGGCAGGGATGCTAGTAAATGGAAGTAATGTGGGGAGGGTGCTGCCACCGGGTCGCCAGAGAATGGGGGTGCGGTGGGGGGGAGCAGTTAGCAGTTATGAGGAGGGGGGTTTGTTGGTAGGCTCGAGAAGGGGAAGGGGGGATCTGGGAGGGAGACGGTGACGCAGGTGGCTTTGTGGCAGGGTGTACGTAATGGAGGGACAGATTGAGGCCACGGCCATTTTGGCTGGGCACAAATGAGAGACGCACCCAGAGGTAGTAGGAGCTTCTTGTTAGCTTGGGATGGCGGACCTTAATAGTGGTGGAACGTGTGGGGGCTGAATGGCCTGGTTAAATGATCCCTGGTATTTGTCCATTTGAATAGATTAATGGCAGCTGTGGTTTTCCTGCAGGAGTCGCACCTGAGGGTGAAGGACCAGACAAGGTTAAGGAAGGGATAGGGGGAGGCAGACATTCCGCTCTGGATTCTAAGTCGAGAGTGGTTGCGATTTTATTTATTTATTTATTTATTTATTTTGTTCAGTAAGAAGTCTGTATTTGTGGCGGCTAACGAGGTGCGGGATTTGGGAGGACGGTACGTGATGGTGAGCAAGGTCTTGGTGGGGGTGCCTATCATTTTAGTTAATATTTATGCGCCCAATTGGGATATTGCGCATAATTCTAGTGACGATCTTGATTCAGCAGATCAGTATATAGAATTGATTTGGGTGGAGATGAGGATTAGTAAGGGAAATAAGTCACTCTGGGAGTTGTCTACAGTCCCCTGTAGACACAATGGAGTACAAAGCATTCAAGAAGATATATTGGGTGCCTTGTGATAAAGTATTGCCAATAATCATGGGTGATTTCAATCAAACAACAAAGAACAATACAGCACAGGAACAGGCCCTTCGGCCCTCCAAGCCTGTACCGGTCATGATACCATCGTTGGCCAAAACACTCAGCAGTTCCTTGTGCCATATCCCTCTATACCCATCCTGTCCATGTAATTGTCAAGATGCCTTTTGAATGCCATTAATGTATCTGCTTCCACAACCTCCCTGATGATTCATTCCAGGCACTCGCCACACCCGGTTTTAAAAAACCTACCTCGCACATCTCCTCTAAACATTTCCCCACGGACCTTAAACCAATGCCCCCTAGTGACTGATCCCTCCACCCTGGGAAAGAGTGCCTGCCCATCCACTCTATCCATGCCCCAAAGAATCTTCTAGACCTCTATGAGGTCACCCCTCAACCTCTGTCATTCTAATGAAAACAGTCCGAGTCTATTCAGCCTTTCCGCATAGCTAACATCCTCCAGACTAGGCAACATCCAGGTAAACCTCCTCTGCACCATCTTCAAAGCCTCCATATCCTTCTGGAATTGTGGTGACCAAAATTGTGCGCAATATTCCAAGTGCGTTCTATACAACTGTAGCATGACTTGCCAGTTTTTTTTATACTTGATGCCCCATACAATTAAGTCAAGCATTCCATATGCTTTCTTGACTACCTTGTCCACTTGTGTTGCCACTTTAATAGATCTGTGGACCTGCACGCTCAGATCTTCCTGACTTTCTATATTCCTAAGAGTTTTGCCATTTATGGTATATTTCCCCCCTTATGTTCGATGTACCAAAATGCATTACCTCGCGCTTGTCTAGATTAAATTCCATTTGCCATTTCTCTGCCCAAGTCTCCAACCTATGTCCTGCTGTATCCTCTGACAATCCTCAATACTATGTGCCACAGCACCAACCTTGGTGTCATCCACGAACCTACTAATCAGACCAAGTATGTTTCCCTCCAAATCATTTATGTATACTACAAACAATAGAGGCCCCAGCACAGATCCCTGTGGAACACCACCAGTCGCAACCTTCCATTCAGAAAAACACCCTTCTACTGCTACCCTTTGCCTTCTGTGACCGAGCCAGTTCTGTATCCATCTTATCACCTCATCTCTGAAAAGACTTCACCTTTTGTATCAGTCTGCCATGAGGCACCTTGTCAAAGGCCTTATTGAAGTCCATGTAAATAATATCCACTGTCCTCCCCTCATCAATCACCTTTTGTCGTCATCTCAAAAAACTCGATCAAGGGTTAGTGAGGCACAACCACCACTTCACAAAACCACGCTGTCTGTCGCTAATGAGTCCATTTGTTTTGGGGAGAATGTGCAAACTCCACACAGACAGTGACCCGGGGCCGGGATCGAAACCGGGTCCGCAGTGCTGTAGGCAGCAGTGCTAACCACTGCGTCACCATGCCACCCTTAGCTTAAGTACATTCCTACCTCCTTTGTACTTCTCAAGGGTTTCCCCTGTCCCTGTCCTTCTAGACCAGGGGTGGGCAAACTAAGGCCCGCGGGCCGCATGTGGCCCGACAAAGGTTTTTATGCGGCCCGCCAATGAGGTGCCCGGAATCATAACCGGGATTTTTGAAAAGCCGCTGGGGAAAAGCCGCTGAAGTAAATGCGCTTATTCAATAAGCGCATTTACTTCAGCGGCTTTTCCCCGGCGGCTTGCAAAAATGCCGGTTATGATTCCGGGCACCTCATTGGCGGGCCGCATTAAAACGCGCGTAGTGGGGTGGATGAGTGGGGCTGTCTCATTGGTCGGTTTAGTTGGGTGTGCGACCAATAGGAGTCCAGGTTACAAACAATAAGCCTTATTATTGTTTGTAACCTGGACTCCTATTGGTCGCACACCCAACTAAACCGACCAATAAGGCAGCCCCACTCATCCACCCCACTACGCGCGTTTTTATCGTTGACTCGGCTAGGCTGTGCTTCTGTCAGTGTTAAGGATCAGCACAAGCAACTTGACACCTGATTTCAACAAACTGGTAAATGACTGCAGTCAGATGCATCATTCTCATTGACATTGTTCTGTTACTTACTGAGTTACTTTGTTTTTCAAATAAATGTGCTTTTTTTTCTTTAAAGACCTTTTATTTTGGCTATTTAAAATATTAATTATTTTACTTAATATACTATGCGGCCCTTTAAAATTGTGAATTTCTGAATGTGGCCCTTGCACGGAAAAGTTTGCCCACCCCTGTTCTAGACCATACAAAAGTCTCCTTTTTCTTTTTGATGAGGTTCACAATATCCCTCGTTATCCAAGGCTCCCTAAACTTCCCATACTTATCCTTAGTTCTCTCAGGAACGTGACTTGCCTGAATCCTAATCAACTCTTGCTTGAAAGACTCCCACATGTCCAATGTTGATTTACCCTCCAACAGCCGCACCCAATCCAAATTCTACAATTCCTGTCTAATGTTATCTTAATGTGCCTTTCCTCAGTTCAGCACATGAACGCGAGGGTTACCCTCACCCCTGTCCAAAAGTAGCCCAAAACATATGGAATTGTGGTCACTACTCCAAAAATGTTCCCCTACTGAAACCTCAACCACCTGTCCAGGCTCAATCCCCAATACCAGGTCCAGTACTGCCCCTTCTCCAGTTGGACTATCTATATATTGCATCAAGAAGCCTTGCTGGGTACACCTTACAAATTCTGTCCTATCCAAACCCCTAGCACTAAGTGTGTCCCAGTCAATATAGGGAAAGTTAAAATCCCCTACTGCAACAACCCTGTTACTTTTGCACCTATCCAAAATCTCTCTACCTATCTGCTCTTCTATCTCTAGCTGGCATGTAATAAATGATGCCCAAAATTGTGATTTCCCCCTTCCTGTTCCCGAGCTGTACCTAGATTGCCTCGTTGTGTGAGCACTCGAGATGTCCTCCCGCAGGATGGCTATAATATTCTCCTTAACCAGTAATGCTACTCCCCCACCCCTTTTACATCCCTCTCTATCTCTCCTGAAGTATCTATATCATCCAACGTTCAGCTGCCAATCCTGCCCTTTAACCATGTTTCTGTGATAGCCACAACATCGAAATTCCAGGTACTAATAAGTGCTCTAAGTTCATCTGCCTTACCTACTATACTTCTGCCGTTAAAACAAATACACTTCAAACCTGTTTGAGCAGACAAGGTGATGTTGTTCTCTTATTTTTGTTCTCTATTTCCCCTTCAGTTATGACACCTTCTAAGCTAACGCTCTGGTACCCACCCTCCTGCCATACTAGTTTAAATCCTCCCGAGTGACTCCAGCAAACCTCCCAGCCAGGATATTGGTGCCCCTCCAGTTTAGATGCAACCCGTCCTTCTCATACATGTCACGCCTGCCCCAGAAGAGATCTCAGTGGTCCAGAAATCTGAAACCCTCCCTCCTACACCACCAGTTTAGCCATGTATTTAGCTGCATTATCCTCCTATTTCAAGCCTCAATGGCATGTGGCACAGTGAGTAATCCTGCGATTACATCCCTCTAGGTCCTGCTTTTTAGCTTACTGCCTGACTCTCTGAACTCCTTCTGCAGGAGCTCATCATGACAATATTGAGTTCTATACCCGTCAGTCCGGCCTCAAAAAAACTCGAGATGGATTTGTAGGTATAGTATTATTTATTTTTAACCAACTTGCAAGGCTGACTCGCTCCACAGAGGTTCAGAACACACAGGCGGTCTTCTGAAGCTCCAGAACCGAGTGAGATCGGAGACAAAGAAATCTCTGCAAATATCATTCAAATGGCATCAAGTTTCACATACAAGATTCCCATAGGTCATCCTATACACCACCTGGCCATATATCCTGATTGGCTCAATTTGCATTCCTCAACCCTGGGCCTCTTGTTACCCAGCATCCTTTCCCCCATCCTCCATGAGGCACCCCTCCCCCCTTCCTTGCCACGCTTTCTGAATCCCTTTGTCCTTTGTTTGTGAACTCACTACTATCAGACTGGCTCACATCTACATTATTGCACTAATATTTTAACTAACTATTTTATATCACATTCATTTATTCAATTCCTCAATCACTGTTCTTGCCTATGTCTTTAGTACCTATGTGTACTATGACCTCTGGCTGTTTACCCTCCCCCTTCAGGATATCCTGTGTTAGTTCAGAGACATCATTGACCCTGGCACCATTGAGGCAACATACCATCCTGGAGTCACTTTCACATCCACAGAAGCACATATCTGTACCCCTTAGAGTCCCTTATAACTATCGCTCTCCTGCACTTTGCCCTCTGCTGCTGAACAACAGAGCCACGTGTGATGCCACTGTTCAGGCCGCTGTTCTAGCAGCTGTTGTTTTCCCCGGATGGGCTATCCCCCCCCCAATAGTATCCAAAACGGTATACTTGTTAGAGAGGGGGACAGCCACAGAGGATTCCTGCATTGATTGGCTGCCCATTCTAGCAGTCAGCCATCTGTCTGCCTTGGGTGTGACCAGGTCTCTATAACTCCTATCTATGACGCTTTCCGCCACCTCCATGCTCCTCAGTGAATCCAACTGCTGCTCCTACCGAACCACGCATTCTGTGAGGAGCTGCCATTGGTTACACTTCCTGCAGACGTAGTTGACCGGAATGCTGTAAGTGTCACGATCTCCCACATTTCCCAGTTAGAGCACTGCATCTTGTTGAGTGACATTTAAGCACCAGTTAATCAATTCAAAATAAATACTTAAATCTTCATTAGATTAAGTTCTAATTAACTATATGGTCCCTGCCGATAAATTTTTACTGTAAAAGTAAATGCTAAATACTAATCTCTGCCCTCTGGTTTGGTTACTTCTCTACCTAGTTAAGTAATTAGTTTTACTTGTTTTTTTCAATATATATATTTTTTAAATTTAACACAGATTCTCTACCAGCCAATCAGTCACAGTTTTACTGTGACATCACTTCTCAGTTTTCCCCCCCACAATCTGAAAACACAGAGAGAGATGGACACAAATACCGCTTATCTTCCCAGATTGCACTCCGAATTTCTCCTGCTCCAAGACACCGAGAGAGACAGATACAAATACCACTTATCCCCCAGACTGCACTCCGGATTTCTCCTGCTCAGCTCTACTCCTGATATGAAGGACTTACTTGCCTTACCTGCTAATCACCAATCTACATAGAAAGTTAAAAAGTCATCAATAACCTTTGAGGAGTTATTCAAATGGTTTTGAGAGAGTTTCTTAGAGAAGCAGGTTCTGGAACCATAGAATCCCTACAGTGCAGAAGGAGGCCATTCAGCCCATTGAGTCTGCACCGACCCTCTGACAAAGCACCATACTTAGGCCCATTCCCCTGCCCTATCCCCATACCCCCACCTAACCTGCACATCTTTGTGACACTAATGGGCAATTTAGCATGGCCGATCCACCTAACCTGCACTATTTTGGCTGTGGGGCGAAACCGGAGCACCCGGAGGAAACCCACCCAGACACGTGGGTCAGTGCAAACTCCACACAGACAGTAACCCAAGTCTGGAATTGAACCCGGGTCCCTGGCGCTATGAGGCAGCAGTGGTAACTACCAGAAAGCAAATTATGTTTGGCTTTCTGAATGACCTCAGAGTAAAGGCCCTCTGAGAAGCAGCGACCATAATTTGATTGAATTTTACATTTAATTTGAAAGAGAGAGGAGTGGGAGGGTCTAAGACTAATATTTTAAACTTAAATAAGGCCAACTATGCGGGCATGAAAGCTGACCTAGCGTAAGTGAACTGGGATACTAGGCTAGCGGATAGATCAATAGAGAAGCAGTGGTAGACAGCACTCTTAACTGTTCTGCCACCTGCAGCTGATTGAAGAAAATATTCAATCAAGTATTCTTAGAAATCAGTGGCAAGGCTCCTCCAGCCCCCACTCCCACAATTGGCTCAAATACTGAACTATGTGATTTCTTAACCATACATTTTGACCCTTTTCAGTGATTTACAAGGAATACGAACACATGCCAAAAAGGATGGCAGTGACTGGATTCTCAACGGCAGCAAAGTAAGCACATTTTTTTTGTCTCTACACAAAGAAATTTACTTGAAGCTTTTTAACCTCCACTTTGATATACTAAGTGGTCACTTGCTGCAGTAATGTGTAGACTTTGAAATTCTGATCCTGATGAATAGTGCACAATTGGTAAAGTTCTATGCAAGAAAATAGAGCCCTTTGAAATGTGGATGCTAAAACGCCCACTTAAAATTCCATATATAGATCATAAGACAAATGAAGAGGTGTCTGAAATTGCAAGATGAGACTGATGCGCACCCTGCTGCGCTAACGAGGCTCTTTGAAATTGCAAGAATGAAAATAACTTTAAATCTTAGAATCATAGAATTTACAGTGCAGACGGAGGACATTCGGCCCATCGAGTCTGCACCGGCCCCTGGAAAGGGCAAGGTCACCCTACTTAACCCTGCACCGCAATTTATCATGGCCAATCCACCTAACCCGCACATCTTTGGACTGTGGGAGGAAACCGGAGCACCCGGAGGAAACCCATGGGGCAGACACAGGAGGGGAATAGTACAAACTCCACACAGACAACACCCGAGGCTGGAATTGAACCTGGATCCCTGGAGCTGTGAGGCAGCAGAATAGAAAATGGCAGTATTTCGGCTATTTGGTCAGAAATGAAGATCTCTTCTGAAGGGCAAAGTGGAGGACAACAGAAAGATGGGTCGACTTAGAAATATGTGCATATTGGATGTCACATCAGTTGTAAACCAGCTACAGTGAATACGTGAAGATGGTGCAAGATAGACGAGTGTGACAGACTATGACATAAGATCTCCTGGTATGAATAGCTACAAGTAGCAGCAGCAGAATATTGCCACCATTTGGGGTTGAAGCTTTGGCTAGCATTAAGTTTCTGATGCTTCGAGGTCCTTCAATCAACTGTTTTTTTTAAGCAAATCAGAAGACCAGATCCAGTTCAGGCAATCCTTATTTAACCCACAACTTTAAAAGTTGTTTTAATTCAGTAGTCTTTGAAGCAGCATCCACTGTGGAAATGGTGGAGCACAGTGGACCACATTTTTGCGGACAGCCCCAGCACCCACGGCTGCAACGTGACCTGCAGCAGCTGTGGTCGCAAAGGACACTATGCCTGGGTCTGCCTGGCGAAGAAATCCCCCTCTCCAAACTCTTCCGCAGCCCAGAGCACTCGTTTCCAAAACCCGCAGGCCCCGAAATGCTGCGGCCTGTACTCCGACTCCGCCCCTACCCGACACGTGCGACTTATGGGGGCCGCCATCTTGGCAACCCCCCTCCACGCGGCCAGCCACGTTCGACTCATGGGGGCCGCCAGCTTGGGCGCCATCTTCCTCGCCGCCCGCCGCGTGCGATCCGCGGGGGCGGCCATCTTGGGATCCATCCTATTCAAACTCTGAAACTCACCTCGAAGACTACGAACTCAGAGCGCAGTCATCACGGGGCCACTCCAGCACAGCTGATCGAGCCGCCGACCACCCGCAACTCTGCGCGGTCACGTTGAACCAGTCGCGTCCGAAACACCTCCGCAACTCAATGATGACCGTTAAAATCAACGGGTACAGGACACCGTGCCTCTTTGACTCTGGGAGCACCGAGAGCTTCGTACAGCCAGATCTGGTAAGACGCTGTTCGCTCCCTATCTTCCCTGCACGGCAAACTATCTCCCTCTCTTCGGGCTCTCACTCTGTTCACCTCCAAGGGCGCACCGTCGCGACCCTAACGATCCAGGGCACTAGCTACTCGAACTTCCAGCTATACGTACTCCCCGAACTCTGCGCCCCATTCTTACTGGGACTTGACTTCCAGTGCAACCTCAAAAGCCTCACACTCAGCTTTAGCGGGCCCTTACCCCCCACTCACTATCTGCAGCCTCGCTACGCTAATAATCGACCCCCCTCCACTCTTTGCCAATCTCACGCCGGACTGCACACCCGTAGCCACTCGCAGCAGGTGATACAGCCTGCAGGACAGGGTGTTTATCAGAACCGAGGTCCATAGGCTTCTACGTGAGGGGATCATAGAGGCCAGAAATAGCCCCTGGAGAGCTCAGGTGGTCGTCGTCAAGACCGGGGAAAAATTCCGAATGGTAGTGGACTATAGCCAAACCATTAATCGGTTCACGCTCCTTGATGCGTACCCCCTCCCCAGGATTGCAGACATGGTGAATCAGATCGCCCATTATCGCGTCGTCTCCACGGTGGATCTGAAGCCTGCATACCACCAGCTCCCAATCCGCCCGGAGGACCGCCACTACATGGCGTTCGAGGCCGAAAGCCGCCTCTTCCACTTCCTCCGGGTTCCCTTTGGCGTCACGCATGGGGTCTCGGTGTTCCAACGAGCAATGGACCGAATGGTAGACCAGTACGGGCTGCGGGCCATGTTTCCGTACTTGGACAACGTCACCATCTGCGGCCATGATCAGCAGGACCACGACGCTAACCTCCATCGATTTCTCCAGACTGCCCAGAAACTCAACCTCGCGTATAACACGGAGAAATGCGTTTTCCGCACGACCAGGCTAGCCATCCTCGGCTATGTCGTGGAAAACGGAGTCCTGGGCCCCGACCCGGACCATCTGCGGCCCCTCTTACAACTCCCTCTCCCTCATTGTCCCAGGGCCCTCAAAAGGTGCCTGGGGTTTTTCTCATATTATGCCCAGTGGGTCCCTCAGTGTGCGCTCAAAGCTTTAACAAAGACTCTAGACTCCATCTAGTGGCAGAGGTTGGTTGGTGCAAATAGTGGCTGAAGTAGTCCCAGGACTTCAGTGCAAGCTGAGAGCAGGAATGGAAGTGAGTGCAAGAGAAGTCCCCAGTTGAGTCAATGGACACCAAGGACTTTAAACGTAAGAATAGTTGGTGGTAATGGGAACTGGGGGGGGACAGGGACTTCAGGACCGAATGTGGAAATGGAAGTGCTGGGAAAATATAATGTGTGCACAGAACTGGACATTTGTGGCAAAATTATGTTATAGTGAATCTCATAACTTTAAACTGATAGATTGTCCCTATTTTCTTAGCTATGTTAAAGTGAAACATCGGGCAGCACGGTGGCACAGTGATTAGTACTGCTGCCTCACAGTACCAAGGACCTGAGTTCAATTCTGGCCTTGGGTCACTATCTGTGTGAAGTTTGCACATTCTCCCAGTGTCTGTGTGGGTTTCCTCTGGGTGCTCCGGTTTCCTCCCACCACCCAAAGATGTCCAGTTTAGCCATGATTGGCCATTATAAATTGCCCCTGAGTGTCAAAAAGGTTAGGTGGAGTTACAGGGTTACAGTGGGGGTATTGTCCAAGGTAGGGTGCACCTTCGGAGGGTTGGTGCAGACTCAATGGGCTGAATGGCCTCCTCCTGCACTGGGGATTCTAATGATAACTGAGTCACTTTCAAGCAGGAACCTACTGTAGTTTTCTGTTTGTGTTTCTCACCCGTGACAACCAGATCACTTGGCATGTTTCCGAGCTAATCCCTTTTTCCAGAATATTCTATTTCATCTGAAATTAAGGGAAAGTTTCAAAAAGATATCCATCTTTTAAAGCTCAACCTGGCCTGCACCCAGATATGATGCAGACATCCTCACACCTTGCCCAGACATCGCATTAATCTCAGACTTCACTCTCACACTGTTCCCTTCAAATCTTTATTTTAACGTGATTTTGAAAAGGAGACCAACCACTAACCAAGGAAATTCTCAAGGCAACATGATTGGCCATTAACATTTTATGCCGTTTAAACCAGTATGATATAGGAACTAAAATTGTTCTTCACAGTAGTTATCACTTCAAGTTCCGATCCAAATGATAGCATATGCCAATAATAAAATATTTATCTCAAAGGAAATTGATCATTATTAATTCTCTTTTTTAAATAATCTTTGTTTAGTTATGAGAAGAGTATAAACTGGGGAGGGAATAATGATTGGCACAGAACATCCCAACTTAAAAAAATATCTGCTTTAGGTTATACGTGTTGAACATAGCATACAAATGAGGCATGAATGCTTTACATAAGTTTGACGGTATTGCAGTGGAGTGTAATGTTCCATAGAAAGGTTCAGTTTGGTTGTGGATTTAAAGCTTAATTGTGCTGCCTTCAACCAGCGCCACGCCAAACTCACCGGCGCAAATGGTGCCGATTCTCCGCACATCGGAGAATCGCCTGCCGGCGTCGGGGCGGCGTGGCACGGTTCCGGCGATTCTACAGCCCGGCGCGGGGCTCGGAGAATCACGCCCATATCTACAGGAGCAATTATTCGACATGTCATAAGAAAGGGACAGCTTAAGCTGAGCCTATGGCGATTACAAGGACATGATTGATGGAGGGGAGATGGAGATTTGCTTTAAAACAAGCACCAAAAGGACAGGGAAAGAAAGACAACAGTAGCTTGGAAGGACAACTAACAAGTTCGTGAAAAAGAAAAATACTGCAGATACTGCAAATCTGAAATAAAAACAGAAAATGCTATAATAACTCAGCACATCAAGTAGCATCTGTGGAGAGAGGTCAATGGCCTTTCATAAATGCATGTACTGCTTTTAATACCTTATTACTTTACCACTGTTAAAGAAGTCAAATCCACATGAGACCAAAAACAAGTTATTAATATGAAGAGCAGGCAAGGGTTAATCCAAGTAACCAGCTTTCATCTGCAGCGCATTACTTATCAAGACAGTCGCCTTGTAGATCATTCCATCCAACCCAATCTACCTCCATGATGATAAAGCTCTCCTTAGCTCTCAAATGTGATAAACTAAAACTCCAGTATATCAGTCAACCACTCTCATTTCTGTAGAGTGTATATTATCTCGCAATGAAGGGTTATCTACATAATATTCAATGGGCATACTCTACTCATTGTACAGAATCGCACTTAAAATATTTGGCAAATAGAATTCAATAGCCACTGCCTCCAAAACAGTCAGAGGGTGGAATTTGAAGCTAGTGGTAGTGGGCCTGTTCTCCGGCTGTAAAGCCGGTGGCAACTCCAACATGGCCCTGACCTGATTTAATGCCACTCAGGCATTTACCTGGTTGGAGTCTGGGTCAGAGCCAGCCTTGGGGAATTTTCCACTCCCAAGAGCTGCCAGTCAATCAGAGGTTGGTAGCTCTCTGATGCCAGCAGCGCAACAAGAATTGATGGCTACTGCCGGTTCTGCGGCATGTCAGGTAGAAGATCGGTGATGGAACCCAGGAACGAGCTAAGTGGTGCAAGTTCACTGGGGCCAGATATGGGGTCCCAGTGAGAGGTTTAATAAGGCAGGCTAATATTTAGGGAAGATGGGACTCCTTTCATTCACAAGCAGTCCATGCTGCTGGCAGGTATCTCTATTGGGCCTGGGCTGCCCATGTTGAAAGGAACCCCTTCAGGCCACAGAAATATATGCCAGGATTTACCTGGTGAATTGCCCATCTGGCATGGCATGATTGAATACCGGCAGAGGGTGGGATGAAGCCCTGAAATAACCAGTTACAGGCCTCATTCGGCCTATGAACCGTAAGACAACCCGCACGCGTTCCTGCCCTCGTTAATTAGGGTCAAGGGCGAGGCAGTAAGATGCTAATCACCTAATTGCACAATTAAACAGGTTTCCTTCTAACCCCCCCCCCCCCCATTCCCTTGGGTTTGAATAAAATTCTGCCTAGTGCTTTCGAAGTAAAAGTACTTTTAACAACCCTTTTGGGGCTGGTTTAGTACACTGGGCTAATTCGCTGGCTTTTAAGCAGACCAAGGCAGGCCAGCAGCATGGTTCAATTCCCGTACCAGCCTCCCCGAACAGGCGCCGGAATGTGGCGACTAGGGGCTTTTCACAGTAACTTCATTGAAGCCTACTCGTGACAATAAGCGATTTTTCATTTCATATTTTCTTGGCTTCCCGTGCTAAAGGACACATTTCCCATCTTTACCTGTAAGAAATATAATGAAACCAGTTGAACTAGAATAGCCATTAGCATGTGAAGCATCACTAAAAATGGCTAGTTCATATTCTTTGGCTCATCTAAGGATAGGAACATTCGTACACATTTCTCCAGATTTCTTTTTTTGTGTTTTATTTGCCATTAAAACATACCAACTGTAGGCTGTTTCATTGCAATAATTAACTCCATCGCATCAAAACTGGTATCTGATCTGCACCAAGTACTCAACCAGTTCAGCTGATCAATCAAGCTTCACAATTGCTCTGACTCTTGTTTGGATATAGCATAATCTTTCCTAGATGATGGGAACGTGCTGATGTCGTGGTAATGTCACTGTACTAGTAAGCCAAAGGTCCAGGCTAATGCTCTGGGGACAGAGGTTCAAATCCCACTGCTGCTGGTGGAATTTAAATTCAATTAATATGGAATTTAAAAAAAGGTTATGACCATGAAACCATTGTCGATTGTTGTAAAAACCCAACTGATTCGCTCATGCCATCTTTACCTGGCCTACATGTGACTCCAGACCCTCAACAATGTGGGTGACTCTTCAATCCCCTCTGAAATGGCTTAGCAAGCCACTCTGTTGTATCAAACTGCTAAAAGGAATGAAAGCGGATGGGCCACTTGGCATGTGTAGCGTAGTGGTTAGCACTGTGGCTTGACTGCACCAGGATCCCAGGTTCAATTCCCTGCTGGGTCACTGTGCGGATTCTACATGTTCTCCCCCTATCTGTGGGTTTCCTCCCATAGTTCAAACACATGCAGGTGGATTGGCCATGCTAAATTGCCCTTGGTGTCCAAAAAGGTTAGGAGGGGTTATTGGGTTAGGCGGATAGGGTGAAAGTGAGGGCTTAAGAGGGTCGGTGCAGACTCGATGGGCCGAACGGCCTCCTTCTGCACAGTATGTTCTATACCCATTCAACCATTCAAAGTCCTCCTTACTAACATCTGAGAGCTTGTGCCGAAATTGGAGGAGTTGTCCCACAGACTAGTCAAGCAACAGCCTGACATAGTCATAGATGGCAGCAGCATACCAAGAGTGACTCATTAGCATTTAAGGGACATAACAGCTAAACTGATCTATGGTGGTGGTGAGGAAACCAACAAGAAGGAAAATATTCTTAACATCATCCTAACCAATCTTTCTCTCACCGGCACTTCTGTCCTTGACTGTATTGGTGGAATCACTGCACATTCCTTGTGGAGATGAAATCCCACATTTACATTGAGGATACCCGCCATTTGTATGGTGTGGCACCACCAACGTGTTAAATGGAATGAATTTAGAACAGATCCAGCAACTCAAACTGGGCATCTTTGAGGTACTGTGGGCTATTAGCAGCAGCAGAATTGTGTATGACCATAATCTGTAGCCTCACAGTCTGGCATTTCTCCCACTCTTACCATTACTGTTGGGTGATCAACCCTGGTTCATTGAAGAGTGCAGGGTAGCGTGCGTAAAAGTGAGTTCTCAATCTGGTGAAGCTACATTACTGGACTAGAATAGAGTTAACTCAAGAGAGGTAAAGTTAAGACATGACAGGGCAGCTCAGTCCAGAGGAAAGCTTGTCTTGGAATATGTGCAAAGTTATGGACCCTACCAATAGCACATTTAGAAAGGTGGCAGCTTAAGGGCCTGAAAGCAGAGAGGGAATGAGTGACCACCGGGCAGTCCAAGTGAACTAGGCAGGTAATGCTGGAGTACCCTGGGGTCCCCCTCAGAAAACCTTTTTCCGTTTTGTAAGCTGGGGAAGATGCTGGCTCCTCAGAGGAGTGCAGTCAAAGCCAGGTTTGTGGCATCACAAGAGGCTTGGCTGTACAAGAGTGGAGGAAGAAGAATGGAAGAGCAATAGTGGAAGGGAAGAGCAATAGTGAAAGGGGATTTTTTAGCTAGGGGAACAGGCAGGCATTCCTGTAGCTATGGGCGTGACTCGAGGATGATATGTTACCTCTCTGGTGCCAGGTTCAAGTGTGTCACAGAGCGACTGCAGGACAGTCTTCTGGGAAAATGTGAACAGCCAGAGATCATGGTCTACATTAGCACCAATGTCTTCAGGAGGAAGGGGTTGGAGTCCTGCTATCATAATTTAGGGAGCTAGTTATAAAATTAGCAAGCAGGACCTCAAAAGTAGTAATCTCTGGATTACTCCGAGTGAGTACAGAAATAGGAGGATAAGACAGATGAATGCATGGCTGCAAATATGGTCCAGGAAGGTAGGCTTTAGATTCCTGGGACATTGGAACTGGTTCTTGGGGAGATGGCACCTGTATAAGCCGGATGAGTTGCACCTGAACAGTTGGGACTGGGTTCCTTGTGTTTTGTTGGTGCTGTTGGGAAGGCTTTAAACTAACATGGCAGGGGTGTGTGGGAACCAAGAAGAAATGTTGGAGAGGAATACCAGGATGTACAAAATACTGGGAGGGACAGGAAACACCAGTATAGGAAATAGTAAATAGGTGAAGACGGATCAAGGGAGAAAAAATGATGTTTAAATCCAGGTTAATCTGCATGTATGTGAATGGACGAAGTATAGTAAATAGGATTGGGGAGTTACAGGCATATTGCATTGTAGAAACATGATGTTGTGGCGATAACAACAACACCACCTCATAAACAACAACACCTCCTTCACAATAGTACTCTATACCGGGGCCCCGCAAGGCTGCGTACTTAGTCCCCTACTATACTCCCTGTATACACAGGACTGCGTGGCAAAATTTGGTTCCAACTTCGTCTACAAGTTTGCTGACGATACGACCATAGTGAGCCGGATCTCGAATAACGATGAGTCAGAATACAGGAGGGAAATTGAGAATCTAGTGGAGTGGTGCAACAGCAATCTATTCCTCAATGCCAACAAAACTAAAGAGCTGGTCATTGATTTCAGAAAGCAAAGTACTGTACACATTCCTGTCAGCATCAACGGGGCCGAGATGGAGATGGTTAGCAGCTTCAAATTCCTAGGGGTACACATCTCCCAAAATCTGTCCTGGTCCACCCACATCAATGCTACCACCAAGAAAGCACAATAGCGCCTATGCTTCCTCAGGAAACTAAGGAAATTTGGCATGTCCACATTAACTCTTATCAACTTTTACAGATGCACCATAGAAAGCATCCTATCTGGCTGCATCACAGCCTGGTATGGCAACTGCTCGGCCCAAGACCGCAAGAAACTTCAGAGAGTCGTGAACACAGCCCAGTCCATCACAGAAACCTGTCTCCCATCCATTGACTCCATCTACACATCCCACTGCCTGGGGAAAACTGACAGCATAATCAAAGACCCCTCCCAACCGGCCTACTTACTCTTCCAACTTCTCCCATCGGGCAGAAGATACAAAAGTTTGAGAACGTGCACGAACAGACTCAAAAACAGCTTCTTCCCCACTAGACTCCTAAATGACCCTTTTATGGACTGACCTGATTAACACGACACGCCTGTATGCTTCACCCGATGCCGGTGTTATCTAGTTATATTTTGTACCTTGTGTTGCCCTGTTATGTATTTTCTTTTTTTTCCTTATCTTTTCATGTACTTTGATTGGGGGGGAAGGGAAAGTCAGGGAACCAAGAGGTGAAGGAATCAGTGGGAAGCGTAGCTGCTTAGGATTACAAAAAATCACGAAAAGACAGAGCTCAGGAGAGGTTACGATAGTCCCCATCTCACAAAATATGACACAGTGTATGGAAAGGCTCAGTAAACCAAGGTCCACCACACTAAGAAAACAAAAAGGGACAGTCAATAGGGAATTAAAGGTGCTATATTTAAATGCCCGCAGTGTATGGAACAAGGTAGATGAGCTTGTGGCCCAGATTGTGACTGGCAGGTATGATGTGGTAGGCATCACAGAGACATGGTTGCAGGGGGTTCAGGACTGGCAGTTAAACATCCAGGGATTTACAACCTATCGAAAAGACAGAGAGGTGGGTAGAGGGGGCGGGGTTGCCTTGTTAATTAGAAATGAAATTAAATCAATAGCACTAAACGACATAGGGTCAGACGATGTGGAGTCTGTGTGGGTAGAGTTGAGGAACCACAAAGGCAAAAAAACCATAATGGGAGTTATGTACAGGCCTCCTGACAGTGGTCAGGACCAGGGGCACAAAATGCACCACGAAATAGAAAGGTCATGTCAGAAAGGCAAGGTCACAGTGATCATGGGGGACTTCAATATGCAGGTGGACTGGGTAAATAATGTTGCCAGTGGACCCAAAGAAAGGGAATTCATTGAATGTTTACAGGATGGCTTTTTGGAACAGCTTGTGATGGAGCCCACGAGGGAACAGGCTATTCTGGACTTAGTGTTATGTAATGAGCCAGAATTGATAAAAGATCTTAAAGTAAGGGAACACTTAGGAAGCAGTGATCATAATATGGTAGAATTCAGTCTGCAATTTGAAAGAAGGAAGGTAGAATCAGATGTAAAGGTTTTACAGTTAAATAAAGGTAATTACAGGCGCATGAGGGAGGAACTGACGAAAATCGACTAGAAGCAGAGCCTAGTGGGAAAGACAGTAGAACAGCAATGGCAGGAGTTTCTGGGAGTAATTGAGGACACAGTGCAGAGGTTCATCCCAAAGAAAAGAAAGGTTATCAGAGGGAGGATTAGGCAGCCATGGCTGACAAAGGAAGTCAGGGAATGCATCAAGGCAAAAGAGAGAGCCTATAATGTGGCAAAGAGTAGTGGGAAGTCAGAAGATTGGGAAGGCTACAAAAACAAACAGAGGATAACAAAGAGAGAAATAAGGAAGGAGAGGATCAAATATGAAGGTAGGCTAGCCAGTAACATTAGGAATGATAGTAAAAGTTTCTTTAAATACATTAAAAACAAACGGGAGGCAAAAGTAGACATTGGGCCGCTCCAAAATGACGCTGGTAATCTAGTGATGGGAGACAAGGAAATAGCTGAGGAACTTAATAAGTACTTTGCGTCCGTCTTCACAGTAGAAGACATGAGTAATATCCCAACAATTCAGGAAAGTCAGGGGGCAGAGTTGAATATGGTTGCCATCACAAAGGAGAAGGTGCTAGAGAAACTAAAAGGTCTGAAAATTGATAAATCTCCGGGCCCAGATGGGCTACATCCTAGAGTTCTAAAGGAGATAGCTGAAGAAATAGTGGAGGCGTTAGTTATGATCTTTCAAAATTCACTGGAATCAGGCAAAGTCCCAGAGGATTGGAAAATCGCTGTTGTAACCCCCCTGTTCAAGAAGGGAACAAGAAAAAAGATGGAAAATTATAGGCCAATTAGCCTAACCTCGGTTGTTGGCAAAATTCTAGAATCCATCGTTAAGGATGAGATTTCTAAATTCTTGGAAGTGCAGGGTCGGATTAGGACAAGTCAGCATGGATTTAGTAAGGGGAGGTCGTGCCTGACAAACCTGTTAAAGTTCTTTGAAGAGATAACAAATAGGTTAGACCAAGGAGAGCCAATGGATGTTATCTATCTTGACTTCCAAAAGGCTTTTGACAAGGTGCCTCACGGGAGACTGCTGAGTAAAATAAGGGCCCATGGTATTCGAGGCAAGGTACTAACATGGATTGACGATTGGCTGTCAGACAGAAGGCAGAGAGTTGGGATAAAAGGTTCTTTTTCGGAATGGCAACCGGTGACAAGTGGTGTCCCGCAGGGTTCAGTGTTGGGGCCACAGCTGTTCTCTTTATATATTAACGATCTAGATGACGGGACTGGGGGCATTCTGGCCAAGTTTGCCGATGATACAAAGATAGGTGGAGGGGCAGGTAGTATTGAGGAGGTGGGGAGGCTGCAGAAAGATTTAGACAGTTTAGGAGAATGGTCCAAGAAGTGGCTGATGAAATTCAACGTGGGCAAGTGCAAGGTCTTGCACTTTGGAAAAAAGAATAGAGGCATGGACTATTTTCTAAACGGTGACAAAATTCATAATGCTAAAGTGCAAAGGGACTTGGGAGTCCTAGTCCAGGATTCTCTAAAGGTAAACTTGCAGGTTGAGTCCGTAATTAAGAAAGCAAATGTAATGTTGTCATTTATCTCAAGAGGCTTGGAATATAAAAGCAGGGATGTACTTCTGAGGCTTTATAAAGCACTAGTTAGGCCCCATTTAGAATACTGTCAGCAATTTTGGGCCCCACACCTCAGGAAGGACATACCGGCACTGGAGCAGGTCCAGCGGAGATTCACACGGATGATCCCAGGAATGGTAGGCCTAACATACGATGAACGTCTGAGGATCGTGGGATTATATTCATTGGAGTTTAGGAGGTTGAGGGGAGATCTAATAGAAACTTACAAGATAATGAATGGCTTGGATAGGATGGACGTAGGGAAGTTGTTTCCATTAGCAGGGGAGACTAGGACGCGGGGGCACAGCCTTAGAATAAAAGGGAGTCACTTTAGAACAGAGGTGAGGAGAAATTTCTTCAGCCAGAGAGTGGTAGGTCTGTGGAATTCATTGCCACAGAGGGCGGTGGAGGCCGGGACGTTGAGTGTCTTTAAGACAGAAATTGATAAATTCTTGATTTCTCGAGGAATTAAGGGCTATGGGGAGAGAGCGGGTAAATGGAGTTGAAATCAACCATGATTGAATGGTGGAGTGGACTCGATGGGCCGAATGGCCTTACTTCCGCTCCTATGTCTTATGGTCTTATGGTCTTATGGTCTTATGGTCTTATGTACTAAATGATCAGTTGAGCTGCTCAGAGAAAAATACTTTTCTGTGTACCTTGGTACACGTGACAATAAACACATCCAATCCAATAACAGAGGCCTGTCTCGAGGAAAGACAAGACTGGGTGTTAAATATTCCTGGGTACAAGATTTTCAGATATGATAGGAAAGGGAGGAAGAAGGAGGGACGGCAGTATTGGTTAGGGAGTGCTAGAGAGCTAGGATGTCCCAGAGGAGAGTGAAGGAACAGAAATGGTGGAATTATATTGTTCGGTGTAGTTTATTGACTGCCAAACAGTGAGAAGGATGTAGAAGAAGAAATCTGCAAGGAAATTGCAGAGAGATGCAAACATTATGAGTAGCTTTGATGGAGGTCTTCACTTACCCTAATGTAGACTGGGACAGTGTAGTGTAAAAGGCAGAGATGGACAATATTCCTTGATTGTGTTCAGGAATTTTTTTTATGGACGTATGTGTTGATTCCAACAATAAAGGATGCACTGTTGGACTTGGTTCTTGGAACTGAGGTGGATCAAGTAGATCAGGTGTCAGTGGGGGAACATTTAGGAGTTAATGATTTAGAATGATTAGAAAAGAGCAATGAGTGATCCAGAGTAAAAATAAATGAATTGGGGGAGAGCGGACTTTGATGGGGCGGAACGAAGCTGACCAGATGGATTGGAAAAGAGGTTGGTGGGAAAAACAGTAGCTGAACAATGGTCTACCTTCAAAACAGAAATGGTTCAGACAGTCAATATATATTCCCTTAAATGGGAAAAACAAGGCAAACAAATACAGAGCTCCCTGGATGGAAAAGGAAATAGAAATTAAGGTAAACAAGAAAAGGTGTACTTATGACGGGTGTCTAACTAACTTGCTGGAGTATTTCTGAGGAGGTAACCAAAAAGGTCGATTAGGGTAATGTTGTTGATGTGATGCACATGAACTCAGAAGCCATACGATACAGTGCAACGCAACAGACTTGTCAGAAAGGTTATGGCTCATGGAATAAATGGGACTGTAGCAACACAAATACGAAATTGGCTGAATAATATCAATCAGGGAGAACTGGTCAATTGATGTTTTCCGGCTGGAGGAAGGTATTGGGATCCTTGGGCGCGATTCTCCGACCCCCACGCCGGATGGGAGAATCGTGGGAGTGCCGGGCGATTCCCGCCACGCCGCCCTGGCACCCGCACGCGATTCTCCCACCCCCCCCCCACCCCAAAATGGCGTGCCGTGTTTTACGACAGGCCACTCGGAGAATTCCCACTCGCCGTTTCTAACGGTCGAGCAGCGATTCCCCAGCCCAGATGGGCCGAGCGGCCTGCCCAATACGACCGGTTCACGCCGGCGCCAACCACACCTGGTCGCTGCCGGCGTGAACGGCGTGCGAACGCTGCCTGTGGGGGGGTGGGGGGAAGGGAGGATCGAGCACCAGGGGGGTGCTCAGTGGGGGTCTGGCCCGCGATTGGTGCCCACCGATCGTCGGGCCGGCGTCTCTAAAAGACGCACTCTTTTCCCTCCGTCGCCGCGCAAGATCCATCCTCCATGTCTTGCGGGGCGCCCGCGGGGAGGAGGTTGGCGCCGGCCAACCTGCGCATGCGCAGGTGACGTCATTTAAGCGCTGCCGGCCGCGTCATTTACGCGGCGCCGCTTTGACGCGGACGCCAAGGCCCGGTGCGCGTAATTGACGCGGCGCCGCTCTTAGCCCCCTGGGGGTGTGAGAATAGGGGGCGAGGAGCGGCCTCCGACGCCGGAGTGAAACACTCCGGTTTTCACTCCGGCGTCGGCACTTTGTCTCCCTTTGGGAGAATTGTGCCCCTTGTTTTTCCTGATATAAATGATCTAGATCTTGATGTGCAGCGGACAATTTCGAAGTTTGTGGATGACTCAAAACTTAGAAGCGGTGTAAACTGTAAAGTGGACAGTGTAGATGTTCAAAAGGACATAGATAAGTTGGTGAACTGGGCAGATAGGTGGAAGATTATGTTCAGTGCAGAGAAGTGTGTGGTGATGTATTTTGGTCAGAAGAGCATGGAGTGACAACACAAAATGAGGGATAAATTTGCAAGGGGTTCGGGAGCAGAGGGACCTGGGTGTATATGTGCATAGATCATTGAAGGTGACAGGAGAGGTGAAGATAGCATAAGAGGTAGGAGCAGAGGTAGGCCATTCTGACCATCAAATCAGCTCTCCCATTCAATGAGATCATGACTGATCTGATATGATAATCTTCAACTTCACTTTCCCGCCTTTTCCCCAGAACCCACATTTCCTTTATTGATTAAAAATCCATCTATTTCAACCTTGAACATACTTAACGACCCAGCCTCTACAGCCCTCTGAATAGAACTCCACAGATTCTTTATCCTCTGAGAGAAGATATTCCTCCTCGTCTGTCTGAAATAGGTGACCCCCTTACTCTGACATCATGCCCTCTGCTTCTAGACTCTCCCACAAGTAGAAAGAACCTCATCATCTACCCTGTCAATCCCACTGAGAATTCTATATGTCTCAATAAGGTTGCCTCTCGTTCTTTTGAACTCCAATGAGTAGAGGTCCAATCTACTCAATCTTTTCTCATAAGATAATCCCTCCATACCCAGGACCAACCTAGTGAACCATCTCTGGACTGCCTCCAGTGCCTCTATATCTTTCCTTAGATAAGGGGACCAAAATAGTTCACAGCATTCCAGATGTGGTCTAACTGCCTTGTATAGTTTTAGCAAGACTTCCCTATTTTTATACTCCATTCCCTTTAAAATAAAGGACAACATTCAATTTGCTTTCCCTATCACCTACTGAACTTGCATGCTAGCTTTATGTGATTTAGGCAAGAGGGCCCCCAAATCTCCCTCTGCTGGAGCTTTCTGCAATCTTTCTCCATTTAAATAATATTCAGCTCAGTTTATTCATCATACCAAGGTGCATAACTTCACATTTTCCTGCATTATATTCCAAGTTTTTGCTCACTCATCTAACCTGGCTATATCCCTCTGTCGACTCTGTGTCATCCTCACCGCTTGTCATCCACAAACTTGGCAATTGTGCATTCACTTCCTTTGTCCAAGTATATTGTGGCCCCAGCAGTGATACCTGTGAGATAACACAGGTTGCCATCCTGAAAATGCCCCTCTTATCCCAACTCGTTTTTCTATCAGTTAGTCAATCCTCTATCTAGCCCAACACCATACTTATCTTATTAAATAGCATTTTATGTGGTATTCTTACAGATGCTTTTTGGAAATCCAAGGATATTACATCTCCTGGTTCCCCTTTATCTATCTTGCTCATTACCACCTCAAAGAATTCTAATAGATTTTTCAGGCATGATTTCCCCTTCGTGAAGGCGTGCTGACTTTGCTTGATTACATTATATATTTCTAAATACTCTACTATTACATCCTTTATAATGGAGTCTTAACATTTTTCCCAATGACAGAAGTTAGGCTAACTGCCCTATAGCTACCTGTTTTTTAAAAAAAAATCTTCCTCCCTTTTTGAATAAACGTGTTTCCAATCTTCTGGGACTTTTCTAGAATGTAAGGATTCTTGGACTTTTACTACCAATACATTCACTATCTCAGTAGCTACTTCCTTTAATCCCCTAGGATCTTCGGATGTAACCCATCAGGTCCAGGGTACATATCTCCCCCCCCCCCCCCCCCCCCCCCCCCCAATGCCACAGGGCCCGGTTTACGTAATATTTTTGGAATGTTATTAGTGTCTTCCACCATGTACACTGACACAAAGTATTTATTTAAACCTTCTGTCATTTCCTGGTTCCCCGGTATTATTTCCGCTGTCTCATCCTCGAAGTTCAATTTGGCCTCTTCCTTTTTATATTATATGGCTGCCTTTTATATTACTTTCTAGTTTACCTTCATAGTTATAATAATAATCTTTATTATTATAATCTTTATTAGTGTCACAAGTAGGCTTACATTAACACTGCAATGAAGTTACTGTGAAAATACCCCAGTCGCCACATTGCGGTGCCTGTTCACCCCAATCACCACACTCCAGCACCTGTTTGGGTACACTGAGGGAGAATTCAGAATGTCCAATTCACCCAACAAGCACGTCTTTCCGGACTTGTGGGAGAAAACTAGAGCACCGGGAGGAAAGCCACGCAGACACAGGGAGAACGTGAGACCCTGGCGCTGTGAAGCAACAGTGCTAACCACTGCACTTCCGTGCCGCCCTATCCACCAATCTTCGCCACATTGTGGGATGAATTTTCCGGACCTGCCCACTGCAGTAATCATCACGGGTGGGATGGAATATTTCATGTACCATTTAAAGGTCGGCTGACCTCTGGGCGGGCGTGACCGAAAAGTCCTGTCCTATATGTTTTTTTCTTCTGGTTTAATGCTATCCTTACCTTCCTTGGTCAACCATTGTTGATTTATCCCCATCCTAGAATCCTTCCTCGGTCGGATATATCTTTGTTGTGATTCAGGAACTACTTTCAGAAATATCTGCCATGCTAATCAACAATCTTCCAATGGCTATCTCTGCCAATTTGATTTTTCCAATCCAAATGAAGATTAATGTCACCCATGATTAAAACGCTGCCTTTTTTACATAGCAACTTTTTATTCTCTGACCTACAGTATAACTACTGTTAGAGGGCTGATAGACTACTACCACCAGTGTCTTCTTCCCCTTATTATTTCTTACCTCCACCCATATGGATTGTGCATCTTCCAATCAAAGATTGTTTCTTGCTATTATACTTATTCCATCTTTTCCTATAGAAGTCGAGACAAAGTTACCTTTTCCTTCCTGCAAGTCCATATGAAAGGTCACATACTCCATACGATTTAGTTACCAGCTTTGATCTCCTTGTAACCACATCTGTCGTGGCTGTAAGATCATGCCCATTAACCTCAATTTGTGCTGCTAATTAATTTATTTTGTGGCAAATACTACGAACATTTAAATAAAGAGCCATTCATTTTGTCTTCGTACCATTTTTTCCCCCCATTTACCCTATTTGCTGCTTTTTTTTTTGTTTGTACACTCTGTCCCTTCCTGTCACACTCTGGTTATCATTGCCTAAATAGCTGCCTTGCAATGCTGGCATATTCTTTTGCTTTGTAAGCTTAATTATCCCCTCTCCAGAGCCATCCCCCACCCCCCTCTATTTAGTTTAAAGTCCTCTCTACTTCCCTAGATTTGCAGTTTGCAGATCCCAGAAGTGTTCCGATATTGGCTGTCCCAATGGTACGACCATCTTTCCCCAGTACAGATGCCCGTGCCCCACGGACTGAAATCCACTTCTCCCACACCAGTCTTTGAGCCACGTATCCATGTCTCTTTTTATACCCTACGCTAATTTGCTTACGGTTTAGGTAATAATCCAGAGAGTATAACCTTGGAGGTTCTGTTGTTTAATTTGGTGCTTTGGTCCTCAAACTCTCTATGCAGAACCAATTTTCTCATTCTACCTATGTCATTGGTACCTACATAGACCATGACAAAAGGATCCTCCCCCTCCCACTGTAAATCCCTCTCCAGTCCGGAGCAGGTGTCCTATAACTTGGCAGCCAACACAGCCGTCTGGACTCTGGCTCTTTGTTGCAGAGAACAGTGTCAATCCCCCTCACTATACAGTTTCAGACTACCCACTACATTCTCATGTCCTCCCCCTCACTTGAATGGTTTCCTGTATCACGGTGCCATGGTCAATCAGCTCACCCACCCTGCAGTCCTCCCGCTGTCATCCAAACAATCTGAGAGAACCTCAAACATGTTGGACAATTGCAAAGCCTGACACTCCTGCCCTTCTACCCTCTGGGACCCCTTACCTGCCTCAGCTGCAATCACACACCCATGTCTTTCCAAACCAGAAGACCCTATCCTAAAGGATGTGACCACTTCCTGACCAAGCACCAAATAACACCCTCCTTCCCTGATGAGTTACAGTGTCAGCAGCTCAGCCTCCAGTTCAATGACTCTGAGCCGAAGTTTCTCAAGGCATAAACACTCACTGCAGACCTGTTTGCCCTGGATAAAAATGTTGTCCAGGAGCTCCCATGTGCTGCAGGCTTGACACATCATCTGTCCTGCCATCATTAATGTATTTTAAATAATTATTTAATTAAATTATTTATTTATTTATGGTGATTTTATATATTTTATTCAATAATTACCAAATTGGACGCTGTTTTAAATCCTGGTGGAAGAGTAGAACTCACCCATTTACCAGATACTCACCAATCAGCTGACTCCTTTCCATGTTGTAGACCAACACCCAATCCTGAAGGGTGAGCATGATAGGAAACTCAAAGGAAACAAACATCTCCTTACCCACTTTACCAAACTTCAAGCTTGCAATCTGACCCTTGGTGCACTCAGTTTTCCACTCCTAATCCCCACCTCATGATCCACCAGCCAGCGCTTCAGTCCTGGATCTGTTTTAAGTGAACAAGTGAATCCTATCACATTTATACAATTAAGCACAATATAAAACAGTGGCTAAGGTAAATATTGGTCCTTTAGAGGATGAGAAGGGAGATTTAATAATAGGAGATGAGGAAATGGCTGAGGAACTGAACAGGTTTTTTGGGTCGGTCTTCACAGTGGAAGACACAAATAACATGCCAGTGATGACTAATGGAAATTAGGCTATGACAGGTGAGGACCTTGAGACAATTGTTATCACTAAGGAGGTAGTGATGGGAAAGCTAATTAGACAAGTCTCCTGGCCCTGATGGAATGCATCCCAGGGTACTAAAAGAGATGGCCAGGTAAATTGCAAATGCACTCGTGATAATTTACCAAAATTCTCCAGACTCTGGGGTGGTCCCGGCAGATTGGAAATTAACAAACGTGACACCACTGTTTAAAAAAGGAGATAGGCAAAAAGTGGGTAATTATAGGCCAGTTAGCTTAACTTCAGTAGTAGGGAAGATGCTGAAATCTATTATCAAGGAAGAAATAGTGAGGCATCTGGATGGAAATTGTCCCATTGGACAGATGCAGCATGGCTTCATAAAGGGCAAGTCGTACCTAACTTAGTTGAATTTTTTGAGGACATTACCAGTGTGATAGATAACGGGGATGTGGTATATCTGATTTCCAGAAAGCCTTTGATAAGGTGCCACACAAAAGGTTGCTGCATAAGATAAAGTTGCATGGCATTAAGGGTAAAGTAGTAGCATGGATAGAGGATTGGTTAATTAATAGAAAGCAAAGAGTGGGGATTAATGGGTGTTTCTCTGGTTGGCAATCAGTAGCTAGTGGTGTCCCTCAGGGATCAGTGTTGGGCCCACAATTGTTCACAATTTACATAGATGTTTTGGAGTTGGGGACCAAGGGCAATGTGTCCAAGTTTGCAGACTACAATAAGATGAATGGTAAAGCGAAAAGTGCAGAGGATACTGGAAGTCTGCAGAGGGATTTGAATAGGTTAAGTGAATGGGCTAGGGTCTGGCAGATGGAATACAATGTTGACAAATGTGAGGTTATCTATTTTGGCAGGAATAACAGTGAAAGGGATTATTATTTAAATGATAAAATATTAAAACATGCTGCTGTGCAGAGGGACCTGGGTTTCCTCGTGCATGAGTTACAAAAAGTTGGTTTACAGGTGCAACAGGTGATTAAGAAGGCAAATGGAATTTTGTCCTTCATTGCTAGAGGGATGGAGTTTCAGACTAAGGAGGTTATGCTGCAATTGTATAAGGTGTTAGTGAGGCCACACCTGGAGTATTGTGTTCAGGTTTGGTCTCCTTACCTGAGAAAGGACGTACTGGTACTGGAGGGTGTACAGAGGAGATTCACTAGGTTAATCCCAGAGCTGAAGGGGTTGGATTACGAGGAGTGGTTGAGTAGACTGGGATTGTACTTGTTGGAATTTAAAAGGATGCGGGGGGATCTTACAGAAACATTTAAAATTATGAAGGGAATAGATAGGATTGATGGCAGGTTGTTTCCACTGGCAGGTGAAAGCAGAACTAGGGGGGCATAGACTCAAAATAAGGGGAAGTAGATTTAGGACTGAGTTTAGGAGGAACTTCTTCACCCAAAGGATTGTGAATTTGTGGAATTCCCTGCTCAGTGAAGCAGTTGAAGCTCCTTCATTAGATGTTTTCAAGGTAAAGATAGATAGTTTTTTGAAGAATAAAGGAATGGAGGGTCATGGTGTTCGGGCAGGAAAGTGGAACTGAGTCCACAAAAGATCAGCCATGATCTCATTGAATGGCGGAGCAGGCTCATTGGGACAGATGGCCTACTCCTGCTCCTCGTTCTTATGTTCTGAAGTACAGGATAATATACAATTGACATTGGGCTGGATAGCTTCTTCTGCTGGCAGACATGATGGACCAAATGTTGTCCTCTTGTGTCAGACATTTCTATGCCTCTATGTGACCACTTCCTGATGTTCAGAGAGTATTTTCTCTGCTATGTGAAGGCTGGCTTGTTTAGAAATTGGAAAGCAAGAGGAAACATTCCAGAATAAATACAATTGTGTCATAATGTACCAATTCATCTTCAGTCTGGTTAAATTGTCATGTTGGAATGTTTCCCTATTGTGTAAATTTGTCTCACGTTTTATTTGTTATATTGTTGTACTACATTATACTGATCAGAAAGAAATCTTATAAAGAAAGGTGCCCACAAGTTCTCCCAAATGCATTGCAGCCAATGAAATACTTTTGAGGCGTATCCATTGTTGGAACAAGGAAATGTAGCAACCAAATTGTGTAATCTCACAAGCAGCATCAACTGATAATGTGTTTCGTGATTTTGCTTGTAGGTTAAATGCAGGTTACTGGGAAGAACTCCCCTGCTCTTCTTCAAAACAGCGTCATGCGACCTTGTATCTCTACCTGAGAGGCCTTGGTTTATTGTCTATCTGAATGACGGTACCCGTGACAGTGCAGCACTCTCACAACTGCAGTGAAGTATTCGCCTGAATTGTGTACCTGTGTATAAAATGCAGGCTGGAACTCCAGTTCATTGAAGAGGAACTGTTGCAATGTCGGGGTGCCATCGTTCAGGTGTAGGTTTATACTTTGTGCTTTGCAGCTTCAGGAGGATCCCAAGGTAACGTTGAAAGGTCGGCATGCTTGCAACATAAATACTGATGTGTTGGGTAAGCTGGGTTTGCGAGGACTGCGCTTACTGCAGCAGTTGGAGAGACGGGCTTCCAACACTTGGAGAAATGCAACTCTATTTTATTGAACTCTTAACTATCATACATACTTAAACTGTGGGTTGACACTATGCTGAGTTGACTGGAGACCTGAGGCTAACCTAACCAGACTATCTTACTACCACATGGTGTATGTTCTAGCTGTTGCTCACGGGCTCTGGCTGTCTCAGAGGCTGGATCCCAAGAGAGTGGGAAGACTAATGCCATCTGGATTTATAGTGGCCGTGTCCTGTCTGGTGATTGGCTGCTGTGTTCTGTGTGTTCATTGGTCATCCTGTGTGTCAATCAATGCCTGTCTGTGCACCATCATATACTTGTGTGTATATTATGACATCTCGCCCCCCCCCTTTTTTTTTTACTTTAAAAAAAAATAAAAAATGTGTATCAGTCAATAAATAGTGAGTGTGTGTAGGAACCTGACTATATACAAAGTATGTGAACGTATTTACGTGTGTAGGAGCCTGACTATATACAAAATACGTGAACGTATTTACATGGGAAGGTGTCTAGTGCAGATAGAGTGCAGACAACAAATTGGGAAGAAACAATATGTACAGATGTGTAAACGAAGCACAAGGCAATACAACATTCAGTCTATAAATTCAGTCTCTGTGGCGGGCGACAAATTCTGGTTGACCGCCTCAAGGGTGGGTCAGGGGCTGCCTGCACTGGAATGGGTGGAGCTGCCTCCAATGTAGAGGGTGGTAAAAGTGCCAGCAGATCGGTGGCCTCGTGGAAGGGCGCGTCCTGAGAAACCAGCAGGTGAGGCGGGACATCACGTTCAGGTGGCGAGCGTGGAAGCAGCCGCAGTGCCTGTCTATTATGCCGAAGAAAGGAGCCATCATTCATGCGAACGAGGAATGATCTCGGGGCCACTTGCTTAACCACCACAGCTGTGGCAGACCAGCCACCATCAGGTAGCCGAACTCAGTCAGCAGGGACCTTTCAGGGAGACCTGTGGCGTAGGCATCATACGCCGACTTGCATTGGGTCCGAGACTGTTGCATCCTTTGCAGGACCGGAAAATTGTCAAGGTCCAGGATGTGGATAGCCGCCGCCGTCGTTCGTAGTCTGCGGTTCATTAGTAGCTGTGCTGGGGACAGGCCGGCGGACAAAGGAGTCGCCCTGTAGGCTAGCAGCGCCAGGTTAAAATCTGAACCCGAGTCAGCAGCTTTGCACAACAGTCGTTTAACAATGTGTACCCCCTTTTCAGCTTTCCCATTCGACTAGGGGTAGAGGGTGCTTGAAGTGACGTGCGTGAAATTGTACTGCCGGGCAAAATCCGTCCACTCCTGACTGAAGAAGCACCAGGCCATTATCAGTCATGACTGTAAGTGGAATGCCATGACGGGCGAAGGTCTCTTTGCATGCCTTGATGACTATTGCTGATGTGAGGTCAGCAGTCTGACCACCTCGGGGTAGGTAGAAAAATAGTCCACGAGGAGGACATGGTCTCGGCCCTTTGCATGAAAGAGGTCAATACCAACTTTGGTCCATGGGAGGATACCAGTTCATGCGGCTGCAAAGTCTCTTTCGGCTGAGCAGGCTGGAACCGTTGGCACGTTGGGCAATTGACGACAGTGTTGGCGATGCCCTGGTTGATGCCTGGCCAATATACTGCCTCTCGGGCTCGACGGCGACACTTTTTGACTCCCAGGTGACCTTTGTGGATTTGGCCGAGGACCAGCTCTCGCATGCTCTGTGGGATTACTATCCTGGCTAGTTTCATTAGTATGCCGTCCACTACCGCCAGATCGTCTTTTATATTATAGAACTGTGGGGCACTGCCCCTTTTGCCAACCATCCGTGAGATGGCGCATGACCCGCTGGAGTAAAGGATCCCTGGCCGTCTCCTGACGAATCTGCACGACCCTTTCATCAGTGGCCGGAAAGTTGGATGCACAAAACTTCACACGAGCGTCGATCTGACAGACGAAGTCCGACTGCTCACACGGTGTGGTGATGGATCTAGAGAGTGCTTCAGCCACAATTAGCTCTTTGCCCGGAGACTGAATTTATAGACTGAATGTTGCATTACCTTGTGATCCGTTGCTCGGATTTGACCAGGTCGAAATCGTAGCGGTAGAGTTTGAGGAGGATACGTTATAGGCGTGGCGTCATATCATTGAGGTCTTTCTGGATGATGTGAACCAATGGCCTGTGGTCCATCTCGACCGTGAATTTGGGGAGTCTATACACGTGAGGAGGCCCAGGCTTTTTCAATCTGAGCATATCATTGCTCAGTAGGTGTCATGGCTCTGGATGCATATGCGACTGGGCCCTAGGAGGAGGATTCGGCCCGCTGGAGGAGTACTTCCCCAGTGCCAGCCTGGCTCGCGTCGGTGAAGATCTTCGTCTCCTTGGCAGGGTCGAAAAACGCCAGTACCGGGGCCTTGGTGAGTTTCGCCCTGAGCTCACGCCACTCTCGCTCATGAGCGGGGAGCCACTGGAAGTTGGTGTTTTTTTTTTACAAGATTGCGGAGAGCTGTGGTGTGAGATGCGAGGTTGGGGATAAGCTTCCCAAGGAAGTTGACCATCCCTAGGAATCGGAGGACCGCCTTCTTGTCCTCCGGTGTTTTCATCGCAATGATCGCCGACACCTTGTCTGCATCTGGCTGCACACTGAACTGCGAAATATGGTCGCCAAGGAACTTTATTTCTGCTTGACCGAACGAGTATTTGGCTCTGTTGAGTCGGAGGCCATGCTCGTGGATCCTATGGAACACTCGTTTGAGGCGATCGATGTGCTCCTGAGGAGTTGTGGACCAGACAATGATATCATCGACGTACACTCGCACCCCCTCGATGCCCTCCATCATTTGCTCCATTATTCGGTGGAACACCTCCGAGGCGAAGATGATGCCAAAGGGCATCCGGTTGTAACAGTAACGACCAAACGGGGTGTTAAATGTGCAGAGCCTTCGACTGGACGCGTCCAGTTGTATTTGTGAAAACCCCTTGGAGGCATCCAGCTTTGTGAAAAACTTGGCGTGAGCCATTTCGCTGGTGAGCTCTTCTCGTTTAGGTATAGGGTAGTGTTCCCTCATGATGTTACGGTTCAAATCTTTGGGGTCAATATAAATGCGAAGTTCCCCTGACGGTTTTTTGACACAAACCATGGAGCTAACCCATTCCGTGGATTCCGTGATCTTAGAAATGACGCCCTGGTCCTGGAGGTCTTGCAGCTGCTGCTTGAGACGGTCCTTAAGGGGTGCCGGCACACGACGGGGTGCATGAACCACAGGTGTGACATTCGGTTTCAGAAGTACCTTGCATCGGTAGGGGGGTGTGCCCATACCTTCGAAGACGCTGTGGTATTGTGCTATGATGTCATCTAATTGGGTTTGGAAGTTGATATCTGGCGAGGCCGTTGCCTCAGCGGGCGACATGGTGTGAACCCGCTGCACATGATTCAAGATTTTGCAGGCCTGAGCACCGAGCAAGGAAGCTTTGTTGGACCCTACAATTTCAAAATGCAGGGTTGCTTTTGAAGAACGATGGGATACCGCAAGCTGGCATGAGCCACTGGTAGCAATGGCATTGCCATTGTAGTCGAGAAGCTGGCAGGCCGGTGGAAGAATGCTCGGCTTGACGTGGATGGTATCAAGGTCAGACTTTGAGATAAGGTTGGCTGAAGCACCGGTGTCCAGCCTGAATCGTATGCGAGCCTTGTTGACCGTAAGGGTGGCACACCACTCGTCGTCCGGATCAATACTCATCACTGGGAGTTGTTTCACCTTTTTGGCGGAAAGCATCGTATGCTTGGTGATGTGAGGCCCTCTGTGTCGGGATCTGGAACCATGTCGGAGTCTGCAACAGGTAGCTGTACTGACCGGATGTTCCTGCGCTGCTGTGATCGATGTGTGTTGGGCAGTTGAGCAGATCTGCACAGGGCTGCGTAGTGGTCAAGCTTGCCACACTGGAGACAGCGTCGAGATTTTGCGGGACATTGCCGCTTTAAGTGGGAGGAGCCACAGTTGTTGCACGTCATGGCGCCGACGGCAGGACGCTCCGTGCGCCACCGCGCATGCATGGTGCGGTCGAACGATGTGCGCGCCTGCACAGTTTGGTCATCGGCCTCGCCGTCCCCTTGGTCGTTGCGCGCATACGCAGGAGCCCTGGAAAAGCGCGCAAAATGGCCGTCCTCATCCAGACTCAGGCCCTGGAGCTGTTTTACGGCCTGCACCTACTCCGCATCGTGGGGGCCTTGCCGCGCCGTCTCTGCCGCCTTGATATGGGAGTACCGGCTATTAGCGTTCTCATTTAGGATGCAGGTCTCGATGGCGATGGTAAGGGTGAGCTGCTTAATTTTAAGGAGCTGCTGGCGAAGGGGATCGTAGTGGACCCCGAAAACGATCTGTTCGCGGATCATGGAGTCAGAAATGGAGCCGTAGTTGCAGGACTGAGCGAGGCTATGGAGATGGGTTAAGAAGGACTGAAAAGATTCATCCTTACCCTGAAGCCTCTGCTGGAACACATAACGTTCAAAGCGCACGTTGACTTCGATGTCACAGTGGCTGTCGAACTTTAGCAGGACTGTTTGTCTTGTCCACGCCTTCAGCAAAGGTGAGGGAGTTAAAGATGTGGATAGTGTGGTCCCCGGCTGTAGAGAGGAAGAGAGCAATCTTCCTGGCATCTGATGCAGCTTCGAGGTCGGTGGCTTCAAGATACAGCTGAAACCTCTGCTTAAAAATCTTCCAGTTTGCACCGAGGTTGCCGGCGATGCGGAGCTGCGGGGGAGGGCGGACGCTGTCCATGTTACCGGATGGCTGATCACCGGTCAAAGGTAGATTATCTCAAGGTTGGTCCGTCAAACATGAACATGACTTACTGGTACCATGATGTGTTGAGTATGCTGGGTCTGCGAGGACTACGTTTACTGCAGCAGTGAGAGAGACAGGCTTCCAACACTTGAAGAAATTCAACTCTATTTTGTTGAACTCTTAACTATCCTACATACTTAAACTGTGGGTTGACACTATGCTGAGTTGATTGGAGACCTGAGGCTAACCTGACCAGACTATCTTACTACCACATGGTGTATGTTCTAGCTGTTGCTCACGTGCTCTGACTGTCTCAGAGGTTGGATCCCAAGAGAGCGGGAAGACTAGTGCCCTCTGGCTTGATAGTGGTCGTGTCCTGTCTGGTGATTGGCTGCTGTGTTCTGTGTGTTCATTGGTCATCCTGTGTGTCAATCAATGCCTGTCTGTGCACCATTATTTACTTTGGTGTATATTATGACAAGTACCATCATTTCACTTCATTGCTATTTGTGGGATCTTGCAGTGCAATAAAACGCCTCTTATATTGCAACAGTATAGTACAAATTAATTCCGTGTGTGCAAAGCTGTTTCTAAGAGGTGCAGAAGGATGTGTTTATGTTTAAAACATTGGATTTATTAATTTTAAAACATAACCAGTCTTTATATTAGTCATCACTAGATTTCTATTAATGCCCAACAACCTTTTGGTATAACTAGTGAATTGATATAATTTATATTCTATATATGTGGGAGAGGGGTACTTCAAATTTGGCTGCACAATTGTATGTCCTGATAACTTTGGAACCAAGTCAGGTTTCAAAAAAGAAAGATTGGAATTGGATGTTTGTTATAATCCATTGCCATGGAAAGGCAGTAACAGAAGCACTTGTGTTGCAATTGCTTTTTCTGTTGATACAAATTGTATTTTCTTTTTTAAATAATTTTTATTGAAAGAGTTTTTCCATACAGACATTTACCCCTACTAATTTTTAAATTATTTACAACACAATCCCTCTAGGCAAATGTCCCTCCCTCGCCCGCCCTCTCGCGCGCACCAGTCCTCCCCCCCCCCCCCCCCCCCCCCCCAGGCAACCTTAACAACCAAGGCAGCCTACAGTTTCAGACATGAGCAGCGAGCAGGCTTGCCCGCGTTACAGTCGTGCGTGTCCCCCCACGACCCTTGCTGCCCCCCCCCTCCCCTCCCCCCCCCTCCCCCCCCTCCCCCCCTCCCCCCCCTCCCCCCCTCCCCCCCCCCCCCCCCCCCCCCCCCCCGGGTTGCTGCTGCCACGACCCCGAACGTCTATCTCTGATCTAAAAAGTCAAGGAAAGGTTGCCACCGCCTGGCGAATCCCTGTACCGACCCTCTCAGGGCAAATTTGATCCTTTCTAGCTGAATATAGCTAGCCATATCGTTAATCCAAGTTTCAACGCTTGGAGGCCTCGCGTCCTTCCATTGAATTAATATCCTTCGTCGAGCCACTAGGGACGCAAAGGCCAGTATTCCGGCCTCCCTAGCCTCCTGTACCCCCGGTTCTACCCCGACCCCAAAGATCGCAAGCCCCCATCCTGGTTTGACCCTGGACCCCACCACCTTCGACACCGTCCTTGCCACCCCCTTCCAGAACCCTTCCAGCACCGGACATGCCCAGAACATATGCACATGGTTCGCTGGGCTTCCCAGACATCTGACACACCTGTCCTCACCCCCAAAGAACCGGCTCATCCTTGTCCCCGTCATGTGAGCTCTATGCAGCACCTTAAATTGAATGAGGCTCAGTCTCGCACACGAGGAGGAAGAGTTGACCTTCTCCAGTGCATCCGCCCACGTCCCGTCTTCTATCTGCTCTCCCAGCTCCCCTTCCCACTTGGCTTTCAGCTCCTCCCCCGATGCTGCTTCCGCCTCCTGCATTATCTTGTAGATGTCTGATATCTTCCCCCCTCCGACCCAGACCCCCGAGAGCACCCTATCACTCGCCCCCTTACTGGGGAGCAGGGGAAACCCCTCCACCTGCCGCCTAGCAAATGCCTTCACTTGTAAATATCTGAACATGTTTCCCGGGGGGAGCTCAAACTTCTCCTCCAGCCCTCCCAGGCTCGCAAACCTCCCCTCTATAAACAGGTCCTTCAGCTGCCGTATGCCCACCCTGTACCAGCTCTGAAATCCCCCGTCGATGTTCCCCGGGATGAATCTATGGTTCCCTCTTATTGGCGCCGCCAACAGACCTCCCATTTCACCCCTATGTCGCCTCCACTGCCCCCATATCTTGAGGGTGGCCGCCACCACCGGGCTCGTGGTGTACCTCGTGGGGGGGAGCGGCCATGGTGCCGTTACTAGGGCCCCCAGGCTTGTGTTGCCACAGGACGCCCTCTCCATTCGTTTCCAAGCTGCCCCCTCCCCTTCCATCATCCACTTGCGCACCATTGACACATTTGCCGCCCAGTAGTACCCCGAGAGATTGGGCAGTGCCAGCCCTCCACTGTCCCTACTCCGCTCCAAAAAGACCCTCCTCACCCTTGGGGTGCCATGCGCCCACACGTAGCTCATGATGCTACTCGTCACCTTTTTGAAGAAGGCCCTAGGGAGGAAGATGGGCAAGCACTGAAATAAAAACAAGAACCTTGGGAGGACCGTCATTTTGATTGACTGCACCCTCCCCGCCAGCGACAACGGTACCATGTCCCACCTCTTAAACTCCTCCTCCATCTGTTCCACCAGCCTGGAAAAGTTCAACTTGTGGAGGGTCCCCCAGTTCCTTGCCACCTGCACCCCTAAGTACCTAAAGCTCTTTCCTGCTCGCTTGAAGGGGAGTCTCCCAATACCCTCTCCCTGGTCCCCGGGTGTATCACAAAAACCTCGCTTTTGCCCAAATTTAATTTGTACCCCGAAAAGTCCCCAAACTCTGCTAATAGTTCCATTATCTCCGGCATTCCCCCTTCTGGGTCTGCCACGTACAGCAGTAGATCATCCGCATACAGCGATACTCGATGTTCCTCCCCTCCCCTAGTCAGTCCTCTCCACCCCCCTGAACCCCTCAGTGCCATCGCCAACGGTTCAATCGCCAGTGCGAAAAGTAGGGGGGATAGGGGACATCCCTGCCTGGTCCCTCGGTGGAGCCCGAAATACTCCGACCTCCTCCCGTTTGTCACTACACTCGCCGTCGGGGCCGAGTAGAGCAACTTCACCCACTTAATAAACCCTTCCCCAAACCCAAACCGTTTCAACGTCTCCCACAGGTACTCCCACTCCACCCTATCGAATGCCTTCTCCGCGTCCAGCGCTACCACTATCTCAGCCTCCCCCTCCACTGCCGGCATCATAATTACATTCAGCAATCTCCGCACGTTCATGTTGAGCTGCCGCCCCTTCACGAACCCCGTCTGGTCCTCATGGATTACCCCTGGCACACAATCCTCTATTCTAGCTGCCAGGATCTTTGCCAGCAACTTGGCATCCACGTTCAGAAGCGAGATAGGCCTGTAGGACCCGCACTGCACGGGGTCTTTATCCCGCTTCAATATCAGGGAGATCAGAGCCTGCGACATTGTCGGGGGCAGAACCCCCCCCTCTCGCGCCTCATTAAAGGCTCGTACCAGTACCGGTCCCACCAAGTCCACATTTTTCTTATAGAATTCCACCGGGAACCCATCTGGCCCCGGCGCCTTCCCCGCTTGCATCTGACCTATTCCCTTGACTAGCTCCTCTAGCCCTATTGGCGCCCCCAGCCCTTCTACCAGCCCCTCCTGGACCCTTGGGAACCTCAATTTGTTTAGGAAGTCCTCCATTCCCCCTCTCCTTGTCGGCGGCTCAGACCGATACAACTCCTTGTAAAAATCCCTGAAGACCCCGTTCACTTCTTGCCCCTTCTGCACTACCTTCCCGCCTCTCTCCTTCACTCCCCCAATCTCCCTAGCCGCATCTCGTTTGCGAAGCTGGTGTGCCAGCATCCTGCTCGCCTTTTCCCCATACTCATAGACCGCGCCCTGTGCCCTTCTCCACTGCGTCTCTGCCTTCCTGGTGGTCAGCAGGTCGAACTTGACCTGCAGGCTGCGCCGTTCTTCCAGCAGCCCCTCCTCTGGTGCCTCCGCATATCTCCTATCCACTTCCAATAGCTCCCCCACCAGCCTCTCCCTCTCCTGCCTCTCCTTTCTTTCTCTATGCGCCCTTATGGAGATCAGCTCTCCCCTGATCACTGCCTTCAGGGCCTCCCAGACCATCCCCACCTGCACCTCACCCGTGTCATTCAAGTCCAGATAGCTCTCAATGCTCTTCCGGACCCTTTTACACACCTCGTCGTCCGCTAACAGCCCCACATCCAGCCGCCACAGCGGGCGCTGGTCCCGCGCCTCCCCCATTTCCACATCCACCCAATGCGGTGCATGATCAGAGATCGCAATGGCCGAGTACTCAGCTTCCCGTACCCTCGGGATCAGCCCCCTGCTCAACACGAAGAAATCGATTCTGGAGTACACTCTATGGACGTGGGAGAAAAAGGAATACTCCCTCGCCCTCGGCCTACCAAACCTCCATGGGTCTACTCCTCCCATCTGCTCCATGTACCCCCTCAGCACTTCTGCCGCTGCCGGCCTCCTATTGGTCCTTGCGCTCGATCTGTCTAGCCCGGGGTCCAGCACTGTGTTAAAGTCCCCCCCCATGATCAAGCCCCCTGCCTCCAGTCCCGGAATGAGGCCCAATAGGCGCCTCATAAAACCCGCGTCATCCCAGTTCGGGGCATATACGTTGACCATCACCACTTTCTCCCCCTGCAGCTTACCCTTCACCATCACATACCTACCCTCCTTATCCGCCACCACCTCCTCCGCCACGAACGACACCCTCTTTCCCACCAGAATCGCCACCCCCCGGTTCTTTGCGTCCAATCCAGAGTGGAACACCTGTCCCACCCACCCCCTTCTCAGGCGAACCTGGTCCACTACCTTCAAATGGGTCTCCTGTAACATTGCTACATCAGCCTTCAGTCCCTTCAGGTGTGAGAATACCCTTGATCTCTTGACCGGCCCATTCAACCCCCTCACGTTCCAAGTGATCAGCCGGGTCGCGGGACGACCCGCCCCCCTCCCCTGCCGATTAGCCATGTCCTGTTCCCTGCTCGCCCCGGGTCGACCCTCCCCTTCTGACCCGCTCCCCATGGCGATGTCCCCCTCCTCCCACCTCTCCAGTCCTCCACTTCCCGTTTCTGGTCTTTTCAGCAGCAACCCGGTGTCCCTCCCTAACCCCCCTCCCCCCCCCCCAGGCTAGGACCCCTCCTAGCCGCGATGTACCCTCCATCGTACTCCCGTAAGTCAGCTGGTTCACGCTGACCCGGCTGCTCCTGCCCCACTCCGACTCCCCCCGGCTCGGGGGGGGGCCTCCCCCCCCCCTTGCCACTCCTCCCTGGCCCCGCTCCAGCGCGGGAAAGGTCGCCATTGCTAGCCACGCCCCGCACTCCTCCCCTCCCCCCTCCTCTGCCCCGCGCGCGGGAAAACAGAGGAAAGCCCGCGCTTTCGCCCTGCCACACCCCACCCCGCCATCTTCAGTTCCACCCCCGTCCCCGTCCATGCCTGTAAAAGAACCCCCCCCTAGGAGCCCATATCCCTGATCTGCTCTCCCCCCCGTCCCACCTCCCCAACTTAACATTATAAATAACAGATAAATAACAAATAACAATGTACTTAACAGTCGCCCTCTACCAAACAGCATAAATAACCATAAATAACCATGAATAACCACAATAACAATAACTAAGGGAAGTTGGCAAAGGGGGAAAAAACATCAGAAGAAAAACCACAGCAAGAGTTCAAAATCCAAACAAAGAATTCAGCTGAAAGTACCCGAGCGGCTACGGCCGCCAAGTATCCCCTGGGTCTAATTCGAGTCCAGTTTCTCTTCCTGTACAAAGGCCCACGCCTCCTCTGGGGACTCAAAATAGTGGTGTTGGTTCCTGTAGGTGACCCACAAGCGCGCTGGCTGCAGCATTCCGAACCTGATCCGTTTTGCATGTAGCACCGCCTTCGTCCGGTTGTACCGGGCCCGCCGCTTTGCCACCTCCGCACTCCAGTCCTGGTAGACCCTCACCGTCGAATTCTCCCACTTGCTGCTCCTTTCCCTCTTGGCCCACTCCAGCACTCTCTCACGGTCGCTGAGTCGCTGGAACCGCACCAGCACCGCCCTCGGGGGCTCATTTGCTCTTGGCCTCCTAGCCATGACCCTGTAGGCCTCTTCCAGCTCCAGGGGCGAAGGGACGGCCCCTGCCCCCATCAGGGAGCTCAGCATTTCTGCTACATATCCCGGGAGGTCTGACCCCTCCAGGCCTTCTGCCAGGCCCAAGATCCTCAGGTTCTTCCGCCTCATTCGGGTATCCAGCTCCTCAAAACGGCTCTGCCATTTCAGGTGGAGTGCCTCGTGCACCTCTACCTTTCCCACGAGGACCGTGGCCTCCTCCTCCCTCACAGTCATCTCCTGTTGCAGCTCCCGAATCGACGCCTCTTGGGTCGCCTGGGCTCCCATCAGCCTGGTGGTCGTCGCATTCATTGACTCCAAGAGCTCCATTTTCAGCTCCGTAAAGAAGCGCAGGAGAGCGGCCTGCTGCTCCTCCGCCCATTTCCTCCATTCCTCGGGTGCTCCACCGGCCGCCATTTTGGTCTTCTTCCCCCGCTTTTTTTTGGGAGCTGCTGTTGCTTTCTTTACCACCCCACTCCGGGTACCGACCATAAAGTTGGTCTGGTTCTCTTCAGGGAGCCTTCCCCCACCGGGATTTGTCCTTACAGCGCCGTTGGGGCCCTCCAATCGGCCCGAAAACACCTTTGTAGCAGGAGCAGCCAAACGTGCGACTTAGCTGGTCATAGCCGCAACCGGAAGTCCAAATTGTATTTTCAAATAACTCTAAACTTGGTGGCATTTTCCTTGTTTTGCATCGCAAAAATGACTAGTTCGCTTTTGATTGTTCTGTGTCTTGGCCATGAAGTGTTGAGACATACGGTATGAGGGGTGTTAGAAAGCAAAGGGTAATGTTAGGAATGTGGGACTAGGGTGAAAGCAGCGGGGGATAAAGTGGGAGGGAATAGTTGACAGTGAAAGGGCGCAAGGGAAGGAGTGGTAATGGATGCTGGAAAGGGGTAGGGGTCTGATGTGGGAAGAAATTTGCTGAACTGGGGAAGCACAGAGTGATTGTTTTGTGCTGTGGCCCTGGGATTCCCCATTTAATCCCCAATGGCAAAAGAATAATGGAGGCAAAAAGTAGAAGTAGAGCAGAATGAAGAAAGACAGAGAAGCAAAGGAAAGAATGGGCTTGGTTCAAAAGACCAGAAAAAGGAGGAAAGGAAAAGAGAAGCAGCTACAAGAGGATAGTAGACAGTAAGCAGAAGGTGTATGCCGTGACTTACCTGTTGGTCTTCTGTGACATGATTGCATTCTGAAATAGGTTTAATGGGCCTAGACAGGGTGCCACATTCCTATACAACTTTGTGGCTATCAATGCATACATTAAATATGGAGATACTGTTTCCACTAGCAGGGGTCACGAGGGGTCACATGTTCAACTCTCGCTGAGCCTCCAGGGTGGCATGGTGGTACATTGGTTAGTGCTGCTGCCTCACCGCGCCAGAGACCCGGGTTCAATTCCAACCTTGGATGGTTGTCTGTGTGGAGTTTACACTTTCTCTCCATGTCTGCGTGGGTTTCTTCCGGATGCTCCACTTTCCTCCCACAGTCCAAAGGTGTGCAGGTTAAGTGAATTGGCCATGATAACTTGTCGCTTAGTGTCCAAAGATGTGTGGGTTAAATGGGGGTTACAGGGATAGGGTGGGGTAGTGGGATTAGGTAGGGTGCTCCTTCGGAGGGTCGGTGCAGACTTGATGGCCCAAATGGCCTGCTGTCAGGATTTTCAACGTGCACAGAATTTTGAGGAGTGTTTACAAAGAAACAGGGGACTGATATTTTGTTTACAAAGCAAATTGTCATAATCTAAAATGTGTCTGAAAAGATAAGAGAAGCAGATTCACTTGCATCTTTCTGCCAGAAATTGAATATATACTTGAAAAGGAGAAATTTGCAGGATATGTGGGTGTAGGAGTGGGACATGGGCAATAACTTTTTCAAAGAGCCAACAGCACCAAATGGGCCCCTTTTGGGATGTTTGGTTCCATAATGTGGTTGAGATATCTCCAGTTCACCATTTATTTTTCTGTTGTAGGTTTTTATAACAAACGGCTGGATGTGTGATGTGGTAATTGTTGTAGCTGTAACAGATCTTGAGGCACGTTCTCGAGCCCATGGGCTAAGTTTGTTTCTTGTGGAAAATGGAATGAAGGGATTCATCAAAGGAAAAAAACTGGAGAAGATTGGTTTGAAAGCACAGGTTTGCCTGACTTTCTTCACTTTTTAAAGGTTGTTCTTCTGAACTTCAATGTTATTGTTTTATTCGTTTTGTCAAATGTTCAGGGCTGTATAATATGAAATATCAATTCTTTAATTATACATTGGGTATCAAAGGATGTGAGAAGTATATAATTAGAACAAAGAAAGGTAATTGACTTTCAATTCTGTGCCAATGTCTTGCTTCACATTGAATCTATCAATTCTTAATCAATTTTTCTATTCATTAATCCGTCTAAATAAATTTTAAATGCTGTCACTGATTTGGCTCCTGTAGCTACTTCTGTTAATGGGTTCTATATTCTATTAACCTTCTGCGAGAAAACGTCTTCTAACTTCCCTCCATGTATGTTTCTGATGCTCTGCCTTGTTACTGTTTGGACAGTGGAAATGATAGTCCATCAATTTACCTTCTCAAACCTTTCATTATTTTGATCATATATGTCAGATTTTACCATTAACTCTCTGCTTTAGTGAATACGGTAATAGATTTTCAAGCCTCTCCCCATAACTATCCTCTTGTTCCTTATAGTCTTCACAAAACCAGATTTTGCTTGTCCACAGATTCAATATCACTTTTTGTTCTTGTATTTGATTGCCTCACATATAAAGTCCATTTTTCATTTTGAAACTGTTTACTATCTTCAATACTGCTTTCAAAAATATGTATTTTATATATAGGATTTAAACTAAAAAGTAGGACCTCAAAGGTAGTAATCTCAGGACTGCTACAAGTTCCACGAGCTAGTCAGAATAGGAATCTCAGGATAGATAGGATGAATGCGTGGCTTGAGAGGTGTTGGAAGAGGGAGGGATTCAAATCCCTGGGGCATTGGAACCGGTTCTGGGGGAGGTGGGACCAGTACAAACTGGACAGTCTGCACCTGGGCAGGACTGGAACTGATGTCCTAGGGGAGGTGTTTGCTCGTGCTGTTGGGGAGGGTTTAAACTAATGTGGCAGGGGGATGGAAACCGATGCAGGAAGTCAGAGGGAAGTAAAACGGGGCCAGAAACAAAAAGCAGGCAGGGGGAAAGTGTTAGGCAGAGAAGCCTTAGCCAAAAATCATAAAGGGCCACAGTACAGGGTACAGTGACTGAGGAGAGTGTGAAAAGGGAGGTGATCAATGCAGGAGTGAGGGTGTTGTACCTAAATGTGGCAGTATACGGAACAAGGTAAATGAGCTTGTTGTGCACATTGAAATTGGTCGGTACGATGTTGTGGGCATCAGAAGAGACATGGCTGCAAGGGGATCAGGGCTGAGATCTAAATTTGCAAGGATATATGTCCCATCGAAAGGACAGACAGATTGGCAAAGGGAGCGGGGTTGCATTGTTAGTAAGGAATGACGTTAAATCGATAGCAAGGAGCGATATTGGATCAGAAGGCATAGAATCTCTGTGGGGAGAGTTAAGGAATCGCAAAGGTAAAAAGACCCTGATGGGAGTTATGTACAGGCCCCCTAGCAGTAGTCAGGATGTGGGGCAGAAAATAAATCAGGAGATAGAAAAGGCATGTACAAAAGGCAATATTACAATAATCATGGGGAACTTAGTATGCAGGTGAACTGGAAAAATCAGGTTGGTAGTGGATCCCAAGAAAAGGAATTTGTGGAATGTCTAAGAGATGCTTTTTTGGAGCAGCTTGTGACAGAGCCTACTAGGGAACAGGCAATTCAGGATTTGGTGATGTGTGATGAGGCAGACTTGATGAGGGAACTTAAGGTGAAGGAACCCTTAGGGAACAGTGACCACAATATGATAGAATTTACCTTGCAGTTTGAGAGGGAGAAACTGCAATCAGATGTAACAGTATTACAATTAAATAAGGGTAACTAGGTCACTTCTGGTGGCGTGGGCGAGCAGGGCGGCCGCAGTAAGAGGAGCTCCCGTCGGTGGCCACAATTTGCGGCAATTTTGGATTTCCCAGAGTCTTCACTCACCACCATTGTCGGCCTCTGGGGCCGTCACGAGCAGCCAGCGGGGCCAGTTTAAAAACTGGCGAAGAACTCCGCACGGGTGTCGGGCGGCGGGGGCTGAGGCGCTGGGCCCAGCGCTGCGTGGAGTTCGGAGCAGCGGGGGCGGAGCTACAAGGAGGCCGAGGCAGCAGGCCCGAGGCCAGGGCACGATGTAGGTGGGGTGTCCCACATCGGATGGCTCCCACCTAGGATGAAGAAAGAAGGCTGAAGTCCGGTCCCAGGGGAGCTCTGGGGGAATGTAGAGGAGAAAGAAAGAAGGTTTAAAGAAGTTTGGTGAAAGTTAATTCAGATGACTGAGGTGATGGCGGTGGAGCTGGAAAAGCATTTCGCAAGGCACATGGAGGCCTTGAGGAAGGAGACGGCGGTCTCATTAAAGTCATTGGTGGAGGAGGCAATCGACCCTGTGAGGGTGGCGGTGGCAAAGGCATCGGCCGAGGTGAAAGAGCAGGGCGACAACATAGAACATAGAACATAGAACAGTACAGCACAGTACAGGCCCTTCAGCCCACAATGTTGTGCCGACCATTTATCCTAATCCAAGATCAACCTAACCTACACCCCTTCAATTTACTTCTGTCCATGTGCCTGTCCGAGGGTCGCTTCACCACGTCTGCTGGCAGTGCATTCCACACACCCACCACTCTGCGTAAAGAACCTACCTCTGACATCTCCCCTATACCTATCTCCAATCACCTTAAAATTATGTCCCCTCGTGACAACCATTTCCGCCCTGGGGAAAAGTCTCTGGCTATCCACTCTATCCATGCCTCTCATCACCTTGTACACCTCTATCAAGTCATCTCTCTGCCTTCTTTGCTCCGGTGAGAAAAGCCCGAGCTCCCACAACCTTTCTTCATAAGACATGCCCTCCAGTCCAAGCAGCATCCTGGAAAGTCTCCTCTGTACCCTCTCCAAAGCATCCACACCTTCCCTATAATGAGTATATCAGTTTGACATTGTTGTTAAAAATTTAATATTGCATACTTGTGTTTCAATCAGCATTTTATTAGAAATCAATGTCTCACATTTGGGAAGTTTACCAGGTTTTTAAAAGTACATTCCTTCCAGAGATTTCTCCAGCAAACTGGTTAGAACTTGGATTTATACAGTGCCTAACACATCTCAAATAGCACTTCAACCGCCAATTTCAATGACTGTTTTTACATATAGAAATAAAGCAGGCAAAAGACAACTCAGTTAGCAAATCTAAGACACATTATGAACTGTCACCCCACCCCCATAAAAGCTGATTTGGACATTGAGAAGATGAAGGAAGTGGAGGAGGCCGTGTCACGACACAGCGACCAGGTCACCTCGATGGGGTGGTGGAGGTCAATAGAGGACTCCAAGCAAAGCTCGAAGACTTGGAGAACCGCTCAAGGTGGCACAATTTGAGAATTGTGGGCTTGCCCGAAGGGACAGAGGGCCCAAGGCCAACACAATACTTTGTAAAGAAGTTGGCGGAGCTGATGGGGGAGGGTGAGAACCTCTCCCAGTGCGAACTAGACCGAGCTCATCGGTCATTAAGGCTGAAGCCCAAAGTGAATGAGCCGCCAAGAGCAGTAATTATCTGCTTCCATAAGTTCTGCATGAAGGAGAGGGTATTAAGCTGGGCGAAGCAGAAGTGGGAGGTGCTGTAGGATAGTACTGCGGTTTGTATCTACCAGGACTTGACGGTGGAGTTGGCAAAAAGACGAGCGGCGTTTGGGCGAGTGAAGGCAGCATTGTCCAAGAAGGGGGTGCGATTTGGTATGGTGTACCCGGTGAAGTTGAGGGTAACGTATAACGCCAAAGACTTTTATTTTGAGACAGCGGAGGCGACTGAGGCGTTCGTGAGGGCAGAAGGCTTGGGACAGATGTGAGGAGCGGAGCTGGAAGAGAGACTGTGGACTGTGTTTGAGCAGCTGGAAAATGTATAAATGCTACAACTTTCTTTTTATTGATGTGTGTTGTAATTTACTTCTCTTTGCACTGTTACAGAGTTCAAGTTAATGGTGGGTTGATTGGTGTTCTGTGTTGCGACGGTTAAATGTTATGTTAGGGAATTGTATGGGTTGGATTGTTGGTTTTGTTTTTTTTTGTTTTTTTCTTTCTCTGGGATTGGGTGGAAGGAGACGATATATCTTCGGGGGGGGGGGGTGGAGTAACTAAAGTCAGCTAGTGAACGGAGGTGAGGTGAGAGGAAGGCTGCGGACATTGGAGCCTGGATAGCAGGCTTCAATGGGCCTACGAGGCGAGCGAAAGGGAGGGGAAGGGATGGATGCTGGGATATGTTGTTTCAGGGGGAAATGTAGGGGGGGTTCTTGGGAGGGGGGGGAAGGGGTTCGATGTTAACAATGGACAGGGACGGGTCAGGCTTATGGGGCAGGGCCCGGTGGTATGATGATGGTTGATAGGAAAGGTGGGGAGGGTATGAGAGGCCCCCAGTAAGGATAGTCACGTGGAATGTGAGAGGGATAGGAGGTCCGGTCAAGAGATCAAGGGTGTTGCGCATCTTAAAAGTTTGAAAGCCGATGTGGCAATGCTGCAGGAGACTCACTTGAGGGTGAAGGACCAGGTGAGACTTAAAAAGGGCTGGGTTAGCCAAGTGTTTCACTCTGGATTTGATGGAAGGGCTCGAGGTGGTGTTGGTCAGCAAAAGGGTGCGCTTCCAGATGGAGAAGGTGGCAGATCAGGGGGGTAGATATGTGATTGTGACAGGGGCACTGAAGGGGAGATTAGTGGCGCTGTTAAGCGTATACGGTCCCAATTGGGACGATGTGGGATTCGCGAAGAAGGTGTTTGGGGCCATTCCCGACTTTGACACACACGAGCTGATTATGGAGGGGACTGGAACTTGGTGCAGGAGCCAAGGTTGGACAGATCACGGCCGCGCTCGCTGGTCCCATCAGGGGGGGACGAAAGCGCTGGCTGGGCTAATGGTGGAAATGGGAGGGGTGGACCCTTGGAGGTTCCTGCACCCAAGGGAACGGGAGTACTCGTTTTTCTCAGCAGTCCATAAGGTGTATTCGCGGATCGACTTTTTCGTGGTGGGGAAGGCTTTGCTGGCTGGAGTCAAGGGGTCGGAATACTCTGCAATTGCAGTGTCAGATCACACTCCGCATTGGGTGGATATGGTACTGGAGAAGGGGGTAGCGCAGAGGCCGGGGTGGAAACTGGATGTGGGGCTTTTGGGGAACCAAGTGTTCTGTGAGAAAATTAAAAAGGTAATTAAGGAATATGTAGGTTTCAACTGTACGGGTGAGGTATCGAAGGCAGTTGTCTGGGAGGCTCTAAAGGCGGTGGTGAGGGGTGAGATAATTTTGTTCAAGGCCAGGGTGGACAAAGAGGAGAGGTTGGAGCGGCAGAGGGTAATAGATGAGATGTTGGAGGTAAATAGGAATTATGCAGAAGATGGGGACCCAGCGAAGCTGGAAAAGAGGAAGGAACTACAGGCGACCTTCGAACGACAGTCCACCAGGAAGGTGGTGCACCAACTGAAAGGAGCAAGGGGTGCAGTTTATGAACATTTTAGCAGGTCAGCTCCGGAGGGAGGCAGTGGCAAGGGAAATTCTTCAGGTGAGGAATAGGGAAGGGAAGGGAAGTTGGTGGTGGTGCTGATTAACAAGGTTTTTGAGGAGTTTTATGAGAGGTTGTACAGGTCGGAGCCACCAGGGGGAGACCGTGAGATGCAGGAATTTCTAGATGGGTTCGGGTACCCGAGGCTAGGGGAGGGGGACATGGCTACATTAGAAGGAGCGATAGTGGAGCAGGAGATAAAAGATGCGATTGGGAGGATGCAGTCGGAGAAGGTGGCAGGGCCGGATGGGTTTCCGGTGGAATATTATAAAAAATTCAAGGATAAGTTGGTACCCCTGATGGTGGGGATGTTTGAAGAGGCGATAGGGAAGGGGATGCTGCCACAATCCTTGGGGCAGGCATCGATTTCACTGTTGCTAAAAAAGTTAAGGCTCCGACGGAGTGTGGGTCGTATAGGCCGATATCACTTCTGAATGTGGACACAAAAGTATTCACGAAGGTACTGGCGGGTAGGCTGGAGGAGTGCCTCCCGAAGGTGATAGGTGAGGATCAGACGAGGTTCGTGAAAGGGAGGCAGCTGTTTTTGAACATTAGGAGGATTCTGAACGTCGTTATGGCACCGGCAGAAGGGAAGGAAACAGAGGTGGTTATGGCATTGAACGCCGAGAAGGCGTTTGACCGGGTGGAATGGGGGTACCTGATGGCAGTACTGGAGCGGTTTGGAATTGGACCAAGATTTGTGAACTGGGTAAAGCTATTATATAAGGAACCAAAGGCGAGTGTCCGACAAACAATATCAGCTCGAGATACTTTTCTCTCCCCCGTGGAACAAGACAGGGATGTCCTATGTCCCCCCTGCTGTTTGCACTTGCGATTGAGCCGTTGGCCATCGCATTAAGAAGTTCAGGAGCATGGAAAGGAATAGTGCGGGGGGAATAGAGCATAGGGTGTCCTTATATGCCGACGACTTGCTGCTGTATATGTCGGAACCGAGTGGGTCGATAGGGGGAATATTGGAGCTACTGCGAGTATTTGGGTCGTTCTAGGAGTACAAGCTGAACCTGGACAAGAGTGAGTATTTTGTGGTGTCTCAGCCGGGGGTGGGGGGGCTGCCATTCTGTAGGGCAGGGACTCCCTTTAGGTACCTGGGGTCGCAGGGAGTGGGGGAGTCTTCGCAGGTACAACATCACTAGTTTGTTGGGGAGAGTGAAAGCCGACCTGGCGAGGTGGGATGGTCTCCCTCTGTCACTGGCGGGTCGGGTACAGGCGGTTAAAATGAATGTGTTGCCGCGATTTCTGTTTATTTTTCAATGCCTACCGATTTTCCTGCCAAAGGCTTTTTTTAGGGAGATTGAGGGACGGATTACCTCATTCATATGGGGAGGGATGTTGGCCAGAGTGAGAAAGGTGCTTCTACAGAGGGGAAGGCAGGCAGGGGGTTTGGGTCTCCCGAACCTGATGTACTACGACTGGGCAGCGAATGTGGAGAAGGTGCGGAGCTGGGTCAGAGGGGTTGATTCCCAATGGGTCAGAATGGAGGAGAGTTTGTGCAGGGGATCGGGACTGAAAGCACTGGCAACAGCGCCGCTCCCGATAGCTCCATGCAAATACTCAGGGAGTCCGGTAGTAATAGCTTCATTGAAAATCTGGAGGCAGTTTCACCAACACTTCGGGTTGGGGTTAGGGTCAAGGGAAATGCCGATTTGGGGGAACCATAGATTTGAGCCAGGGAAGTGGGATGGAAGTTTTTGGAAATGGGAAGTGAAGGGGATTAAGACGCTAAAAGATTTGTTTCTTAGGGGGTCAGTTTTCAGGTTTGAGGGAGCTGGAAGGGAAGTATGGGTTGGAGCAGGGAGAAATGTTTAGATACATGCAGGTTCGGGATTTTGCCAGGAAGAAGATAGAGCTTCCCGGAGGAACCGGCCTCCACATTTCTGGAGGAGGTGCTGACGACAAGGGGACTGGAGAAGGGGATGGTGTCAGCGGTGTACGGAGCTATTTTGGAAGAGGATAAGGCACCACTGGAGGGGATCAAAGCAAAGTGGGAGGAAGAGTTGGGAGAGGTTATAGAAGAGTGTGTGACGTGCTCCGGAGAGTGAATGCCTCCACCTCATGTGTGAGGTTGGGGCTGATACAGCTGAAGGTGGTATAGAGAGCGCACCTCACGAGGGAGAGGATGAGCCGATTCTTTGAAGGAGTAGAGGATGTGTGTGAGCGTTGCGGGGAGGGCCCCACAAATCACATTCATATGTTTTGGTCCTGTCCAAAGCTAGAGGATTACTGGAAGGAGGTTTTAAGGGTAATTTCCAAGGTGGTGCACGTGAAACTGGACCCGGGTCCCCAGGAGGCCATATTCTGGGTGTCGGACCAGCCAGGGTTGGAAACGGGAGCGGAGGAAGATATCGTAGCCTTCGCCTCGTTGATCGCCCGAAGGTGGATCCTGCTGGGATGGAGAGCAGCCTCTCCACCCTGTACCCTGGCGTGGCGGGGGGACCTGTTGGAATACTTGACCCTTGAGAAGGTTAAGTTTGAACTGAGGGGAAGCTTGGAGGGGTTATACAAGTCATGGGCATTATTTATTATGCACTTTCAAGAACTGGATAACATCGAACATTAGTTGGGGGGGTGGGTGGGAGGAGGGGAGCTGTGTATATTAAGGATGACTATGGGTAATCCCTGATTCCTTTTTGTCATTTGTTTATGTAAACATGCGGGCTGATGTTTGGGAGTTGGTGAGAGGATGGGATCGTTGTTATTGTTATGGGGATTGATATATCTGTTGCTGATTATTGTTTATTGTTGGTGGGTGTAAATTCGGGAGAAAATGTGAAAAAGGAGGAGAATAAAAAAAATGTTTTAAAAATAAGGGAAACTACAAAGACATGAGGGAGGATCTGGCCAGAGTTGATTGGAAGAGGAACCTAGCAGGGAAGACAGTGGAACAGCAATGGCAGGAGTTTTGGGGGGGTTAATGGGGAGGCACAACAGAAATTCATCCCAAGTCGGAGCTAAGGGGAGGACAAGGCATCCATGGCTGACAAGGGATGTCAAGGACAGAATAAAGGCTAAAGAAAAAGCATACAAAGTGGCGAGAATTAGTGGGAAGCCAGAGGACTGGGAAGCCTTTAAAAGCAAGCAGAGGACAACTAAAAAGCAATAAGGGGGAGGAGCTAGCTAGTAATATACAGGAAGATAGGAAGAGTTTTTTTCAAGATATAAAAGGTAAGAGAGAGGCAAAAATAGTAATTGGACCACTGGAAAATGTGGCTGGAGAAGTAATAATAGGAAATAAAGAAATGGCAGACGAACTGAATAGTTACTTTGCATCAGTCTTCACGGTGGAAGACACCAGTGGGATGCCAGAGCTCCAGGAGAACCAGGGCAGAGGTGAGTACAGTGACCATTACTAAGGAGAAGGTTCTGGGGAAACTGAAAGGTCTGAAGGTGGATAAGTCACCTGGACAGTATGGACTGCACCCCAGGGTCCTAAAAAAGATAGCTAAGGAAATTGTGGAGCATTAGTGATGATCTTTCAGGAATCACTAGAGGCAAGAAGGGTCCCAGAAGACTGGAAAGTGGCTAATGTAACACCACTGTTTAAGAAGGGAGGGAGGCAGAAGAGGGGAAATATAGGCCGGTTAGCCTGACTTCGGTCATTGGTAAGATTTTAGAGTCTGTTATTAAAGATGAGATTGTGAAGTACTTGGAAGTACATGGTGAAATAGGACTGAGTCAGCACGGCTTTGTCAAAGGGAGGTTGTGACTGACAAATCTGTTTGAGTTCCTTGAGGAGGTAACAAGGAAGTTAGACAAAGGAGAACCAGTGGATATGATTTATTTAGATTTCCAGAAGGCCTTTGACAAGGTGCCGCACAGGAGACTGTTAAATAAGTAAAAAGCCCATGGTGTTGAGGGTAAGATTCTGGCATGGATAGAGGATTGGCTGACTGGCAGAAGGCAGAGAGTGGGGATAAAGGGGTCTTTCTCCGGATGGCAGCCGGTGACTAGTGGTGTGCCTCAGGGGTCTGTGCTGGGACCACAACTTTTCACAATATACATTAATGATCTGGAAGAAGGTACTGAAAGCACTGTTGCTAAGTTTGCAGATGATACAAAGATCTCTAGAGGGACAGGTAATATTGAGGAAGCAAGGGGGCTGCAAAAGGACTTGGACAAGCTAGGAGAGTGGGCAATGAAGTGGCAAGTGAAATACAATGTGGAAAAGTGTGCGATTATGCACTTTGGAAAGAGGAATTTAGGCATAGACTATTTTCTCAATAGAGAAATGCTTTGGAAATCAGAAGCTCAAAGGGATTTGGGAGTCCTTGTTCACGATTCTCTGAAGGTTAATATGCAGGTTCAGTCAGCAGTTAAGAAGGCAAATGCAATGTTAGCATTCATGTCAAGAGGGCTAGAGTATAAGACCAGGGGTGTACCTCTGAAGCTGTATAAGGCTCTGGTCAGACCCCATTTGAAGTATTGTGAGCAGTTTTGGGCCCCGTATCTAAGGACGGATGTGCTGGCCTTGGAAAGGGTCCAGAGGAGGTTCATAAGAATGATCCCTGGATGAAGAACTTGTCGTCTGAGGAACGTTTGAGGACTCTGGGTCTGTACTCGTTAGAGTTTAGAAGGATGAGAGGGGACCTTATTGAAACTTACAAGATAGTGCTAGGCCTGGATAGATTGGACATGGAGAGGATGTTTGCACTGGTAGGAAAAACTAGAACCAGAGGACACCATCCCAGACTACAAGGGACGATCCTTTAAAACAGAGATTTTTTAAAATTTAATTTAGAGTACCCAATTATTTTTTCCAATTAAGGGGCAATTTAGCGTGGCCAATCTACCTATCCTGCACATCTTTGGGTTGTGGGGGTGAAACCCACGCAGACACAGGGAGAATGTGCAAACTCCACACGGGCAGTGACCCAGGGCCGGGATTCGAACCCGGGTTCTCAGCGCCATAGGCAGCAATGCTAACCACTGTGCCACCATGCTGCCCCCTTTAAAACAGAGATGAGGAGGAATTTCTTCAGCCAGAGGGTGATGAATCTGTGGAACTCTGCCACAGAAGGCTGTGGAGGCCAAATCACTGAGTGTCTTTAAGACAGAGATAGGTAGGTTCTTGATTAATAAGGGGATCAGGGGTTATGGGGAGATGACAGGAGAATGGGGATGAGAAAATATCAGCCATGATTTAATTGCAGAGCAGACTCGATGGGCTGAGTGGCCTAATTCTGCTCCTATGTCTTATGGTATATTTGCCCACCACTGCATCAGGCAATTTAAAAAAATTCTTTGAGATCCATCTATGGCTAACAAAAGAGGTTAAAGATTGAATTTGAATACGAGAAATTGGGGAGAAGTAGGTCATTTGGCTCCTTGACTCTGCTCCACCTTCAAGAAGATCTGATTGTGGCCTTGATTCTACTTTCCCGCCTTCCCCTCCACAACTCTTCATTCCTTTGTAGATCAAAAAACTGTCTACCTCAGTCTTGAACGTATTGAATGGTCCAGCCTTCACTGCTGTCTGGGATAGAAAATTTCAAAGATTAGCGACCTTCTGAGAGAAGACATTTCTCCTCATCTCTGCCTTAAATGGTAGGCACCTTATTTTGAAATTGTGCCCCTTTGTTTTAGATTTCCCCACAAGGAAAAACATAATCTCGGCATCTATCCTGTTGTCTTTCATCCTTCTAAACTCCAATTAGTTAGGCACAACCTTCTCAACCTTTCCTAATAAGGCACTCCGGAATCAACCCAGCGAACCTTCTCTGAACTATCACCACAAGTATATTTCTCCTTAAATAAGGAGACCATAACTCTGCAGTTCTCAAGGTACAGCCTCACCTATGCCCTGTACAGTTGTAACAAGACTTCCCTTCCACTTGCAATAAAGGCCAATGTTCCATTTGTCTTCCTAATTAATAATAATAATAATAATAATAACTTATTGTCACAAGTAGGCTTCAATTAAGTTACTGTGAAAAGTCCCTAGTCACCATATTCCGACGCCTGTTCAGGGAGGCTGGAACGGGAATTGAATCTACTTTGCTAGTCTTGTTCTGCATTACAAGCCAGCTATCTTAGCCCACTGTGCTAATCTTGTTGCTATTACTTGTTGCACCAGCATACGGACGTTTTGTGATGTGATACATGTATGAGGACACCCAGGTCCCCCTCCCACAGTATCTCACACTCTCTATCTAAATAATTTGCTTTTTTAATCCCACCAAAGTGAACGTCATATCTCCCGCTTTATACTCCATCTGCCAAATTTGTGCCCACTCGCGTAACCTGTCGATACACCTTTCAGAATCTTTATGTCTTCCTCACTTATCCCAGCTTTCTGTTTCTGTTCGTTAGCCAATACTCTACCATGCTGATATATTACCCCTGGCACTATTAGCTTGTGTAACAATCTTGTATGTGGCACTAATCAAATGCATTTTGGAAACCATAATCCACTACATCTACTGGTTCCTCTTTATTGACCCTGCTCATTACATCCTCAAAGGATTTTCATAAATTTGACAAACACTATTTTCTTTTCATAAAACCATGTTGACTTTGCCTGATATTTAGATTTTCTATGTGCCTTGCTACTACTACCTTAATAATGGATTCCACCATTTTCCAGTGACAGGTTTTAGGTTAAAGGACCTATAACTTTCTGCTTTCTGTCTCCCTTCTTTCTTGGATTAGTGGAGTTACATTTGTATTTTCCAATCCACTGTGGCCTTTCAAATCTAGGGAATGTTGGATGATTACAACCTATACATCCACTATCCCTCCAGCCACCACTTCTTTTAAACTCAGAATGCATTCAATCAGGTAGGGGGACTTTTCGACTTTTAGTCCCATTAGTTTTCTTACAACTTTTTCTCTAGCGGTAGTTATTGCTTTAAATTCCTCCCTTTTGCCTCCTTGATTTTCTACTATTCTTTTTTTATAAATATTTTTATTGGCATTTTCAATTTTACATAATAAAACTTTGCATCCAATATTTACAGTTTGTGCAGTTTTTATGTACATACAATAGTTCCCCCCCCCCTTCCCCCTCCCTGCCCCCCCCCCCCCCTTCCTGACCTCTCCTTGGCATCCCCCTCTTTTGTTCAGGGCGTTCTGTTTCCCCCCACCACCACACTTCTCCCTGTAGTTCCCCTGAGTTTCCTCCTCTCATCCTCCTCCTTTCCCCTTAGAGTTGTGTATCTCTATCTGCTCTCTCCCGTGTCTCACTTTTTGCCTACTCGCTGTTGGCCTCGAACAGGTCTTGAAACAGGCCGACGAACTACCCCCATGCTTTGAGGAAGCCTTCTTCCGACCCTTGAGTGGTGTACTTGATCTTCTCCAGCTGGAGAAATTCCGAAGGTCTGTCAGCCAGTCTGCAGCTGTGGGTGGTGCTGCTGATCGCCAGCCGTGCAGGATTCCCCAGCATGCAATTAGGGAAGCAAAAGCAAGGGGGTCGGCCCTCTTCCCCATTTGTAATTCTGGCTGTTCTCTAACCCTGAAGATTGCCACTCTCGGTCACGGCTCCACCCTCACCCCACAACCTTGGACATTGCCTTGAAGAAGGCTATCCAGAACCTTACAAATCTGGGGCAAGCCCAGAACATGTGGTTGGCCTGGTCTCCCTGGCACCGTTCACATTTATCTCCCACCTCCGGGAAGAACCCGCTCATTCGGGTTCTGGTCAGGTGTACTCTGTGCACCACTTAAGCTGCATGAGGCTAAGCCTTGCGCAGGAGGATGTGGAGTTGGTCCTGCTCAGGGCATTGCTCCAGAGTACCCGATCCACTTCTGTCCCCAGTTCATCTCCCCCTTTTCGTCTGGTAGTCTCGCCCTGTCCAGTAGATGTTTCCCCCTTCTTTACTGTCCATGTTTATCAGGTCCTCTAGTAATGTAGTTCTCCGAGCCCTAGGGTATCCTACTGTCTCCTTGCGGAGAAAGTGCTTTCCCTGGAGGTGCCTAAGTTCCTGTCCTGTCGGTAGTTCGAGGTCCTCCGTCAGTTCGCTCAGTACGTTCATTTTGATTGTCTGCAGCCTCCTCACCAGGGAGAGCTGGAGCGTGTCCCATCTCTGTAGGTCCTTTTTGACTTCCTCCACCAGGCTGGTTAGATTCCACTTGTGGATCTGTGTCCAGTCCCGGGCTGTTTGGATCCCCAGGTAGTGGAATTTGTTTTGGGCTAGTTTGAATGGGAGTCCCTCCAGATCTGTCCCTTCCCCGTTTGGGTTCACTGGGAATGCCTCGCTCTTACCAGATTATGTTTATAGCCTGAGAAGGTTCCAAACTCTTTTAGGAGTTGCATGATTGCTCTCAAGCCTCCCTGCAGTTCTGAGACATAGAGGAGCAGGTCATCTGTATAGAGTGAGACTCTGTGCTCTCTGCCTCCCCTTTGGATGCCTTTCCAGCTTTTTGCATCTCGCAGAGCGATCGCTAGGGGTTCAATTGCTAGGGCAAACAGGAGTGCCTGCTAAGTGCCTCTGTGCAGCTGGTAGTATTCAGAGCTGGTGGTTTGGTTCGAACGCTTGCCTTGGGGGCGTTGTACAGGATTTTCACACATGAGGTGAACCCTGTCCCTAGCCCAAACTGCTCCAGTACCTCGAAGAGGTACTTCCATTCGACTCTGTCGAAGGCCTTTTTTGCATCCAAGGAGACGATCATCTTTGCTGTTCTGTCCTCGGGCGTCATTATTACATTCAGGTAGGGGGACTTTTCGACTTTTAGTCCCATTAGTTTTCCTACTACTTTTCTCTAGTGGTAGTTATTGCTTTAAATTCCTCCCTTTTGTCTCCTTGATTTTCTATTATTCTTTTTAAAAAAAAATATTTTTATTGGATGATGGTAGTGAGTTGCCTACCCTTGACAAAGCCTGTCTGGTCCTTTGTGACCACCTCTGGTACGTAGTTCTCCAGCCTCTTGGCCAGAACCTTTGCGAGTATCTTTGCGTCTACATTGAACAGCGAAATGGGTCTGTACTATCCGCATTCTGTCTGGTCTTTGTCTTTTTTGGGTATCAGCGATATCGGAGCCTGTGTAGCGTAGGAGGCGGGGTGTCCCTCATCAGCGAGTCTGCGAACATGCCCCTTAGGTGTGGGGCCAGGGCCGGCACACATTTTTTATAGAAGTCTGCCGGGAACACGTCTAGTCCCAGCACCTTTCCCACCTGCATGGAGCTGATGCTCTCCATGATCTCTTCCAGATCTATTGGTGCTTCCAGCTCCCCCTGCCTGTCCTCCCCCACAACTGACATATCTAGTCCATCAAGGAACTATTTCATCCCCGCACCCCTCTTGGGGGGCTCGGAGGCCTACAGCCCTCTCTAGAAGGTCTCAAATGCCTGGTTGACTTCATTTGGTTCGGTTACCAGTCTGCCTCTGCTACCTTATATCTGTGCTTCACATCCATGTAATGTGGAGTGTGGTTGGAGATGACTATCGCGGAATATTCTGCCTTTATTATTCCTAGAAGCATCGATTTCCTCACTGCAAAGAAGTGGACTGTACTTTGTGGACTGGTGAGAAGAACGCAAATTTCCTCTCGCTGGGGCGCAGGAACCTCCATGGGGCCACTGCCCCCATCTGTTCCATGAATGTTCCCAGTCCCCTAGCCATGCCTGTCTTTTTCCCCATCCTAGCATTTGATTGGTCAGTCAGTGGGTCCTGTACACAGTTAAAGTCGCCCCCCCCCCCAATAATCAGTCGGTGTGAGTCAATATCGGGGATTTCCACCATGGCCTTTTTTATAAATTCTGTGTCGTCCCGGTTGGACTCGTACTCATCCACCACTATTACTGGTGCCCTCTCTAGGACACCGCTGACCATGACGTACAGTCCCCCTTGGTCCATAACCGTCCTAGTCTCCGTAAACCGCATTCTCTTGCCAAGTCCAATGTGTGACCTGCAGACACTCCCACATGCGGATGTTGGGTAGATGAGTTGTTTGGAGCTTTATGTGCTCTCTCCAATGCCACAACTTCACCTCTGCATGTTCTCAACAAAGTCTCTCAATGTGTTCAGTGCCTTCCTGAATGAACCACCTTAATTTTGGTCGCTTACAGGTCAGGAACTCCCATGAGTCAGCGAGGATGTTTGACATCTTTAGGGATGCTTTGAGGATATCCCTAAAGTGTTTCCCTATTGTCCTGGGAGTCTCCTGCGGTGACCAAATTCTGAGTAGAGCATTTCCTTTGCAAATTGGTGGCAACCATATAAACAATGTACCCTGTCCAGGAGAGCTGGTTTTCAGTGATTAGAGCCAACATGTTGGACAAGAGGAAGCTACTGTTGGACCATCTTTGTTGCCACTGAATTTGAAGGATCTTGTGAAGGTACCGCTGAGGTGGAACTTCTGCGGTGCTTTGATGTACCGGTTGTTAATTGTCCAAACCTTCGAAGCGTATAGGAGCGCAGGAATCACTGCAGACTGTAATCCATGACTTAGTCTCAATTTGAGATCTTGGCCCTCAAATATTCTTTTTCTCAGTTAGCCAAAAGCTGAGCTAGCACACTGGAGGTGAAGATGGTTTCAACGTCCATCAAGTTAATGATATATTTTTTTTAAGTACTTAATTGCCTGCAAGGTGCTTTTGGTCATCTTGAGGTGATGAATGCTATATAAATGCAAATTCATTCTCTCTTTCTCTTTTCACTTTCTCAAGAGATTTTTCAGTATACCAACTTCTACCACATTCGTTTCCTGTTTATTCCTTGAACAACATGGCACCCTGTACTGTACTATTATTTATATATATATATATTAATATATATATATATATATATATTCTATAAGTATGATTAAATTAGTCAAGCATGACCTACCCTTGATGTTTTCTTTGCTCTCATGCAATGCGATTCTTTTCCAGAGGCTTATCTATGTTTTTAAAAAAATATTTTTATTCTCCTTTTTCATATTTTCATCCAAATTTACACCCACCAACAAACAATCAACGGTAACAAATACAATGGCAATCCCCTGGCCAACAATTCCTTCATCCCACCAACTCCCAAACAACCCGTGACATTTTATAAACAAACATCAAAGAAAAGGATTCAGGAATCTACCATCCACTCATACCTAGTCACCAACAACATACACAGTCCATAGCCCCCACCCCACCCCGCCCCCAGTGTTTGATGTCATACAATTCTTGAAAGTGCATAATAAACAAATCCCATGAATTGTAGAACTGTTTCACCCTTCCCCTCAACTCAAACTTCACCTTCGAGTGTTAAAACTCCATCAGATTCCCCCCGCCACGCCAGGGCACAGCGTGGAGAGATTGACCTCCAACCCAACAGGATCCGCCTTCGGGCGATCAGCGAGGCGAAGGCTAAAACATCTGCCTCCACCCCCGCTTCCAACCCCGGCCGTTAAAATACCCTGAATATGGCCTCCAGAGGACCCGGCTCAAGCTTCGCATGCACCACCTTCGGAATTACCCTGAACACCTCCCTTCAATACCCCTCCAGCTTTGGACAGGACCAAAACATATAAACGTGATTTGCGGGGCCCTTCCCGCAACGTTCACAAACATCCTCTATCCCCCTCAAAGAGTCAGCTCATTCTCGCCTTTGTGAGCTGCGCCCTATACACCACCTTCAGCTGTATCAGCCCCAACCTCGCGCACGAAGTTGAGGCATTTACCCTCCGGAACACCTCACATCACAGCCCCTCCTCCATGCCCTCTCCAACTCTTCCTCCCACTTTGCCATAATCCCCTCTAGCGGTGCCTTATCTTCTCCCAGAATCGTCCCATAAATCGCCGACACTCGCCCCCTTCTCCATTCCCCCTGTCGCCAGCACCTCCTCCAACAGTGTGGAGGCCGGCACCACCAGACAGCTCCTTGTTAGCAAAATCTCGGACCTGCACATTCCCCCTGCCCCAACCCATATTTGGCTCCCAGCTCCTTCAATCCCACAAATCTGCCCCCGAGAAACAAATCCTTTAATGCCCCTCTTCTCCCATCTCTGAAAACTCCCATCCCACTTCCCTGGCTCAAATCTGTGATTCCCCGAATCAGCATTTCCCTTGACCCTGCCCCCAGCCTAAAGTGCTGGCGCAACTGCCTCCATATTTTCAACGTCGCTACTACTACCTGACTCCGAGTATTTTCCCGGGGCCATCGGGAGTGACGCTGTTGCCAACACACTCAGCCCCGACCCCTATACAGACTCTCCTCTATTCTAACCCACTGGGAGTCCCCCCTCTAACCCAACTCCTCACGTTCTCCGTATTCGCCACCCAGTAATAATATAGTAAATTCCAACCCCACTGACTGCTGTCCTCTCTGCAACAGCACCTTCCTAATGCTTAATGATGTTAATCATTAATATGACCGTAACATTTTTTTTGCTACCCATGGGAGGTTTGCTGGTTTGTAATTACCAATTTGCCAATTTTTGAACATTTTCCAATTCTTTGGTTCACTTTCCAATTCCCAAAGGTTCTGGTACATTATAGTTAGAACCTGAGCAATTGCATCATTCACCTGTTGGAACGTGACTTCTTATTTTTGGCCTTCCTTCATTGATTAAACTTCTGCCACACACTTATACCGCTGTTGAAATTTTTGTTTTTATTAGCTTACATAGAAACATAGAAAATGGGTTAAGGAGCAGGTCATTCAAAGACTTTTGTGCTCTCCCCATGTCCCTTGACGCCTTCAGTGTATAGAAATCTATATGTTTCCTTCCTAAATGGGGCAGCACAGTGACACAGTAGTTAGCACTACTGCCTCACAGCGCCAAGGACCCGGGTTCAATTCTAGCCTCAGTTGACTGACTGTGTGGAGTTTGCACTTTTTCCCCGTGTCTGCGTGGGTTTCCTCTGGGTGTCCCGGTTTTCCCCCACAGTCCAAAAATGTGCAGGTTAGGTGAATTGGCCATGATAAATTGCCCCTAGATGTGGTTACAGGGATAGGATGGGGGACTGGGCCTAGGTAGGGTGCCCTTTCAGATGGTCGGAATAGACTCGATACAGCTGAATTGAAATCAGTTAAGTCTGAAGCATCCAAAAAGTTATCCTATCTAATAACTGAATGTAGAGGCCAGTGGTCATAATTTAATTAAATTTATTGTCGTAACAAAGAAAACAGTCACAAACAACATTGCTGCATTGAAAGTTAATGCTTAAGGGTTGAAATGGGACCAAATCTGGATTAAATTGAATAGAAAAGTTAGCAGATAAAATAGACCAATAAATACGTATAAGATGGATAAGATTTACTTACCTTGTAAGATTCACTGGAGTTTAAAGGAAAAAGAGGTTATCTCATTGAAGCGTATAAAACTATGACAGAGCTGGATGGAGGGATGATGTTTCCTCTGGCTGGAGAGGGGGGGGGGGTGCTATAACAAGGGGTCACAGTCTCAGGTTATGGGATAGGACATTTAGGACTGAGAAATGGAGAAACTTCTTCACTCGGTGGTGAACCTGTTGAATTCTCTACCACAGGAGGCTGTGGAGGCCAAGTCACTGAATATATTTTGAATCATCATAGAATCCCTACAGTGCAGAAGGAGGTTGTATATGCTGCTGCTTTATTTTTCTTGGAATAGGAACAAAGCTGGCATTTATTTCCCAGGCTTCACTGTTTTCTTTAATTGCTGCAGTCCATTTGGTGTCGGTGCTTCCACAATGATGCTGTGTGCCCCACTCTTCATATTCGAGCTTTATTTGAGCCCTGGGCAAGCTAATGCAGAACCGTGCTTGCTAACAGAATCACTTATAATTAGTCATTAAAGTTTATTTAGCAAGAAGCCTGGTTTTAGAATCTCGCAATGCAGAAGGAGGCCATTCGGCCCTTCGTGTCTGAGCCAGTTCTTTGTAAGAGCTTTCCAAACAGTTCCAAGCCCCTGCTCTTTTCCCATAGCCATATAGATTTTTTTCCTGAGACAGTAATTCTGGAAAAAATTAATTGTCTCTTTGAAAAGACAATCAATCAGTGACAGTCAGCACAGATTTGATAAAGGCAAATTGTTAAAGATGTGTTTTGACTAACTTAATTGACTTCTTTGAAGTACCAGAGAGGTTTGAAGCAGTGATGTATATATGGATACAAGCAAATTACTGCGGATGCTGGAATCTGAAACCAAAGAGAAAATGCTGGAAAATCTCAGCAGGTCTGGCAGCATCTGTAGGGAGAGAAAAGAGCGAACGTTTCGAGTCCAGATGACCCTTTGTCAAAGCTCGATGTCAACATTGTCAAAGTTAATGTATGTATGGAAGTGGGCAGCACGGTGGCCTAGTGGTTAGCACAACCGCCTCACGGCGCTGAGGTCCCAGGTTCGATCCCGGCTCTGGGTCACTGTCCGTGTGGAGTTTGCATATTCTCCCCGTGTCTGCGTGGGTTTCGCCCCCACAACCCAAAAATGTGCAGAGTAGGTCAATTGGCCACGCTAAATTGCCCCTTAATTGGAAAAAATAATTGGGTAATCTAAATTTATAAAAAAAAAAAAAAATGTATGTATGGAAGTTTGTTGAATGTTTGTAGAACATTTCTACTTCCTCCACTGTAGTTTCACAAGATTTTTTTGTTCTTTCTGGTGGTACTTTGAACACTGTATGAAAGCTCTAACCTTTACTAATATTCATTGAAATATTGGACAAAATAAAGAAGCTGTAAATTATGCTGCCTACACTGACAAAAATGCTCATGTTGTTTTTGAATGGGAAGGATACAGCTGAACTCTTCTTTGAGGATGTGCGCTTGCCAGACAATGCTCTACTAGGAGAAGTTAATAAGGGATTCTACTATCTTATGACTGAGCTTCCACAGGTAACAGTTCAGATTTTTGTTATCACTTGTTTCATGATATCTCAATTTATATATCTTTTATTCTAAGGGACAAGCTGGCACCTTTTTCTTGTGACTATTTGTCACTTATGTGTGCTGAAACATCCATGATGTGGAGATGCCGGCATTGGACTGGGGTGAGCACAGTAAGAAGTCTTACAACACCAGGTTAAAGTCCAACAGGTTTGTTTCAAACACTAGCTTTCTGAGCACTGCTCCTTCCTCAGGTGAATGAAGAGGTTTGTTCTCATACCTCTTCATTCGCCTGAGGAAGGAGCAGTGCTACGAAAGCTAGTGTTTGAAACAAACCTGTTGGACTTTAACCTGGTGTTGTAAGACTTCTTACTGAAACATCGAGTAATGGAGAGGATTATAGCTGAGCCCAATGCTACTGTTTCCCATATATGCACACAGCTGGTTATCAATTATGAGGGGCAATCTGGGTTTACGTTTTTCCCCATGTCTAGTCAGCATCCAATATAGCACCAAACAACTGTCTTAATTGAAATTGACTAGATCAACGTAAAGCAAGGATTGAATCTGTCACCTTCTGGTTTGTAGTTAGTACTACACTCAGTCATGTCTTTATCCATTGGGCCATGGAGTGTATTATTTAAAAGAAGGCCTGGGAAGGACGCCCATCTACAGTGCAAATTGCTGACTGAAGTTTCTACTGCTAACTGGCAATCTCTATAACATGGCAAGTTTCCAACTGTCAAGAAGGGAAGACAGATTTTTTTCAAAGCAGGGGAAATATTTATCTTTTCTCACCTAACTGTACTGATGGGAGGAATGGTCGGGTTTGGGAGTGGGGGTATTACCTTACATTGCCTTCTCTTGCACTAGTGCTACCCTTTAAACTCACCCACTGGCCTCTGAATAATACTAAGACATAAGATTGCCTGATTCACTCCTAGGTGCTACTGAATGGCAGTAGACAACACCAAAATTGGTTTGGGTTGGAGAGGGGAAAAATCAGCCCAAGGGTTTAATTCCTCTCCACTAGGACATAAATGGTTGTGCACTGTAATGATCCCCCTAGAGAACGATAACATTTAAAAATAAATTCACACTTCCTGTTAATAGCAGAAGAGGATGGTACGATAAGATTTCACTTAAGATTTTTACGGTAACAAATAACTAAGAACCGTATAAACCCTATTTTTGTAGGCAACTTATCCTTTAAACCACAGAAAGGAATGTTCCTCTTTTATATTTATTACAAATAGTCCACGGTTGTTTCCAGTGAATCCATGTTTTTCTGTTCCACTGATTATAATGTTGAGTGATCAACTTCAAGCACTTTCCCAAATCCACCACTAGCAGTAGAGCCCATGCCGATTTATTCTTTTCCCCAAACCCTGGTCACACCAGGAAGTCTCCCGGATTCCTCAGATGACTGCAGAACGTATCTCTTCAACTTGAGACCATCTCCCTCCCGCATCTGGCTTTGGTAGCTTACAGAGCACCTGCCGTCTCTTCTCTCTGCTGACCACAACATGCTAATCTCATCCTCTCTTTTCTCTTCTGTCCCAAAAGCTTGGAGCGGACAAGTTTATTTACTGGTATTACATCTGCCCTTGCCCTGTATTTCTATGTGCGCTCAGCATTACCCTTGGGACAAGGCTATTATTGGGCAGAATTCTTAAGAGTCACATGGCCCCCTTCATTTAACCTAAGTTTAAAGATTAGTCCAAAACAATCTTAAGCACTTCATAATTGTAACAACACCAGTTCAAATTAAATTTGTCTATATTGTCCTCCGCACTCTTAGTCTAGGCCTGCTTGACAAATGGTCAATTTAAAAAGGAATCTCAGGGCTATGTCCATTGGGCTACCCTGCAATAAAAATTGACACCTTTGAGAGGTAAGAATGTTGGCAACAAACGGTAATTTTGTTCTGTCTTTCTTTTAGTTGAACTATAAACCTGTAACATCTTTGGAAGAGGTGGGGTTAGTCTGAAGAAGTTACAGAGCCTAAAACTGAAATACTGACAAAATTGCAAAGCACAAAAAGTACAGGCTATTTTTTAAAAAACATTTTTTGAAAAAGAACAGCGCGATTTAATTTTCTGCACTGTCCTATGTAAAATTGTTATTTGCAGGTCTGGCCTGCTGTGAAGTTTATATTCCCCCCCCCCCCCCCCCCCCAGCACAAAATAATATAAATTGTTTTAACCTGTGCTATTTATGTTGCAGTGTTCTATTTGTGAGATGTAACTAAAATTGGCTGGTTAAATATAATGGATTTTGATTAATTTATTTCCTGTCTGAAATAAATTCTAACCCTGTATGTTTAAAGGAACGATTGCTAATTGCAGACTTGGCCCTTGCCAACTGTGAATTCATGTTTGAAGAAACTAGAAAGTATGTGAAACAGAGAAAGGCCTTTGGTAAAACTGTTGCAGATTTGCAGGTGGGTGCACACACTATGACATTCAGAAAATAAATTAATTACATTTAATCTTCACTTCCGGAGGAAATGAAAGGCTTATATGAAATTAATGAAATGGTTAGTTTGACAATGTTGATAAACTTACTTTAGTAATAATTGACATCAGATGTGTCAGAAGCCGAATAGTATAAATTTGTGTAAGGGTTTGGTTCCTAGATTTGTGAACAGTTTAGGTAAAATTATTAGCCGTTTTTGTACCTTCCCCATCCTCCGAAATGGGATGTGGATTTTGTCATTGCTGATTTTTCTATTTCTGGATTTAGTGTCTTTTTAAACCTCCCTCAGAAAAATTGACTCTTTGAGTGATTAAATGGGTGCCAGAAGCCCTCCAGTAACTTGTAAGTAATAAATCTTTGTGTTTGAACCTTGACAATGAATGTCGGCAGGATATTCCACCATTGAGGGTAGCATTGCTGAGCTTAATCTTGCACAGCTTCCAAAAAGATTTTCTAGCCATGGATTGTGATTAGAAGCTGGAATGCTATTTGATTTTGCCAACTTACACCCTACCCTGTAGCTCTTCTTGTTCTGCATCAACCAGAAGACTTCTGGTTTATAGGCACTTGTCACAGACTATTGGTAGAAGCTGTGGATTGTCCGTTCAGAAAACCCTCCTGACAGACTTGAGTCTGACACTTTAATGCATAAGTTCTGATTGACCGAGAAGGAGTTGATGTAACCAAATTAAATTTCATTGCCAGGAGCCAATTCTAACATTTCATGTAATGGCTTAAGAGGGCAAGGTAAAAAAAAAGGTTTTGCTATACTGTTATGCCCTGAGCTTGAAAAGCAAAATATTAGTCATTGCTTGGTGGCACAGTGGTTAAAAATGTTGCCTCATAGACCAGGGTTCAATTCCAGCCTCGGGCGACTGTCTGTGTGGAGTTTGCACATTCTCCCCATGTCTGCGTGGGTTTCCTCCAGGTGCTCCGGTTTCCTCCCATAGTCCAAAGATGTGCAGGTTAGGTGGATTGGCCATGCTAAATTGCCCCTTTGTATCCAAAGATGTGCAGATTAGGTGACCCTCTTTCAGAGGGTTGGTGCAGATTGATGGGTTGAATGGCCTCCTGCCCTATGATAGAAATGTGCTTTTCTGTTCCAAATTTTCTTGAGCCTTGAAGTCAGGAGAAATAGCTGATATTTTAGAGCAGATCTATTGAATATCACAGTGAATAATTTTAAGAATGAAGTGAAACATAAAGTAATTTTATACTCTTGCCATTACTGATCTTTTTTTTTGTCAGAAACCTTAGAATGAAATATTAGAAATGCCACTGCAATTTTTTATCAAATGATGAAACAGAATGCTCAGGGAACGATGGTAAATATTCTTCCTTTCACTTCTAGACAGTGCAGCACAAGCTGGCAGAAATAAAGACGCAGATTTGTGTGGGGAGAGCGTTTGTTGACAGCTGTTTACAGTTGCACAAGGAACGACGACTGGATTCGTATACTGCTTCCATGGGCAAATACTGGTATTTGTGCTGCATTGATTTCTATGTGTACTTTAACAAAGTTCTTCAGGACGAATAATTAATAATGTAGTCAGTTCACCCCAGAAAAAATATGATGGCTTTCCACTTCCATATGCTGCTGTCAGTCCTCCAATTTTACTGAATTGTTATTGTGATATTATGAATTTCTAACGGAACCACTCTGCAGATTTGTTTGTCCCCACCAGAATTTTTGCAATGAATCTTAGTAGAAAGAAAGAATTAACTTGCATTGATGTAGAATCTGTTAAAATTGCAGGGAGTTTCAAGATTTTTCATAACCAATGGAATATTATTGAGGTATAGGCACTGTTCTAATGTGGAGAAAGTTAGTTCTGTAGAGATTTTTTTCCATGCCCACTTGAGCTATGAATGAATAGCAACTGGTGCATTTGATTATAATTGGTTTCTTTGAGAACTTTGGTTACGACGGGAGATTATTTTGAATTAGATGGTTGTGGTTCTGTGATTAACAGTAGAAACAGGTAAGTAATCACAGGAGCAGTGTTATCACATGACATTGTATATATGATATTTCTTATATGATTGCCAAGACAATAAATATCTCTGACACTGGGAGTGATTCTCTGGAAATGTTTCTAAGTGTGGCAGTGAGTGGGAACTGCCACGGGCTTCCCAGTACTCGGTCCAGCGAGGCTGGCAATGCTATTCAACGTTAATTGGTCCACTTAACGAGGCCCCACGGGATTCCCGCCGCAAATGAAGGCTCGTCAGCCAATTCGCCGGCATCGCGCTCGCCAACCCCCCCGCTATCAAGGTCGAGCAGCACTTAGGCTGCACTTGCTCAGCTAACCTGAGTCAGCTCGAAGCAATGGCGCCGAAGAGACTGGCCCCAAGACTCTGGGATGCAGATCTGGGAGGCTGCTAGATGCTGTGGAGGCCAGGAGAGATGTCCTGTTCCCTCAAGTGTCCAAGAGGGTGAGCCACAGGTCAGCCAGTGCTGCCTGGGGTGAGGTGATGGTGGCTGTCAGCTCCGGGGGCGAGACCAGGAGGACTGGCCTCCAGTGACAAAAAGACCTACACTGCGCAGGACATGAGTGAGTAGACACCAACCACCCCCCACCACTGTGAACCACGGATGCCTCTAACAATAACCTTTCTGTGTCTCCTCAGGAAAAGTTCTCCCACAATCGCCAGGAGAGGGCCTAGTCTGACGGCAGGAGGCCAGACTTCAAAATCCTCACCTCCTTCGAGGAGCGGGCCTTGGAGGTGACTGAGGTGGCCAAGGACAGGGTGGTCACCCATGCGGAGGTAGGCGGAAGCCGCAGACGTGAGGAGCCACCGGGCTGTGCCTGGAGGACCTGTCAAACGTAAGTTGTTATTGCCTTACTGACTGACCCTTCCCCACCACGAACCACATGTTCATTCTCCCGCATATCCTCCAGCCGATGGCGCCGACCCATCCCGGGTGGCCCCCTCTCCAGCCTCCCAAGAGACCACCTCGGAGAGGAGTTTTGAGGACGACATGATTGCGGCATCACAGCTGTCAACCCCACCCTCCACCAGTGCAAATACACGCAACTCGGTGGGAAATGTTAGTGGTCAGGCTTCTGGAGCAAAATCTGGTGAGCACCACACAGCTGCTGATGTACATCAGGTGGAGGCAGGAATCCCCAGGCGAGACAGCAGCCGGAGGTCTGCTGGATCCCAGGACCCAGCTGGGTCCCAGCCTAATGCTGAGCCCATGGGAGAGGTATACCCGGAGCTGATGGAAATGATAGGGAGCGGCCAGGACATTCAGAGGAAGATGTCAGCGACACTCCAGCAGATCGATAGCTGATTAGAGGAGTCCAGAGTCTAAGGGCGCAGAAGATGTCACCTGCAATGTGTGGTACGAAGGCCAACACTGCTTTGGTGGTGACCGCGGTGGAAAGCCTGGTGCAAGACGTTGGCACCATTAGTGAAAGTGTCCAAGGAGTCGCGCCATCCGAGACAGCCATGGCTATGGGTCTCAGTAGAATGTCCGATTCTCTGGGGGATGTCACCCAGTACCATGCTGACCTTGAGGTGCTGCGGGACATGTCTTGCTCTCAGATAGGAAAGGCCGAGGCGATGCGGAGCTTCTCCCAGTCACAGGTGGGCACGGCTGTGCTTGTGCTGCGAACTAGTGCGCCAAGGCCCTCTGGCCCCAGAGGGCACCTCTAGGGGCATCGAAGGTCATGGGACGAGGTAAACATCTGTCTGCCTCAGATGTGCATCCTGGGGGGACAGCTAGACGTAGCGGTAGAGATAGGAAGGCAAAGCACATGGAGGATGCACCAAGGGAGGGGGAGAGGATTGTGGGGGGGGGGGGCGTGTTAGGTGGCGGCGAGGGGGGGGGGGGGGGCGGCACCATCGAGAGAGTGGGGAATTGTAAACACAATAAACACTCTTGACCACAAGCAGTATGACGCCTTTGTCACTTTCTTCCGCAATGTGTCCCGACCTCCGAACTTTTGGACCATCTCTCCAATTATCTCCCCATTCCTGTGGCACTCACCCAAATCTGGCCTGGGACATGTCCCTGTAGCTGTGTCCCATCCCCTGGGTGTGTCCCGTCCCCCGTTCCCCCCCCGCCAAGGTTCCGCAACCCCCCACCGAGCACTGTGGTCGCAAGTCCAGTGCCCCTGAGCTCAGCCTGTGAGCCAAGATGGCTACTCACCTCCTCTGCTCCCCACAGAAGCCCTTCCGCCAGGTTCACATTTTTTCAAAAGGAGTACGAATTGGTGCCAGTGTGACCACTTGCTGGGGCGGCCGCTGAATGACGGGAGGCCATGGATAAGGGATGACTCCTGTTAATTGTATGGAAATAGGGCCTAAGTGATGATAATTGGTTTCTCGCCACGCTATGGCAAGATCCCGATTTTGCCTACAGGAGCGGGCCGATTGCATCGCAGACTGGCGCCTGGTGCAGATCTCGTGGCCTCTCCGTCTATTCACCGGCCTCGTTTCGCTTGAGCGAGAGTGCAACGAGGCCGGAAGATCGCGCCCAGTGAGTACTGTACAAACAATCTTATTAAAAGTTAATCAGATGTGAAACTAAATGTGAGGAAATGGCAAGTTCTGTATTCACCAGCCACAGTAGCTGCCCTATTACAGAATGTTTGCTGCAAAATGCGATTAATCAGGCTAATCACATCAAAGGCATCAGTGTCTAACTCGAATAAGGAAGCACCGTGGGAACATTTTTCTTGTATTATTTTTGATTTCCCTGTAACTACTAGAAACTTTGTACCACTCAACATGAATTCTGAAAATTGCTATCCGTGAGAAGTGGTGTTGGCAAGAGATAGAATTCATCCCAAGTATGGACCCACAGCTCATAAGTGGCAATAATCTGGCCATTTATTTCAGATAAGAAATGTCCTAGCATGTGAAAAATAAAGACCCCCTCTGGTTCGCGAGTGTTACTCTCGGGTTGCTAAAGCAGATTCCTTGGACATAGTCGAGGGAGTTTCTACATGATCTAGGAGTGTTTGATACTGCGGCACAGATGCCTGAAATGCAACATTTTCCACCTTCAGCACCAACCTCCCTCACCTTGGCATGTACAAAACTTTTTTAAAAGGCAGAAAGAAAGACATAATCTTCCAATTGCAGTAGTTCCTCTCTGTTCCTTCATGGTAGTATTTTTGAAAAGTTAACTTAGAAGCTAAGATTTTGCTTTTGCTGTATTATTCAGTCAGTAGTAATGCTGCAGAATATTTACATTTGTTCCAAGCTTTGCTTTTTAAAACTATGTAGTACTTCATTGAGGACAGGCAGTAGGTCAAATGTTTCATCCAAAGTGTATCTGAATCTCATCACATGGTTCCAGCTTCAGAATCTGCTGATTGCAACTGGGATGCCGCACTGCATGATACCATCAGCATGATCCCAGTAAGGTTCGGGAGGGAGCAGTCACCTAGAGGCATGTGCATATTTGGTATGGAGTGCAGGTGAGAGCTTGATGGATTGAATAGCCTTCTGGCACCACTGTGCGCCATGTGCTTGCATATGAAGAATACCTGGGGAACAGAGCACCTCATACCCATCGAAATGCGACTCAGTGGGAGAAAATGGCAAAACTGTAATTCTGTAAAGCTGATGTTATAGTAACGTGATAGCCTTATGAAATTGGCTGCTGTATGAATGCTATTTCTAGATCTTGAAATACTATGACATTTTCTGAAAAGAGAGACATGTTGCCAAAGCTTTTCGTCTTGCACTCATCAGGGCAAAAGCAAGAACTTCAAATTTCAAACAATCACCACAATTTATACTATCGGAGATAAGGGTGTTTGTTGATTGGTTGGCAAGTTAAGTCTGGTTGGTTGACTGCGGTGTTGCCATGGAGAAAGCAAATGGGAATTCTGGCTCCCCAAACTCCCAGGTAATTAGAAAAAGGCACAAGAACAGAGAATGCTGGAAAAACGCAGCAGGTCTGGCAGCATCTATAGGGAGAGAAAGCAGAGTTAATGTTTTGGGTCCGTTTGACTTCATCAGAACTAAAGAGAGGGAGACTTTATTAAATATTACATTGTGAGAGATTACAACAAGATGGAGCAACCTTGAGAAGAAAAGAAAGATGGCCTGGTGTGGGAGGGGTTTTGCATTGAGGTGTATATATGTGATATTTTTTAGAAATGATATTTTTTAGATGGTTGAGAATCGGACTTCCGGTGGCGGCATGTAGGAGGAGGTCGCACATTGGGTGACTCCTGCTCGAGGCTTGATTTTTAAGAATTTAATGCCTGGTCCCAGGGGCAATTTTTTGTTAAATGCAGGAAGTCATAAGGGAGAGGGATATCCAAAACCCAAAGGAAAGCTGTTGTGAAGAAGGTGGTGAATGAAGGTTCGCTGTTGAGTGGAAGGGTCGGCTCAGCAACTGGAAGGATGGTGGAGGCTGGGTTGCTGGGTTGCACTGCTCACAGCAGAAAAGATGACTGAGGTGATGTTCTCTGGTTGGCAATCAGTAGCTTGTGGTGTCCATTCGGGGATCGGTGTTGGGCCCACAATTGTCACAATTTACATAGATGATTTGGAGTTGGGGACCAAGGGCAATGTGTCCAAGTTTGCAGATGACAGTAAGATGAGTGGTAAAGCGAAAAGTGCAGAGGATACTGGAAGTCTGCAGAGGGATTTGGATAGGTTAAGTGAATGGGCTAGGGTCTGGCAGATGGAATACAATGTTGACAAATGTGAGGTTATCCATTTTGGTAGGAATAACAGCAAATGGGATTATTATTTAAATGATAAAATATTAAAGCATGCTGATGTGCATGAGTCGCAAAAGGTTGGTTTACAGGTGATTAAGAAGGCAAATGAAATTTTGTCCTTCATTGCTAGAGGGATGGAGTTTAAGACTAGGGAGGTTATGCTGCAATTGTATAAGGTGTTAGTGAGGCTACACCTGGAGTATTGTGTTCAGTTTTGATCTCCTTACTTGAGAAAGGACGTACTGGCACTCGAGGGTGTGCAGAGGAGATTCACTAGGTTAATCCCAGAGCTGAAGGGGTTGGATTACGAGGAGAGGTTGAGTAGACTGGGATTGTACTCTTTGGAATTTAGAAGGATGAGGGGGGATCTTATAGAAACATATAAAATTATGAAGGGAATAGATAGGATAGATGCGGGCAGGTTGTTTTCACTGGCGGGTGAAAGCAGAACTAGGGGACATAGCCTCAAAATAAGGGGAAGTAGATTTAGGACTAAATTTAGGAAGAACTTCTTCACCCAAAGGGTTGTGAATCTATGGAATTCCTTGCCCAGTGAAGCAGTAGAGGCTCCTTCATTGAATGTTTTTAAGATAAAGATAGATAGTTTTTTGAAGAATAAAGGGATTAAGGTTTATGGTGTTCGGGCCGGAAAGTGGAGCTGAGTCCACAAAGGATCAGCCATGATCTCATTAAATGGCGGAGCACGCTCGAGGGGCCAGATGGCCTACTCCTGCTCCTAGTTCTTATGTTCTTATGGTTGTGGAACTTGAAAAACAGTTTGCAAAGCACATGGAGGTGATGAGGAAGAAGGCGATTGCAGCATTCAAGGTGCTGGTGGAGGAGGCGATTGCCCCGGTGAAGGCGGCGGTGTGGAGGACATCGGCCGAGGTGTGGGAGCAGGGTGAGAAACTGAAGGGAGTGGAAGAGGCTCACCTCGATGGGTGAAGAGCTGCAGAGGGTGGTGGATGCCAACAAGGGCCTGCGAGCTAAAGTGGAGGACCTGGAAAACAGATATAGTCGGCAAAATCTGAGGCTCGTGGGCCTGCCCGAAGGGGTGGAGGGCCTGAGGCCGACGGGATATTTTGCCAAGATGTTGGTGGAGCTGTTGTGTGGGGGGGGGGAGGAGAGATCCCTCTCGGTACGAACTGGATCGAGCTCATAGGACGTGGAGGCCTAAACCAAAGGCGAATGAGTCTCCAAGAGCAGTGATTATTTATTTCCGTAAGTACCACGTGAAGGAGAAGGTCCTGAGTTGGGCAAAGCAGACGCGGGAGGTGCAGTGGGCTGAAGTTGGTATACGTATATACCAGGACTTTACTGTGGACTTGGCTAGGAGGCGGGCGGCTTTCGGCCGAGTGAAACAGCAGTGTATGGTTCGGCAGAGAGTATCCAGCTAAGTTGAGGGTGACCTACAATTCCAAAGGCTTTTATTTTGAGACGGTAGAAGCGGCGGAGGTGGTTGTGAAGGCAGAAGAAATGGGGCAGAAGTGAGAAATGGGACTGAGGATTGGTATTGGACTGGGGGCGGGGGGGGGGGGGGGGGGGGGGGAGGGGGAGGGAGGGGGGTTGGGGGGGAGGGGGAGGGGGGTTGGGGGGGAGGGGGGTTGGGGGGGAGGGGGGTGAGTAGCTCTATTTTTCACTGCATGTTGTTATATGTGCTAAATGACTTGAAGTTGTCTATTTGGGCAAGGTAAGAATTGGGATTTTCTTTTGCAATAATGGTGCTTTGGGGTTTGTGTGTCTACGCTGGGGTTGTGTGTCGAAGGGGATTTCTTTATTTTCGTGGGGTGGGGAGGGGGATTGGAGTGATGCCTGGGCAGGGGCCTCCACACCATCCACACTGGCTAGCTCAAGCTGGCCAGTGAACGGGAGTGTGGTGGGGGAGTGACTGTGGCCATCGGAGCCTGGTAGAACAGGTTTTGATGGGCCTCGGAGGTGTGAAAGCTTGGGGGAGGGGACCGATACGGGGTGAGGTGTTTGAGAGGAAGTGGATGGGAGGATTCTGGGAGGGGGGAGGGGCTCGATGGTAACAAGGGGACGGGGCGGGATAAGCCCAGTGGGCAGGGCCTGGAGTTAGGTGAGGAGTTTGTTGGAGGGAGGTTTTCAGTCATCTCGGGAGTAGTACTCGTGAACTTGGAACCAGGGCCCTTGGAAGCCTATTCGGGGGGGTTGGACCGGCTCGGGCAGCAGGCGGGTGGGGGGCAGATGTTAATCTTTGCCTCGCTGATTGATCGGAGGTGGGTCCTGTTGAGGTGGAGGTCAGCTTCTCCATCCTGTGACACGGTTTGGCAGGGGGGAAGCTACTTGAATTTCTTTGACTCTCGGGAAGGTGAAGTCTCAGCTGAAGGGGATGAAGGAAGGGTCTCGCAATTCATGAGGGCTGTTTATTATGCACTTCTGAGAATTGGTTTCCATTGAACGTTTGGGGGGAAGGTATTGTTGTCTTTGATTACACTGTTTACGGATTGATTCTTAATTTGTGTTTGTTGCCTGGAATGTACGGGTGGATGTTTTGTCTGTATATTGTGCGGGATGTGATTTGTGTGGGGGGGATTGCTATTGTATTTGTTTTTGTTTGTTTTTTCTTTGGTGGTTGTTTGATGAAAATGGACTTCCGGTGGCGGCTATGAGGAGTAAGTCGCACATTTGGTGACCTTTTTCCCCGACTTTTTTGAACTTTTGAGCGCTGGAGTGAAAAACAATAGCACTCTAGATCTGAATCCATACAGAGTTGTATGGACTTAAGGAACAGAAGGGAGCGAAAACAGGCGAAGAAGGGGCTGAACAAAGGTGGTGTGGAAGCTCAAGTGGGAGGAAAGATGGCCGATGAACAGACCACAGAAAGGACGGTCCAGGCAGCGCTGGACAACATGCTGCAGGTCATGAAAGAGAGCTTCGCAGCACTGAAGCGGGATAATTTGGAACCGCTCCAGAAAGCGGTGGAGCGTCTTGACCAGAGGCTGGATGCTCAGGATAAGAAGGTCCAGGCACTGGAGAAGACAATGGAAGAGCAGGCGGATTTCCAAACGATAGCGGACGTAGAAATTAGTAATTTGAAGGAGCAGCAAGCAAGGCTGATGGACAAGCTGAAGGACCTGGAAAACTGGTCTCGCCGGCAGAATCTGAGAATCATTGCGCTCCCGGAGGGAGTGGATGCTACGGCATATATGGCAGACATGCTGCAGAAGCTGGTGGGGGATGATTTCTTCCCACGTTCGTTGGAGCTGCACAGGGCACACACAGTGCAGGCGAGGCAGCCGTGACGGGGGGGGGGGGGGGGGCGGCGACGATTGTGGTCGGGGGGGGGGGGGCGATTGTGGTCAGGTTCTATAGGTTCGTGGACAAGGAGCGGGTTCTACAGTGGGCCAAGAGCATGAGGAGCTGCTCATGGAACAACAGTGTCCTGCGCATCTACCAGGATCTGAGCCAGGAGGTGGCCAGAAGGAGGGCAGCCTACAGACAAATTAAAGAGATTCTGTTCAAAAAGGTCAAATTCGGGCTACTTTTCCCGGCGCGGCTTTGGGTCACATACCGGGAACAGCAACATTATTTTGATTATTTTGATGACCCGGAGGAAGTGATGGACTTCGCTAAGGGGCATGGACTGGTGCCGAACTGAGGACCCATGGACTCAAGTTAGAGTGTACTAAGGGGTGTCTGCAGTTGTTCACAGATTGCCCTTCGTGTTAGTGATGTCGTTCGGCATGCTCTTTTACTTAAAATTGGGGGTGTTCTTGTGTTTGTGTTTGCCTGTTTGAAAGTTTCAAAGTTTAAGCCAAAGTGATAGTTAAAGTTAAAGTTTAAGTTGTTGGGTGCTGGGGGGCTGTTCGGGATCTCTTTGCTTTTCTTTTTCTTCTGGGAATGTTGCTTTGTTCTTTGTTTGTTTTCTCACTGTCTCGGTCCCAGAGCGATTGCTCGAACAGGGCTGTTCTGGGGAGGTGGTGTTGATGAGCAGGAGGACGACAGGTGTGAGACATGGTGGCGACTGAGTTGAGAGCACCAGGCTAGCTGCTTTGAGCTTGTCAACGGGAGCAAGGTGGGGGGTGTGTATACAGCCAGTATATGGCAGGGGTTAGGTTACAAGGGGATGTTGCTGGGGGGGGGGGGGAAAGAGATGATCTGCTGACGAGGGAGGGAACTGAACCAGGTAACAGGGAAGGGGTCGGGGGTGGGAGCTGCCAAGAGACTGACCAGGGGAGGTGCGGCACACGGGCAGGGGGTGGGCCCAAGAAGGGGGATGGCTGATCGGCGGGGGACCAGATTAGATTACGGAAGGGCTGGGTTAACCAGGTCTTCCATTCGGGGCTTGACGCTTAGACCAGCGGACTGCGATCATGACTAACAAACGGGTTAAGTTTGAGGCGGACAGCACAGTTGCGGATGGGGGGGGGTAGATTTCTCATGGTCTGGAGCAAGCTTGAGGGGGTGAAGGTGGTCCTAGTGAATGTTTACGCTCCAAACTGGGATGATCTAGATTTCATCAAAAGGCTGCTGGGGAAAACCCCCGACTTGGATTAGCACAAGTTGATTATAGGTGGGGACTTTAATACAGTCCCCGATCCCGACCTGGACCGGTCGTGCTTCAGAACGGGCAGGGTCCCGGCAATGGCAAGGAAACTGAGAGGGTTCATGGAACAAATGGGGGGGGTGGACCCCTGGAGAATCCGCCGGCCGACGGCGAAGGAGTTCTCGTTCTATTCACAAGGTTTATTCTCGTATTGACTTCTTTATTATGAGTAGGGACTTTTTGGAGGGGGTGAGAGATACAGAATACTCGGCGATCACTATTTCGGACCATACTCCACATTGGGTCGACCTGCTGGTCTGCAAAGAAAGTTACCAGCGCCCACAATGGAGGTTAGAGGTGGGATTGTTGGCAGAGGAGATGGTGTGTGAGAGAGTGGGGAAATGCATGCAGGACTACCTGTGGGTCAACGATACAGGGGAAGTCTCAGCAGCGGTGCTCTGGGAGGCGCTGAAGGCGGTGGTGAGAGAGGAACTGATCTCAATCCGAGCCCATAGGGACAGAACGGATAGGGCAGAGCTGGACAGACTGGTGCAGGAGATGACATGGACGGATAGGGAATATGCGGACTCCCCGAGGGCAGAGCTGCTTAGGGAACGATGGAGACTGCAGGTGGAGCTGGGAGTGCTATCCACTGGGAAGGCTGTAGAGCAACTCAGAAAGGCCAGGGGCGCAGTGTATGAGTATGGGGAGAAAGCCAGCAGAATGCTTGCACAGCAACTTAGGAAGAGGGAGGCAGCCAGGGAGGTAGGGACGGTAGTGGACGGGACAGGGAACCGGGTGGGAGACCCGGCAGGACTGAACAGGGTATTCAGGGACTTTTACAGTAAGCTGTATACCTCGGAACCCCCCATGGGGCCGGAGGGGATGAGTCGCTTCTTAGATGGGCTGACCTTCCCAAAGGTGGGCAGGGGGATGGTAGAGGGGCTGAGGGCCCCGATTAGAGCTGAAGAAGTAATGGGGACCTGAAGGCCATGCAGTCGGGTAAAGCCCTGGGGCCAGATGGGTATCCAGTGGAGTTCTACAAAAAGTTTGTGGGTATACTGGGGCCGGTGCTGGTTAGGGTGTTTAACGAGGCAAGGGACAATGGGGTGCTACCCCCGACGATGTCGCAAGCCACCAACGGGATAAGGATCCGGAGGTCTGTGGATCCTATAGGCCAATCTCCCTGATTAATGTAGACGCTAAACTGCTGGCCAAGATCCTGGCGTCCAGAATCGAAGACTGCGTACTGGACGTGATTGTGGAGGATCAAACGGGGTTTGTTAAGGGCAGGCAGCTATTAGCCAATCTAAGAAGGCTACTCAATGTGATTATGATGTCCCCGGAGGGCAGAGAGGTGGAGGTAGTGGTGGCAATGCATGCCAAAAAGGCTTTTGACCGGGTGGAGTGGGACTATTTATGGGAGGTGCTGGGACGGTTTGGGTTTGGAGAGGGCTTTGTAGACTGGGTTAAACTGCTATATCAGGCCCCGGAAGCTAGTGTAAGGACGAACAGGACGATATCTGAGTATTTTAGACTACACTGCGGGACAAGACAGGGATGCCCGCTCTCTCCACTGCTGTTTGCGTTGGCCATAGAACCGCTGGAAATTGCTCTGAGAGCGGCAAGGGGATGGAAGGGAATGGTTAGGGGGGGATAGAACGCAAGGTCTCGCTCTACGTGGGTGACCTACTTCTGTATGTGTCATATCCAGCGGCAGGGATGGACGGGATTATGGAAATCCTAGGGGAGTTTGGCCGGTTTTCGCGCTACAAGTTGAACATGGCAAAAAGTGAGATGTTTGTGGTGCAGGCAAGGGGTCAGGAGAATAGGCTGAGGGAGCTACCATTTAGGCTGGTTGGGGAAAGTTTTAGGTATCTAGGGATACAAGTGGCGTGCGACTGGGGTAAGATGCATAAGTTGAACTTGTCCAGGCTGGTGGAGCAAATGAGGAGCGAGTTTCGGAGGTGGGATGCACTCCCACTGTCACTAGCGGGGAAAGTACAGACTGTGAAGATGACGATCCTCCCGAGATTCCTGTTTATTTTTCAGTGTCTCCCTATTTTCATTCCGCGGTCCTTTAAAAGAATCAATAAAATCATCCTGGGATTTGTTTGGGCGGGGAAGTCCCCGTGGGTAAAGAGGGGGATACTGGAACAGAACCGTAGCGAGGGGGGGCTGGCATTGCCGGACCTCAGCAACTACTACTGGGCGGCTAACATAGCCATGATGAGGAAATAGATGGTGGGTACGGGGTCGGTTTGGGAGCGGGTGGAGGCTGCTTCGTGCAGGGGCACCAGCTTGGTAGCCCTGGTCACGGCTCCCCTGCTGCTCCCGCCGGCCAGGTACTCCACCAGCCCTATAGTGGTGGCGGCTTTGCGGATTTGAGGCCAATGGCGGAAGCATGCAGGGGAAGTGGGAGTGTCGGTCTGGTCCCCAATATGTGACAACCACCGATTTGTCCCGGGGAAGATTAATGGCGGGTTTCGAGTGTGGCGGAGGGCGGGGGTGGGAAGGATGGGCGACTTGTTCCTGGAAGGGAGCTTCGTGAACATGAGGGCGCTGGAGGAGGGGTTCGGGCTGGCGAGGGGGAATGACTTTCGGTACTTGCAGGTGCGGGATTTCCACGCCTTCCACCAAGGGGGATCCAGGAAAGGGTAATTTCCAGGGGTGAGGTAGGAGAGGGTAGAGTCTCAGATATTTATAAGGAGCTTATGGGAGCGGAGGACACAAGGACCGAGGAACTGAAACTTAAGTGGGAGGAGGAGCTTGGTGGGGAGTTGGAGGGAGGCGTATGGGCAGCCTCTCTGAGGAGGGTAAATGCAACCGCAACATGTGCCAGCCTCGGCCTGATTCAGTTCAAGGTGGCTCACTGGGCCCACATGACGGTGGCCTGGATGAGCAAATTCTTTGGGCTGGAGGACAAGTGTGCTAGATGTGGGGGAGGACCAGCGGACCTCCCTGATAGCCCGGCGACGAATACTGTTGGCCTGGAGGGACTCAAAGCCCACAAGGACCGAAGTATGGCTGTCGGACATGGCAAGCTTTCTCGGTGTGGAAAAAATCAAGTTCAACTTACGAGGATCACTATCAGGGTTCGCGCGGAGGTGGCAACCATTCATCGACTTCTTCGCGGGGAACTGATAGTCAGCGGGGGGGGGGGGTAGAATAGTGTAGAGTAGGGGGGAAGAATAGGCGGGTCTATCTGCGAGAGTGGTACTGTTATTTGCACTATGTTTTTTGTAATTGGTATCTGCACACTAATGTATATTGTTACTGTTTACAATGCCAAAAATACCTCAATAAAATTGTCTGTTTAAAAAAAAAAGAAAATGTTGAAAATGAGGAGAATAGGGCGGTATGTGGCACAGTAGATAGCACTGGGACGGTGGCGCTGATGAGCCGGGTTCGAATCCCGGTCCTGGGTCACTGTCCATTGGAGTTTGCACATTCTCCCCATGTCTGCGCGGGTTTCACCCCCACAACCCAAAGATGTGCAGGTTAGGTGGATTGGCCACGCTAAAATTGCCCCTTAATTGGAAAAAAATTATTTGGCACTCTAAATTTATATATAAAAAAAGAAAATGAGAATAAAAAGATTTTTTTAAAAAAGATGGTTGGGAAAGAACACATTCTAAAGTTGATTATCTCAAAGTTGAGTCCTAAGTGCTGTAATGTGCCTAATCAGAATATGAGATACTACGTCCCAGCTTGCCTTGGGCTTCACTGAAACATTGCAGCTTGCCACAAACTGACATGTGGGCATAAGAGCAAGCTGCAAGAATCAACTTGCCAACCAATCAGCGCCCATTTCTCCAGCAGTATCAATTATTGTGATTGTTTGAAATTTGGGATTCTTGCATTTGTCCTGATGAGTGCAAGATGAAAAGTTTCGGGAACATGTATCTCTTTTCAACAATATTCAAATTCTGTGCTACCAGACTGTTAATATTTAACTTTTTTTTTAAAAAATAGGGCTTCTGAACAGCAGAATAATATAGCTAATCAGTGTGTGCAACTTCACGGTGGATGGGGATACATGTGGGAATACCCTATTGCGAAGTAAGTCTGAACTTATTTGATTATTTGCAGTTTTAAAGGGAAAGGGAGACCTTTTTTTCTCAAAGTACTCTTCAATGTCTATTGAAAATGTGCTGCTAAATCTCTTATATTGGTGGTCACGGTATATTAGATGCTCCTTTGTTTTCTGAGAACAGCAGTAATATTTGAAGGCTACAAACTATAATTAAATGCTAGCTGAGATCATTTAGAGCAGGGGTGGGCAAACTTTTGCGTGCAAGGGCCACATTCAGAAATTCACAATTTTAAAAGGCCGCATAGTATATTAAGTAAAATAATTACTTCACCCGGTTCTGATTCTGGGCGCCTCATATAGAACATAGAACAGTACAGCACAAAACAGGCCCTTTGGCCCTCGATGTTGTGCCGAGCAATGATCATCCTACTCAAGTCAACGTATCCACCCATACCAGTAAGTAACCCAACAGCCCCCCCATTAATCTTTTTAAAAAAAAAATTGTGTTTTTTTTTTAATTTTCTTTATTTTATTTTTTTTTTTCTTTAAATGACTTGGTGGGCCGCATAAAGACCTTTGGCGGGCCACATGCGGCCCGCGGGCCGTAGTTTGCCCACCCCTGATTTCGAGTGTAATTGTTCAGAAAGAACTTTGGAGGTTGGAATGTACTTATTTCAGTCTGAAGATTAATACTACTGTACAGGTTAGAAACTGCCAGCATTTAAAATTGTTCTGGATTTGTGTTAGAGAGTGACATTTGGCATATTGCCATCTTGGCATGTGATGTACAGCTTCTTTGTTTCTTGTAGCTAGGTACCTATATTAATGTATCCACTGTAGCATTGTTCACCACTTGAGTTGAGAAAGTAACTAGTAAATTTTGGTATCCAATGAGATGTTTACCTTATAACCTGACCGTCCTTTTAAGGTCGTTGTTCAAATTGAATGACCTCATTAACACTACACCCTGTATGCTTCAACCGATGCCAATGCTTATGTAGTTACATTGTATATCTTGTGTTGCCCTATTATGTATTCTCATGTATTTTCTTGAATTTTGTTTAATTCCCTTTTCTTCCATGTACTGAATGATCTGTTGAGCTGCTTGCAGAAAAATACTTTTCACTGTACCTCGGTACACGTGACAATAAACAAATCCAATCCAATCCAATCCAAATTACTGACCTCCAAGTAATGGGGTTGCTTGTAAATTATAAATTGCTGACGAACTTCAGATTTCAGTCCTTAAATCCAGAATTAAATCACTATTTTTAGAAAAACATTATTCTGTATCTGTTGTGTGACAGGTACATGCTGGATACAAAATATTTTTGTGAAAAATGAATCAAACCCCTAGTAAATTATCAACCAAAACTGCTGATGTACTTTTCAACCAAAATTACTGATGTACTAATTTTTCAATGTTTAGTCTGTTTAATGTGGATTTCCTTCTACATAGTCCCTGCATTTTTTCTAATCCCTGCTCCTCTGTGTTGTGACTAGGGGCTTTTCACAGTAACTTCATTGAAGCCTACTTGTGACAATTTATTATTATTATTATTATTATTATTACTCAGCCTCCCAACTTCCAACCACATGCATGTACCTGCCAGTCCTTTCACACAGTGTGTAATGCAAAAGTTAGAGAACATGCACCAATAGATTCAAAAACAGCTTCTTCCCCACTGATACCAGACTCTTGAATTGCCCTCTGAACTGAACTGATCTTCCTACGCTTCTTCTCTATAGTTGTAGCACTACACTCTGTATGCTGCACCCAATGTCTATGTCTATATATTTCAATTGTGTATTCATAGTATGTTCTATGTATTCATGGATGGAATGATCTGTCTGGGCTGTACACAGAAAAATACCTTTCACTGTACCTCGGTACATATGACAATAAATAAATCAAATCAATATTTCAACAATATCTTGCATTTATATTTAACATAGTAAAACATATCAAGATACTTCAAAGGCAGACAAGTTAGATGATCAGTTTTTTGGGAACAAAGTAAACAGGAAATATTTCTGCTGGGTGAGAAAGGGAAAAATAGAGAGACCAAGGGATTGGGGCTAGGATAGAAGGAGCCTTTAGGAGCATTGATTTGGTGGGAAGGGTGAGACCTCCTCTTTGCTGTAAATGCTGTGATGTTCTTCTTGGTGCACACACGTCCATCCCCTGGAAGTCCCACTTAACCATTTGATCTTGTGATAAACGGTGATGGAGTCAATTGGCAGAAGTGAGTCTCTGCAAATTCCAGGTCAAGGAATGATATAACACAGAAGAAGGCTATTTGGTCTATTGTGCCTGTCCTGGCTCTTTGAAAGAGCTGTCCAATTAGTTCCTCTCCCTTGTTTTGTTTTCTCATGGTCCTGTAAAAGTTACCACTTCAAGTATACATATATATTAAGACAAACTAATAGGGTAGAGAGAAGTAGAATTTATTTCCCCTGATTTGGCAATATAGGATTAAGAATAAAGCCTAGATCTCTTCTGTAAATGGCAATTGATGCTAGGTAATTTGATCTGAGATTGATCAATTTCTGCTATTAAGGGATAGAGGGCAGAGGCATATATTTTATATGGGTTAGAAAACATCAGCCATAATTTCATTGAGTGGGGTTAGTGTTAGTAAATTAGTTTTAGTTTTTTAAAAAAAAGATACTGAGTAAGTTCCGAAAGACGTGTTTGTTAGATAATTTGGGCGACGCCAGAATGTGGCGACTAGGTACTTTTCGCGGTAACTTCATTGCAGTGTTAATGTAAGGCTACTTGTGACAATAAAGATTATTATTATTAATTAATGGGACTGAAAGTTGGTAATCCCCTGAACCTGATGATCTACACCCCAGTGTGTTGAAAGAGGTGCCTTTTGAGATAGTGGATGCTTTGGTTGTCATCTGAAATTCTTTAATGGTTCCTGCAGATTGGAAGATAGAAAATGTAACCCCATTGTTTGAGAGGTGGGAAAGAGAAAATGGGAACTAGAGACCTGTTTGCCTGACATTAAAAATGCTAGAATCTATTGTAAAAGATGTGACAGCCAGACACTTAGAAAATAATGGTAGGATTGGACAGAGTTAATGTGGATTTATAAAAGGGAATTAATGCTTGACAAACTGGGAGTGTTTTGAGCACGTAACTAGCAGAATAGATAAGGGGGAACCAGTGGAAGTTGTCTATTTGGATTTTTAAGAAGGTTTTCAATATGGTCCCAAACAAGATTGGTGAACAAAATTAAAGCTCATGGTATTGGAGGCAATTTCTGACATGGATTGAGAACTGCTTAATGGACATGAAACAGAGGATATGAATAAACTGGTCACTCTCAGGTTGGCCAGCTGTGACTCATAGACCCAGCTATTCACAATCTATAATCAATGATTTGGATGCAAGGACCAAATGTAATATTTCCAAATTTGCTGATGGTACAAGACTGGGTGGGATGCGAGTTGTGAGGAGAATTGTGGGCAGCACAGTAGCATTGTGGATAGCACAATCGCTTCACAGCTCCAGGGTCCCAGGTTCGATTCTGGCTTGGGTCACTGTCTGTGCGGAGTCTGTACATCCTCCCCGTGTGTGCGTGGGTTTCCTCCGGGTGTTCCGGTTTCCTCCCACAGTCCTAAGATGTGCCGGTTAGGTGGATTGGCCATGATAAATTGCCCTTAGAATCCAAAATTGCCCTTAGTGTTGGGTGGGGTTACTGGGTTATGGGGATAGGGTGGAGGTGTTAACCTTGGGTAGGGTGCTCTTTACAGGAGCCGATGCAGACTGGATGGGCCGAATGACCACCTTCTGCACTGCAAATTCTATGTAAAATGCAAAGAGATCCCAAATAAACTTAGGCAAGTGAAGTAAATGGGCAACTCATTGGACACTTGGCAGATGGAATATAATGTGCAAAAATGTGAAGTTATCTATTTTGGGAAGAAAAACAGAAATGCAGATTACCTCACTATATACTTAGATTTCCTCATGGCTAATTTCTAAAATTTAAAATTTTTAAAAAGACCTTAAAATGGCTGAAGTCATGCATGTTTGGGACCCTGAACAAAAGGAGCTACCAGGGCAGCACGGTAGCATTGTGGATAGCACAATTGCTTCACAGCTCCAGGGTCCCAGGTTCAATTCTGGCTTGGGTCACTGTCTGAGCGGAATCTGCACATCCTTCCCGTGTGTGCGTGGGTTTCGTCCGGGTGCTCCGGTTTCCTCCCACAGCCCAAAGATGTGCAGGTTAGGTGGATTGGCCATGATAAATTGCCCTTAGTGTCCAAAATTACCCTTCGTGTTAGGTGGGGTTACTGGGTTATGGGGATAGGGTGGAGGTGTTGACCTTGGGTCGGGTGCTCTTTCCAAGAGCTGGTGCAGACTCGATGGGCTGAATGGCCTCCTTCTGCACTGTAAATTCTATGAATGTCAGTATTGTTTCAACTTGCACCTCATTATCTACGAAGAGACACTATTGAGCTCTGTGGGTTGCAGGGACCAAATTCAAAGGGAACTATGCAAAGGCCAATCCTCATTTCATAAGCCAGGCCTAACCTATCTATCTGCTGGGGCAGATAACGGTTGGAACATTTCGTCGTTTCAGGAACCCAGATTGGGGTGATTGGAGATTGGCTGGCCCCAGTGATGACTCTGGCCACCAGCCACATCAGTCAATCAATGAGTGGGCTCAAAGGTTACGTTCTGTCCTGTAACATATGTTGATTGGATATTATCTCACCGGACTGTTTCCCCGAGCAACAAAGTTCTATTTTAGTTTTACCTTTGATTCGGCAGCTGGGGTGTAGGGTTCTGATTATTTCTCTTTCAAAAGATCCAGCTAAACTCTCTCCAGTGAGCACTTTCTCTCTGGGTGCCGTTCTGTTGAAACTGGAAAGGCTTGAGGTCAAACCACGAGCTGGAGGCTAGGTTTGATATGAGACAAGGTTTCTCAAGAAAGAGGCCTGGAAACAAATCATAAACTGAAATCAGAGTCTGATTTCAAGCCAAGGAGCCTCTCCAGGGAAAGCTGTGAGTAATACATTTCTAAACTACAGCGAAGATCATTACAGACTGCAACCCAAGGACTTCAATCCACAAACATATTGTGAAGAAAGCATGCTGCAAACTATCATTTGAAGCAAAGACTCTTATCTTGTGATCTTTGCCCTTATTATTTTCACTCTTTCCCCCCACCCCCCCTTTTGTGTTTGACTGTCTGGTTTGTGTGGGTTGAGGATGGGACAGTTAACTGAGGTAGTAGGTGAGCCTGTTGTTCAGTTGCATTGACTGCATATTTCATATTTGCTCTTGTAATAAATAAACAGTAATTGTGTTTCAACTTACACACCTGGTGACTGTGATTGTTAGGCAGCCAAGAGCTAAAGATTTGGGGGCTTTTTATAAGAATTATTGGTTAATTCACTTGTTTTGTGGACTCTGGGGCATGTGGCACTTGCCCAGAGTGGTGTCACTCCAATTATACTGCTCTGCAGCGCAGCAAAGCTCAGTCTGCCATTTTACCATTTACAAGCAACGGCACAGCAAAGGGGCTCTGTCCAAACTGAATACCTGACCCCATCTACACGGTTTATATTGCCTGCAACACAGACGCGCAGATCCTCATATGAAGTCAACTCTATTGGTGTAAGGGTCCTTTCTGTTTAATCCCTTATTTCCCTTTTTGCCGTTACATTTTGATCCATGGCTGTTTAGTGGAGCTGTGACTTTAAGGCAAAGCTATCTGCACGTTTAATTCAAACAGGAAGATCAAGAAGGCTGTGCTGTTTTAGACTGACATCAGTGTTGACTCGGATTGATTGATATGGCTGGTGGTCAAGGAATGGGCCTAAAATGTGGTGTTCTGCCCGGTAACAGGTGGTGATTGGATCTGTTCCCACTGAAATGGTTCCAAAACCCAAAGCACTTTCAGTTTTGCTTTGGCAGCTAAGGGAGAAAACCTCTCCTTTTCCCACTCTGTTTTCTCCAGAAGTAACCAGCTAATTCTCACCAAAAGCTCACTGTGGTAACCCAACACTCTCTGCAGTTAAGGCTGATGCAAGCAGAGACCAAAATCTGATAACTCTTTTTGCAGAGCAGGCCAATGTGAAGCCAGGGGCCTTTCCTGGAAAAGCTGCAAGATATTGCTAACTGCAAGGAAGATCATTACAGGCAGTAAACCAAAAACTTTAAACCACACTCGTACTGTGAGGAAAGTGCATGAAGGAACTCCCCATCTGAAGCAAGGACTCTTACTGTTTGACCATAATCCTTATTATTTTTTACCCCTTTCCATCCCACTGTGTTCTGCCTTGTGTGTGTGGGTAGAGGGTGGGGCAGTCAAAGAGGGTGTCCATTAGACAATAAGGCATAGGAGCAGAATTAGGCTAATTCGGCCCATTGCATCTGCTCCGCCATTTGATCATGACTGATGTGTTTCTCATCTCCATTTTCCTGCCTTTGCCCCAGATCCCCTTATTTATCAAGAACCTATCTACCTCTATCTTAAAGACACTCAATGACTTAGCCTTCACAGCCTTCTGCGGCAATGAGTCCCACAGATTCACCACCCTCCTGGCTGAAGAAATTCCTCCTCTTCGGTGTTTTAAAAGATCATCCCTGCAGCCTGAGGCTGTGCCCTTGGGTTCTAGTTTTTACTACTAGTGGAAACATCCTCTCCACGTTCACTCTATCTAGGCCCCTCAGTATCCTGTAAGCTTCAATAAGATCCCCCCTCATCCTCTCCTCAGATGACAAGCTCGTCATTCCAGGGATCATTCTTGTGAACGTCCTCTGAACCCTTTCCAAATGGGATCTGACCAGAGCCTTATACAGCCTCTGAAGTACATCTCTGCTCTTGTATTCTAGCCCTCTTGACATGAATGCTAACATTGAATTTGCCTTCCTAACTGCCGACTGAACCTGCATGTTAACCTTAAGAGAATCTTGAACTCGGACTCCGAAGTTCCTTTGTACCTCTGATTTCCTAAACCTGTTCCCATTTAGAGAATAGTCTATGCCTCTATTTTTCCTACCAAGTGCATAAATTCTCACTTTTCCACATTGTATTCCATCTGCCACTTCTTTGCCCATTCTCCTGGCCACTCCAAATCCTTCTCCTGATATTCTTTGACACTTGGCTGTCCAATAATTATAGTCACCAGGTTTGTATGTTTAAACACAAGTACTGTTTATAACAAGAGAAAATATGAAATTGCAGTAAATGCAGCTGCTTAACACAGGGGAGGGTTCAGTTGTATAGAGAATTAGAAAATCAAAGTTAAAGGAGAAGGTAGGAGCGAAGGTTAATGATGAGGACTTTAAATTAAAGGGGCCGAGGGCTCAGGAGAGGTTTGTAAAGTTTCCAGAACACGTAATAGAACAAATAGTATAGAAGGTGGCAGGAATCTAACTTCAGGCAGAGCAAAAAAGGCAACAAATATGAGAAGGGACGTGGTCAATGCAGGACTGAAGATGTTGTTGTATACGCAACAAGGTAAATGAGCTTGTTGCACACAAAATGTACAGGTGTGGCCGGTAAAATGTTGTGGGCATCACAAGAGACATGGCTGCAAGGGGATTAGGACTGGGATCTAAATATCTAAAGATATGTATCCCATTGAAAGGATGGGCAGAGGGGGCGGTACTGCATTGTTAGTAAGGAATTAAATTAAAATGATAGCAAAAAGCGATATAGGATTAGAAGGCATAGAATCTGTGTGGCTAAAGTTGAGGAATTGCAAAGGTAAAAAGACCCTGATGATGGAAGTTATGTGCAGGCCCCCGAGCAGTAGTCCGGATGTGGGGCAGAAAATGAATCAGGAGATACAAAAGGCACTTAAGAAAGGCAATATTACCATAATCATGGAGGACTTCAATATGCAGGTGGACTGAGAAAATCGGGTTGATAGCAGATCCCAAGAAAAGGAATTTGTGGAATATCTACAAGATGGTGTTTTGGAGTAGCTTGTGGTAGAGCCCACTACTGAACAAGCAATTCTGGATTTGTTGATGTGTAGTGAGGCATTGGGGAACTTAAGGTGAAGGAACGAACCCTTAGGGGGCAGTGACCACCATATGATTTGAGAGGGAGAAGCTGGAATCACATATAACAGTATTACAGTTGAATAAAGATAACTACAAAGACATGAGGGAGGAGCTGGCCACAGTTGATTGGTAGGGGAGCCTAGCAGGAAAGACAATGGAACAGCAATGGCAGGAGGTTTTGGGGGTTATCCGAGGGGTACAACAGAAATTCATCCCAAGGAGGAGAAAACATGCTCTGGGAGGATTCGGCATCCATGGCTTTTGAGGGAAGCCAAGAACAGCATAAAAGCAAAAGAAAAGAAAAAGCAAAAAGCATACAAGGTGGTGAGGATTAGTGGGTAGCCAGAGGATTGGGAAACCTTTAAAGGGGCGGCACGGTGGCACAGTGGTTAGCACTGCTGCCTCACAGCTCCAGGGTCCCAGGTTCAATTCTGACCTCTGGTGACAGTCTGTGTGGAGTTTGCACTTTCTCCCCGTGTCTGCATAGGTTTCCTTGAGGTGCTCCGGTTTCCTCTCAGTCCAAAATGTACTGGTTATGTGGATTGGCCATGCTAAATTGCCCCTTAGTGTTCACAACGTTAGATGGGGTTCCGACGTTAGGATGGAGGCTTGGGCTTAGGTAGGGTGCTCTTTCGGGTGGGTCGGTGAAAACCTGATGGGCCGAATGGCCTCCTGCACTGTACACGCTATGAAAAGCGGGCAGAGGACAACTAAAAAAGCAATCGTTGGTGGGGGTGGGGGGGGCTGGCTGTCGGGGAAGAAGAAGCTGGCTAGCAATTTTTAAACACATTTTTTTAAATGCCATTTTATTCAAACTTGTATCAAAGTAGCTTTCAGCAAATAAACACCCCGGGAAACATTCTTCCCAAACAATCAACTATACAGTTTGTACAGATTTTTCTCCTTTTTCCCCCACCACCCCTGCGACGAACGGCTCTTCAAACACGGTCACAAACATCCCCCACCTTTTCTCAAACTCCCCTGCTGAGCCCCTTAACTCATACTTTATCTTCTCTAACTGCAGGAAGTCATACAGGGCACCCAACCATGCTGCTACCCCCGGTGGCGATGCCGACCGCCACTCCAGCAAAATTCGTCACCGTGCAATCAGAGAGGCGAAGGTCAAGACATCGGCCTTCCTCCTCTCCATGAGCCCCGGCTTCTCTAAAACCCCAAATATCGCCACCAAAGAGTCCGGGTCCACTCCCTCCTCCACTATTCTGGCTAAGACCGCAAACACTCCTGCTCAGAATCTTTCCAATTTTTCACAACCCCAAAATATGTGCGAATGATTCGCTGGCCCCCGCCCACAACTCTCACTCATCTGCTACCCCCTGAAAGAAGCCACTCATTCTCGCCTGAGTCATATGCACCGTGTGCACCACTCTAAACTGTATCAGGCCCATCCTTGTGATGGAACCATCAATTCACCAGACACGTGTTTCCGATGTGAATCTAGGCTTTAATCGACTTACTTCAGAGCCAGCCTGTTACCTGTCGATGAACTCGTAGTGAACCAGGCTGACTCTGGACACGGATACTTATACAGCTGCACTAGGGGGAGGAGTCGTGGGCGGAACCAAGGGTGGAGCCCAGTACAAGTTCCTAAGTGCTCCCAGCGCTACTCCCCCTAGTGGTAGGATGGTGCTACTGCGCTTACAATAAGTGTGTGAATTAGTATATATACATTCATATATTACATTCACCACACCTTGCACAAGAGGAGGTCCCGTTTACCCTTCGCAGTGCCTCACTCCATACTCCCCAATTGATCTCCATTCCCAACTCCACTTCCCATTTCTCCTTGATCTTCACCACCCGCTCGCCTCCCTGCTCCCCCAGCCACTTATATATATCCCCAATTCTTCTCTCCCCTTCCGGAGCAGCAGTCGCTCCAACAGGGTGTATCCCAGCAACCTAGGGACCTTTCGTGCAAAGCCCCTAACCTGCAGATACCTGAACTCTCCCCCTCGGCAGCTCTACCCTCTCCTAGACTGGCGTACCCTTCCTCCAAATACAAATCCCTCACCTTGACCAGCCCCGCTTCCCTCCACCTCCTGTATACACTATCCATCCCCCCCCGGAACAAACCCATGATTCTCGCACAGTGGCATTAGCACCGACATCCCTTCCACCCTAAAATGTCTCCTCAGCTGATTCCATATCTTCACCATGGACTGCACCACTGGGCTCCCTGAATACCTACTCGGAGCCATTGGCAATGCTGCTGTCACCATAGCCCTCAAACTAGACCCCATACAAGATTCCTCCTCCATCTTAACCCACTCTAACCCTTCTCCTTCCCACCACCGCTGCACCTTGTGCACATTCGTCGCCCAATAATAATGAAGCAATTTTGGCAACGCCAACTCCCCCTGCTGCCTCTGCCTCTGTAGCAGGGGAAGCTAGCTAGTAATATAGAAGAAGATAGCAGAGGTTTTATTTCAACATAGCAAAGGTAAGAGAGGCAAGAGTTAACATTGGACCACTGGAAAATGAAGCTGGAGAAGTAGTAATAGGAAACAAAGAAAGGGTAGTGCAGATTCCTGAGTTAACCAAGATGTTGGGATCAATCCTCTTCACCTCCGAGACCTTGGGCAAGTGCCATTCAGCACCGGCCCCATAAACGGGGACCAGATGGAATGGCACTCATGGGGTCTCCCAGGGGATTAGAGGTTTCCATGTGCATGCCTTTTGGGCAGGTTGGTACCCTGGCACTGCTGGTGTCACCTGGCACCCTGGCAGTGCCAACTGGGTGCCAGCTGGCAAGGGCACTGCCAAAGCGACAGGCTGGCACTGCTGCCAATTGGGTGAGAGATGCCCTGAGCGGAGCTCCTCGGTGTTGAAAATGGGGCTGCTATGTGCAGCCTTGGCTGCATGCTCATCGCTGAGGACCCTTATTTTACGTGAGTTGCGATGTATAGCTATGTGTTTCTCAGCACTGAGCGCCAGGAAACACGTGGATAAACGCACTCGCTATGGAACTTTGTCACTATTTAGTTGAATTGTGCCCATATTGATTTGAACCAACAAGGGATGGTGCTTAGAATCACAGAATGAGACAACACAAGGCCATTCAACCATTCATGCTTGTTTTGAAAAACATATTCAATTCATTCCATTCCACATTCCTGCTTGATCCTCATAGTCCTGTAAATGTTTCCCTTTCAAATATTTATTCAATTCCATTTTTAAAAAATATATATTTTAATTCTCCTTTTTCACATTTTCATCCAAATTTGTACCCACCAACAAACAATCAACGGTAACAAATACGATGTCGCTCCCCCTGACCAATAATCCCTTCATCACCATGCCCCAAACAACCCTCAACATTTTAAATACAAACATCAAAGAAAAAGAATCAGGAATCCACCCTCACCCCATACATAGTCACCAACAACACATACACTCCAACAATCCCCCCACCTCACCTCCAATGTTCGATGTCATCCAATCCATGAAAATTCTTGAAAATAAACAAAGTACATGAATTGTAGAACCTTTCCATCCTTCCCCTCAACTCGAACTTCACTTTCTCGAGTGTTAAAAACTTCAGGAGATCTCCCCCCCGCTATGTCAGGGCACAGGGCGGAGAAGCTGACCTCCACATCAACAGGACCCGCCTTTGGGCAATCAACGAGGCAAAGGCTAAGACATCTGCCTCCGCCCCCACTTCCAACCCCCTGCTGATCCGATACTCTGAATATGACTTCAAGGGGACCCTTCGCAATTACCCTGAAGACCTCCCTCCAATACCCCTCCTGTTTTGGACAGGACCAAAACATTTGAATGTGATTGATGGAACCTCCCCCACAGCGCTCACAAGCATCCTCTATCCCCTCAAAGAGTCGGCTCATCCCCGTTTCTGTGAGGTGCACCCTATACACCACTTTCAGCTGTATCGGCCCTAACCTCACGCACAAAGCATTCACCCTGCAGAGCATCTCACACCATAACCCCTCCTCCATGCTCTCCCCCAACTCTTCCTCCCACTGTCTTAATCCCCTCCAGCGATGCCTTATCTTCTCCCAGAATCACCCCATAAATCGCTGACACCACCCCGCTCTCCACTCCCCCTGTCGTCAGCACCTCTTCCAACAGTGTGGGGGCCAGCGCGCCGGAAAGCTCTGTACCTCCTTCCTGGCAAAATCCCAGACCTGTATATACCTAAACATTTCCCCTGCCCCAACCCATATTTCACCCCCAACTCCTCCAGTCCCTCAAACCGGCCTCCTAAAAACAAATCCTTCGGTGCCCTAACTCCTCTTTCCGAAAACTCCCATCCGACTTCCCTGGCTCAAATCTATGATTCTCCCGAATTGGCGCAACTGCCTTCAGATTTTCAATGTCGCTACTACCACCGGACTCCCTTAATATTTCCCCAGGGCCATCGGGAGCCTCAACCCCCTGCGCAAACTCTCCTCCGTTCTAACCCACTGGGAGTCTGTCTCCCCCCCCCCCCCCCCCCCCCCCCCCACCCAACTCCTCACCTTCTCCGCATTTGCCGCCCAGTAGTAATATAGTAAATCTGGTAGACCCAACCCCCCTGACTGCCGTCCTCTCTGCAACAGCACCTTCCTAATCCTAGCCACCTTCACCACCCTCATATAAACGAGGTAATCATCTTTTCAACTTCCTTAAAAATGCCTTTGACAGGAAGATCGGCAAGCACTGAAAAATAAACAAAACCCGCAGCAACACATTCATTTTAATTGCCTGTACCCGACTTGCCAGCGACAGAGGAAAAGCATTGCACCTTGCCAAATCCGCTTTCCCCCTCCCCACCAAACTGGTTATACTATACCTACAGAATAGGTAGGCCCCCCCAACCCCCAGACGGGACATCACAAAATATTCACTTTTGTCTAAATTTAGCTTATATCCCAATAAAGACCCAAACATTCGAAGCACTCCACCCATCGACGCGCTGGTTCCGATACATACAAAAGCAAGCCGTCCACATACAAAGAAACCTTATGCTCCATCCCCCCACCCCTGCACGATCCCTCTCCACACCTCTGAACTCCTGAACGCGATGGCCAAAAGCACAAACAACAGGGGAGACATGGGGTGTCCCTGCCTGGTGCCTCAGTGCAGAGCAAAATACCCCAAATTCATGCAATTTTGCGGACACTTGCCCTCAACTCCCTGTACAGCAGTCTTGCCCAATCCCAAACCACTCCAGAACCACCATCAAATACCCCCACTCTACCCAGTTAAATGCCTTCTAGGCGTCCAACGCAACTGCCACCTCTGTCTCCCTCACATCCGCCGGTGCCATAACCATGTTCAATACTCCCCTAATGTTTGAAAAGAGCTGCTTCCCCTTCACAAACCCCATCTGATAATCCCCTATCAACTTCGGGAGACACTCCTCCAACCTACCCGCCAATACCTTCGCCAACACCTTTGCATCTACATTAAGAGTGATATGGGCCTGTACGACCCACACTCTGTCGGATCCTTATCCTTCTTGAGCAACATGGAGATCGATGCCTGCCCCAAAGACTGTGGAAACTTCCCCCTTCCCTCTTGCCTCCTCAAACAATTCCACTATCAGCGGCGCCAATGTATCTCTTAAATTTCTTGTAGTTCTCCATCAGAAACCCATCTGGCCCTGCTACCTTCCCCGACTGCACCCTCCCAATCGCATCCTTTATCTCCTGCTCCACTATTGCCCCCTCCAATGTGGCCCTATCCTCCTCCCCCAACTTCTGGTATTCCAAATCATCCAGGAATTCCTGCATCTCCCGATCCTCCCCCAGTGGTTCCGACCTATACAACCTCTCATAAAACTCTTCAAACACCCTATTAATCTGGTCCGGAGCTACCACTAACTTCCTTGTCCTATCTCGCACCTGAACAATTTCCCTCGCTGCTGCCTCCCTCTGAAGTTGGCCTGCCAACATTCGCCCTGCCTTCTCTCCATATCCGTAGACCGCTCCCCTCGCCCGCCTCAGTTGGCGCGCACCGCCTTCCTTGTGGACAGTGGATCAAAGCTTACCTGCAACTCCTTCCTCGTTTCCAACAGTGCTGGATCCCCCATCTTCTGCCCCGGCATCTGCCCTGTCTACCTCAAACATCTCATCTATTATTCTTTGCCATTCCACCGTCTCCTCCTTGTGCACCTTTGCCTTAAATTAGATTACCTCCCCCCTCACCACTGCCTTCAGAGCTTCCCATTGTCACAAGCAGGCTTACATTAACACTGCAATGAAGTTACTGTGAAAAGCCCCTAGTCGCCACATTTCGGCGCCTGTTCGGGTACACTGAGGGAGAATTCAGAATATCCAATTCACCTAACAGCACATCTTTTGGGACGTCTGGGAGGAAACCCACGCAGACACTAGGAGAGCGTGCAGACTTTGCACAGACAGTGACCACAAACATCTCAGCAAAATGAAACCGTTGCAACAAAGAATAACAATAAAAAACTTAACTTCTATAACAGAGTGAAGTAAAAAATAACAATAGAGGTCAAAACTATATTTATACACTCTCCCAACTCCCCTTCCACAGTCCACAACAGCTCTTCCGTCCCATTCTTCATTTCTTTCCCAAACCTTCTGCCCTCACAAACGCCTCTGCTGCAGCCACCGTCTCGATATAGAAATCTCTGGCTTGTAGATCACACGCAGCTTCACTGGGTACACCACTCCAAATTGCACCCCACTGTTGTACAATGCCGTCTTCACTCGGCCGAAAGCCGCTCAGCTCTTTGCCAGCTCCATTGTCAAGTCCTTGTAAATGCAAACACCAGCACCAGCACACCGCACCTCCCGCTTCTGCTTTCCCTAGTTCAAAACCGTCTCCTTCATGTGGTACCCATGGAAGCAGATGATCACTGCCCTTGGCTTAGGCCTCAGCGACCGCTGAGCTCAGTCCCGTTCCTACCGAGAGGGTTCATCTCACTCTCCCATCAGTTCCGCCAACATCTTGGCAAAGTACTCCGTCGATTTTGAGCTCTCCATCCCCTTTGGGCAGGCCCATAATCCTCAAATGTCGAGTGGTTCTCCAAGAAGTCCAGCTTTGCTCACAGTCCCTTATTGGACTCAACCACCCTCTGCAGCTCATCCCCATCGAGGTGAGCTGATCGCTGTGCTGCGACATGGTCTCCTCCACTCCCTTCATCTTCTCGCCCTGCTCCCTCACCTCGGCCAATGTCTTCGTCACAGCCACCCTCACCGGGGCAATTGCCTCCTCCACTAACGTCTTCAAAGCCACTGCCGTCTCCTTTCTCAACACCTCCATATGTTTTGCAAACTGTTTCTCCAGCTCCAAGGACATCTCCTCAGTCATTTTCTCTGCCATAAGCAGTGTAGCCCCAGCCTCCGCCATCTTGCCAGCTCCCGGGCTGGCCCCCTCACTCAGCGATGAACCCTCACTCCCTCCCTTATTCATAGCTGTTTTCCTTAAATCATGTGGTGAACGTATTGCTACTGCAATTCACCATTGTACTGTTGTATTATGTTGATGCCCCTGTGGGCTCCGCCTGTGGCTCCGCCCCCTCGGGAGGTATATAGATCTGCAGCCTGTAGGCAGCACTCAGTACAGAGCAGTCGCAGGCAGGCACAGATCTACCTTATTAAAACCACTGTTCACTTCTACTAATCGCCTTGTGTGAATTGATGGTCGCATCAAATCTTTTGACATTTTTTGCCTTCTTTATATCTTCCTACACCCAATGATTCACAATTTGCCCCCGAACCAAACATTAAAACTCCTAAAAACACGGCTCAAGCAGGAGCCACTCAACATGTGACCTCTACATGTCGCCACCGGATTTCTTCAATTCCATTTTTAATGTTAGTATTGAATCAGCTGTCGTTCATTACAGACCAGAACAATTTGTTACATAAAATAAATTCTCGTCTCCCCTTTTACCAATTACCTTAAACTGTGTCCTCTGGAAACTAACCCTTCAGCCAATGGAAGCTGTTTTTTGTTATTTACCCGATCGGATCCCTTCCTAATCTTGCTTGCTTCCATTAAATTGCTGCTTAACCTTCTCAATCCCCTTGAAACTTGCAGCTTCTCCAGTCTCTCCAAATCAGGGGAATACCTCTTACCCTGATACCATTTTAAGTCCTTAGCATCACCATGTAATCACTCGTGTTGTGTGGATGTGAGTGACAGCTTGGTCTGATGACCCTGACACATGTACTCGAGAGCTACAACCCAGCAAAGTGCAGTTCCTCTAGGAGAGATAACAAAATGGCTGCCAAGTAATCATCTGCTAATCCACCTCATTTGGTACCAAAATGTGTTTTAAAGGTGAACCATGTGTAGATTCTGCCTACAGTGCAAGTCCTAATCTGCATTTGAGAGTTCCACAGCTTTTTCCCCGTGGGGCAGCACGGTAGCATTGTGGATAGCACAATTGCTTCACAGCTCCAGGGTCCCAGGTTCGATTCCCGGCTTGGGTCACTGTCTGTGCGGAGTCTGCACATTCTCCCTGTGTGTGCGTGGGTTTCCTCCCGGGTGCTCCGGTTTCCTCCCACAGTCCAAAGATGTGCGGGTTAGGTGGATTGGTCATGCTAAATTGCCATAGTGTCCAAAATTGCCCTTAGTGTTGGGTGGGGTTACGGGGCTATGGGGATAGGGTGGAGGTGTGGACCTTGGGGTAGGGTGCTCTTTCCATGAGCCGGTGCATACTCGATGGGCCGAATGGCCTCCTGCACTGTAAATGATTAAATTTCTACGATTTTTCAATAGGAGGGGAGAAAATAGACTAGACATCTTGTATTTTTTTAAAATTCTTAAATCAGAGAACTTGAAGGTGAACGATTACTTAGATTAGCGATTGTTGTACATTACAATTGCATGATATATCTTACATCAGCTTTTTTTTTCCAGGTCCTTTGTGGATTCCCGTGTTCAACCAATTTATGGTGGTACAAATGAAATAATGAAAGAGCTTATTGCTCGAGGAATTTTAAGTGACTGATAAAATGGTGTCAAAAGTACCTCTACAATCTGAAAAATTGTATTCATATACCTGATAAGTTAATCCAATGATGATGGAAAATCTACATTAATTGCAGGGAATTTTAGAAATTAACTTAAGTATTGACTTAAGAAACAAATAGCTTTATTTTTCCAGTTTCACCTCAATATGCCTTGCATAATATTTCGATGCAGAATCAATAATTTGTGCCTTAAATGTATCCTGTGTATTTCATTTTATTCACGTGCTGTTTGTTGAATTGAGGTTTTTTGACCGTTTCAAGATGCAATTGCAAGATGTTCTGTTTTTGAAACCTATCCATGATCCATGTTTTATTGTTGAGGTAGGGAACCAACATACAATGTTCATGTTTCCTTTCCGAATGAACAGTTAAGCAGCTAAACTAAATGAGCATCAATTTTGAAAAGTATAATTTTAACAATGTTCCATTGTTTTTTTTCCCCTCAGTTTTATGTTTCTTTCTGTGTGTATACTTTCATTTTAAAGTGCTGATGGATATTATTCTGATCGAACTGTAACAAAATTAAACATGTATTCAGAATTTGAGATATATTGTTTACTTAAATTGTTTACATGCAGCATAATACTGATTTGGGTGATTACATTACATAAAGGAGAATATTAAAGATGGCTATATAACCTATTTTAGTTTCCATTAATACATGTTTATAAACACATTAAGCAAAAAACAAATCTGCAATAGTGTTCTGGATCCAAATTAAAATTCTGTTTCTCTACCAATAGGCAAGAAATTGGATCATTTAAACTGTACTCATTGAAAGTAATTTAATCAATTTAAATGCCTGATTGATTTGCTCGGGGACTAACTCGATTGCTGTCTGGAAGAAGCAAAATGATTCATAAAGTTCACCAAGAGATGATTTATTCTATTGATTTTATGCCAACTGCAGAAGAAGAGTATCTTTAAGTGATAGTACTGTAATGTAAGGTGTTTTTAAAGTCTTTAAGCCTGCTGTACACATTGTATTAGCTGATGAGAAGTTAGTAACATTGCGGTTTGCTTAGCATCCTTGGTTGGAGGGGGGAATATCAGCCAGACTTGCCTATTGCATTTTGCTATGCAGTGACTCTCTGCCAGAAAATTATAGGTGTTAGACAAGGACAAGCCCTGTATAGTCAGAGAGCCTAGCTCATACATTTGAGTGCTCACTTGGGTGAGACACTGGAAGACATCCAGTACCCCTGCACCATCAAGAAAATTGATGAAGCAAAATAAGTAGTTAGCCTATTTTTGGTGATGTAAATTTGTGTGTAAAAGGTTGATTTAAGGTAATTATTCCTGGTCAGATGAAAGCAGACTTGAGGATTAAAATTGTGGTATGAACTACAAACGTCTGGATTCTTTAGAGCTCTGCTGTCATAGAATAACAAACTTCAAAACAAACATATGTAACTGGCTGTTCCAGTACTGAGGAATCAAACCCAGAAAAAACTTATTTTATTTAATCTCAGCCTCACTTAGCATGAATGTCCAATGAATTTCATGAAACAAAATTCATTCCGCCAATTTAATATAACTGTTACATCTCAAGCATGAAAGCACAGAGTAAAGTTACAATGGTTATTTATTATATTACTTTCTTGAACAGATTAGATCAGTTGCAGTGTTCCTGTGTTTATGGTCTAAAACTGACTGAAGAATTAATGCCTATGTTGCATGGGTCACCAAATGACTAACTTGAGTCTTTGTCTTGTTGGACTGAGCAAAAGCAATTTCACAAAGGAGCTCTTAAATTCCAGTATCGTTTTTGGCACTTGACCAATATCAGGAGCAAACCACATGGGAAATTGAGAGTGCAGTCTGCATCTTCCTCAATGTCCTTGTACAACAATATCCCAATGCTACTGGGGTACTTCAGTTTCATTGTTTAATTTATAGCTAATACACTGTTCCGCAGCAGAGACCACTGTCATATAGAAGGATGGTCATTGTCTTGTAACTTTTTTTCTTAATACGGGATGTTTAATGCCTCTTTCCTTCCCCTCCCTCTCTCTCTCTCTCTCTCTCTCTCTCTCTCTCTCTCTCTCTCTCTCTCTCTCTCTCCCCCCACCCCCACACACACACACATTTTTCTGGGCTCAACACATTTGTTCGTTCCCGCTTTACTAAATTACATGGCAGTTATACCCAGCATTTCTTTCTTCTCTCAAGCCCCTCTGATATTTCCATTCCTAACCCATTATGCCTTCTGATTTAAAGACCCATTGATATTTCAATTTCCTTGGTTTGCTGTGAAGGGAAAAGTTTATTGTGTGGTTTGATCCCATAATAATAATAATCACTTATTGTCACAAGTAGGCTTCAATTAAGTTACTGTGAAAAGCCCCTAGTCGCCACATTCCGGCGCCTGCTCGGGGAGGCCAGTACGGAAATTGAATCTGTGCTGCTGCCTTGTTCTGTATTACAGGCCAGCTGTTTAGCCCACTGTGCTAAACCAACCAGCCCATATTGACCAATCATTGGAGTTGCAATGTATTTGTTTTTAATCACTGAAGGAATAACATTTCATCTTTTAAGACTTTCACTGTAACACCAGAAATAAGCACCACGGCTAAACATTATTTTTGTAGGCAATTTATACTTTAAATCACAGAACAGAACTTTTTAACTTCCAGCACAACTGAAAAAGCACATGTCACATGTATGCTTTACACTGCCCTTTAAATACATATGGATGTACAAATGAGGAGCAGGAGTAGGCCCTTCAGCCCCTCAATCTGATTGTGGCCTTAATTCCACATTCCGTCTAATCCCAATATTTTTTGACTCCCATGTTAGTCAAGAATTTATCTACATCTTCCTTGAAAATATTCATCGACCCTGCCTCCATGCTCTCTGTGACAGAGTGTTCCAAAGACTCAGGACACCCTAAGAAAAAAAAAACTTCTCATCTGTCTTAAATGGGAGACCCTTCGATAAAATCACCTCATAATCTTCTGAATTCCAATGGATACAGGCCCAACCTTTCCTTGGAAGATAATGCCCCCACCTCCTTTCTCAAGTATCAGTAAAGTGAAGCAACTGTTAAATTTTCCCAGAATTAATCAAAATTACTTCTTAGCTACTGAGGATTCAATTCTGATCATTTCCCAACTTGGAAACATTTAACTCCAGAAAAGTGTTTCATGTTCTGAGTTTTCCTGCCGACTTTTTCTCTAGCTAGAGCTAGGCAAATCTTCCAGCCTCATTTTAACTCTCCTCGAATTTGGTCTTTCCAATCTCAGTGTGAGCTTCCAACCACATTGCTGTGCAGTAACTACAGTATCTTGCTAACTATAGCTTCTCGCCCTTTCCCAGATCCAGGCAGGCTAATCAGTCTGTGCTATTCAGTGATGTTATAAGAAAGTCCTGTAACCCGATGTCACAATGGCTTCCTCTGTACTCTTCCCTTCTCAAAGCCCATTACAATGGCAACATGAATCACATGGGCCTTGTATACAGGTAGAAATGCTAAGACCTTGAGATCTCAACCATCTTTTACCTTGGAAGTAAATGGATAGTTTAAAACATAACTGTTTACAACTCGACATCCTCAACAATTTCCTGAGATTTTGGACTCTTATCTTCTCAGGAACACAAATCTGCCCTTGAATAGAATAGAACAGTGCAGCACAGAACAGGCCCTTCGGCCCTCGATGTTGTGCCGAGCAATGATCACCCTACTTAAACCCACGTAACCCGTATACCCGTAACCCAACAATCCCCCCATTAACCTTACACTACGGGCAATTTAGCATGGCCAATCCACCTAACCCGCACATCTTTGGACTGTGGGAGGAAACCGGAGCACCCGGAGGAAACCCACGCACACACGGGGAGGACGTGCAGACTCCACACAGACAGTGACCCAGCCGGGAATCGAACCTGGGACCCTGGAGCTGTGAAGCATTGATGCTAACCACCATGCTACCGTGAGGCCCCTATTGGAGTCACATTTTCCCTTTTTCACCTTCAAAGACATTCAAACCCCTCGTATTCCAATCAACCTTTCTACCAGATTTTTTCAAAGGAAAGATCAATGAGAACCACATGGTATAGTTATTCCTATTGTGAAGTAAAACAATCTGTTCTAGCAATCAAACCATCCAGTCTTGCTGTCAGGCAGACATCAGAACAGGTCACATGACTTCATTTTACTCTAAATTAAATACAGACGCAAGACAGAACAATCTTAACCTCATAATTATAACATGTAATCTTCTGGAGGAATGCATACTTGGAATGTGATTTGAGATAACACACATTAATTCAGTCTTTGCTGCACATTTGGAACACTACCCATCAACAACAATGTTATTAAATTTTGAATGTTAGGAATGGAAGTAAAAATTGTTCAATTTGATAAATCTAAACCTAGTTATCACAACTTAAATGCATGTTGAATCTATAATTTTGCACCACAGATCAATTTCCATAATGAAAAGACCATTTATAATTACGTCTCTAAAATTGTGAAATGAACTGAACTGTAAAAGTTTACAATAAAGCAAAACTTTGAAGTTTTAAAATCAGAGCATCTTTATTGTTGACTGATCATTTGATAATGTAACTGTTATTAAATTTCATTCATGAGGTTTAGGTACTTTTTTTCTCAATTATATTGCTTCAAATACATGATTTTAAAAATCCGCAGAACTGTTAAATGAGTCCATGAAGTCACTCTGAAATGGGAGTTTACTATTTTAAAAGGTTAGTCATTTGTTAATACTTGACAGTTATGCATCAATATTTAGTTTGTATAAAAGTTCAAAACTTTTAGTTTGAGATTATTGTATATCAGTTAAGAATTACATTTTTAAAGCACCATATCATGCGTCTCAAATGTTGAAGCGCTTCACATTTGGAGTGTAGACTGTTGTTGTGCAGGCAAATTTCCGCACACAGCAACTGAGCAAATGTTTTCAGGAAGGCACCAATGCTCCTTAGGCAGCACCTTCCAAACCCATGACTGCTACCATTCAAAAGGACAAGTTCAGCAGATACATGGGAACCCCACCACCTCGAAGTTCTGCTACAAGTCACTCACCATCCTGACTTGGAAATATATCGCTGTTCCTTCACTGTCACAGAGTCAAAATCCTGGAATTCCCTCCCTAACAGTACTGTGCGTACACCTATGCCTCAGGGACTGCAGCAGCTCAAGAAGGCAGCTCACCACCACCTTCACAACGGCACCTACCGATGGGCAATAAATGCTGGCCTTGCCTGCGATGCCCACATCCTGTAAATGAACAAAAAAACAGATCATGCTGGAAATACTCAGAAGACCTGTCACAATCTGTGGAGAAGGAAACAATTAGCATTTCAGAATAATGACCTATATCACCTGAACTTGTATGTATTTACTATGGAACTATGTATTTACATTGTGTATTTATGTACACCCTATGTTTTTTTCATTTATGGAATGATCTGTCTGAACTGTATGCAGAACAATACTTTTCACTATACCTCTGTACACTTGACAATTAACAAATCCAATCCATTGACCACTAAATCTACTTTTTCATGGAATGTGTCAGGAATACTCCCTGCTTTTCTTAACCATCCCATTTAACCTGCACCTAAACCTGGATGGGGTAGATAAGGACATAATTTTAGCATACTATTCAAAGGATTGCACCATTAACATTCCAGTGCTATGATTAATCTAGATTTTGTGCTTGAGTCCTGGGTTTGAAGTAAGATTTTTCAAGTGTAATGGTGTGTGAATTCTTCAAACTTTGGTCCAAACTCTGAAAACGGCCAGTGGTACATGTTGCTTTCTTGCGATCTTGAATCATGTTTGGAAAGAACATTTTGTGCCTTAAAACAGTTGTGCTGTTTTCTATCCTTTGAAAACCTTTTGCCACCCTTTATGATCAAATTAAAATATTCCCACTCTCTTTTAAAGTCAAGGTCAAGGTATCTTTCAGCCCTTACATTAATGATTGTATAACAGTAGAAAGTACTGACATTACAGTAAAATAAAAATACTTCATGGAAAACTGTAGAACAGTCAGTGCCTGTAGCCACAATCCAGGCATAAATTCTACAGTACTTCAACTAAATCAAAGTTGAGCTTTTATTAGCAGATTGGGAAAGGAAGAAGAATATCAGTAACTAATTATTGTGGATGGAGCAGAGAAACAACCTCATTTTAACAACTACTAACATTCACATCATATAACCATGCTGTGGTCCAGGGGCAAGATGGTGCAGGGAAGGGGGATGTTGAATGGCAGGATCACAGAAGTTTAGATAAGGCATTTGCAGGTTAGAAGAGAGCTAGAGCAAAAGGTGGTGTAGAGAATTACGCGGTGCATGGATAAAAGTTATCTGCTTGAACAGAGCGAATGGGAATGTTTAATTTGGACCAAATAAAATGGCACTGGGTAATCCAATAACCTCAATCCGAGGAAGGCACCACTAATAAAACACACTTATAAATTCTCAAAATAATTGAAAAGGCACAAAACAAAACTACATCGCAATCTAATTTCCAAGTGTGCAGTTAACACCTCAAGTGCCTGCTGAATGCAGAAGGCCTCCAGATTCTTCGCGCGATCCCTCTCCAGGGCCACCTACATCGTTGATACAGGAGAGGTCAACTGAGATTTCTAGATTATGCATTGATTATCCTGGTTTGCAGCCACCGATGGACGATTAGCATTTCCATTTTGTGTTTTTTCCTGATTTTCATTCCTGGCACTTATAGAGTTCATCTATATGCAGGATCTATTCTTCTTGTTGGGCAAGGTGGCATTCTGTGTGTTCCAGAAGGGCACCGTCGGAATACATTTACTGGCCGGAAAAAAAAACATTACTACTGTATTGATTTGGGACCCGCGTATTTTCCGGTTCACGAAAGTTTGGCTCTGGTGCTGAGACCTGATCAGAACCAGGCGGTGGAACGAATAATTTGAACGGATTTTAAAGAACGATTGGGTTTTATGTCCTGTTCTTTAACGGAATCCACAGAAATTCGTTAATTATCAATTGAGCCACATTACATTGTCCAAGGACGGCTCAGGACAACCAAGACAAGAAATCGTATGCGTTAAACAACCTTGCTCTGACCATTCCCAGTACTCATCAGTAATTTGCCCCTAATATTTATTTTAAACGTAATTTGTCGTAAGGAGACATAAACTTCGATAATTATGTATGTAGCACGTTTTAAAGGGTTTTGAGTTTCTTTTGAAATTCATATCTCTTTCCGGTAGAAAAGTAATTTAAATCGGGGTTATTTTTAAGAGAATCTTTGGTCCATTTATTAGTTAGTTTTAAATAATGGAGCCAATGCTCCATGCTTTATATTGTACCCTTTTATACCCGAATCTGAACCAATGTGCGTGGTGATTGTAAATGTGGCTGGATATAGTGTTCATTGCAACAATTCTTAAAATTTGATTGCTCATACCAAGGTCAAGTCCTGGTAAGTATACCTTAAGCATTGATGTTTTGTTGTATCACGCGCTGAATATGTAGCTAAGTTTTAATTTATATGTAGGGACTCTAATTAAGGAGCTGCTGCTGCCCAATGTATAATATCTCAAACCATTTGTATGGTTTACCGGATGTAAAATTACACACTTGGCAAATAATTGGAGGTTGAATTTGCGGTTGAGTTTTGTATCCAAAATTTAAAGGCTATAATTGTCTATGCGGTCATCTTTTGGTGCAGCACTTTTTAAATGTGTGTGTATATTTATTTCCAATGATTAACGTTTCGTTCTATTTGTTTAAAAGTTTGTACTTGGTGCCTGTCATTCCCAGCGCAGTTGCCAGGTTTAACTGAATAGGTGCTGGAGGAACTTAACTTTTAAAATAAGTAAATCCACAGTATGAGTATTTGAAATAAAAACAGAAAATGTCTGAAATATTCATTACTCCGGCAGCATCTGTGGAGAGAAGAAACTGAATTAATGTTTCCGATCCCATGACCTTTCATGTTCGATAAGTGGGACTTATTCAATAGACGCGCTTGCAAAGGTAGGGGATGTTATTGTTAAGAAGGTGACCGAGAGAACTGGCCGCCACTGTGAGGGGTGGGGAGGAGAGAAGTGGCCGCCGGGGGGGGGGAGAGAACTGGACGTCGGAGGGGGGAGTTAATGGCCGCTTTGACCTCCCGCCGCCCCTTCCCAGCCGCGATTGGTCACATGGGAAGCACGGAATCTTGCGAGTGGCTGTGGTGGAGCATCAATCAACCATACGTCACTGCTTTCCCCGCCCCCAGGGCTGGAAGTGACTGTGACGGAACGGTTGGGGAACAACAACAACAACAGCTGTGGGCAGCGAGTGAGCAGTCAGCCAGAGAGCCGGGTTGATGAAGGCTCTCCGATCAAGACACGCCATTTGTGCGGAAACGTCGTAGTGCGTTCTTTTAACATAAAGTGTGGGAGAAGTGGCGGGTGTGTTTCGTCGTCAACCGATTTTTAATTTTTAAAAAAGTTGGGAAATGTTTTTGCCGACGGAAGGGACCGAACTGTTCACGTGCTGAGAGGAGCCGTCGGCGAGTGCGGTAAACAGGCGGGGTCTAGCGCGGCAGGGTCACGTGGTAAGGTTTATTAACGCTCCCGCTCTCCGCCAGCCTCAATCAGCGATGGGATTAGACAGGGGAGGGACGGACACCAGGGAGACCAGTCCCAACCACAGATTGGGCACACACACACACGGCAGTCAGACCCTCTCCCCGCCTTAACTAATTGTGGGCACTGGATCCTGATCACTCCATAAGGTCATTCCCATTCTCAGTACTGCGTTAAAGCGAGACCCCAGCCGGGGCAGAGAGGAGAATGTTGGTGAAGATGGTAGAAGCAGATTTAATAATTTTCAAAATGGAGCTGGATAAATACTTGAAAGGGATTTGGGATTAACCTGGAGGAAGGGCAGGTTCTTTCAAAGGTGAAGATCTTTAAAATAATAGCCGAGTGACTCCTTTATGGTAATTTTCTGGGAAATATAAGAGATAGAAATACACAGGTAAACTATTGATGTCGCCAAATGCGCCCAGTTTTTGACTTTTAGCATTTGTGGTATCGAATTTACTCACTAACCAGTATAGAAATCTCAGGAAGCATAACTTGTTTATCGACTGTTCCAGTCAACAGTACATCTTTTTGTGAAAATGTATTTAACGGACTAAATTGTATATTTTGAAATAGTTCCTGTCTCTAACTTTCTAAGAAATTTGATTAGCGAATTTATATTTGGTACACTAATGTGGGGGGGGGGGGGGGACAGATTAAAATATTTTGGCTGCCTTTTGATTACAGTAACATGGTGATTCAAAAGATATTGCACGATTGTTTTAATATTTGGTATAATTTATGTGATGTGTGCAGATTGGAAGCAAATGTAGTAATGAAAATGTGACATCCCACCGAAAGAGTTGGCATTTCTGGTTATGTATCCTAAGCCAAAACACTGATGATTGAAACTTGACACTGATACTTATGTTTATTCTAAATGCAGTTTAGTAATGTAACTGCACTTTTTTATTAGTTCACGGGCATTTTTATTGCCCATCCCTAATTGCCCTTGAAAAGGTGGTGCTGCAGTCTATGTGTAGGTGAAAAGTGCAATGATGAAGGGAGTATCAGGATTTTGACCTAGTGACTGAGATATTGTTCCATGTCAGGATGGTGTGTTGTTTGGAGAGGGGGTGGTGATGTTCTCGTGCATCCTGTTACCTGTGTCCTCCTTAGAGTTTGTGGGTTTGGAAAATGTTATTGAAGGAGCCTTAGTGAGTTGCTGCAGTGCATCCTGTAGATGTTACACACTGCTGCCACTGTGTGTTGGTGGTGGAGTGCAAATCAAATGGGCTGCTTTGTCTGGAGGATTGCACCTCATCTTCCAATTAGACATTTAACAGCTTTCTGGGCTTTCCAGTAGCACCTCTGGCCGGCCAGGAAGATGTGTATATTTGGAATCGTATAACTCTCCTGATGTGCTTCAGTCAGAGAATTGTTCTGTTCACTTTCATGACCTAGCCAGGTCACATTATAATATCCTGAACTGTAATTTCAGTGATTAATCAGCTAGTGTTTCAAGGTGTTGTCAGAATGAATGGGAATGCTGAAGGCATGTGGGGAGAACGGAAATATTTATTTGTACATGTTCAGAGACACAGGCTAATGGTCTGGTGACATGGATTCAAATCCCACCACAGCAGCTGGTGGAATTTAAATTCAACTAATAAATATTGAATAAATAAATACATTTTTTATTGTTTGTCATAAAGACCCATCTGGTTCACTAATGTCCTTTTAGGGAATCAAATCTGCCATCCTTGCCTGCTCTTCCTTGCATGTGACTTGGGGGAGGCAGTGGCGTAGTGGTATTGTCGCCGAACTAGTAATTCAGAGTCATGCTCTGGGACCCGTATTTGAATCCCTCCATGGCAGATGGTGAAATTTGAATTCAATAAAAAAATGATGACCATAAATTGATTGTCGTAAAAAAACATCTGGTTCACTAATGTCCTTTAGGGAAGGAAATCCACTGTCCTTGCCTGGTCTGACCTACTTGTGACTCCAGATCTACAGCAATGTGGTTGACTCTTAAATGCCCTCGGGGATGGGCAATAAATGCTGGCCCAGCCAGCGATACCCACATCCCATCTGAAATGGTTTAGCAAATTTCAGTTGTACATAACTGCTACAAATTCTAAAAGGAACAAAAAAAGACAGACAGCCCAGCATCAACCTATGCACTAGAAATTATGACAACACATTCATCTCTGTCGATCTTGTGGGCAGCGCGGTGGTGCAGTGCTTAATGCTGCTGCATCACAGCGCCGAGGACTCGGGTTAGTTTGTACATTCTCCCCGTGTCTGCTTGTGTCTCACCCCCACACCAAAACGATGTGTAGAGTAGGTGGATTGGCCATGCTAAATGGCTCCTTAATTGGAAAAAAGAATTTGGCACACTAAATTTACTTTCAAAAAAACTGTCAAACTTGCAAATCCCTCCTTATGAACATCTGGGACCTTGTGCAAAAATTGGGAGGACTGTCTGACAGACTATTCAATCAATAGCCTGACATTGCCATGCTCATGGAATCATACCTCACAGAATGTTGCAGGCACCACCTTCATCATCCCACTGACAGGACAGATCCACCAGAGGTGGTGGCACAATGGTTACTGTCAGGACGGAGTTGCCTGGGGATCTCAACATTGACACTGGCCCCATGAAGTCGCATGACAACAGATCAGACATGGGTAAGGAACTTTCTGCTGATCACTGACCTGCCTACTCCCCCAACCAGAACTCCATGCTGAATACCACTAAGGAAATACCAAGGGTAGCAAGGACATAAAGCAGTCTAGGTAGAGGACTTCAATGTCCACCACCAGGAGTGGCTTGACATCACCACTGCTGGCTGAGTCCTGAGAACATAAGTTCTAGACTAGGGTACGATGTAAGCGTGGTAGCAAACGGAACTGCCATTAGCTTCCAAGTGCTCGGCTGGAAGTGCAATACAATGATAATTGGTCCACCTAATGAGGCCCAACGCCGCAAATGAAGGCTGGCCAGCAGATTTGCCGGGACCACGCTCTCCAGACACCCACTAAATAGATTGCGCAGCAGTTAAACTGCTTCTGCACAGCAATCCGCACGCAGCTTGCTGCCATGGCGCTGAGATGTCCAACCCCAAGATTTGGAGAAGCGGACCTGAGGAGGCTCCTAGATTCTGTCGAGGCCACGAAGGATGTTCTGTTTTCTCCCAAGGATGAGTCACGGGATAGCCAGTGCCGCCTGGGATGAAGTGGCACAGGCTGTCAGCTCAGGAAGTGTGACCAGGAGGACTGGCCTCCAGTGCTTACACCCCCCCCCCCCCCCCCCCCCCCCCAATCACCACAGTGAACCACACGTGCAGCTAAAAATGCCCTCTGTCACCGCAGGAGAAGCTGTCTCAACCGTCGAGAGGAAGGGCCCAGACTGCGGCAGGGTGCTGGACAGAAGAATCCTCACCACCTTTGAGGAACGGGCCCTGCAGGTGACGAGGACAGAGCAGTCACCAACGCGGAGGTCGGCGCACGCCGCGGGGCTGAGGATACACCGGGAGGACCTGTCGCACTTGAATTGTTAATGTCATTCAGACTGAACCATTCCTTCCACTGAGCATGTTCATTCTCCCGCAGGACCTCCAGCTGATGGCGCTGCCCATCCGGGATTGTCCCCCACCCTGCCTCCCATGAGATCACCTAGGAGGAGAACTGTGAGGATGCACCCATCAATGTGTCATATCTATCATCCCCACCTTCCACCAGCGCAGAGACAGGCACCTTGGGCAGCATTAGTGGTTTGGCTTCAGGGACACATTCTGGTGAGCACCTCACAGTTGCTGATGCACATCAGGCAAGTCAGCAGAAAGAGGTCTGCTGTATCCCGGGACCCGCTGGGTCCCAGTCAGATGCTGAGCCTCTGGAACAGGTTTGCCCGGAGCTGATGCAAACTTTAGGGTGCTGCCGGGGCATTAAGATGGAGATATCAGTGACACTCCAGCACAATGTCAGCAGCATTAGTGGAGGTGTCCAAGTCATGGTTAAGTCGGTGACCGCCATGGCTGAGGGCCTCAGTAGACTGTCTGACTTGCTGGGGGACCTGAACCAGCACCAGTCGTTGAGGCACTTCAGGACATATCCCAATCGCAGGTGGACATTGCCAAGGCGCTGCAGAGCGTGTCCCAGTTGCCGAGGAGCATTGTCAAGGGCATCGACATGATAGTGCAGACATTGGGTAGCTGCCAGGGCTGGCATAGCCAGTTGACGCAGAGGCAGCTGGGGCTCAATCGAGCTACCCTCCATCCTGAGATGATCCCCAGTGCCCCTATGGACACCGACTGGGAAGAGGGGGTGCCAAGTGGCAACCCGGACCCATCCGATGAACTGGCGACGGTAGCCAGCAGTTTCCCCTGTGTTCCACCCCTCTAAGATGCCGTGTCTTGGGGTCAACACCCAGAACAGGGTGGCATGGCTGTGCATGTGCCACTGTCAAGTGCACTGGGGTCCCCCAGAGCCCCCAGGGGACACTGGCCAGGGGCATCGAAGGCCATAGGACGTGGTAAGCAGCTGGCTGCCTCCATCGCTGATGTGCATCCTGGGTTACACCTAGATGCAGCGTTAGAACAAGGATGGGCAAGCACATCGAGGGTCACAGAGGGCATATGGGGCGGGGGTCAGAAGTAGAGTGTGCGTTCAGGGCGGTGGGCACAGTTGTACGAGACAAATTTTTAAAAACCCCTCGCACAACCAGTATGGCGTATCTGGCTCTTTGTCCCTCGATGCAGGCTGAGCACCAATCCCATGCCCCAACCCCCCCAGACGTGGGCCTTTCCTGCACGCACCCATTCATGGCGGGACTTCCCACCGGACCGCAGACCTGGACCCCCAGACGCCCAAACAGAAGGTCACCGCACACCAGCTGCGGACATGTGCCTGGAGCTGAGGCCCATCCCCTGGGTGTTCGGAAGTTGGCTGCTGCATCAGTGGTTCAAGCACTATGTCCATGCATCAATGTGTAATTAGGATGCTAGGCAATGAGCCCCACATGCTATGTAGCCCACCCACGGGGATCCACTTGGGATGTGTTAAGTGCTCACTTAACCACGATTGCCAATTCCCCATTTGCAATAACCTCCAGCCGCACGGCCAGAGGCGTCCGTGGTCATTATGGGTGGTTGGGCAGGCAGGCAGGGACTAGAACATCGAACATACAGTGCAGAAGGAAGCCATTCGGCCCATAGAGTCTGCACAGGCCCACTTAAGCCCTCACTTCCATCCTATCCCCATAACCCAATAAACCCTCCTGACCTTTTTTTGGTCACTAAGGGCAATTTATCATGGCCAATCCACCTAACCTGCATGTCTTTGGACTGTGGGAGGAAACTGGAGCACCCGGAGGAAACCCACATAGACACTGGGTGAACGTGCAGACTCAACACAGACAGTCACCCAGCAGAGAATCGAACCTGGGACCCTGGCGCTGTGAAGCCACAGTGCTAATCTAGGTCCCCCGGAACGGGTATAACAATCCAGGCATTGGCAAACACAACTGCACTTCCCCCATTCTCATACCCCGCAATGCCCTCCAAGCACAGGGGCAGCAAACCCAGTGCCCCTGGGCTCATTACCCATGAGTGAAGATGGCTATTCACCAGCTAGGATCCCCGCAGCAGCCCTTCCGCCAGGTTCGTGGTTTTCAAAAGGAGTACTAATCGGCGCCTTGCTGAGGAAGGGGCTGGATCACGAGAGGCCATTGGATATGGAGTGGCTCCTGTTAATTGTATGGAAAAAGTGCTTAAGTGATAATTATTGATTTTTCACGACACTACGGTGGGATCCAAATTTCGTCTACGGAAGTGGGCCAATTGCATTGTAAACGCTTTGGCACCCGGTAAGGTTCTCGTTTTCGGCCCCTCTAGTTATTCACCGGTCTCTTCGCGCTCTCGCTTGAGCGAACCGAGGCCACCAAATCATTTGTCTTCAGGAGGTAAGGGACCTAATGAAGGTAAAAGCTATTCGCCCTCACCTCCTCACCAATCTACCTGTTGCAGATGCAGCTGTCCATGACAGTATTGGTAGAAGTGGCCACCACACATTCCTTGTGGGGATGAAGCCTTTTTTAGCATTAAGGATATGCGCCATCATATGTTGCACGGCCACCATGTTAAATGGGATGATTTCAAACAGATCTTGCAGCTTAAAACAGTGCTTCCATGAGGTGCTGTGCGCCATCAGCAGCAGAATTGTACACAACCACAGTATGTAATCACATGGCCTGACATATCCCTCCCTCTATAATAATCATCAAGCCAGGGGATCAACCCTGGTTCAATGAACGAAAGAGAAAATGCTGGAAAATCTCAGCAGGTCTGGTAGCATCTGTAGGGAGAGGAAAGAGCTAACATTTCGAGTCCAGATGATTCTTTGTCAAAGCTAACAGACAGAGAAATTGGGAAATCTTTAAACCGTGGAGTGAGAATGAAAGATGAGTCATAGCCACAGAAACCCAGGGAAACCAGGTGCTAATGGCCACAGAAACCAAGGGAAAAGAGTGCTAATGACGGTCCCCAGAGAGAACAAAAGATGTGAAAGGTCAAACAGCAGAGAAACTAACATCAGAGGATGAAGTGTAGATATGGGGGAGGGGAAGGGGGAAGCAAAGAGGAGAAAGGTGAAGGAAAAGTGGATAAGATTGGGGGGGGGGGGAAATTAAATATATATTAAGAATGAAAGAAATGGTAAAAGACAGTTAAAATGAAATGGGATGGAAACAAATGGTTGGAGGTGGAGTAGAGATGATCATTTAAGTTGTTGAATTCGATGTTCACGCCGGAAGGCTGTAGCATGCCTAACCGGAAGATGAGATGTTGTTCCTCCAGTTTGCGTTAAGCTTCACTGGAACATTTGCAGCAGGCCAAGAACAGACATGTGGGCATGGGAGCAGGGTCTTTTGTTAAAATGGCAAGCAACAGGAAGGTCAAGGTCCTGAATGCACACAGCCCAAGGATGCTCAGCAAAGCGATCACCCAGTCTGCGTTTGGTCTCTCCGATATAGAGGAGACCATGTTGAGAGCAGCAAATGCAGTAGACCAAATTGGAAGAGATGCAAGTGAAACACTGCTTAACCCTGGAATGAGTGTTTTGGGCCTGGGATGTTAACCATGGAAGAGGTAAAGGGGCAGGTGTTACACCCTCTGCGATTTCATGGGAAGGTGCCATGGGTAGTGGGAGAGGTACTGGGTATGGTGGAGGTGTGGACTAGATTGTCTCGGAGGGAACGGTCTCTGCGGAATGCTGACAGAAGGAGTGAAGGGAAGATGTGTTTGGTGGTGGCATCACGCTGGAGTTGGCGAAAATGGCGGAGGATTATGCTTTGCATACGGAGCTACTGGGATGAAATAGAACATAGAACAGCACAGAACAGGCCCTTCGGCCCTCGATGTTGCGCTGAACATTGTCCGAAACCAAGATCAAGCTATCCAACTCCCTGTCATTCTGGTGTGCTCCATGTGCCTATCCAATAACCGCTTGAAAGTTCCTAAAGTGTCCGACTCCACTATTACAGCAGGCAGTCCATTCCACACCCTAACCACTCTGAGTAAAGAACCTACCTCGGACATCCCTCCTATATCTCCCACCCTGAACCTTATAGTTATGCCCCCTTGTAGCAGCTACATCCACCCAAGGAAATAGTCTCTGAACGTCCTCTCTATCTATCCCCCTCATCATTTTAGAAACCTCTATTAAGTCGCCTCTCATCCACCTCCGCTCCAAAGAGAAAAGCCCTAGCTCCCTCAAACTTTCCTCATAAGACCTATCCTGCAAACCAGGCAGCATCCTGGTAAATCTCCTTTGCACCCTTTCCAATGCTTCCACATCCTTCCTATAATGAGGTGACCAGAACTGCACACAATGCTCCAAATGTGGTCTCACTAGGGTCATGTATAGTTGCAGCATAACCCCGCGGCTCTTAAACTCAAGCCCCCTATTAATAAACACATGATAAGCCTCCTTCACGGCTCTATCCACTTGAGTGGCAACCTTCAGAGATCTGTGGACATGAACCCCAAGATCTCTCTGTTCCTCCACATTCCTCAAAACCCTGCCGTTGACCCTGTAATCCGCATTCAAATTTTTCCTACCAGAATGAATCACCTCACACTTATCAGGGTTAAACTCCATCTGCCATTTTTCGGCCCAGCTCTGCATCCTATCAATGTCTCTTTGCAGCCTACAACAGCCCTCCACCTCATCCACTACTCCACCAATCTTGGTGTCATCAGCAAATTTACTGACCCACCCTTCAGCCCCCTCCTCCAAGTCATTGATAAAAATCACAAATAGCAGAGGACCCAGCACTGATCCCTGTGGTACACTGCTGGTAATTGGTCTCCAGTCTGAGAATTTTCCATCCACCACCACCCTCTGTCTTCTATGTGATAGCTAGTTACTTATCCAATTGGCCAAATTTCCCTCTATCCCACACCTCCAAACTTTCTTCATGAGCCGGCCATGGGGAACCTTATCAAACGCCTTACTAAAATCCATGTATATGACATCAACAACTGCCCTACCTTCATCTCCACACTTAGTTACCTCCTCAAAGAATTCAATCAAATTTGTGAGGCAAGACTTACCCTTCACAAATCCATGTTGACTATCCCGGATTAAGCGGCATCTTTCCAAATGGTCATAAATCCTATCCTTCAGGACCTTTTCCATTAACTTACCGACCACCGAAGTAAGACTAATTGGCCTATAATTACCAGGGCCATTCCTATTCCCTTTCTTGAACAGAGGAACAACATTCGCCACTCTCCAGTCCTCTGGCACTATCCCCATGGACAGTGAGGACCCAAAGATCAAAGCCAGAGGCTCTGCAATTTCTCCCTTGCCTCCCAAAGAATCCTTGGATATATCCCATCTGGCCCAGGGGACTGTCGACCCTCCGGTTTTTCAAAATTGCTAATACATCCTTCCTCAGAACATTTACCTCCTCCAGCCTACCCACCTGTGTCACACACTCCTCCTCAGAAACATGGCCCCTCTCCTTGGTGAACACTGAAGAAAAGTATTCATTCAACGCCTCCTATTTCTTCTGACTCCATGCACAAGTTCCCACTACTGTCCTTGACCGGCCTTAACCTCACCCTGGTCATTCTTTTATTTCTCACATAAGAGTAAAAAGCCTTGGGGTTTTCCTTGATCCGACCCGCCAAGGACTTCTCATGCCCCCTCCTAGCTCTCCTAAGCCCTTTTTTAAAATCTCATTCCTTGCTACCTTGTAACCCTCAAGCGACCCATCTGAACCTTGTTTTCTCATCCTTACATACTCTTCCTTTTTCCTCTTGACAAGACATTCAACCTCTTTTGTGCACCATGGTTCCCTCACATGGCCATTTCCTCCCTGCCTGACAGGGACAGGGACCTATCAAGGACACACAGTATTTGTTCCTTGAACAAGCTCCACTTTTCATTTGTGCCTTTCCCTGACAGTTTCTGTTCCCATCTTATGCTCCCTAATTCTTTCCTAATTGCATCATAATTACCCCTCCCTCAATTATAAACCTTGCCCTGCTGTATGGCTCTGTCCCTCTCCATTGCAATAGTGAAAGACACAGAATTGTGGTCACTATCTCCAAAGTGCTCTCCCACAAACAAATCTAACACTTGGCCCGGTTCATTACCCAGTACCAAATCCAATGTGGCCCCTCCTCTTGTCGGCCTATCCACATATTGTGTCAGGAAACCCTCCTGCACACACTGTACAAAAACTGCCCCATCCGAACTGTACGACCTATGGAGGTTCCAATCAATATTTGGAAAGTTAAAGTCACCCATGACAACTACCTTGAGACCTCCACACCTATCCATAATCTGTTTGCAATTTCTTCCTCCACACCTCTATTACTATTTGGGGGGCTTATGAAAACTCCTAACAATGTGACTCTTTCTTTCCTATTTCTAACTTCGGCCCATATTACCTCAGTAGGCAGATCCCTTTCGAACTGCCTTTCTGCAGTCGTTAAACTACCCTTGATTAGCAACGCTACTCGTCCACCTCTTTTACCACCTTCCACAATAAGCGATTTTCATTTCATTTTTTCTCACTAGCACGTGACACCGGCAACAAACCAGAGATGACAACATAGTTTGTCCTGGCTCTCAGTTTTTACCCTAGCTCCCTAAATTCCTGTTTTAAATCCCTGTCCCTTCTCTTACCTATGTCGTTGGTACCGATGTGTACCGCGACTTGTGACTGTTCCCCCTCCTCCTTAAGGATTCTGAAAACATGGTCCGAGACGTCACGGACCCTGGCACTCGGGAGGCAACATACCATCCGTGAGTCTCTTTCGCTGCCACAGAACTGTCTATCTGTCCCTCTAACTATCGAGTCCCCAATAACTATTGCTCTCCTGCTCTCCCTCCTTCCCTTTTGAGCCACAGGGACGAACTCAGTGCTGGAAATCCGTTCACCGTGGCTTACCCCTGGAAGGTCGTCCCCCTCAACAGTATCCAAAACGGCATACTTCTTACTGAGGGGAACGACCATAGAGGATCCCTGCACTGACTGCTTCCTCCCAGCCCCTCTCACCGTCACCCATCTATCTTGATTCTTCGGAGTAACTACATCCCTGAAGCTACTATCTATGACCACCTCTGCCTCCCGAATGATCCAAAGTTCATCCAGCTCCAGTTCCCTAATGTGGTTTCTGAGGAGCTGGAGATGGGTGCACTTCCCACAGGTGAAATCAGCAGGGACACTGATGGCGTCCCTCACCTCAAACATTCTGCAGGAGGAACACTGCACTGCCTTCCTGCCATCCCCTCTCGATTTAAAAAAGAAAGAAAGAAAGAGCTTACTTGTTATTCACTCTACCCCTTAGGTTAAAGAAGGTGGAAGGGTGGGGGACACTACAAGTGTAGTGTCTAGGGTTTAGGAACTGCCCAACTTAAATACAGGTAAAAATAAAACACAGCCAGCAACCACTGCGCCCCACACAAGAACAACAATCAGCTGTTATGGGCCTGCGCAAACAATTTAAATCTTTACTATTTACCCAGCAGTCACTCTGTCCTCACTCCGACCGGATTCCGTTGGAAACTCACAACACTAAGTTTTAAAAAAATTTACTCCCCTTCTCAGCAAGCACTCACTCAGCAACCACTGCGCCCCGCACGATAACACCTCATGGAAAAGAAAAACTACTTGCCAATCACTTACCTGCAGGCTGTGACGTCACGGTTCAACTTCTTTCTGCTTCTACCTGCCCTCGAGTCTCCCTCTTCATCTTTACTCGGCTGGGATCCTTACAGTGATTGTTTTTTTTTGGTTAGAGGAGCAGGTAGGGAGGGAAACACTGAAGAAGTGTTTGGGGTTTAACTGTCACTTGACAGCAGGTCCTCCACAAACCACCTTCAAGGTACGGTGACCGCAATGCACTGATGCAAATTTTCCCTGCAACAGCCAATCAACAGCTACGTTCTACTGCCCTCTGCTGGATGCTTGCCTTCACTTGAACACGGAAGGTGTCTTGCTCAGGTTCACGTTCTGGATGCAGTGACCGCAATGCACTGATGAAAATTTTGCCCGCAACAGCCAATCAACAGCTCTGCTCTACTGCCCTCTGCTGGATCTGTACTGCCCTCTGCTGGATGTGAGAACGAGGGGGACTCTATCCTTGTTCTGGGCGGGAGTGGAAGGGGCGATGGTAGCGGTGCGGGAGATGGACAGCACACTGTTGAGGGCCCTGTCCACAACTGTAGCTGGGAAATCACGGTTGAGGAAGAAGGAACACATTTTCGAAGCACCATTTTGGAAAGTGGCTCTTATCCTGATTCAATGAAGTTTGCAGGTGGGTACACCAGGAGCAGCATTTGGCATACTAAAAAATGAGGTGTCAACCAAGTGAAACTTTGACACTTTGCATGCCAAACAGTTGAAACAGCAAACGATAGATGTTCCTGAGCTTAAAATCTCAAGCTATATTTTTAAACAAATATACAGATATTTTGGCTAATATTTTTTTCAAACTGGGCAACAGGCGTCAAACTGTCTGCCTTTGACTCTGGCCTTTAGAATAGCAGCAACCCCGTTATCTCTAAAGGTGTTAATGTTCCTGTGACTACAGACATCAAATCCCAAGGAGATGTGCAAAGATCATTTATATTTCTAAGGTCAAGCCCAAGCCAACAAAGATGGTCAGTCTGCAAGGACAAAAGGAAACCTTCTTTGAAATTATTAATGGTTGAAATATTAACCATATCAAGAACGGAAGAGAAAATGCTGCAAAATCTCAGCAGGTCTGGCAGCATCTGTAGGGAGAGAAAATAGCTAACGTTTCGAGTCCGATGGCTCTTTGTCAAAGCATTTTCTCTTTCATTTCAGATTCCAGCATCCGCAGTAATTTGGTCTTTTACCATATCAAGAATCCAGACCAGGAATGTACATCCTTTGTCCAAAGCAAGGTGGAGAAGTGGAAGTGATGTGTGTGTGTGTCCCCCCCCCCCCCCCCCCCCCCCCCCCCAAGTTGTTAGAAAGTGTAATAATGCCTTCTGGAACTGAAAAAAAACACTGCCATTTATGCATCTGGCAGGCAGCAGCAGCAAAAGGGCTCTGTTCAGGTGAATGGCTGCTTATCCCCACCTACACTGTAATCGATTATAACACCTCTACCAGCCCCTGGCACCACATGTTTGTGTGTGTAAAAATACACTAACCCATTTAGTTCACCCTATCTCAAGTTTACTGTGAAGTTATTAATAGACAATTGGATCAAACCAAAATGGAGGGATTGAGAAAATTTGCCACCACAGAGGTATATCACAAAAACCTTCTCTGTTTACAGATGGGTGATGAGAGAATAGGGGCTGTTGAAATTAAACCCTACCCTCTCCAGTCTGTAACACAGAACTAAGCAATCCCACAATCAACGGATCAGATCTAAGTTGTGCTATATTGTGAATGGTGAGGGACAATTGACAGCAAACTGGAGGAGGAGGCTCCGCAAATACCCCCAACCTGAATGATGAGGGAGCCAAGATGAGGCTGAACCATTTGCAGCCGAGTAGATCTCTGCCTCCTGAGGTCCCCAGCATCACAAATGCCAGTCTTCAGCCAGTTTCATTCACTCCACTTGATATCAAGAAGGCACTGGATACTGCAAAGGCTATTGGCTCTGATGATATTTCAGCAGTTGTACTGAAGACTTGTGTCCAGAACTAGCTGTGCCCCTAGCCAAGCTGTTCCACTACAGCTGCAACACTGGCATCTAAACAGCAATGTGAGAAATTGCCCAGGTACGTCCTGTACACAAAAAGCAGGACAAATCCAACCTGACAAATTATCGTCCCACCAGTCTACTCTTGATCAAGTGTAATTGACAGTGCTATCAAGCAAAACTACTCAGTAATAATCTGCTCACTGACACTCCATTTAGGTTGTGCCAGGGCCGTTCGGCTCCTGGCTTTGTTACAGCCTTAGTCCAAACATGGGCAAAGTAGCTGAAAGGTGAGAGTAACTGCCTTTGATATCAAGGCAGTGTTTGACCGATTTATGGCATCAAGGAGCCCTAGAATGGAAAAAGGCAAGGAAATGGCCTGCCAAGTCATGATGCTCGTTTGGAGAGTCTGTGCAGACATGATGGGCCGAGTTGCCCCTCCTGCGCTATCACGATGCTGTGATAGAAAAACTGGGCCCGATAGGAATCTGGGAAACCTCGCATTATCGAGCACAAAGGAATGTGGTTGATGGCCGTCATCTCAGTCCTGAGACGTCGCTGCTGGAGTTCCTCTGGGTGGAGTCCGAGACTCATCCATAGCCGCTGCATCATCAATGGTCTTCCCTCCATTATAAGGTTAAATGGGGATGATTGCACACTGTTCACAATTTGCGACTCATGCGGAAGCAGTCCTTCCCCATATGCAGCATGACCGTGACAATATTCATGCTTGAGCTGATAAGTGGCAAGTAACATTCCTGCCACACAAGTATCAGGCAATGACCATCTCCAACAGCAAAGAATCTAATCTTCTCCCTTTGACATTCAGTGGCATCACTGTCACTGAATTTGTCATTGTCCACATTCTGGGGTTTACCATTGATCAGAAACTGAACTGGATTCAGTTCATTTATATACTATGGTTACAAGAGCACGTCAGAAGCTGGGAATTCTATGGGACGTTACTCCCGAAAGCCTGTGCACAAGTCAGGAGTGCGATGGAATACTTTCAACTTGCCTGGAAGAGTGCAACTCCCAACAGCACTCCCAAGAACCTCAAATCTATCTAGGACAAAGCAGCCCATTTGATTGGCACCCTATCCACCACCTTCAACATTTGCTTCCTCCACCGTTGACACACAATGGCAAGATGCACTGCAGCAACTCAGCAAGTCTCTTTCGACAGCACCCTCCAAACACGCATCTGTCACCTAAAAGGGCACAGGTAATAGATACATAAGAGCACAATATCTCCAAGCCATACACCATCCTGACTTGAAACCACATTGCCATTCCTTCACCGTTCCTGGATCATAATCCTGGAACTCCCTTCTTCACAGCACTGTGGGTGTTCCTAAAAACACCTAGCCTGCAGGGGTTCAAGAAGGTTGCACCCCACCACCTACGGATGTCTAATAAATGCTGGCCTAGCCAGCGATGCCCACACCCCATGAATGAGTAAACAAAGATGCTCCAAGTAGCGGCAGCTCTATAATTATATTACATAACTACATAGAAGATAGGAGGAGGCTTTTGAGCCTGCTCCGCCATTCATCACAATCATGGCTGATCATCCAACTCAATAGCGTAATCCTTCTTTCTCCCCTTAGCCTTTGATCCCATTCTCCCAGAGTGCTATATCTAGCCGCCTCTTGAATATATTTAAAGTTTTAGCATCAACTACTTCCTGTGGTAATGAATTCCACAGGTCGCCACTCTTTGTGTGAAGAAATGTCTCCTTATATCTGCCCAAAATGGTTTACCCTGAGTCCTCAGACTATGACCCCTGGTTCTGGACACATCCATCATTGGTAACATCTACACTGTCTAGTCCCGTTAAAATTTTATAAGTCTCTGAGATTTCACCCCTCATTCTTCTGAACTCCAGCAAGAACAATCACAATCTCGTCGATTTCTCCTCATATGACGGTCCCCGCTGTTAGAATAGTTTGAATTTGCAAACTGGTAAGAGTCCCGTTATTCTGTATTACATCCTTCCCAGGTCATTGGGATAGCTGCTTGCTTCCCAAAAAAGTTCCACGGCTATTAGACTGATTTATCCTGCAATCCAGTGTTGCCTTTTCCCCAGATACCTCCTTCCATTTTGAGCACAATGCAATGTTAAGCTAGTAATGATTTTCCTTCCCTGTTGTCAGATGAGTGGTTACTTTTTGGCTCACAGATGAATTCCATTGAAATAAATGATTTGAAATTGATGGCAGATCAGCATTGTTTGGATTTGTAAAGTGTCAAGTAGAATTCTGCTTCTGCAGAAGATACTTGTCCTTGGGCTGACTTTGATCCTGGAATCTTGTAGCACAAAAGGCAGCCAATGGACTCACAGTGCCACTTCTTTGAAGGAGCTGTCTAATTATACTCTTATCTACTGTTTTCTCCTTTTTGAGCATCGATCCAATTTCTTTTTGAAAGTTACCATTAAATCTGGCTCTATTACCCTTTCAAACAATGCACTTAGGATCATTTTTGCTCAGGTCACCTTGCTCATTTGGCAATTTCCAATTATCTTTTTCCATTGGAAACTGTTTTTTCCTATTTACTCTTTTATATAAAAAAAATCTTCCTGATTTTTAAACACCTGTATTAAAATGTCCCTCTCTTAACTTTGTCTAAGAAGAAAAATACCAGCTGTCACTCCACATAACTGAAATATCTCATCCTCAATAAATTTGTTTAAAAACATAAAAGCATGATAATGAGGTTTTTTTTTGATCCTTGATGCACTGAAACTTGCCTCATTGCGTTTGAAGTTGATTAGCACTTTCATGGGCAAGATAACCATCCTTGCACGCAGTTATCTTCATCAACACAAATTTGATCATTTTATTCATGTGCGTTTGACTTTTCTTTCACTCATACGTCTTTGTGCCAGATGAAAACACTTACAAAATATGTTTTCAAAGTTTAAATAATAAACAAATACAAGATCTAGCCAGACACCTTTAAACTGGTTCAACACAGTGCTATCTTGAAATAAATTTTGTATACCTGAGATATTTTTGTTGACTGGTTCGAAGTTTATAGGGAACTATTCTGGAAGCATGTTAGTATATAGGGAACTGTTCTGGAAGCATGTTAGTAAAGTCTAAATGTACCATTTGGCTTAAGTTAGCTGAGGGTTTCAAATATTTTGCTGTGCCATTGAGTTTTTTTTATTCATTCTCTTCTGTAGGGGCAGCGTTCTTTTTAGCAGTGGAGCTTTTGAGGCAACACTGTATGGCTACAATGGCTCCTGCTCTTACTGAAACTGCCACAGAGGGACATGGATTCCAGCTGTCTTCGTCTTCCTTGCCTTCCAGTTCCATTGAACCTGACACATTTATGAACGAGGAAAACACAGCTACAGAACAGAAGCTAAATGGGGAATGTGACACACAATCTGCTTGGTCTCAACTTGTGTATCCATTTGCAGCACATGGGCTTGGCAGTGATGCAACTGATCTGAAACATGTACCTTATGGATCTGCAATTGTGCATTCCTCAATCCCAAACAATACAGCTTTGCTAACCAGTGCTAATTCTCTACTAGACCTACTATCTTTAAAATGTCATTTCAATAGTAGGAAGAAATTGTTCTGCAAAAACACAGTTAATCTTGCCCAAAAAAAAATACCGTGTGATAGAACTAAGCAAACATCTGCTTCTAATGCTAGCAAAATGTATGTTGTACCTGAAGCAGAGCTTAGTAGTAATAAAAATGGTATGAAAGATTTAAGCTCCCAGAAAAACAGTCCTTTGAAGTGTCAGGGTGTATTAACCGCTGCTAGTGAGATTAAATTGGCCTGTAATTCAGTTTTGGTGAATCTCAACACTCGCAGGGACATAACTTCACATCAAAAAATAGAGTTGAAACCAACCAGAGCAGACAAATCTTGCGATACTGTACCAGCAGAAGATGCCATTCAGATTGGAAATTTATTGAATGGTGCCAGGCAATCGGCCCAGCAGAGAAAACAAGAAGAACAACTCAGTAATTTCACAAGTACAAGGGAAACGGAAACAAATACTCTGCTGTATGAGTGTCTTGGCAGACAACAAGAGCTAGCTAAAAAGGCCAACCAACTGAGAAAGCGCTTACAGCTAATACAGGCTAAGCATGTTGAGTGCCGTGTTCAGTGCAAAATTCAAGAGTTGATGGAATCCCAAAGGCAGACCGAAATTAACAAAATTGCCAGTTCAAGAACAGAGTCTGCCTATTTTGCTGGAATAAAACACAGTGACAGTGTGCAAGCTGGATTCATTCCAAATCCCATCAACTCTGAACTCTCTGAATATACGTCTTTTTCAAAAGCACTGTTTTCACACATTGAAAAAAATGTGGATTCCGATGCAACTATCAGCACAGATGAGGATTCTGATAGCGAAGACATTTCATTGAAGAGGAATATGCCATTGTAAGTAGAATTCTTGCGTCATCTTTTTAGTCCTCATTTCTAGTTGGGTGGATTAGGTGCAACTCACAAAAGAAGTGTTTGCATTGTTGAGCCTTTTCCCATTTTTCATCCATTAAATTTCCCAGTGACAGTCCCTGTAAATCAGGTCAATGTACACTTTTATGTGAAGAATATGATGGACTACAGATTGTTGAATTGTTGTATTAGTGGTTCTACTAAGTATTGTGATTAGCTTTTATTATCATTTGCCTAATTAGGATATTTTGGGATGAGCTATATTTCTAATTGTTCCCTGGTGGTTTTGAGGAGCTGAACAAAGGTTAGTGCAACTCCCAGTGGATCAGAAAAATGGTTGGCTAAAATTATTTTTAAGTTATAAGGAATTGAAGGCTTTTTTAAAGCTGATCTGGGGACTGGTATTTAAACAAGTAACATGTCATCAAAGATGTAGTTGCCAGTACTTGTGTTATTGAAGTATATCAACTTGAGTTTGACAACTTAATTCCAGCAAACTACAGTGAGACCCTTTTCAGGAAAGCTGTTTCACATTTTTGATCTTTACATCATGTGACTGTAACTCCAGTGTGGCTTCAAGTAAAGTTTTAAAAATGCTCAGGTTGTTGTAAAATATGCTACATTAATTGTACACGGACTCTTCGCTGCAAAGACCTTTTTGACCGTTGTGAAGCAGTAAATGTGAAGCAGAAACTTGGAAACAGATGAACATTTAAGAGGGAAGGGGAAGGAAAAGTCATTCTTGTGTGTATTTCTTCCCGTATTTTGAAATGCTGTCTTGACTGTAATGTCTTCCAGACCTGACAGTGATTCTTACCTCAAATATTAGCTTGTCTATTCTCTCTGCATGATCTGTTTTTATTTGATTCCAACATCTACAATCTTTTTGCTGTTGAAGTAATAAATATCTGACTTGGCACCGAATGGGAGTGCGCAATCTTGAAGTTAATTTGGGTGGCAAGTACAGAAGATGGCACTTTTGTTGCATCACTTAGATTTCTGACCTTGTATCTGCAAGTGAAATCCAGTTGATCATTTTCTGGGCACCAAAATTGTCTTAAACTGTTCTGCAACACATTACAGTATGCAATTCTCAGTGCATAGATGCCATTGACAATTCCTGAACATGTCTTTATTCATGTGCCATGATGGTGAACATAAGCATAGGCACTTTGAAGGCTGCAGGAGTATAGAACATGAGCTAATCTATTTTAATCAGCTTGCCTCTCGTACCTATGTACAGTGGTTAGCATTGCTGCCTCAGAGCTCCAGGGTCCCAGGTTCGATTCCGGCTTGGGTCACTGTCTGTGCGGAGTCTGCACTTTCTCCCCTGTGTCTGCGTGGGATTCCTCCCGGTGCTCCAGTTTCCTCCCACAGTCCAAAGATATGCAGGTGAGGTGGATTGACCATGTTAAATCGCCCTTAGTGTCGAAAATTACCCTTAGTGTTGTGTGGGGTTACTGGGTTATGGGGATAGGGTGGAGGTGTTGACCTTGGGTAGGGTGCTCTTTCCAAGAGCCGGTGCAGACTCGATGGGCTGAATGGCCTCCTTCTGCACTGTAAATTCTATGCTCACTGTACCCTTGAGACCCATACCTTACTATAAGGATATTTATTCACCCTTTTTCATTACACAATATTAGATCCAAAATAGCTTATTCCCTAGTTGGTTTCTCAACATCTTTTCACCATGCTACTATTGAACCCAGTTAATGTGTAGAGTGGATCTTCCTGTATGATGGCTGTTCACTTGAATAGGATAGCAATATCCGGTATATGGTGAAAGTTGCCATCCATGCAACTTGATATTTCACTTTGGGTTGGAAGTTGGGTTTTACTTTTTTTTTGTCCAAAATCTGTTGCTTCTCAAGTTTGATCTATTCTTGAAACTAAAAGCTTTCTGTCAAACTGAGTATAGGGGACTTGATTTGTCTGGTGTTGCCTTCATTCTTCTGGATGATTTCTGTAGTGCCACATTCTCCAATGTTGCATTTGTCTGTTTTCTAAAAGCGTACAGTTTTATGTGGCGAGCTCATTGCAAAAGGTGTAACAGGCGTATAATGGAATTGATAGAGCAGGACAAATTTGAATACCTATTTCAAAATATATGTGGCATCCACGATAGTTTAATCAGAGATAAGTCTTGCTTGACTAATCTTGATTTTTCTGAGGAAGTGAAAACCCAATATTACAACTCCATTTAATTTCCATGAAAGAGTGCTGCACAAACTGAAGCCATTTGCATATCCTGGGTAAAGGAGTGCATAGGGATATTGATGTTGGGCTGGAGAAATGTATTGAATTCAGAATCTAAGGTTTCTCAGAATATAATGTAATCTCGTGAATTTAGAACATAGAACATTACAGCGCAGTACAGGCCCTTCGGCCCTCGATGTTGCCCCTCTAAAAGTCCCTCTACACTATTCCCTTATCGTCCATATGCCTATCCAATGACCATTTGAATGCGTTTAGTGTTGGCGAGTCCACTACTATTGCAGTCCGGGAATACCACGCCCTTACTACTCTCTGAGTAAAGAATCTACCTCTGACATCTGTCCTATATCTATCTCCCCTCAATTTAAAGCTATGTCCCCTCGTACTGGACATCACCATCCGAGGAAAAAGGCTCTCAATGTCCACTCTATCTAATCCTCTGATCATCTTGCATGCCTCAATTAAGTCACCTCTTAACCTTCTTCTCTCTAACGAAAACAGCCTCAAGTCCTTCAGCCTTTCCTCATAAGATCTACCCTCCATACCAGACAACATCCTTGTAAATCTCCTCTGTACCCTTTCCAATGCTTCTACATCCTTCCTATAATGTGGCGACCAGGACTGCACGCAATACTCCAAATGCGGCCGCACCAGAGTTTTGTACAACTGCAACATGACCTCATGGCTCCGAAACTCAATTCCTCTACCAATAAAAGCTAACACACCGTACGCCTTCTTAACAACCCTCTCAACCTGGGTGGCAACTTTCAAGGATCTATGGATATGGACACTGAGATCTCTCTGCTCGTCCACACTACCAAGAATCTTACCATTAGCCCAGTACTCTGTCTTCCTGTTATTCCTTCCAAAATGAATCACCTCACACTTTTCTGCATTAAACTCCATTTTCCACCTGTCAGCCCAGCTCTGCAGCTTATCTATGTCCCTCTAACTTGTAACATCCTTCTGCACTGTCCACAACTCCACCGACTTTAGTGTCATCTGCAAATTTACTCACCCATCCTTCTACGCCCTCCTCCAGGTCATTTATAAAAATGGCAAACAGCAGCGGCCCCAAAACAGATCCTTGTGGTACACCACTAGTAACTGGACACCAGTCAGAACATTTCCCATCAACCACCATCCTTTGTCTTCTATCAGCTAGCCAATTTCTGATCCAAACAACTGATCCAAACTTGACCTCTACACTCTTCGATCTACATAAATGACCTGAGTTTAGACAAACCTAAATTTGTCAGATTTGAGGCTTTTGCCATCCTGCAGGGTAAAGAGAGGAGACAGATACTGATGCAGCAAAATAGTTGCAGAAGGACTTGGTTCTGCTCACTTGCAGATATTAATTATAACAACAGAAATATGTCTTGTGCAATGAAAGAAACAATGGGGACATTCAAAATTAAATAAAATAAACCAGCTGCAGGAGAGGCTGAAGGAATTATGTACTTTGTCCATGCCTGGTGATGGAAGAGCAAAATAAATTGTTCCAAGTGAAATTATTGGTCTATAACTGTCAATATTGGTCTATAACTAGAACTTTGGTCAGGCAGCTGTTTGGACACTGCATTTAAATCTCAGCAGAATTAAAGAAAGTATCTTGGGCCTTGGAAGTTGTGTATAGAGGCTGATTATAATTCTGAAGAGGATTGAATTATGAGGAAAGTTTAAAAAAATTATGAATTGTTCTACCTTGAATGAAGCCCTTTTAACTATTTCATTCCACTGAAGTAAGTGTTTACTACTGTAATGTGTAGATGATCTTGAGTTGAATAGAAATGGTTGAAACCTTGGACAGTTATTAAACCAGGATAACAAAACATGGGTACAGACGGGTAAAATTAAATTTGGATTTGATGTCGGGAAGAAATACTTCATAGAGTGATCAATGTCTGGGATGGTACTGGAGTAATCAATATCTGGGATGGTACGGGCAGTAGAGGCAAACTGCAAACATTGTTCAAGAGGCAATTAGATGCCATGTTGGTGGGAATTGTAGATTTGTAAAGAACAGCAACTAATGGACAAGATACCACCTCTTGCTCTGCTCTGACTGGAAAACACATCTAACTGATTCATACATCTGAATTGCATTCACACTCTGTTTCACTGGTGCAGCTTTTTAAAAAAAGATTTATCACACTGACCTTTCAGTGCCACTACAGTTAAATTCTGTCTGAGAGTAACTTGATGTCTTCCAGATGGTTACAACAGGCACCATTTGGAAAACATAAATTGATTGGATTTGCTGTTTGTTTAATAGTTCAGTGAACTTAATCCGCTATTATAAAATATATACTGTTGTGTTAAACCTCTGTCATAAAATAAACCAGCACTGCCTAAATATTGTTGTTTACAGAGAACAACCGTTGAGTAGGTTGGATGAGAAATTTACCAGATTAAAAGCTATCCCATGTGATCTGTTCAAAGCAGCCATGAACCTGACTGACTAAAAGATGGAGTATTAATATCTGTCCTTCAGATGCTGAAAGATGCATGATATGTATTATATATTGAAGTGCTTGCTATGCTTTTGGTGCAGGCAACATTGCTTTGGAGGTTTTACTGTAAGAAGTTGGTATAAAAGTCTACACTGATTATTTGAGTGAATTTTTTATATACACACTATACACAAGTTAGGCAAAGCATCTCTTGGAGAAGTTCTACATAACAAGGGTTAGGGTATTGCAGTGTACTTCTTAGTTGTTTCTGCAACAACAAAAAATTTCCCTACCTATATCACCTTCAGTCAGCCAGGCCACTTAGGAACATTAATATTCAATATTAGAGGCAGTTTGTGGTTCGCATGTTGACTTCTTGTAAGCTTGAACCCTGCACTCAATAACAATTTAAATTGGGTTGGCAGTCTAGAGACTTTGCAATGCTTTTGGTATTTGGCAGTGATACAGGTTTAAAAATATAACTTTGTGTGTAATTTTTATTGATTACTGAGACAGGCTAACACCTTCATTGTCCTTGTCCTGAAATGTTTAATTCTGTTTATCCCTCCACAGTTGCTGACAGACCTCCACAGCATCATAGAGGTCTACAGCACATAAAAGGCCCTTTGGCCCATCATGTCTGCGCTGGTCAAAAACTGGCCCATCATGTCTGCGGCAGCCAAAAACAACCTAACTATTCTAATCCTATTTTCCAGCACTTGGCCCACAGCTTTGTATGCCTTGGAATCGCAATTGCACATCTAAATACTTCTTAAATTAGGTCCTCTGCCTCCACCTCCCTTTTAGGCATTGAGTTCCAGACTCCCACCACCCTCTGGGTGAAAAAACGTTTCCCCTCATCCCCTCAACTTCCTGCCGCTTATGCCCCTGGGTCATTGATCCCTCCATCAAGGGGAAAAAATTCTTCCTGTCCACTGTCTTTCATAATTTTATACATCACAATAATGTCTCCACTGCTCCAAGGAAAACAGCCCCAGTCGATCCAGTCTCTCTTCATAACTAAAGCTCTCCAGCTTGGGCAACATCCTGGTAAATCTCCTCTGCACCCTTTCCAGTGCCATCACATCCCTCCTATAATGTGGATTCCAGAACTGCACACAATACTCTACTCTAGTTGTGGCCTAACCAACGGTTTATACAGTTCCTGCATAACCTCCCTGCTCTTAAAACTCTATGCCTCGGCTAATAAAAGCAAGTATACCATATCCTTTCTGAACCAATTTATCCACCTGCCCTGCTAACGTAAGGGACCGATGTACATACATACCAAGGTCGGTCCCTCTGATCCTTAGTGTTTCCCAGGGTCTTGCCATTCATCATGTATTACCTTGTCTCATTTGTCCTGCCCAAGTGCATCACCTCACACTTAATCCTGATTAAATTCCATTTGCCACTGACTAGTCCGTCTATGTCATTCTAAGGCTATCCTCACTATTCACCACCCCACCAATTTTGTATCATCCTTGAACTTACTAATCAACCCTCCTATATTCATGTCTAAATCATTTATAAAAACCACAAACAGCAAAGGTCCTAACTGATTCCTGTGGGACCTTGTTGAATATTTCCAACTATTTTCTGTGTTTATTCCAGATTTGTGTGTTGTTTTAATAGGCTCTGGTCAGACTCCATTTAGAATATTGTGATCAGTTTTGGGCCCTGTATCTAAGGAGGGATGTGCTGGCCTTGGAGAGGGTCCAAAGGAGGTTCACAAGAATGATCCCTTGAATGAAGGACTTGTCATATGAGGAACGGCTGAGGACTCGGGGTCTTTACTCGGTGGGGTTTAGAAGGACATGGGGGGATCTCATTGAAACTTACAGAATACTGTGAGGCCTGGATAGAGTGAACGTGGAGAGGATGTTTCCACCAGGAAGAGAAACTAGAACCCAAGGGCACAGCCTTAGACTGAAGGGACAATCCTTTAAAACAGAGATGAGGAGGAATTTCTTCAGCCAAAGGGTTGTGAATCAGTGGAACTCATTGCCGCAGAAGGCTGTGGAGGCCAAGTCACTGAGTGTCTTTAAGACTGAGATAGATAGGTTCTTGATAAATAGGAAATCGGGGATTATGGGGAGAAAGCAGGAGAATGGGGATGAGAAACATATCAGCCATGATCGAATGGCAGAGCAGACTCGATGGGCTGATTGGCCTAATTCTGCTCTTATGTCTTATGGTTTTCTGCCTTTAGAGGAATAGAATTCTTGTTTCATCTTGACACTTGTGCAAGCACTGCTTTGAAAGCACAATTTTAAAATATTATGCTCCTCATGCTAGTGTGCAGAAATTGTCAAATTCCTGTACCAGTTGTTTTATAGTTCACACCTCCTGTGCCAAGTTCCAGGTGAAACCAAGGTTCTTGGACTTTTATTTTCCCCCTTCCTTTTAGATTTCCCACTCACTGGAGCAGTTTCAGCTGTGTGGCATGTAGAAGAAACATGCAGCATAGTTTTATCAGCATTGTCTTTAGTTACATAGTGCAAGCTCAGGAATGCATATAGGTAGTTGGATAAACCTGTCATCTTATAAGAAATAGAATTGCACGGCCCCTCAATCCTGCTCTACCATTCCATAAGATCATGGTTGATCTCTTTGTGGCCTTAACTCTACTTTCCTTCCTGCTCCCTGTAATCCTTGACTTCTTTTTCAATCAAAGATCTGTCTTGCTTAGCTTTGAATATGTTCAATAACCAGCCTCCCCTTCTCTGCAGAAGAGAATTCCAGGTGACCCTTTGAGAGAGGAAATTCCTCCTCCTCTGTCCTAAATGGGAGACACTTTATTTTTAAACTGTGCCATCTAGTTGTAGATTCCTCCACAATGGAAAGCATCCTCCAGCATGTACTCTGTCAAGTCCCCTCAGAATCTAGTATTTCAATTGATGGACATCAATTCAGTCGAAACGCTGAGTAGTAGTGAACCGATGCTTTAATAGACTAAAAGTGTGCCAACCTGTAGCTCCTCCCGCACTGCAAGACTGCCCCAGATTGGACTTTATACCTCCTCAGAGGGATGGAGCCACAGGCGGAGCCAACAGCAGCACCAATAACAACATTCCAACAGTACAACAGCAACAACCAATAACAGAACAGCAATAACAGTAAGTATATACAACAGTGGAGATAATGATAGTAATAGAACAGTCGAACAATAGTGAACATATATACAACAGCCTTAAGTAGCCATATGTGGCTCACCACATCAATGAGATCATCTCTCAATTCTTCTAAACTCCAGCGAGTTTTCACCCCAGGAATTAACCTAGTGAACCTTCAGTGAACAGCTTCTAATGCAATTAAGACCCTCATTTAAGGCGACCAGACCGTTCACATTACTTCAAATACAGGCTCTATATAGCTGTTGCAACTCTTCCCTGCTTTCATACTTCAACCTCCTTGCAATAAAGGTAAACACTGTTTCTTACTGTTGTTTTCCTCCATACCCATTGTGTTATGAAACTAACTGGGTGAACATTTTTAAGTGCCTTGTGCTAACCGGGACAGTTTCCATATATTCAGTGGCTGATGTGACATTTTATGTAGCTACTCATTACAAAATATAGTCTTCAGTTAAATATTCTGAGATGTTATCATTTGTACAGAAATAAACAAAAATGCACTGGAGATGAGATTTTCAGACGCGCTTGGTTTTTCTCACATCATCTTGATAAACTCATAACTTTACATTTGTCAAATGCTGGCTTTTTACACCAGCTTTGTACCTTCTGGGTACTGATCAAACAACTGCCACAAAGATGTATCAAAGTAACTACCAATGACTGTTCCAGTAACCAGATGTAGAGGAAAACAGTAAACATGTGAAAAGCCTGCATTTGGTGTTGATGTTTTTGTGTGCATCACAGAACTTTATTTGAATACACACCTTTCATGAATTGGTTTTAATTTAAAAATGAATACCATATAAATGGGTAATCAGGAAGTAGCCCGATAATTTGTCTCCCGTTTTCCTCTATTACTGTGGTAAATCAGTTAAGGTGAGAAACTGGAATGTGGTGACTGATTCTTCCCCTATAAGCTAGTGGTGCCAAACACTTGTTCTCCTTGTTGAAATGAGCGTATCCTTGAGCTACTTTCTCGTCTCAAGATCTGTGACTGGTTTTGCTCTACTATGTCAGATGTCTCCTCTGGCAAGGGTAATTCAAAAGTAGTCCTCTGCTTCCTTTTCATCAATATCAAAGCTGTTGTACAGTCGCATGTGTTGTATTCCGGTAAGTTGCTAAAAACCTGTTCACATAGTGATGAAGTGAACCTTGGAAGTTTTTAATACATGCTTCAAGGACTGGGCAAACCTTTTGGCTCAACCATTTGTTGATGGATAGTAAGGTGCTGACTTTAGATGTTGAACTCCACACATCTTTAAGTCGTCTTCAAACATTTGGGCTATAAACAATTGTCGATCACGATCTGCTCTGGTTTTCCAAATCTCGTAATGATTTTATTGACTTTCTCAATGGTTTGTTCTGCAATGGTTGACTTCATTAAGATTACCTCAGGCCATTATAGTGTGTGTCTACCACGACCATGAACATGTGCTCCTCGAATGGACCAGCAAAGCCAGCATGCAGACATGACCACGGCATTTTAGGCCACTCCCATGGGTGCAGTGGAGACAATGTCAGTATGTCCCTTACCTGCGCAGATGACTGGCAAAGTCCTGCTTTTTCTTCTATCGGCTGGCAGCCAAAATCAGCTTTGTGCTAGTTCCTTCATTCAAATTATAGCTGGATTTCCTAGATGTAACTGTTCCAATACTCTTTTTGTCACAAGTTTGGAGAAATAACAATTCTCATCCCCCACAACAGACATCCACCCTATGCTGTTAATTCGAGTCTCCTGGATATGTGTGGGGCTGGATTCTCCGATTCTGGGGCTATGTCCCCACGCCGGTGTGGGAACAGTGGCGTTTTACGCCAGACAAACAGGCTACTGATTTCCCCGTTTTGCTGGGGGCTGGCAGGATGGCAGCGTAGAGCACCCAGCTCTACCTGCCGATACTGCCCAGAGAATTGCCAGGTCCGTGGCCGCGCATGCACATGGCAGTGGCCTGCAGAGGCCATGTCGTGCAACATGGCGGCGGCCACTCGCGGACCTGGCCCGCGAATTAGTGCCCCCCCTTCGGCCGGCTCACCCACCCCCCCCAACAAAGCCCCCAGCCCCAAATAATGTCCACTCCTGCCTGCGGATCGGCCCTCCCCCGACTGTCGCGGCGCTGGACTGAACCCGCATCCACCACGCCTAGTTCCCGACAGTTGAGACCCACGCCGTCGGGAAGTCGGCCGGTCGGGGGCGGAGCATCGACGGGCGGCCGTATTAAAGAAACATAGATAACCCGCATAGATAACATTGCTCCCCTTTTACTTCTGAGGTCCAACACAATTAATAAATAATATTTTAATGTAGTTATTTACATATGTACACATGCAGGCATCAAATTATTGCATTGCAATAATGCAGTCAATAAGATGGTGTCCTTGCAGCCAACGAAGGGATACCTTTGTGTGGCCCAAAGATAGCTGTTGAGGGCCTGTGGTCCGTCAGAAATGTGAAGTGATGGCCATACAGGTATTGGTAAAATTTCATACACCAAATATAATAGTCCGTGCCTCCTCCTCCAACTGAGAATAGTTAGATTCTGCACTTGTTAACGTACAAGATGTGCAAGGCCTTCGCCTGAAGGTGGCATATGTGATACCACTGCTCCAAAGTCATACAGTGAAGCATCAGAGGCAAGTTGTAATGGTAATTTCGGATTGAAATGTAGCAATACTTCTGACTTCTACTTCTTCTGCTGATTGATATGATTTTTTGCGTTCTGGTATCCATTGCCATGCCTGCTTTGTGCACAGCAAGGTATGTAATTGTTTCAATTGGGTTGTCAGATTCTGATGTATTTTCCATCATAGTTGATTATCCTAGGAATGTCCCAAGTTGAGTGACATTCATTGGTCATGGAATCTCCATAATAGCTTCCAACGTTTTGGATGCTTTGAGTAGACCCTTACTATTAATTACATATCCTAGCTATTGTATGGCTGTCTGAAATAAATGTTCTTTCCTGACATGAAGCCCATGCATCTGAAGACATTTCAGTGTGGCTTGTAAGTGTAGTAAGTGTTCTTGTTGTGGTTATCAATATATCATCTAGGTAACACTGTATTCCTGTAAACCACTGAGGATCTGGCCCATTGACCGGTGAAATAAAGCTGGTGCTGACGTTATTCCAAAAGGTAATCTCTTGTAGCAGAATAGAATGATATCCCTATCGTGCAGGGGTTCGGCCCATCGAGACTGCACCGACTCTTTTGAATGAGCTACCCATTTACACTCCCCCCATCCTATTCCCATAGCCTAATCTGCACATCAAGGGACAATTTAGCATGGCCAATCCTCCTAACCTGCACATTTTTGGATGTCATGGGCCGAATGACCACATATTGTGATTGTGTTATTTTCATAGTCTTTATTAGGATAATCCATTTATTTGGTAGAGTTTGTTAAATGTTGTGTTCATTCCTACAATAAGATGAGGAGAGTTGGAGTTGAAAATGTTTCCCACTCGAATACTTGGTCAGGTGAAGAGGAAGCCTTGCCCTGCTCTACCCTACAATTCTTTTTTAAAATAAATTTAGAGTACCCAATTATTTTTTTTCCAATTAAGGGGCAATTTAGCGTGGCCAATCCACCTAACCAGCACATCTTTTGGGTTGTGAGGGTGAAACCTCTGCAGACATGGAGAATGTGCAAACTCCACATGGACAGTGACTCAGGGCCGGGATTCGGATCTGGGTCCTCAGAAGCATAGTCGCACTGATAACCACTGCGCCGTGTGCTGCCCCTGCCCTACAATTCTAACTTCAATCCGAAGAACCGCCTTTACTCACTGGTGTGGCAGTTTTTCTTTTGCCTCATTGACCTCCTTGTAGCCTTTTGTCAGATTGCCATTTAACTGCTAAATTCGGGCAGATTTGTGATTTGGATATTTGCCCAACAGGAACTGGGATGAGAATGGCCAAGCCCAAATCGCATGAACAGCTTGCAACCAGCAGACCAGAAATTTTTCAGGCATCAGCTTGTCTTGAACAAAAGTCAGAATGCTTACCAGCCAGTCTCTTCATTTTGCATTATATTATAAAGATATGATTCTGCATTTGAGCTGCTAACAGGATTTTTAAAACATTTATGTTAATGACCTAGTTAACATGTAAATTAGTAAAACTGATGCTTTCCAGCTTTACTATATGAACGATCTGAAGCCAGTCAATTTTTTATAGTTCTGTTTGAGGTTTTGAGAGCTCTATGATCATACTACACTTTCAGAAGTGAGTTGTTTCAGAGGTCTGGCACTGCGTGAATGAGAAATGAATTATAAATGAATGTAGTAATTCAACCCCTGTGCTCCCACTTTCTTTAACTACCCCCAGCTAAATTTTAAAAGGACTGCAAACAGAAAGCATTCCAGAGCTGTTGGCAAAATGGTGCAACTGATAAATGACCTATTTGGGAACGTTACTGGAAAATTTGAAATATCAAAATGTGGAAACCAAGTTCATAAGTTCACTAACTCAAGGAAATTAGGACCGTTTGTATCACCATTTGAAGCTAGAAAAACAATTGGTTTGAAACTAACTTTTTGTTTTTTTCTTTGTAGATTTAAAGAAAATAAATAGAGGGGGACACTATCCTTATCTCCTCTTTGGTCCCCCCCATCTTTTGCTGACATCGATTCCATTGACTCGAATCATTAAATAGTATAGCATAGAGGGGAGCTATTTGGCCCTTTTGAGTCTGTGCTGGCTCTTTCGAAGAGCAGTTCACTTAGTCTCGATCCTTTCCCCATATCCCTACATTTTTCTGTATCAAGTTTTTATCCGATTCCCTGTGGAAGGCTACTGTTGAATTTGTATCCAGAACCCTATTAGATAATGATTTCTGAATACTAATAGTAATATAGGCTAAATGGCCTACTCCTGTTTCTATGAAACTATTTAATCATTTGGTAAAATCATGGTAAATCTGTATCCTACCCTCATTTACCCACCCTTGCCCCATACCTTTCAATGCGTTGGCTTAACCTAAATCTATCAACCTCTGTTTTAAAATCCCTTCTATACTCTGTGTATGGCTTTGTTAAATTTACTTGAGCAAAGGGCCCTAAACTGGGCATGATATGCTAACTGATCCACCCAATTATTTTTGGTGGGGCAGCTTAGAACCTACAGTGCAGAAGGAGGCCATTCAGCCCATCACGTCTGCACTGACCCACTTAAGCCTTCACTTCCACCCTAACCCAGTAACCCCTCCTATCCTTTTTGGTCACAAAGGGCAATTTATCTTGGCCAATCCACCTAACCTGCACATCTTTGGACTGTGGGAGGAAACCATAGCACCCAGATGAAACCCAAGTGAACATGGGGTGAGTGTGCAGACTCCGCACAGACAGTGACCCAGCGGGGAATCGAACCTGGGACCCTGACGCTGTGAAGCCACAGTGCTATCCAGTTGTGCTGCCCAAAAAAAGTTATAGAAATGTTATTTACTCCAACTAACTTGAGTTGTATCTTTAAAATGGTACTGGAACTATTAGCTGGTGCTTATAAGACCACCTTATTGCCTCGGGGTCGCTGCTGAATCAGTCAGGTGCATGCATTTGAAAGCTTGTGACAAAAGTTTTCAAATAAACCCAATATATAAAAGCAGTTTCTATACTTTGAAATAAGAGGCCATATCATTAAAAGTTCTCACTTTGGAGAAATGATAACAGCAAGAGCAAGTTGGAGAGAAACTCAAAAGTAATACCTCTGGACTCCCACCAAGACCAGCCTTAAATAAAATTAGTGCAGAGGCAACCACAGAGAAATTGATGTTCCTGTTCCAGTATCTAAACTGCTAGTGTATTTTGATGCATAGTGATGCATCTTTATGACCTTACAGGACAACAATCCAAATGTTTTACACTTTGAAAAATACTATTTATGGAGCAATGAAATATTGACTTAGAGTAGAGGCTGTTATATTGTTAAATCTGTAATAAAGAATTTTAAAACTTTTTTTTTACAGTGAGTACAGATCAGAATGGAGGTGGACCATTGATCGAGCTGAAATTGCAAGTCGGTGGACGTGGCTTCAAGCCCAGATATCAGAGCTAGAGTATAGGATACGACAAATAAATGAAATCTACAGGCACATGTGTGCTGCAAAGGTAAAATAAAGACAATCAGAAATTGTGATTTTATTTAAATTTAAAGGAAATATTTAACATGACCATTCATATGAACAATAATAGCTGAATGCTTCTTGTGTCCTTATGCCAGTCCGTCGAAGAACAGGAACACATCCTGTATGAGTCATTTCTACAAATTTGCACTCTGATCTCTAAAGCTTTGAACCAACAGCTTTTTTTTCATAGAATTTACAGTGCAGAAGGAGGCCATTGGGCCCATCGAGTCTGCACCGGCTCTTGGAAAGAGAACCCTACCCGAGGTCAACACCTCCACCCTATCCCCATAGCCCAGTAACCCCACCCAACACTAAGAGCAATTTTGGACACTAAGGGCAATTTATCATGGCCAATCCACCTAACCTGCACATCTTTGGACTGTGGGAGGAAACCGGAGCACCCGGAGGAAACCCACGCACACATGGGGAGGATGTGCAGACTCCGCATAAACAGTGACCCAAGCCGGAATCGAACCTGGGACCCTGGAGCTGTGAAGCAATTGTGCTATCCACAATGCTACCGTGCTGCATTAAAATAAAATGCAGCATCCCCGGCATTAGCATCGAAACAGTCTTGGGTATGTTGCTACTGGACAAATCCGATCCTAGCGTGAAGCCTGCCTTGATAAACTTTTATTTTCTTTAGAAACTGTGGAGGTAAGTTACTGAATAAATTCACACGAGTCTGCAGATGGACTTTTGACTAAAATAATAAATTTATTAAACAAGAAAAATAAACAATCCGTCAGATCAAAAAGGTTGGAAAGATCTCCATATGAACACAAGAATATGATTTAAATATTCTTTGTTCCTTCACCCCAGCCATGTCTTTACAGATGCATGCAAATTCAGAAACAAAAAAGCAATTTATCATATCTATCTTATACCATCAATATTAGAGTAAGTGTGCGGTACATGTGAACCAGCAGAAAACTGTGGTCAGGCGCACCACACTCCAAATACATGACAGATGTGACCAAAGCAGCTTCTGCTGATTTCTAAACAATCCACCTAGATACCTTGTGCTGCCCTATTATGTATTTTCTTGAATTTTGTTTAATTCCCTTTTCTTCCCATGTACTGAATGATCTGTTTAGCTGCTTGCAGAAAAATACTTTTCACTGTACCTCGGTACACGTGACAATAAACAAATCCAATCCAATCCAGATGCTTGTCACACTGTGAGCCAACTGATCTCGTAGAAACTCTTTCTCACGAGGGTTTCCAATATTCACATTTGAAGAACTTTCCTTGGAATTGTCTTCAAACATCGCTCCTACTTAGATGGCTTCAACCAGGATCTACTTCCAATGTTTCAATTTCCACTTCTAAGATTATTTTCCCCTAAATCTCTGCGTGCACTTAAACTTCACCTTCCAGGAACACTTTCTGGCCTATAGCTGTGCCAAGCAGGGCACCACTGCTCCAAAAGGGTACCTTTGCCCTTATGGCCTGCAGCACGGACTCACCAACCTTTGGCTGCCCTCCCAAAGGCTTTGTCAAGCCCACTTTGATCGGGTCTGTTCCTCTGAACCCATGGCTTTGCTACTTTGTCACAACTTAACAGGATCAGCTTCTGATCTCTGTCCTTGACCCGTACTCTTCTGAGACCTCTTTCTGTCCCACTCCCCATTTTGGGTCCTTCCTGGTTTGGGACCTCAAACTGTTTCCCTTCCCGTGTCCTGCGCCCTGGGCACAACTTCAATGGTGGTGCTTTTCAGGTCACCTGATCTGCAGTTTCACACTGTTTCTCTTTTTATTCTGAACATGTGCGCAAGCCAGTTCCCGGATGAAAAATGTCAAATTGACCAAACTATGCATGTGCAGCCATCTCCCCGGCGCATGTACACAAGTCCTGAGGCTCGCTAAACTAAGGTGAAATTTTCCTTTCACCACAGGTATCAGGTTTTGCTTCACCTACAAACTATAGCAGAGGACGTTATTCGGTCAGTACTGCAGTTGTGATATTTCACTTATCCTCATTACCCCTGAACTAGGTTAAAGAAACCCACCAGGGCTCTTACTACTGATCATTACTTAGCGACTATGAGAACCGGACTAGACCCGAAGGGTAAATGGCCTTTAATTAATCATTATATAGGATCATGTTAAACAAGTTACTTGGTTGATGTGAGCTAAATTTAATGTTTGAATTCTTATGTAATCTTCCATTTGCATGCAAGGTATTTCATCTTTCAGAACAATTTTTTAAACACTACTTTGTTAATTCACGAGAAAGGAAACTCGCTTGAAGCTATTGCTAAACTCCAGTCATTTTGTGTAATTGTTGTCTAGGAAATGGTGATTCTGGATGATTCTCAGCCTTCCAAAGCCATTCTCAAAAAGCAGACACATTTGACAGATGCAGCAACTTTATTAGCTGCAACTAAGGATGATAAAACTTCTGCAGAGATAAAGGATCCAAGCTTGGAATGCAATTTGGAAATGTCACCAAGCAGCCCTTCGCTTCTTCTAAGGAATATAGACAAACAGGTAAAAAGAAAATGTAGGAAAAAAAAGTTAAAGCTCGAACCAGTTGATTAGTATTACAGTCACAATATATTATACAAAAACCTGTTTAAATAGTTGAGATGAAGAAACTGAGTTCTGTAAGATTGTCTTTGGCTTAAACCACATGTTAAAGATAGTTCAAGGTGGAAAATGATGGTTTAGTATTTACTTCATACACAGAATCATGCTCTTTAAGACAGAGGTTGAAAGGAATGTTTATTAATTGTCTACAGAGTGCACAGCTAACAGAATCAGTCAACAGTTTGATTCCTCCACTCAATTTATCACCTGCTTCTTCTCCTGTCTCCTGTAAGGCATGCAAACGTTGCGATGGCATCACCTGCAGGTAAGAATATTTGTCAGTTTGACTCTTTATCAGTCTTGTTTTGCATTTCCTACAAAAGAATATGATTCACAACAGTTAACAGTTACTTTCTGCTGTAATACTGAATGTCATATTGTTGCCAAAGTAATATAAATCAAATTTAGCTCTTGGTTACTGACCCATGCAAGCCAGTTTAAAACCTCTTTATGGCATTAGATTAATTCCAAGTAGGGGGTCAAAAATGAATGTTCTTTAGCTGAAAGGACGAGGAGTTTAACTGAATTTATTATTTCCAGGTTTTGTGGTTGATCTGAGAAAGCCCGAGCTCATCTGTACCGACCCCCAAATTTCAATTGAGACAATATTGTTTCAGTGCACTGATTGGAAGAGTGTGATTGGAAGTTTTGTTGTTAAGACTGATACTGAAAGACTATCCTGAAGACTTGAGGATTTTAGTTATATAACGATAAACTTGGAACATAGAATGTATTTGTACAGCACCTTTTAAATCAATCTGTTATTAAGCACATGGGAACAGGACATTTGGAAAATCACTACGGTTAGGTGGAGTCAATACAGTTATACGAACAAGAACTTTGGTTTGACAAATCTATTAAAATATATAATTATCTAGGTGGGAAATCCCTTCATTGGCAATGGGTCAAAGTCCAGAAATGGCAATATATTGCCAAGTCAAGTAGGTGTGTGATTTAGTGTGAAACCTGTAGGTAGTTGTGTTCCCATGCACCTACCAGGTGGTAAAGCTTGGAGATTTGGGAGGTACTATTGAAGAAGTCTTGGCAAGTGGCCACAATGGGTTGTAGGTAATACAGACTGCAGCCCCAGTACACTGGTGGAATGAATGAATGTTTTTGTGGCGGATGGGACACCAATCAAGCAGGCTGCTTTGTGCTGGATAGTATCAAACTATTTCAGTGTTGTTGGAATAGCACTCATCCAGGCAAGAGAAGATTATTCAGCCACACTCGTGCATGTGCACACTGACTTAACTTCATGATATTGCCATACACTTGATTTTGGCCAAAAGGCCGAGAAGCACTGCCATACACTTTAGATAGATCAGGCTGCACTTAGTGCACCATTATTCGAAGGACCAGAAAGGCCAGTAAACGTTTTTAAGGTGATTCCCACAAAAGACTCTTGAAAAAGTATGTATTTATATAGAGCTAGAATTTTGTTGAAGTGACTTGTGTTGTGCCTGTCTAAACCACAGTGTGTCTTAACCCGTATATGGTGGACAAATGACTATGAGGCTCTGTTTATAAAACAGAACAATATTTATTCACGCACACAATGGTTATGGTTATTCAATCACACACTCTCAATCATAGGTTACACCAATAGTTCCAAGATCTTAACTTAACTTGGCAGTGACCAGTGCTAGACAGATACAGGCCTGTTATCTGTAGTCACGGTTTTGTAGTCTCTGTCAGTTGGTTATCAATCTGGTTCTCTTCTGGCTCTGATCTTCCTTCTGTTGGTAGCTTGGATAGTCTCCTTCGTCAGCTGGTGGAAGTCACCGTTGGTTACTGTTGCAGAGAGATTCTAAGGTGGTGCAGCACCTTTTAACTTGGATTTTGTCCCCTTTGATGGGCAGTCTCTGGGTCATTTGTCAATCAATTGATCAGGGTTCGATCAGCCTGATCAAGTCCAATCAGTGGCTGCCCCATCAATTTTGGGGTGTGCACTGAGTGGCCATGCTTGCAAGTATTGGGGGCAAGTAGGCCTTTCCAAATAAGGAGCTTAGGTGCCACTGTGCCTGGTAAACAAGTGTGATTAACAGGACAGTTCTATTGTTCCTGGGATGGCCTGGAGATAGTCTTTTGCCTATGTTATTTGCATCAACCTGCAAAATCCTTTGAAGTTTGTAAAGCCTTTTGTTGCAACTTTGTTTGATCTGTTCTGCAGCCTGCTTGTCCATAAAACCTGACCACTTTTCCCAGCATCCCTTGCTGGACACCATTTTAGTTGGCCACACTTGTATCAACTGTTACGATCCCCATGGAGACTGATAACTTCTGAACAAACAAACTAAAATCAGCATAGATCAAATATTAATTACCAGACAATTAATAGGCCGAACTAACAAAAAGATAGTTTTGCATTAACTGACTAACGCAATCAAGATATGTCTTGCAGCTTCTTTCGCTCATGCTTCTGGCAGATACGTAGCATTACAAGAAGAGTTCCAAAGTAATTCCCAGCTCTCCAGCAGGCTCACTTCTCCCTGTTGCACCAGATTGAAACTTCAAAAATTGTTCCACTCCGCCTGAGCTTTCTGGATCCAACAGCAAGGCAACTCCCTGGTCCTTAAGTGTCCAACAGCCCGGTTTGTTCTTTCTATTTTGTACAGAAAATGAACTTTCGACAACATTCTGCTTGGTTTTTAACACAAGGCGGTCTACCTGCTTCCCCACAGCACCGGTTTCGTTGTTTCTCTGCACCTCAAAAGCTCCTTTTCCTCTGATAGGCTGTGTAAAAGTGTTAAGTCTGTCACATTTCAATAGGTTTCTGTTTGAGTTTCTCCTCTGCTCCACATGGCAACCTGATCATGAGCATCTTTCCAAAAAGATGTTCAACTGACTACACGGCCCTTCTTTTCAGGACATTCTATTTCGCCTTCAGTTAAAGGAGATGTATTAAAACATTTTGTAAAGGTCAGCTTCTTAACATTAATACCAACTCGTCCACTGCCAATTTCAATTTACTTTGGAGTTTCCTGAAATTTTGATTAATTTATTGTATTTTTCTGCGGCAAGGAAGCATACACAGACAAAAAAAGTAGATAGTTACAGTGAATGCGAAAAGGTACACAGTACATCGACAAATAAATAATTAGTTATAGTTTGGAACAAGGGCAAAATAACAAAGCAAATGCAACATAAGCAAGAGCAGCATAGAGCATTGTGAATAGTGTCTTATAGGGAACAGATCAGTTCAAGAGAGAGTCGTGAGTCTGGTAACTGAGGAAAAAGCTGTTCCTAAGTCTGGATGTACGGGTCTTCAGATTTCTGTATATGCTTGGTGGAAGAGGGCAAAGCAACGGGCTCTGACAAAGTTGTCTGCCTTCCTGAGGCAGCAGGAGGTGTAGACAGAATCAATTGGAGGGTTACAAGCTTGTGTAATGCAGAGTGAGTTCACCACACTATGTAGTATCTTGCGATCATACGCCAAGCAGTTGCCATACCAAGCTATGATGCAGCCGGATAAGATGCTCTCTATGACATATCTGTAGACGTTTGTGAGAGTCGATGCAAACAAGCCGAATTTCTTTAGCTTCCGTAGGAAGTATAGATGTTGTTGGACTTTCTTAACAGTTGCATCAACCAACCCCTCTCTCCTCTCTCTCTCCTCTCTTCTCTCTCTCCCCCTCTCTTCTCTCTCTCCCCCTCTCTTCTCTCTCTCCCCTCTCTTCTGTCTGTCAGTTATCCTTAATCGATATTGACTTCCTTCCTTTCTTTCCTTCCAGAAATATTGGCCAGACCTGCTGTTTTCTAAAAATCAGGTCTTTATTGTTGCCACAACATAATACATCCATGTGGTTATCTGCGCTTATTTACCATGGCTCGTGTGTTTAAGTATGTGCCCACTAAAACTAATTTAGACCTGATTGCATTCTCTCTCTCTCTCTTGCTCTATCTGACTCTTCCAATCCTTTGTGCACCTTATTTCTTCTGTTACATCCTGGCTTCTGTCCCTTTTACCAAGTTGGGTTAAACCCTCCTCAACAACACTGGCAAAGTGTCCCCCATTACAGCACTGGCCCAAGCTCTGTTGAGGTAAAACCCACCTGGCCTAAGTTCCACCTCCCCAGAAGCAGTTCTAATGTACATAGGATCTTCCTCAAGCACTATTTGTCCACCTTCTGCATGCATCTATCCTCTCGTCCTATTTCCATATTCACTAGCGTGTGACACCAGGATAGATCTCAAAATTACTACCTTTCGAGGTTCTACTGACTAGTTAATTTAATTTTTTTAAATATTCATTGTCACAAGTAGGCTTACATTAACACTACAATGAAGTTACTGTGAAAAACCCCTAGTCGCCACATTCCAGTGCCTGCCGCCCATAAGTCTACTCCCTAGCTTCCTAAAATCTGGATGCAGGCATTCATTCCTTTTTCTATCTATGTATTTAGTAGTGGTATGAAGCATATCCTCGAGCCAGCCAGCACCCCCCACAGCCCAGCAGCCACTCGGTCAAGTCCTTGACCTTGACACCAGGGAGGCAACAAATTATTCTGACTTCAAGCTGCAGAAATGCTTGGTTGCTCGGCTAACTATAGAACCCCCCCCCCCCCCCCCCCCCCCCCCATATTATTTATTCCCTGCCACTATTTATTTCCTAATCTTCCTTCTGCTTCCCTATATTTCTGGGCCACCCATGATGCTACATAATTGGCTCTGACTGCACTCCCCAGATGAACTGTCATTCTGTTTTCAGGATTGAATATCAGTTGGAGAATGAATACAGTTGGGGACTCCTGCACTACCTGCCATGTTCTTCTCTGGGCCGAACAGTCATCCATTTCCTCTCTGCCTGCACACCCTTAAGCTGTGGGGGTCCAACTTCTAGAAATCTACTATGCATGTAGCTAGCAGCCCTGCTCAAACTCTAAAACCTGGAGCTTGAGCTCCTCCTGATACATCACGCACATGTTTGTCAAGAATTAGAGTTCTCACATGTAATAGGATGTGCACCCCATTCTTTGCAGCCCAGCTATTTATTAGGTTGCCTGCTACGTCTCTAACAGAAATAAACTAAAGACATACTAAAGAATCATTAAAACTTGCAATCTATTCACCAATCAGCACCTTTTGCTTGTGTTGACTACATGTTTAGTTCCTTTTTCACCTCCCTCACTGCTCACACTCCCTCTATCCCACCCTGAACTTCAAATATGCGTTCCTTCTCGTCTGTGCTTTCAAATCAATTACTTACACACTCTCCTATGACGTCCCACCTTGATTTTTTTCATTCATTTGTTCTTGGGAGTGTGTCCTCTGTCTCGAGCTCCATTTCTATCCACTGTGATCTCTGGCCTCCTGCTATTCTCTTAGCATGCAGGAAATTTGTTCCTTTGGCTTTTCATGGCATGTGAAACTATGTTCACGAACCAAGTGTAGTTGTACAGAAGTAACTGGTATGAATCATAGAATCCCTACAGTTCAGAAGGAAGCCATTCAACCCATTAAGTCTGCACTGTCCCTCTGAAGGAGCACCCTACCTAGGCCATTCCCCCACCTAATCTTTTAGACAAAGGGGCAATGTGGCATGACCAATCCACCTAACTTGCATATCTTTGAACCTACTTTGGTATGATGAAAATAATTGATCAAATTCGTGTACAGGTTCTCCGTATAAAACAATGTATGTCCAAATTTCCCCCCATTCATTCCTGACATGGTATATATCCTAACCTGTTGTCAAACCAGAAATTCTGTCCTACTTGCTTCAAAGCCAATGAATCACTTAAATAAAACTTGTAGGGCAGGATTCTCCATGGGGCTATGTCCCCACGCTGGTGTGAAAACCGGAGCCAATCACTCCGGCGTCAACAGCCCCCGAAACTGAGGAATTCTCCCCTTTCGAGTGGGCTAGGTTGGCGCCGGAATGGTTCCCGCAGCTCCAGCCTGCGGCAAACGGACTTTGCGCATGCGTGGAACTGCCGGTGTATTTCCGCGCATGCGTGGGAGTTCCCTTCTCCACACCGGGCAATATGGCGGAACCCTACAGGGGCCCGGCTCGGAGTAAAGTAGGCACCCACGGAACCAACCTACCCGCCGATTGATAGGCCCCGATTGTGGGCCAGGCCACCGTGGACGCCCCTCTGCCCTCCTCCCAGGATGGCCTCCGCGCACTTACCTTCCAGGTCCCGCCATGTGTGAGACGAGTAATCCACGCCGGCGGGATTGGGTCAAACACATTGGCGACTTGGCCCATCGGGGCCCGGAGAATGGCTGGGGGGGCCGCTGCTAACTGCCCCTGACCGGCGGGAATCCCGCCAGCGCCCGAAAAACAGTGCCGGAGAATAGGGAAGCCGGCATTGGGGCGGCGGGCCTTGATTTGCGCCTCCCCCTGGGTATTTCGGAGAATCCCGGCCATAGAGTTCTATGAGAGATGTCATCTTCTGAGAAGGTAATATAAAAACTACACCTGATGTTGAAAAACTTCCAATTCAGAGTAAACAGGTCGTCCGAGACATTGTTTTTGCAAAATATGATGAATTAAGATTGTTTCCAATGGCTATATGAAATTCTCATGTCAAGAACTGATGGTATACATGGAACATAGAGCATACAGTGCAGAAGGAGGCCATTCGGCCCATCGAGTCTGCACCGACCCATTTAAGCCCTCACTTCCACCTTATCCCCGTAACCCAAGGTCAATTTATCATGGCCAATTCACCTAACCTGCACGTCTTTGGACTGTGGGAGGACACCGGAGCACCCGGAGGAAACCCACGCAGACACTGGGAGAACGTGCAGACTCCGCACAGACAGTGACCCAACGAGGAATCGAACCTGGGACCCTGGCGCTGTGAAGCCACAGTGACTTGTGCTACCGTGCTGCCCCAGAAATAGTTGTGCGCTGATAGTGAGGAAAAAAGTTGTAGACTGTTCAAGGAGCTATCAATGGACAGATTGGTGGACAGAAAAGTGGCAAATGCAATTCAATCCAGAAAAATACGTGGTAGAGCGTTTTGAAGAGGGCAACCAAATACCTAATAAATGGTAACATACTGAAGTGACTGATCTTTTGGGCTCCACGGCAGTGAGTGGCTACAAATTGCCAGCGGTGGGAAGGTGTTTGGTGTCATGCTTGCTGAGGGGAAAAATAAGATGCTTAAGTGGCCACTTAAGGGCGTTTCCTGCCACTGCTGGAATTTTGTGCATTGCAAGCTAAAAATCTATTTTTCACCTATGGCTGCCCAAGTACTTTTTAAAATAGAGCAGCAAGCCATCTTCAATTTCCCTCTAATCCTTCTGCGAATTATTTGAAGCCTTTCCTATCTCGCCCCCCTCATATTTTTATGCACCTCAATTAAATCGCTAGTTAGTCTGTTTCAAAGGAAAAAATAACTCATCCTAACCAAGATTCCTTGAAGCTAAAATTCTCCATCTTGGCAACATCCTCATAAATTTCCCCTGTTCCCTCTCTGGTGCGATTTACATTCTCCATATAATGTAACAACTAGAACTGCATGCAATTATCCAGCTGTGACCTAACCAGGCTTTTATATATTTCTAGCATTAACTGTCCTACTCTTGTATCCTGTGTCTTGGCTACTAAAGGGAAATATCCCAGGTACCTCTTGAGCCATCTTATCTAGCTGCCTAGGATCTGTGGCGGCCATGCCAGTGACAAGCCCAACAGGTGTAAATCGATGGACTGGAAGCTCTATGGGGCCCTATGTGCCAATCGGAGGCCTCTTTTCCAAATAATTCCCAGGGCCTGCCACCCTAGCCAAGGTGACATCCCGGAATTACCTTCAAATATACTCCATCAACGTCTCTTTGGGACTGCGTGCCTGTTGCCAGTAAATTGCTACAGGGTCAGCCAGCAAGCAGGAGAGGGCTTGAAGAGGGGGAGGGGTTTTGTTTTGACATTCTGGGTGATCAATCCCACCCCCACAGACCCTGAAGTCCAAATATAAGTGAATTAGCCAGTAATTTGTGTATTTTCTGGAGATCTTTAACCCTTGACTGCTCCCATGAGTTATAGGCACAATATTTATAAGTAAAACATAAAAAAATGTTTATTTACAACAAGAGTAAAAGATGAACATATAATGGAACAACGGTCTACTAGTCTAACTAGTCTTAATTATTCCCAACACCCTCCACACTGAAGGCAGACACACAGTAGAGTGGGTAGGAAGGGTTAAAAATAACAGGGATTAAGAATCTACTGAACTGAAGTTCAGTCAATAGAAATGTGAACCTTCAAGCTAATTAAACCTGAGTTTCTATTACTGCCAAGCCCACATGAATAACAAAAGAAGGTGCATTTTCCCCTCTCCCCAATGTAAGAACTTGGTTAATATGGTGCCTTTCAAGTTTGCAGAATATCCCAAAGCATTTCACAGATAATGAATTACATGAACAGGTATAAATACATGTATTATGTCTGTAATTGAACAAGAATTTGGGGTTCCTTTCCACCACATCCAAGGACTTTCAACTTTCTCCTCAACCAAATGACATAATACTGAGATAAGACGTGGCCTGATTTGCGGTAAATCCACACCCTCTAATGCCCAATAATTGTAGGATACATTCCTAAATCGTGGGCCTGGTTGTTTGCTGTATAAGTGGTATATCAAATGTATACAATACTGTATACACAGATATATTAACACCTGTACTTAATACACCACTGTACTTAATACACCACTGTCTGCCCTGCAAACCATTATATAGCATCAGTACACTATGAACTGGATATTTACAAAATTAAATGATTAAGAATACTTCCTCGTTGCTATCATTGCAATGAACAGAATGTTCTTTGAGTTCCAAGTAAAAGGAAATAATTAACAAAAAAGACACTCGTGTTTTCTACCCCAAAATAAATGAAAAGTAATATTTTATAATCCTATTGTAGAGATTAGCTGAACAAAAATGAGACTTTCTAAAAACAAGATTTTTTTATAAGTGTGCTACTAAAGATTTGACTGTTTACTAGGAGGTGTGGAGGAATTTTTTCTGTAAAGGTCAATTAATACAAATCTTATAATTCTACTTCCCTCATTTCTGTCATGTATATGCTATCGATTGATTATTCATATTTTCTTGAATACGGAATAAAAACTTTTTTGTTGTGTTGGACACTTAATCTGAATTACAATGGGGCTCCAGCATAGATGTGGGTAATGTTTTGAGGATGGCATTGACCACTTCTATAACTGTTGTAAGTATCTCTCTCACTGCTACAATTGACCTTTTTGGTGGGAAAACCTTTATTTCAAGCAGTTCCCTTTGTCGTGAAACACAATGGTTTTCTACTGTTATATTTACTAGTCACAATATTCAAAATTAACTTTGGCTGTTAGTGTTTTAGGTGGTGACAAGTCAGGCTCTTCAAACAGTTCTGGTTGTGAGGAGTCTAAGAAAAAGCACCTTGACAGGATTACACAGCGAGTTCTGTCTATGGATGACACGTCAGCCAGAACGAGGCCTCTCCGGATGGAACATAAGCACAGACTTTTCAGTTGTATTTATGATGGAAGTAGAGAGGTGAGTTGAACTGCTTAAAATAAGTGCAGAAAGATTTTTGTTTCGTGATCAAAGTTTCAAGCTTTGTAAGTCTGATTTTGTGTTCATTAAAGCAGTGTGCTGTTAGGAATTGGAAAAATTACCATGTGGATATCTAGTGTCAAATGAATGCCACACAACTATGAGCCCACATTCATTAGGTGCTAGATTGAAACTTTCAAAACTTATTTCGAATAGGACAAGAAACAGGTCAGCAAGAGGAGTCTTCCATCTCGTCAATTTGAGCTGATATGAACCAGGCCCTAGAGGTAAACAGCAGAATCTGACCCCCTATATCAGTATTTTAGAGAAATAACCACATTTAATTCCCTTTTTTAAACTGTGGGTAGAAACCAAAGTATTCTACTTGCATAATATTGGTTGTCATACATTATTGATATATTGGACCGAAACCTCTGAGCTCCCCAGCATCAGATTGGGGGATGTGGGTACTGCAAAAATGCTCTGGGGAACCCCTCTTCGAACTTCACAGGTAAGGTCTGCGCACTAATTGCCCAGAAATATATCCCCTGGGCAATTTCCTGCCCTGGGTACCATCTGAAAATGCAATTTAAATCCGAATCTGTGGATGGTTCAACTGTTATCCAGAAAATGTTAGAAGAATGTAAACCTCTTTTAACTTTTAACTTCCGAGGAATTATTCCTAGATTTCACAGTGCAGAAGGAGGCCACTCAGCCCGTCGAGTCTGCACTGGCTCTTGCAAAGAGCACCCTACCCAAGCCCACACCTCCACCCTATCCCCAAAACCCAATAATTCCACCCAACACTCAGGGCAATTTTGGACACCAAGGACAATTTAGCATGGCCAATCCACCTAACCTGCACATCTTTGGACTGTGGGAAGAAACCGGAGGAAACCCACGCACACGTGGGGAGAATGTGCAGACTCCGCACAGACAGTGACCCAAGCCGGGAATCGTACCTGGGACCCTGGAGCTGTGAAGCAATTGTGCTAACCACTATGCTACCGTGCTGCCAAATGTTGTACAGACCCAATCTCCATGGGATTCCCCAGCCCTTCTGACTCACCCCCACCTGCATGGGACGACGTCTCCTTCTTCGCCACCTCTTCAGGAGGTCTGCAACCCCCCGCCCCACAAACCTCTGATCCATGGCCTGATCCTCCTGACATCTGACCCGATCAACCCTCACTCCTCCCCAAATCATATCCATTTACTCATTGGCCCTTGAAACTTACCTGATTTACAGCAGCTAGTGCTGCTTTTTAAAAAAAAGGGCTTATCTTCTTCACTTATTTTCCTGCACTTCGATGCTCGGCCTCAAGTGTGCAATGCACTGCCAGGATCTCACCCAGCCTGAGTAGAAAGGTGAAGCGCAACAGACTGGAAAACAAAATTGCATAAATAATTGTGCATGGGAGTGTCCATCCAGCACTGATTGCCACTCGAGGACGTTTAAGCCCCATGCATGACTGTGTTTGTGATTCGGAAACCATGAGTGAAGGGCGTTGCTTGACATTGCAAGTGCACTGGTACCATGATAGTTGAAGTTGCAGTGGAGTAACTTTAAGACGAATAGGATGCAAAGCAACATTTTGATTTTTTTTTAAGCTATTACCTGTATGTAGGTCACGCCAATTTACACATTGTAACTTAGTGCAGATATAACTTGTTCTTCAAACTTTGATGTACATGAGGAAAATAAATAATCGGGCAGTGCAACTTTAAAATAGGCAAAGCTTTCCTGATGGCTTAGTGGCTAAATGCAATGCTCCGTGGAGCAGTGAGATGTACTATTTTAACTAACTTCTCCCAACTGAAGAGGAAGATGAATTTGGCAGTGTTTCCCTGAACACTACAGTAGTATCACTGGAAGGTTAATGTATGTAGATGAACAGGGCAAGACGCAACTGTGATGCACTGTACAGTTGAATACCTTTCTGCCTGTGAAGGCAAATTATGTTTTGTTGGAGAACCCCAGCAAGAGTTAGTAGAGGTAGAGGGAACACATCGGCATTTGTTCTCCATAGATGTGAGCAGATACTGATAGAATACACTGGCATAACTGAGTTATAGCCTATACGAAACTATCGAGCTATTTCACCAGTGTTGCAACTTGTCCTTGACACTCCATGTTGTCAATATATCGCATTTCTGTTTTGAACCCAATCCTGGCCATCAGTGCACCTGACAAAGTAAAGTGTGTTGAAACTGTCTCTTTGGTTCTTCACACCTAACAGAACAATATTGACTCCAGTTCTTGTAATTTCACTTTGGTGGTGAAATTGAATTTGTGAAATAATTGCCCCCGTAACTTCCTGGTTCCCCAGCCCAGATTTGCGGGGTACCTCAGGTAATGTTAAAGAAGAGCTAAATTTCTCTGCACAATTACACTGTGCTGGGAACCATCTGACAAAATGGTTTAAATCGCTAACTTTGGATGGTTCTGCCAGTTTTGTACTCTTAGTTATCCCTGAAAGAGTTCAAAGGAAATAAAGCCCTTTTAACTTCAGTTTAGACCCAGAGCGAGCTTCACACAGGACCCCTTCTCGGGTAGGATTTAGCATGCGCAGGCACACACATCACATATAAAGTGAATCAGTGCAAAAATTATTTGCGATTGTCCAATAAGCTCATAGATCTGTCATATGGAGTTTTGTTTTGCACAATGATACAGGATATAGCTTGCTCTACCAGACCATATTGCATGCTCCTCACTGCTACATCCGCTGAACCAAAAACCTTAACATAAAGCATGAAGGTTTTTCATAAGGTGGGAGAGAAGGGAAAATAAATAATTATTATGGGAAAGTTAGGAGGGATGACAAAGTTTGGTGGAAAAGATGCTTTTTGAATGGGTTAAGCGAAGGGATTCCAGAGAGGAGGGTTCAGGTGGCTTCAGAGTCTTGGAAGAGAAAGAGTTGAGGACCAAAGGTTGTAGTAGGTAAACTTTTGAGGAGGTTTCAGAGATAGATATAATGAGGTCTTTGAGCGTTATAAACAAAGCAACAAGAAAATTACATTCGGTTCTTTGGAGGGTGTCAGGGAATTGGAGGAAATATTTGTTTCCCTGCTCATTCTATTAAAATGCTTTGGAATTTTACATACCTCAAATAAATACATTGTCTTCTCTGTATCAGTTGAAATTGGCCCAGTATCTCAACTATCTTGTCTCATCATTTCTCAGTCCTGATATAATCTGTTATTAGGAATAGCTTGAGGCAGCACACTGGTTAGCACTGCTGCCTCACGGCGCCGAGGTCCAAGGTTCGACATTGGCTTTGGGCCACTGTCCGTGTGGAGTTTGCACATTCTCCCCGTGTTTACATGGGTTTCGTCCCACAATTCAAAAGATGTGCAGGGTAGGTAGATTGGCCACGCTAAATTGCCCCATAATTGGGGGGGAAAAGGAATTGGGTACTCTAAATTTATTTTAAAAATAAGGAATAGCTTGGAGTTGTTAATTTTCCTGGTGAAAGTTGTACGTTTAAAAGGGGTGTTTGATAAAATCAGACTTGATGTAATATTTCAGTGCCTAATTACTGGGAATCTCAAATCAACCCCTTGAAATGTTTTCTCGACAGAGACATAACCATCAGGCAGATTCCGATACTGAGTTAGCGAATAACGCACACTTTATTGAACATAAGCAAAATAAAACAACAATGCACTCATCAATTAACTAAAAACTTCTCTATCAACCTACTCAATGAACTAAAGACAACAAACTAATAAAATAAAAATACAAGTATACTTCACAACCAAACACTACAGACTTCACGCCTTCAAATGTGGATGGCCCATCCGGAAGAAGCACAAAAACACCCTGAACCCTTTACGTCTCCGTGGAGGCTGCTCTATCTGGGGTCCACGCCGCAAAAGCTCTGTGCATGACCCTAGGCCTAGTGCTTCACTATTGATAATCTTGCTCTTATCAACAGCATACTCAACAATAATCTGCTAAACAATGTTATAGTTTGGATTCTGTCAAGTTTGCGTGGTTTCAGACCTCATAGAAGCCTTTATTTAAACCTGGACAAAAGAGCTGAATTCCAGAGGTAGCCATAGGCATAAGAATAAGATATTGTGTATAGAGAGACCTCTGATACGATAATCTATATTATTGGAGGATACGCAAACCCTTCTCACTCGAATCAATTCTGATGTACGAGGTCTGGACTCATTCCATAATGCTGCTCTGCACCAAAACCTTGACATATCCATTGCTTCTTTAAAAATGTCCAGTTCCTGAATCCTCCCAGTTTTGTTCAGTTTAAATCTCTGTTTATTGACCAGGCTGTCTGATTTGCTAAGAGACTTCTCTGCCCAGTTAAATGCAACTCTCAAAGGAACAACACTCTTTCCTTCATACTAATGTCAGCGGCTCATGAAGCAAAATTTCTTCACACCCCAACCCCCGTACACACACGCGCACCCACTTGCGTCTTTTGATGTCTTGTTGAGCTTAATCAGTATATAGCTCTTTGATCTGCATGCCTAATCCATAGTCTCTGATAAACTACTTTCATTATAATTTCAGCTATACTGAATAGCTCCTTTAAAATAATAAAACATCCTCAAATGCTACAAACTCAATTTGACACCTAGCCACATAAGGAGATATTCGGGATGGTGGACAATAGCTTGTTCAAAGAACATAAGAACTAGGAGCAGGAGTAGGCCATCAGGGCCCTTCGAGCCTGTTCCGCCATTCAATGAGATCATGGCTGATCTTTTGTGGACCCAGCTCCACTTTCCTGCCCGACCACCCATAATTTTTATTCTTCAAAAAAACTATCTTTATCTCCAGCGCCAGTACGTCCTTTCTCAGGTAAGGAGACCAAAACTGAACACACTACTCCAGGTGTGGCCTCACTAATACCTTATACAGTTGCAGCATAACCTCCTTAGTCTGAAACTCCATCCCTCTAGCAATGAAGGACAAAACTCCATTTGCCTTCTTAATCACCTGTTGCACCTGTAAACCAACTTTTTGTGATTCATGCTCTAGGACACCCAGGTTCCTCTGCACAGCAGCATGTTTTAATATTTTATCATTTAAATAATAATCCCTTTTGCTGTTATTCCTCCCAAAATGGGTAACCTCACATTTGTCAACATTGTATTCTGTATTCCATCTGCCAGACCCTAGCCCATTCACTTAAACTATCCAAATCCCTCTGCAGACTTCCTCTGCAATTTTTGCTTTATTACTCATCTTCGTGTTGTCTGGAAACTTGGACACATTGCACTCCAAATCATCTATGTAAATTGTGAACAATTGTGGGCTCAACGCTGATCCCTGAGTGACACCACTAGCTACTGATTGCCAACCAGAAAAACACCCATTAATCCCCATTAATGCTTTCTATTAATTAACCAATCCTCTATCCATGCTACTACTTTACCCTTAACGCCATGCATCGTTATCTTATGTAGCAATCTTTTGTGTGGCACCCTGCCAAAAGCTTTCTTGAAATCCAGATATATCACATCCATTGGCTCCCCGTTGTCTACCGCAGTGGTAATGTCCTCAAAAAATTCAACTAAATTAGTTAGGCACGACCTGCTCTTTATGAACCCATGCTGTGACTTGTCTACCTTTAACCCCATTAGCTTGCTCATCACTATCTCCTTAGTGATAACAATCATCTCAAGGTCCTCACCTGTCACTGGCATGTTATTTGTGACTTCCACTGTGAAGACCGACCCAAAAAAACCTGTTCAGTTCCTCAGCCATTTCCTCATCTCCCATTATTAAATCTCCCCTCTCATCCTCTAAAGCACCAATATTTATCTTGGTCACTCTATTTTTGTTTTATATATTTGTAGAAACTTTTACTATCTGTTTTTATATTCTGAGCAAGTTTACTCTTATAACCTATCTTACTCTTCTTTATAGCTTTTTTAGTAGCTTTCTGTTGCCTGCTAAAGATTTCCCAATCCTCTAGTCTCCCACTAATCTTTGCCACTTTGTATGCTTTCTCTTTCAATTTGATACTCTCCCTTATTTCCTTAGATATCCACAGTTGATTTTCCCTCTTTCTACCGTCCTTCCTTTTTGTTAGTAAACCTTTGCTGAGCACTGTGAAAAATCGTTTGGAAGGTTCTCCAGTGTTCCTCAACTGTTTCACCATAAAGCCTTTGCTCCAAGACTGCCTTAGCTAGTTCTTCTCTCATCCCATTGTAGTCTCCTTTGTTTAAGCACAAAACACTAGTTTTAATTTTACCTTCTCACCCTCCATCTGTATTTTAAATTCCACCATGCTGTGATTGCTCCTTCTGAGAGGATCCCTAACTATGAGATCATTAATCGATCCTGTCTCATTACACAGGACCAGATCTAGGATCGTTTGTTCCCTCGTAGGTTCCATTACATACTGTTCTCGGATACTATTGTGGATACGTTCTATAAACTCCTCCTCTGACCTGGTTAAACCAATCGACATGTAGATTAAAATCCCCATGATAACTGCTGTACCAGCTCCCTGAATTCAGCTTGTAGGACCTCATCCCGTTTCTTTCCTATTTCATTTGTTTATTACCCGCCCCACTATAATGCTACTATTTGGTGGCCTAGAGACTACTCCTATCAGTGACTTTTTTTGCCTTGCTATTCCTGATTTCCACCCAGTGGATTCAACCTTATCCTCCATAGCACCAATGTCATCCCTCACTAATGCCCAGATGTCATTCTTAAATAACAGAGCTCCACCACCTCACTCACCATCCACTCTGTCCTTCTGAATAGTTCCAGTCCTGCCCAGGTGCAGACCGTCCAGTTTGTACTGGTCCCACCACCCCCAGAACTGGTTCCAATGCCCCAGGAATTTGAATCCCTTCCTCTTGCACCATCTCTCAGGCCACGCATTTGTCCTATCTATCCTGACATTCCTACTCTGACTAACTTGTGGCACTGGTAGCAATCCTGAGATTTAATACCTTGGAGGTCCTATTTTTTAGTTTAACTCCTAACTCCCTGAATTCAGCTTGTGGGGCCTCATCCTGTTTTTTTCCTATATCATTAGTGCCTATATGCACCGTGGCAGCTGGCTGTTCACAACCCCCGCCCCTCCGCGGAGCATAGTTCGGGTTTGAGTTCCCCTGACATGATTGAACCCTTAAATTAACTTTTTATATTTTTGTTTATTATTTTTTTAAACTTGTTTTTATACCTCCTTATTATATCGATTTGGTTTTTAAACTTTAATTTCTAAACTTTAAATTCTTACCTTCACGTACCACTTACCTTCACTTTCACCACAGATGCCAAGGTAGTTTTTATATCACCTACCTACCCAGGATGCTCCCTGGTTTTCTCCCTGCTTCCCGGGATGCACTCTGGATCTCTCCCTGCAGATTAACAGTTACCAAGCCAGAAGAAGGAAACAAAACACAAACACACTCCTCCCCCTAGCTCACTCGGCTAAATCGCTGGCTTTTAAAGCAGGCCAGCAGCACGGTTCTATTCCCGTACCAGCCTCCCCAGACAGGCGCCAGAATGTGGCGACTAGGAGCTTTTCACAGTAACTTCTTTGAAGCCTATTCGTGACAATAAGTGATTTTCATTTCATTTTTTCACTCTGCACTGAATTACCACACTGTCCCAAATTACCAAGTTCCAAATCCCACCCTGGCTGTCTCACTCACTCAGGATGTCTCGACTTCACGGTGCGCAAAGCTTACTGAGTGTGCGCTTGTTTGCCTCTTATGTAGAACTCAGCTAGACGAAGATGACTCGCACTACTTAAGCTTCAAACAGAAGAAGAATGCAATTCACACCTTTTACCACTAATCAGGCTTCAGGTGACTGACAGATGAAAAATAAGTGGGTTTTGTGGAGCATCTTAAAGGAGAAAGAGGAAGGCCTTGACAGCTGCCAACATAGCCACAATGGCAAAGTGGTTTAAAATTGTGGATGCCTGAGAGACCAAAATTGGAAGAGTGGGCTGGAGGAGATTAGAGATGGGAAGTGTGAGGTCCTGGAGAAATTTGAAGACGAGGATGAACATTTTAAAATCCAGGAATTGCTTGCTTTCTGAAGTTGTCAATTATACCTGGGCACTACGTTTGGACTCAGCATCCCATTAGATGAGGATAAAATGGACTTTGGCCATCCTCACGCATGCAGTTGAAGAAGGCTTCCTGGGTGAAATACTGGGGGGGGGAAACCCTGGAGATTGCGAGAGCCTTATGCCAGCAAGAGTGATTGCAATTAGCAGAGGAGGAAAGGTGATTAAATTGCTCACAGAGTACCATCAAAACCATGATCAACTGGAGGAAAGCACGTTACATTTGAGGGAAGTCAACTTTATTGAACACGGTGACCTTCTTCAGATCTTTCTTATTAGATAAAAGCATTTACCACCGAGTCTTTCAGCGTATCCATTGCTTTTCCCATACTTTAATTTGTTCTGTTATGGTTAACGTTAGTGGGTTAAAATATTAAGGTGCTTTTCAGTAGTTTTTATCAGGGTTGTATTCTGAAATATCAGTGTTTTGGAGCAATATAACAAATGTGTGCGCACTGGTGTAGTGTTGCCTATTTGCAGTAGAGACCATAGATAAGCAGACTAACTCCTATATAACTGATCAGAGTTTCTCATTGATATCATGAGAAAACTAGCTGGAAGTAGGTTGTTTCTTAAATCATGATTACTGTTTACTTCAATTATGTTTGCAATATAATCCAAATTACATATGGAATCTTTGCCTGATTGTAATATTGTAACTTAATTTACAATTGTAACTTAATTTAATGGAAAGAGCTATTTAGTTGACTGCTAGAACCACCCAAATATAGTTGTTTTTTTTGTTTCTGTGACCAACACCACTTTTGTGAAAAATACTGTTGGAAGATGTGGAAATTAATTTAACTGCAATGTGTACCTTTTTAAAAATGTGTTGCCTGGGCATATTCCTGTTCATGATGGGCAATCCTGTAAGAAAGAAAGCACTTCATCGTCAATGGATGTTTTTGAAATTGCTTTTTAGGTAACAGAATCATACACAATGAAGTCTCACATATTCTGTTTTGTTAATATTGGCTGAGGGATGAATGCTGTCTGAGGCACCATAAGAACACATCCTCTTCAATTAAAAAATGTTTAAGTAGGCAGCTGAAATGAAATGAAATGAAAATCGCTTATTGTCACAAGTAGGCTTCAAATGAAGTTACTGTGAAAAGCCCCTAGTCGCCACATTCCGGCGCCTGTTCAGGGAGGCTGATACGGGAATCGAACCGTGCTGCTGGCCTGCCTTGGTCTGCTTCAAAGCCAGCGATTTAGCCCTGTGCTAAACAGCCCCAGGAGCCTTGATTAAGCATCTTATTTGAAGGATGTTAATCAGCAGTCTCTCTGATTGTACTGACATTTTAGCCTCGGTTATTGTTCACCAGTCCTGACGTGGAACGTAAAACATATAGTTTTTACGTTTACTAGGTAAACGTTTTGGAGATGAAAGTACTAAACCCATTTGTTTGTAGTAACTGCAAATTTTACCTGGAAGGAAGCAAAAGAGCAGTGACACATTCAGCCATAGTTTAGCTGGTAACATGCTTACTGTTTTAAGTCACAAGGCTCTGAGTTCCACTTTTTCCCTCCTCTGATTTCTACTGAGTAACCATTAAACTGGTACTGTCATTTGTCTGATACTTTGGTACATAGGCTAGTGCCTGTTTTTGACTGAGCTCGAGTGGTAGCAGGCTAATTGTTTGTGGGAATGATCACAGTACAGCCTAAATCTATTTTACTGTTGATAGCCACATGCCTATTTCCAAACAGGGATTAAAGAATTTTATCCCAGGTCATTGAGGCTAATGGTAGCACAACTGCTTCTGAGCTGCAATCGCTTAATTCAGCATAGACAAGGGTTCTGGCCTTCTGCCTTGTATAGCTTTACATCTCAACCCAATTTTATCTCTTGCAGTTCCTTCTATTACTAGAGGTGTTTGCGTTGAGATGTGCAGTCCCAATTGTTTAGTACAGTAGAACAATACAAATCATTGAGTCCCTGCTCTTGATTGTTGGCGCTCAGCCCTGTTGGATGTTGTAGTATAAGGGTCTGGTACAGAAGAAGTTAAAGTGGTACTGAGTACCGTACCTCACACAGAGTGATGTAAGAAAGCACATGATCCTGACCTAGGGTCTGTTTTGTGTAATGATCGAGATAGGCTCCTTGCCTGTACCTTTTACTGTATATATCTATTTAGTTACAAGTGGTTAATATAAACTTGCTGTTAACCTACTGGAGACTATGAAGACTTATTTAAGAGACACTGTTCTGTAACCCACACACTCCCAACAGGATTTTGCACAGGTGGACATTGAATTTGGATGGGATTTGCAATGATGCTGCATGATTTAACAGCCTTGCCTATTAGTTAATTGGAAACAAAAGGTTGAGCTGTAACTCGACACGAGTCAAGAAATTTGGCAAAAGAGAAAAATTATACAGTTATTGTACTAATAGTCAATTTACATATTTTGTGGACAAGTTGCTGCCAAGTGAAACCTAATGGGGAGAAAGCAAAAAAGGACAAAATGGTGAAGGGAATCTGAAAGCAAATCTACCTGAAGTTTCCAAACATCAGTTATTCATTTTGTCTTTCTGTATGTTCAGATAATTCTACATGTTGTGGGACTTAGCTTCCACAACACATTTCCAACTACCTTGTCCATAACCAACTCCTGCTTAGGAAAGTGACAAACTCTAAACTGCTGATTGTGACTTCTTACTACTATTCATTATTTCAATCTCTGATGCAAGTCAAACCCATTGTCTCTTGTCACATGAACATCCACTTTCACTTCTGTTGTACATGTCTTTCCTATTAAATTGCCTTGCATATTATTAAATGTAGCCTAAATCCACATAGGGATTTAATTTTCCTGGTAGAGTACTGCTGATTGTGTTCACTGAACATTCCTTTGATGCTGTTTTAATATAAACCTGAGGATATCTTACCGTGAACATGCAGGGGGAATTAGATCCTACCACTAAACTCCAAAACGTTTAAAAGTAATCTGTCTATTGCTTTACTTACCAAATGTCAAATCCACATTTCTTAATGGGAAGGACATAGACACATTTGTTTCCCAGGAGCCCATCCAAATTATGAATGGGCTTCTTACTATTAACAACATCATTGGAAATTGTTCCTATAGGAAACACACCAAGCAGTTCATTAAATAAGTACATGAATGGCAAAGCATTAGCCAAGGGAGTTTAAATCCAATTCTCTTTTGTCTATGTCAATCTCTCCTGGAATCAACTGCTTTTAAAAGACCAGTGGTAATTAAATTATTTCATCACATTTAGTACAGATACCAAGGCATGGAGAGTATTTAAGTGCAACCAAGTTAAACTTCAAATTATGTGAAATAAAATCTAAACTTAGCTACAAGTTCTTTTGGTACTGATTCTGAACTCTTTAGTACTGCTGGCTCTTCAAGAACAGGTTTTACAGCAGGTAGCAACACAAACTGCAAATGCTATAAATAAATAGTAGGGTAATCGACACCTGAAAAGGGAAAAGACAGATGATGACAGAATGAATCAAGAAAACACCTAAAACAGCTTGTTGCAAATGTTGACTGATCTATATTTCTAGAATTTGGTAAGCTTACTTTCAGAGATAAAAATCTATTCACCGTGGCTAGCTGCTGGGAAGATCCCTTTTCTAAAAAAAACTGGAACCACTACATGAAACCATAAGATCTCAATTAGGGTGAAGTGTGCAGTATGGGTCTCTGCTATAGGAAGGACATTGGGACTTCAGAAAGGATGTAACCCATTAGGATGCTGCCTGATTCATGGTTGAGGCAGCATCCTAATGTCAACATTGTTGTCCAGATTAGGTTGACAATTGGATGAAGGAAAAGGGGTTGAATAGATCATTGAAACCAGGTGGTTAAATGTGATTAGAATGACAAACTGGCTCAGCAAATAGACTGTTTCCCTGTTGTAACTTCTATGCATCTTTGTCAATAAGTGTTTATGGATAGAACTGAGAAGATAACATTTCAGACATTGGATTCCTGCCGAGGCCCACAACTGAATTGTCATATTTTTGTTCTCCAAACAACAACAGCAACCCAATTTATATGGCAATTTAAGATAGTAAAATATCGTGAGCTGATTCACAGGAGCTTTATAAAACAACATTTCACACCGAAACACACTGATATTGGGGAAGATGGCCAAAAGCTTTTTGGAGTGATAGGTTTTGAGAAGCATCTGAAAGGAGGGTAGAGAAGTACATGGATTTGGGGCAGGATTTCTAAGGCTATCGAGTCTTGTGCATCTGAAGGCACAGCCGTCACTGGTGGTCACAGGTGCTGCCTGACCTGTTGAATGCTCTTCAGCATTTTCAGATTTCCAGCATAAGTGGGTTTTTAAAAATAATAAACACGCCTTCTTAATCATTGTGAACCCAGTAAATGTACCTTTGATTGTCACAGGCTTCATGATCAGCTAATCCACTGTAAAAACAGTTTAAAATCTTTTTGGATCAAATATTTTTCTCCCTCAATATCTTCGGTATTTTGCTTTTGTTTCTGTTTATTTTGTTTCATTGCATTCTTAATGTATTTTGAAATGATTTGATATTTTGACATTTTTTAAAAAGTATTTGTATTCAGCAACAATTTTACAATACAAAAAAACAACCCCCCCGCCCATAACAATCGACGGTAACCAACTCCTGAAAATGCATGATGAATAAACCCTAACAATTGTACCCATACTTCCCCCACTCCCCCCCCCCCCCCCCCCCCCCCCCCCCCCCATTTCCAGTGCAAACTTCACCTTCCCCAGGGTTAGAAACTCCAGCAGGTATCCCCCCCCCCCTCTCTATGCCGAAGCAAAGGGTGGAGAAGCTGACCTCCACCCCAACAAGAGTTACAGGGAGGTAGCCACACCTAAGGTACTGGGCAAGAGTAGCTGGGTTACAGTCAAGGGAAAGAAAACTAACAGGCAGACAGTGCAGGGACCCCTCGCGGCCGTTCCCCTTCAAAACAAGTATACCGTTTTGGATGCTGTTGTGGGAGATGACCTACCGGGGGAAGGCCCTAGCGGCCAGGTCTCTGGCACTGAGTCTGACTCTGGGGCTCAGAAGGGAAGGGGGGAGAATAGAAAAGCAATAGTAATAGGAGATTCAATGGTTAGGGGAATAGATAGGAGATTCTGTGGTCGCGAGCGAGACTCCCGGAAGGTATGTTGCCTCCAGGGTGCCAGGGCCAGGGATGTCTCGGATCGTGTCTTCAGGATCCTAAAGGGGGAGGGTGAGTAGCCAGAAGTCGTGGTGCACATTGGTACCAATGACGTAGGTAGGAAAAGGGGCGTGGAGGTAATAAACAAGTTTAGGGAGTTAGGCTGGAAGTTAAAAGCCAGGACAGACAGACAGTTGTCATCTCTGCTTTGTTGCCGGTGCCACGTGATAGCGAGGCTGGGAAAAGGGAGAGAGTGCAGTTGAACACGTGGCTGCAGGAATGGTGTAGGAGGGAGGGCTTCAGGTATTTGGATAATTGGAGCGCATTCTGGGGAAGGTGGGACCTGTACAAGCAGGACGGGTTTCATCTGAACCAGAGGGGCACCAATATCCTGGGAGGGAGGTTTTCTAGTACTCTTCGGGAGGGTTTAAACTAATTTGGCAGGGGAATGGGAACCGGATTTGTAGTCCAGCAACTAAGGAAGCCGATATTCAGGACGCCGAAGCGTGTAGTGACGCAGTGGGGAAGGTAGCACTGACAAAGGAGAGTACTTTCAGGCAAGGAGATGGGTTGAAGTGTGTATACTTCAACGCAAGAAGCATCAGGAATAAGGTGGGTGAACTTAAGGCATGGATCGGTACTTGGGACTACAATGTGGTGGCCATCACGGAAACTTGGATAGAAGAGGGGCAGAAATGGTTGTTGGAGGTCCCTGGTTTATAGATGTTTCAACAAGATTAGGGAGGATGGTAAAAGAAGTGGGGGGTGGCATTATTAATTAGAGATAGTATAACAGCTGCAGAAAGGCAGTTCGAGGAGGATCTGCCTACTGAGGTAGTATGGGTTGAAGTCAGAAATCGGAAAGGAGCAGTCACCTTGTTGGGAGTTTTCTATAGGCCCCCTATTAGCAGCAGAAATGTGGAGGAACAGATTTTGGAACGGTGCAGAAGTCACAGGGTAGTAGTCATGGGTGATTCAACTTCCCAAACATTGAGTGGAAACTCTTTCGATCAAATAGTTTGGATGGGGTGATTTTTGTGCAGTGTCCGGGAAGCTTTTCTAACACAGTATGTAGATTGTCCGACCAGAGGGGAGGCCATATTGGATTTGGTACTTGGTAATGAACCAGGGCAGGTGATAGATTTGTTAGTGGCGGAACATTTTGGATGTAGTGACCACAATTCTGTGACTTTCACTTTAGTAATGGAGAGGGATAGGTGCGTGCAACAGGGCAAGGTTTACAATTGGGGAAGGGTAAATACAATGCTGTCAGACAAGAATTGAAGAGCATAAATTGGGAACATAGGCTGTCAGGGAAGGACACAAGTGAAATGTGGAACTTGTTCAAGGAACAGGTTCTGTGTGTCTTTCATGCATATGTCCCCGTCAGGCAGGGAAGAGATGGTCGAGTGAGGGAACCATGGTTGACAAGAGAGGTTGAATGTCTTGTTAAGAGGAAGAAGGAGACTTATGTAAGGCTGAGGAAACGAGGTTCAGACAGGGCGCTGGAGGGATACAAGCTAGCCAGGAGGGAACTGAAGAAAGGGATTAGGAGAGCTAAGAGAGGGCATGAAAAATCTTTGGCAGGTAGGATAAAGGCCGTTTACACATATGTGAGAAATATGAGAATGACTAGAGCGAGGGTAGGTCCGATCAAGGACAGTAGCGGGAGATTGTGTATTGAGTCTGAAGAGATAGGAGAGGTCTTGAACAAGTACTTTTCTTCAGTATTTAAAAACGAGAGGGGCCATATTGTTGGAGAGGACAGCGTGAAGCAGACTGATAACCTTTAGGAGATACTTGTTAGGAAGGAAGTTGTGTTGGGCGTTTTGAAAAACTTGAGGAAAGGCAAGTCCCCCGGGCCTGACGGGATATATCCAAGGATTCTATGGGAAGCAAGAAATGAAATTGTAGAGCCGTTGGCAATAATCTTTTCGTCCTCGCTGTCAACAGGGGTGGTACCAGGGGATTGGAGAGTGGCGAATGTCGTGCCCCTGTTCAAAAAAGGGAATAGGGATGACCCTGGGAATTACAGGCCAGTTAGTCTTACTTCGGTGGTAGGCAAAGTAATGGAAAGGATACTGAGGGATAGGATTTCTGAGCATTTGGAAAGACATTGCTTGATTAGGGATACTCAGCACGGATTTGTGAGGGGTTGGTCTTGCCTTACAAGTCTTATTGGCTTCTTTGAGGAGGTGACCAAGCATGTGGATGAAGGTAAAGCAGTGAATGTAGTGTACATGGATTTTAGTAAGGCATTTGATAAGGTTCCCCATGGTAGGCTTATGCAGAAAGTAAGGAGGCATGGGATAGTGGGAAATTTGGCCAGTTGGATAATGAACTGGCTAACCGATAGAAGTCAGAGAGTGGTGGTAGATGGAAAATATTCAGCCTGGAGCCCAGTTACCAGTGGCGTATCTCAGGGATCAGTTCTGGGTTCTCTGCTGTTTGTGATTTTCATTAACGACTTGGATGAGGGAGTTGAAGGGTGGGTCAGTAAATTTGCAGATGATACGAATATTGGTGGAGTTATGGAAAGTGAGGAAGGCTGTTGTCGGCTGCAAAGAGACATAGATAGGATGCAGAGCTGGACTGAGAAGTGGCAGATGGAGTTTAACCCTGACAAGTGTGAGGTTGTCCATTTTGGAAGGACAAGTATGAATGCGGAATACAGGGTTAACGGTAGGGTTCTTGGCAATGTAGAGGAGCAGAGAGATCTTGGGGTCTATGTTCATAGATGTTTGAAAGTTGCCACTCGAGTGGATAGAGCTGTGAAGAAGGCCTATGGTGTGCTAGCGTTCATTAGCAGAGGGATTGAATTTAAGAGCTGTGAGGTGATGATGCAGCTGTACAAAACCTTGGTCAGGCCACATTTGGAGTACTGTGTGCAGTTCTGGTCACCTCATTTTAGGAAGGATGTGGAAGCTTTGGAAAAGGTGCAAAGGAGATTTACCAGGATGTTGCCTGGAATGGAGAGTAGGTCTTACGAGGAAAGGTTGAGGGTGCTCAGCCTTTTCTCATTAGAACGGAGAAGAATGAGGGGCGACTTGATAAAGGTTTATAAGATGATATGGGGAATAGATAGAGTAGACAATCAGAGACTTTTTCCCCGGGTGGAACAAACCATTACAAGGGGACATAAATGTAAGGTAAATTGTGGAAGATATAGGGGGGATGTCAGAGGTAGGTTCCTTACCCAGAGAATAGTGGGGGCATGGAATGCACTGCCCGTGGAAGTAGTTGAGTCGGAAACATTAGGGACGTTCGAGCGGCTATTGGATAGGTACATGGATTAGGGTAGAATAATGGAGTGTAGATTAATTTGTTCTTAAGGGCAGCACGGTAGCATTGTGGATCCTCCCTCCTGTAAATTGCTGAGACGACTCCCCCTCTCCAACCCCCCATTGACAGCACCGCCTCCAACAATGAGGAGGTATGTGCTCTCAGGAAGGTCGGAAAGACCTTCCTCGCAAAGTCCTGCACCTGCATATACGTGAAACTTTCACCCCGCGCTAGCCCAAACGTCTTGCCCAACTCCCCCCAAAACTTGTAAATTGCCCTCCCAGGAACAGATCCTTCATTTCCTTAATTACCCCTCTTCCCATCATCGCATCCATCCTCCCTGGCTCAAACCCATGATTTCCCCCTAATCGGCAACCCCCCGACCCAGCCCTCACCCGAGGTGCTGTCTAAACTGCCTCCAAATCTTCAATGTGGCCACCTCCGCTGGAGTCGCCAAATAATAATAGGCCTAATCCCCGCCTGACGTCCCCTCTGTAGTATCACCCTTCTAATCTGGGCCACTTTCCCACCCAAACAAACAAGGAGATCAACCTGTCCGCCCACCTGAAAAATGCCTTGGTAAAAAGACCGGCAGACATTGAAACAAAAACAGGAATTGTGGCAAAACATTCATCTTAACTGCCTGCACCCAACCCGCCTATGACGAATAGTGATCGTCCCATCTCAGCAATCAGCCTTTACCCTCCCCACCAAACTAGTGAAGTTAAACTTTCGAAGCCCTTCCCAATCCTGGGTCACCTACACCACCAAATACCTAAAATGGGATGCCGCCTGGCAGCCCCCTACCCCCGCTCCCACTCCCGGAGGGGAGACCACAAAATACTCACTTTTCCCTAAATTCAGTTATACCTTGAAAAGGTCCCAAATCTCTGGAGCAACCCCATTATACTCCCTACCAAAGTGCTTGGCTCAAAAATGTACAGCAACAAATCATCTACATATAAGGACACCCTATGTTCCTCCTCTTCCACAACCCTAAACTCCTTAGCGCAATGGCAAAGGGGTCTAGCCAATGCAAACCTGCCTTATTACCCCGGTGTAATGCAAAATATCCTGAGTTCGTACTATTTGTGCGCACACTCGCCAGAAGCTCCTTTGTATAGCAGCTGCACCCACCTCATAAACTTCGGCCCAATCCTAAATTTCTCCAGTACCACCATCAGATAACTTCAATCCACCCGATCAAATGCCTTCGCATCTAACGCTACCACCACTTCCGTCTCCCTCCCCCCGCCAGAGAAAGCAACATGTTCAGCAACCTCTTCCCATTCGAGGACAATTGTCTTCCCTTCACAAACCCCATCTGGCCCTCCCCAATCACCTTTCGGAGATACCCTTTCAACCTTAACGCCAACACCTTTGCCAATATCTTGGCATCTACATCCAGCAGAGATGTGGGCCTTTACAACCCACACTCCACCGGATCCTTGTCCTTCTTTAACAACAACCCGATGGGAGCCTACCACATTGTTCGTGGCAGGACACCCTTACCCATTGAGTTCTCAAACATTCTCACCAATGGTGCCAGCTTGTCCTTAAATCTTTTATAAAATTCAACTGGAAATCCATCGGGCCCCGCCACTTTCCCTGCCTTCATTCTCCCAATCGCTGCATCATCTCCTGCTCCCCCGGCTCCTCCAACCCTGCCCTCTCTGCCTCTCCCAACCTCGGACACTCCAGCACACCCAAACCTCCCTCCTCTCCCACTCCTCCTCTGATGGCTACAACCTATCCAGGTCCCTACATAACGTCTCAAACAATTTATTAACCTGTTCCGGAGCCACCTGCAACTCCCCTGCCTTATCCTGCACCCAAGCTATCTCCCTCATGGCCCACCTCGGCACCGACCTAGCAACATATACCCTGCCTTCTCCCCATACTCAAGACAGCTCCCCTCACCCTCCTCGGCTAACGCACCGCTTTCCCCGTGAACAATAGGTCAGACTTCACCTGCAACTCTACCTCTTTGCCAGGAGGCCCCCATCCAGGTCCCCCGTGTACCTCCCGTCCACCTCCAGAATCTCTTCTATCAGTTGTTGGCGATCCTCCCCATCCACCTTGGCATTAAACACGATCACCTTCCCCTTCAGAGCCACCCAGGCCACCGACCGCGAGACCTCCCCCATGCAATTAAACCACACAGACTCCTCAATCACCTTCCCTATCTTGTCATAGAAGCTCCGATCCACCAATAACCCCACATCCAAACTCCACCCCAGCCTCTGGGCTGCCCCCTTCTCTAAAACCACATCCATCCAATGCGGAGCGTGATCCGAGATCACAATTGCCGAGTACTCCGACCTTTTAACCCCAGCCAACAGCACCTTTCCCACCACGAAAAAGACAATACTCAAATTCACTTTGTGCACCCGGGATAAAAATGGATACTCTCGCTCCGTTGGGTGTGAAAGTCTCCTCAGGTCCGCTCCTCCCATCTCCCCCCATGAGCCCAGCTAATGCCTTCACACCTTACCCCCCCCCCCCCCCCCCCCCCCCCCCCCCCTCCACTGGGTCAGCGAAGGCGGCTGGGTCCACCTTTGGTTCCAACACTAAGTTACAGTTTCTGCCTACTATCAGCTCATGGGTATTCAAACTCGAGGTGGCACCCAGCGCCCTCTTCACAAACCCCATCGTCCCAATTGGTGCCATATACACTTGCCAGTGCCACTAGCCTCTCCTGTAACCCACCTGTCACTACCATGTACGTGCCCCCCCTGATCAGCCACCACCATCTCCATCTGGAGCCTCACCATCTTGCCCACCAATATTTTTGAAGAGATGACAAAGAAAATTAAGGAGGCATGGGCTGTGGAGGCAATTTATATGGACTTTAGTAATGCGTTTGACAAGGTCCCACATGCCAACTGGTACAAAAACTAAAATCACATGGGATTCTGGGTGGGCTGGCTAGATGGATACAGAACAGGCTTTGTTATAGAAGACAGAGTAGCGGTGAAAGGGTGTTTTTCAGAAGGAAATCTATAGCGAGTGGTGTTTTGCAGGGATCTGTGCTGGGACCTTTGTTTATAATCAATGATCTGGAGGTAAATGTGGAGGTCTGATTAGTAAGTTTGCAGATGACACGAAGATTGGTGAGTTGCTGATTGTGCCAAGAATTGTCAGAGGATACAAAAGGGTATAGCTAGATTGGAGACTTGGGCACAGAAATGGCAGATGGAATTTAATCAGGACAAATGCGAGGTGATGCATTTTGGAGGATCAAATCTAGATATGAATTATACTGTAAATGGCAGAACCCTTGGTGGCATTAACAGAGGGATCTGGGTGTGCAGGACCACAGTTTCCCAGAAGTGGCAACACAGGTGGCCAAGTTGATTAAGAAGGCATATGGCATGCTTGCCTTCATCAGCCGGGACATTGAGTACAGGAGTGGGGAAATCATGTTGCAGCTATATAAAACCTTGGTTAGGCCGCATTTGGAGTAGTGCAGTTCTGGTCACCATATTTCAGAAGGACGTGGAAGCTTTGGAGAGAGTGCAAAGAAGGTTCACCACGATGTTACCTGGTCTTGAGGGTGTTGGCTATGAGGAGAGGTTGAATAAACTAGGATTGTTTTCACTGGAAAGACGGCTGAGGGGAGACCTGATGGAGTTCTACAAAATTCTGAGAGGCATAGGCAGTCGGGGGCTTTTTCCAAGGGTGGAAGTGTCAATTACAAGGGGGCACAGGTTCAAGATGAGGGGGGGGGAAATTTAAGGGAGGTGTGCGGGTATGTTTTTCACACAGAGTAGTGGGTGGCTGGAACGTACTGCCAGAGGATGTGGTGGAAGCAGACACATTAGCAACATTTAAGAGGCATCTGGATGGGAACATGAATAGGGAGGAAATAGAGGGATATGGACCAAGTAAGAGCAGAAGTTTTTTTATTAGTTAGGGCGTCATGATCGGCACAGGCTTGGAGGGCCAAAGGGTCTGTTTTTGTGCTGTGCTTTTCTTTGTTCTAATATCGCAGCCCCCCACGAGCCCTACTATCGAACTCCGAATTAAACACTTGACTCACCCAACCCTTCCTAAGCCTCAACCTGATCCTCACCCTCAAATGGGTCTCCTGCAGCATCACCACATCAGCGTATAACTCTTCAAGTGCGCAAAAACATTCAATCTCTTCACCAGCCTCCCTAACCCCTTCATGTTCCACATCACTATGATGACTGGGAGTCTCTCTCCTCTCCCTCCTATCCACCATCATCGGGCCCTGCCCCCTCTAGCCAAGTCCGTCCCAACCTTTTGTTACCGTCTGTTTTTCTAACTTGGTGGATAAATTTAAGGTTAAATATTGTTATGCAGCATCATTCATTTCTGTTGTAAATATTGGGAATGGTTAGACTCAGTGGGAATATTGGCTATTTTTTGAATCAGTGACATATCGGTAATGCACAAAATTTATATTTTATTCCAGCTAAGCTGCTGTAAGTTCTTGGTGATGGCTTGCTTCAAATTGCCGTCTGCTATGAATTGGATTGTCAATGGTGTACCTATATATATGAAATTGCTGTTTACCAAAAAGTTTGTTTTAATATAGTTATTATATTTGCAGGTTCACCAGGCTACAGCTGCACATTGTAAATGTTGTTGGCCAGTATCCTGTGAAATGTGTGGTCCAGACAACATGACTGACGTGATGGATTCAAAGACAACTCTGGAAGAACACGTAGCTATGTTAGACCCTTGCTTCCACCCAGTATTGTCACTCCATTGTGGTACGGCTGATTATATTGCCATATTTTTCTATTAGAAACGTTTCTTATAATATTACTACATTTTAAAACTTTTATTTTCTTGTAGTTAACTGGAATGTTTTTGTTATATTTATTTGTATGTTATATTTAATTCCCCATTCTCTGCTAAAACTATTTAATATGGCTTGGATATGGTACTACAAAGGCTGTGTTAGAACTCCGGTGTGTCGTCCGTAAAAACCTAAATGGTGTGCGAAGGTCGTCACGTCCGAAACTTGTCTGTCTATGTACTTTCCAGCAGCAGTCATTTTCTAGGAATCAGGAGCCAAAGCCCTGTCTGTCTCCCTCAACCACCTGATGTCATTCTGTAATCCAGAAAATTCCAAAGTTCAGAAAAGACTTGGTCCCAAGCATTCCAGTCTAGAGAGGTTATAATATTAGATCAACAACCATCCCATCAATATTAAATAGACAGCCAATCTTTGAGAATGGCCAGGATATTTGAGATTGCGTGTGATGGCTCTGATCAATTAAACAATTAACATTTTAAATCTTTTTTTTTAAATTTAGAGTACCCAATTCGTTGTTTTTTCCAATTAAGGGGCAATTTAGCGTGGCCAATCCACTTAACCTCCACATCTTTGGGTTGTGGGGGTGAAACCCATGCAGACACAGGGAGAATGTAAACACAGTGACCCAGGGCCAAGATTCGAACCCGGGCCCTCAGCGCTGCAGCCCCAGTGCTAACCACTGCACCACATGCCACCCTAACAATTAACATTTTAGACAATCCCTTGTGCTTGTCTTAGAAACATGATGAAGCAATCCATCCAACCTGTCTGGATACAGCTCATTGTTTTTCTGATGAGAAGTATTGTGTGCAAGAGCCTAATTATTATCAAAAACTGAATCCAGCTGTTCAACAAACTGGATATTGACTTATTATCAACATTTAACAATAGATTTAAAATTTGTCTGTTGTGAAATGTGACGAGAACTTGTATTCTGAGATTCAGTGAAGGGTCAACCATTAGTTTGGGATCTTCAAATGGTTTAAATGCAGCTCATCTCTTTGGTGCTTCTGGTGAGACAGATTTAATGCCAAAAGTAATTGGCAATGATTCGGCTTTCTCATGATAAATTGGCCCTGCAACCTACTTGCAGAACATCCAGTATAAATGGCATGCCAGCATCAGACAGTGCAATCACTTCATGGTCCTGTTTCAGAGCACAGATCATGCCAGCCTTATTTGCTGGATCAAGTATAGCTATAGAAATTGCATTGAGATGCTGGTACTTGATGCAAACTCTACAATTTCAACTACAGCGGAATTTTTGTCCTGCCTTACAGTGCCAATGTAAAAGTGATGCAATCACATCCAGAAAGCAACAATCAGCCACACCTTTTTGTTTTGATAGTTAACAGGCAGAATAATACTGCCATCAGAACATTGGAAATTTTTGGAATACAAAACAGCAGGAAGTTTTTTCTTGTATATTTCAGCTCTCATCCCAGGTCATGTTAGGAATTTATAGTGTGTTTTTTCTCACCTGATGAAAGGCAATATTCTATTTGGCTGTAGTATATGTATATCATTAAACCAAGACCACATCTGCCCTCACCGGTGGACATAAAACATGACTACTTCAACTAAAGCAGGGGAGTTATTCCTAGTCCAATATTAATCCCTCTATCAATCTCTCAGTTTATCTAGTCATAATCACATTGCTGTTTGTGGGAGCTTGATGTACACAAATTGGCTACCGTGTTTCCAAAATTACATTTGACAAACTTCAGAAGTGCTTCATTGTCTCTAAAGCATGTTGGGAAGTCATGAAATGTACAATATAAATTCAAATATTTCTCATGAGATGCAATTTCACACACTTCTCAGGCTATAAAGGGAATGTCACTTGCCTAGCCATGTGTGAACCTGGATTTAATTATATTGGGCCTAGGTAGGGTGGTCTTTTGAAGGGTTGGTGCAGACTCGATGGGCCGAATAGCCTCCTGCACTGTAGGGATTCTATGATATCATAGTGTTTGAAGTAGCAGAACCACTCAAAAACAGGGTTCGTTCCAAATGTTTTTTCATTTGTCTTTTCCAGCAAGTTAGTTGCTCTAACCTGTTTAATACAGCTCAGCAAGATAGAAACGGTCCAAGGTAAACTCTTCCTCTGTGAAAACTCTGCTGGTTCTCTGTATTTCAGTTAGGATGAAAGTGTGATGGGAATGATAATTGTTTGTGCCACAGCTTTCTTTCATTTCTCCAGGATTCTGCTCTGCTATTTTCCTCCTTGGGAAAGGTTTTTTAACATCTCACAAATTATTTTCTCTGCACTCTGATATGGAAACAGTGCCATTCTTAAACAACTAATGTTGAGGGTAGAACAGTGGCATAGTGATTAGTACTGCTGCCTCACAGCACCAGGGATCTGGGTTTGATTCTGACCTCGGGTGACTGTCACGTTCTCCTCGTGTCTGCTTGGGTTTTCTCTGGGTGTTCCAGTTTCCTCCCACAAGTCCAAAGATGTGCAGGTTAGATGGATTGGCCATGCTAAATTGCCGCTTAGCGTGGGGCTACAGGAATAGGACGGGGGATTGTGCCTCGATAGGGTGATCTTTCAAAAGGTCGGTGTAGACTCGATGGGCCGAATGGCCTCCTCCTGCATTGTAGGGATTCTGTGATCGTGGGACTAATTTAGTTGTGTCTTGGTAGAACCCATTTCTTGTAGGAGTTTAACTTGATATTTTAATTTGTGCTGGAATTAGTAATGGAATTAGTGAATTAATTAATTGATTTTTCATGATTTCCAACATGATAAAAATATAATTGAATCTTATCAAACAAGCTAAAATGGTAGACATTAATTAAGGTTATTAGCCATTTTCCATTATTAAGCATTGATTCCTTTATGTCTCCATAGTAGCCTGTATGTTTTCTTTTAAAAGCAGGTTGTTTTCTGGCTGCAGTTATTTGTGCTTTAAGTGTTCTGGGGCTCACTTGAAGCATCCACACTGACTCAGCCAATGTGTTAAAAATAGTGCAACGGCAAGCATGTTAACTGATGCCATAAAAATAGGATAGAGGAAAATTAACTCCAAGGCACAGAGATGGCTCAAGGTTTTTTTTGTGTGTGAGCTGCCTAGGTGTATACTATGAAGCATTTATCGTATGCCCTATTTTTGTTCATGCATGGAATGATCTGCCTGGGCTGTACACGTGACAAATCTGAATCTAAGCTTCACAGGTAACCTGTGAATCTGTGTTCCCATTCATTTCAGTTTTTGGTCTTCTGATTCTGGTTTATCCACCAATAAGTTAACAAATAGAGTTACATTGCCTTTTGTTTAGCAGTATTTCTTTAAAATTCGTTCATGGAATGTGGATGTCGCAGGCTGTGCCAGCATTTATTGCCCATCCCTAATTGCCCTTGTGGGGGCAGTTAAGAGTCAACCACATTGCTGTGGGTCTAGGGTCACATGTAGGCCAGACCAGGTAAGAATGGTAGATTTCCTTTCCTCAAGGACATTAGTGAACCAGGCATGAAACCATTGTCATAATTAATTCCAGATTTTTATTGAATTCAAGTTTCACCATCTGCAGTGGTGGGATTTGAACCTGGATCCCCAGAGCATTACCCTGGGCCTCTGGATTACGAATCCAGTGACAATACCACTATGCCACTGCCTCCCCAGTACAGTAAACATTACCTCAAGCCCATGAAATGAATACACAGATGTAACAAAGTATTGTGTACAGAACTCGCTCTCATTTTTAAGACTGGAAAACAAAATAATGCACTTTAGGAAATAACCTTGTTTTATTTTTTTGTAGATGTACCTTTTAACGTACACGTTCAAGCTTTGTTGCATAATGAAGACTGGAACAAGCAGCCCTTTCCATCAATAATGAATGAATTGAAGGTTTCCTTATCGAACAGTACACCTTGCAAAAGTCGTACATGTGAGGATGCCTTGGATTCAGTCAGTAAGTGGGTGCCTGCTGGCTTTTATCCACAAAACTGGTTTTAAGTGTATAAATAGATTAATTACCCAACCAGTTCAAAATAAAAGTGTGGATGCTGGAAATCTGAACTACAAAATAGAAAACACTAGACATATTCAGGTTTGGCAACACCAGTGGAGAGAGAATAACCTTTCAGTCACTGACCTGAAACTTTCGCTTTTTCTTTCTTCACAGAATAGATGCTGCCACAGCTGCTGAACACTTCCAGCATTTTCTGTTTTTTACCTTGACCGTAATCATGATTTCTGGTTTGCAACATTAACAGATATTTTATGAACATTCTCTTAACTTTCCCGCATTGTAAAATTTAATTTCTTAACTTTTTGTTTGATTTGATCCAGGTTTTAAAATTTCCTGAATGTAGAATATAACTGCAAAATATCGCCAGATATAGCTGTGAGATATCCCAGTTCTATCACAATGGCATCCAAAATCTGCTTTCCCTTTTACTGAGCACTTGGCGGCACAGTGGTTAGCATTGATACTCCACAGCGTTAGGGACCCAGGTTCGATTCTGGCCTTTGGTGACTGTGGAGTTTACACGTTAGGGTGGCACAGTAGCACAGTGGTTAGCCCTGTTCCTTCACAGCTCCAGGGTCCCAGGTTCGATTCCTGGCTTGAGTCTGTGTGGAGTCTGCACGTTCTCCCGTGTCTGCGGGGTTTCCTCCGGGTGCCCCGGTTTCTTCCCACAAGTCCCGAAAGATATGTTTGTTAGGTGAATTGGACATTCTATATTCTGCTCCAAGAAGAACAAGCCCAATTTCTCCAATCTTGTAGCTAAAATTCCTCATTCCTGGTATCATTCTAGTAAATCTCTTCTGCACTCTCTCCAGGGCTTTAACATCCTTCATAAATTAGGTGCTCAGAACTGAACCCAATATTCCAAATATGGTCTGACCAATGATTTGTAGAGGTCTAGCATCACTTCCTTGCTTTTGTACTCAATGCCTCTATTTATAAATCCAAGGATGCTATAAGCCTTCATAACAACTGTATCTTTTTTTAATGTTTGTATTAAGGATTTTTCATATTACACAGAACAAAGGTAAGCGTGAACATACGTCGAAAACAAAAATATAGATACACCAATCGTCTTTCGTTATTTACAACGGTTGCAGCTTCTTGTTTTATGTTCTCCAGTAGGTGTTTATTTCTAGCTGGGTCCCCTGCCTCCTTTTCCCCTTTTTCGTCCTGAGCCTCCACCCCTTTTAGTCGTCTGGCATGCCCACTTCCCTCATTAGTTCTTATATTATGTTGGGTTAGTGTGATGCCATGTGTTTTGTTTTTTGATGGGCATGGTTGGGCTTCATGCCTCTTTATTTCCCCCCCCCCCACCCTTTTTTCTGCGTTTGTTGTTATATCGTGGCTTCCCTTTCCTTTCCTCTGGCTTGTTGGCTACAAACAGGCAATGGATCAACTGGGTGAATAGTTCCCACATTTTGTGGAAGCCTTCTTCCGACTCCCGGATAGCAAATTTAATTTTCTCCATCTGGTGAAATTGCGATAGATTGGACAACCGGTCTGCCGTTTTGGGTGGTGCAGCTGATCGCCTGCTGAGCAGGATTCTCCGGCGGGCGATGAGGGAGGCAAGGGCGTTGGCCCTCCTCCCCATGAAGAAATCTGTCTGTTCTGTATCTGAAGACTGCCACTGCATAGCTCCACCCTCATCCCCACCACCTTAGGCATCACCTCGAAGAAGGCTGTCCAGTACTTGACTAGTCTGGGGCAAGACTAGAATATGTGGGCGTGGTTGGTCGGGCCTCATTGGCACTGTTCGCATTTGTCCTTCACTTCCAGGAAGAACCTTTTCACTCAGGTTCTGATTAAGTGGGCTCTGTGTACCACTTTCAGCTACATTAAGCTTAGCCTTGTGCATGTGGAGGTGGAGTTGACCCTGTGCAGTGTTTCGCTCCAGAATCCCCACCCTATTTTAAACCAGAGTTCATCCTCCCACTTTTTCCTTGTCTTTTCCAGTGGTGTGCCTGCCCTTCCGGTTAGTCGCCCGTACAGGGCGTGTTCAGTAAATCCTCTAACAGCAACCTGTTGTGGTGGTCATGGGTACGTTTTTGCTTTCTACCTAACATTTGTGACCTGCATGCATTGGAGCTCGTTTCCCCCCACATCAGCTGGAACTTCTCTGTTAGTTCTTGTAGTGTTGTCAGTCTGTTGTTGGTGTAGAAGTCCCTAACTGTCAATGCCCCCTGTCCTGTCTCCACCTTTTGAAGGTGACATCCATTATAACTGGCGCGAACCTGTGGTTGTTGCAGATGCTAGCCTTAATCGACATTTTGGTTAATCCGAAGTGCTGTCGCAGTTGGTTTCACGTCCAGAGTGTGGCTATCACCACTGGGCTCGTTGAGTGTTTGTTCAGTGGGGATGGGCGCCCAGCTGTGGCCAGGGCCTGGAGGTAGATGACCGTGCAGGAGCCCTCCTCCATTCGCACCCACTGGGCTTCTGGCTGCTTTATCCATCCCTTCACTCTTTCCACAGTTGCAGCCCAGTGGAAATATTGCAGATTTGGGATGGCTAGGCCCCCCCATTGTTTTCCTTTTTGGGAATCCTAGGGTCTCTCTACTCGCACTCACTTTCAAGAGCGCCATGATTCCTTCCATGCTGCTCTGTGGGTCCCAGATGTACAGCCGCAGGTTGTCCACATAGAGTGAGACACTGTGCTCTGTCTCCTCTCCGGATCCCCTTCCAATTCTTTGCTGCCCTGATCGCAAAGGCAAACAGCAGCGGGGACAATGCCTGTGAGCAGCTGGAAGTACTTAGAGCTGATGGTATTTGTCTGTACGCATGCCGTGGGATTGCTGTACGGGTGCTTCACCCAAGCGGTGAACCCTGCTCCAAGCCCGAACCACTCCAATACCTCTATCAGGTACTTCCATTCGACTCTGTTGAACGCATTTTCTGCATCCAGGGAGATGATCACCTCAGGTGTTCTCTCCTCAGATGTGGTCATTATCACGTTAAGCAGGTGCCTGACGTTCGACGTTAGCCGTATACCTTTGGCAAAGCCCGTTTGGTCTTCTGTTAACAATCTGATATGCAGTCCTCCAGTATCCTGGCAGACCTTGGCCAGCATTTTCATGTCCACGTTTAGCAGCGAAATGGGTTTGTCGGACCCGCATTCTGTTGGGTCCTTGTCTTTCTTTGGTATCAGCAAGATTGAGGCTTGTGCTAGTTTAGGTGGCAGGGTGCCCCTCGCCAGTGAATCTGTCAACATCTCCCGCAGGTGCTGGGCCAGTGCTGTTGTAAATATTTTGTAGAAGTCCACCGGGAACCCATTTGGTCCTGGCGCCTTCCCTGCCTGCGTGGAGTTAATACTCTCCATGACTTCTCCCAGTTCTAATAGTGCTTCCAGCCCAAGTGTTCTTTCCCAGCCCCCCACCCCCCCCCCCCCCCCCCCAACACCGCCCGCTTAGCAACTATTTCAACTTGCTTGACCACCTTCAGATAATTATGCACTTGAACCCCAAGGTCCCTCTGCTCCTGTACTCCTCAAAGTTGTATCACTGAGCCTATATTGTCTCCCTATGTTTCTTCTTCCAAAATGCATTTTTTTCCAATTAAGGGGCAATTTAGCGTGGCCAATTCACCTACCCTACCCTGCACATCTTTTTGGGTTGTGGGGGTGAGACCCACGCAGACATGTAGAGAATATGCAAACGCCATACAGGCAGTGACCTGGGGCCGGATCAAACATTTGCAATCCTCGGATCCCCTGGGACTAATCCTGTGTTCAGAGAGGCCTAGAATATTTCTGTCAACGGCTCCACAATATGCTCTGTTACCCCTCTCAGCAATCTAGGATAAGGATGCATCCCATCTGGGCCTGGCAACTTCTGTACCTGAAGTGCTGCCAGCCTTTTTAGCACCTTTTCTTTATCTATCACTATACTGCTCAGTTGCTCATAACCCATATTTTCAACTGGGCTATTGTCCCCATCTAATTTAGTAAAGACAGAAGCAAAGGGCTCATTTAGTACCACTGCCTTACTCAGCAGTTTGCCCTGCTTGCCCCTTTATGGGCCCCAATTTATCCTTCACATCTTTTACCATTAATATGCTTGGAAGAACATTCTGCTATTTGTTTTAGCACAGCCTCTGCCCTTTCCTCATGCTTCCTCTTAGAACATAGAACAGTACAGCACAGAACAGGCCCTTCGGCCCTCGATGTTGTGCCGAGCAATGATCACCCTACTCAAACCCACGTATCCACCCTATACCCGTAACCCAACAACTCCCCCCCCTTAACCTTACTATTAGGACACTACGGGCAATTTAGCATGGCCAATCCACCTAACCCGCACATCTTTGGACTGTGGGAGGAAACCGGAGCACCCGTAGAAAACCCACGCACACACGGAGAGGACGTGCAGACTCCGCACAGACAGTGACCCAGCCGGGAATCGAACCTGGGACCCTGGAGCTGTGAAGCATTTATGCTAACTACCGTGCTGCCCCATTCCCACCTTATACCCGCCTTAGCCTCTCTTCTGTATTTTACATAATCTTCCTGCTTTCTATTGCTGCTATTATTCTGGCACACACCATATGCCTCCTTTTTTACTTCCTTATTTTATAATTAATATCCTCCGTCATCACAGGTACTCAGCTTTGGATACCCCAGATTTATTTCTCATGGGTACGTACCTAGCTTGCACCCTATTCATCTCTCCTTTGAAAGTCTCCCATTTTTCATCCGCTGTTCTATCCATCAAAATGCATTTCAACAAAGAACAAAGAAAATTACAACACACAGGCCCTTCGGCCCTTCAAGCCTGGGCCGACAATGCTGCCTGTCTAACCTAAAACCTTCTACACTTCCGGGGTCCGTATCTCTCTATTGGTATCCTATTCATGTATTTGTCAAGGTGCCCCTTAAATGCCACTATCGTCCCAGCTTCCACCACATCCTCCGGCAGCGAGTTCCAGGCATACACTACCCTCTGGTGTAAAAAAAAATCTTCCCTCGCATATCTCCTCTAAACTTTGCCCCTCGCACCATGTCCCCTAGTAATTGACTCTTCCATCCTGGGGAATAACTTCTGACTCTCCATTTTGTAGACTTCTCAACTTGAGGTTTCCCCTCAACCTCCATTGTTCCAGTGAGAACAAACTGAGTTTATCCAACCTCTCCTCATAGCTAATGCCCTCCATACCAGGCAACATCCTGGTAAACCTCTTCTGCACCCTCTCCAAAGCCTCCATATCCTTCTGGTGTGGCGACCAGAATTGAACACTATATTCCAAGTGCGGCCTAACTAAAGTTCTATACAGCTGCAGCATGACTTGCCAATTTTTGTACTCAATGCAGCGGCCAATGAAGGCAATTCCACCAACCTTTTGTGTCGTCCAATCAACCTGCTCCAGTTCACCTTTTAGACCCCTAAAATTTGCCCTTTTCCAGTCTGGGATCTTAATCCATGACTGATTTTTAAAATCCTTTTCCAACTTAATATTGAATTAATATTTGATCACTATCCTGAGTTCTATGATTTATAATTTTCAATCTTTATGGAGTAACGTTGGCAGGCAACATTAGAATTCATTTTTACACTTAATTGTCTTGGAGTTTACCTTCTGATCAATGTGAACTAAGATTTTGCCCTAATTTTATTTTGCCCTAATTTTGTTTCTTATTTATGTGTGGAAATAATGCTTGTAATTTCCACAACTTTTGCTTCTGATTGGATTGGATTTTGCTTCTTGTCACGTGTACCGAGGTACAGTGAAAAGTATTTTTCTGCAAGCAGCTCAACAGATCATTAAGTACATCAAAATAAAATAAAATACAAGAAAATATATAATGGGGACACAATGTGACTACATAAACACTGGCATCGGGTGAAGCATACAGGGATGTAGTGTTAATTAGATGTGTCCATAAGAGGGTCATTTAGGAGTCTGGTAACAGCAGGGAAGAAGCTGTTTTTGAGTCTATTCATGCGTGTTCTTAGACTTTTGTATCTCCTGCCTGATGGAAGAAGTTGGAAGAGTGAGTAAGCCGGGTGGGAGGAGTCTTTGATTATGCTTCCCGCTTTCCCCATGCAGCGGGAGGTGTAGATGTAGTCACTGGATGGGAGGCAGGTTCGTGTGACTCTCTTTAGTTTCTTGCGGTCTTGAGCCGAGCAGTTACCATACCAGGTCGTGATGCAGCCAGATAGGATGCTTTCTATAGTGCATCTGTAAAGGTTGATAAGAGTTAATGTGGACATGCCAAATTTCCTTAGTTTCCTGAGGAAGTATAGGCATTGTTGTGCTTATGTTAATGTTATGTGCTACTTCTGTTAATGTGGGCAGCATTACTCGTGGGCAAGAGGAATAAGCAACTGAGCCTTACAAGCCATGACGGGTGTGCATATCTCTGGAAATTCAGCTGGTTCAGAAGCAATTGTTGTTTTCCTCAGCATTCTGAGAGGGAGACTGGAAAAGCATTTTTCATATTGAATCCTAAACTGCCATCCATCATCCCCTGTTGGCAGAACAGATGTATGGACATTAAGTGAAGATCAGGTTGGGCTCAACTGTCATGCTGCTGCAGTTCAGCATACTGCCAGCATTCCGTTGCTAGTTGCACAAGAAGAGTGATCACTTAAGAGGAATATTCTGAATGTAACTTGTGATCATGGGCCCATGCCCCTTTAAGAATGCAATGGCTTCAGGAGGGGGTCAAATAATCAGGAGGGGAAATGTATTCTCAAAGCTTTTTGCTCTAGTGTTTTAAAAATGTAAACATCTCAAAAGAATTTCTCAAAACTGACACATGCAAGGATCAATGGTAAAAAATATTGAATCCTTTCAATGTTTGCAAACCGGTTGCATAGAATTTTTAAAATTCAAGTATTATATCTTGGAGAGCAAAACACAAGATTTTTATTTCTATTGTCCAATTGATCTCCAGGGTGTAATGTGTATAAGGACTACTATCCAAAGGCACTAGGACAGCACTGGAACCAGTCACCTTCTGTCCCTAAGCTACAGACTCCAGCAGAAGCATTGAGGAAACCCTTCAAGGAATTAAGAAAGAGAAGGCATTCGAATGAGAAGAATTCCAGTAAGGACAAACCGTATAGTTGCATGTATCTGCATCATTGTTGAATTTGCTGTTGGAGATCTCTTGCTTTCCCCCAAAATGAAGAGCACATGACCTGAAACACATTTGTTACCCTTGGCTCACGAACATGCTCTCCCCACAGACTACTTCATGCCTGGATTGCGTTGCCTGAGCTCCACCATCTCTTTCACCTGTTTGAATTTGCGGCGGAAACTGCACCTTCACCAAATCTGACACCAGTAGTTAGCCTGAACTGAAGTAGTGATCGCTCCCTCCTCATGGTGACTGACACAAATGTTCTAATGAGGGAATAGAGGGCACACAGTGGCACAGTGGTTAGCATTGCTGACTCACGGCGCCGAGGTCCCAGATTCGATCCTGGCTCTGGGTCACTGTCCATGTGGAGTTTGCACATTCTCCCCCGTGTTTGCGTGGATTTTGCCAAAGATGTGCAGGGTAGGTCAATTGGCCACACTAAATTGCCCCTTAATTGGAAAAAATGAATTGGGTACTCTAAATTTATTTTATTTTTTTTAAATGAGGGAATAAATAACATGTTTCCCCAACCCATAGTAGAATCTCCCTCCCTCTCTGATCCTCTTGTACCTCCAAAATAGCAAACCCAAACCTTCCCAAAACCTCGAACAAGTACCGCCACTCCACCTGATCGAATGCTTTCTCAACGTCCATGGACACCACCACCTCCGGTACCAGAGCTCTCGACGGATTCATCACCACATTCAACAGCCGTCTTATATTACTTGCGAGCTGCCTGCCCTTCACGAATCCTGTTTGATCTTCTGCAACCACCTGGGACACAATATTCCATCCTCCCCGCCAACAACTTAGCCAATACTTTCACATTGTGTTCAATAGTGACGTGGGTCTATACGACCCACATTCCACTGGATCCTTCCCCTTTTTTGGGTTTAGTGTGATTACTGCCTGCTTCATCGTCTCCAGCAACTCTCCCTTCTCCAATGCTTCATTAAACGCCCCCAACAGATGTGGTGACAGGTCCGCCGCAAATTCCTTATTCAATTTAAAAAAAAAAAAAGAATTTTGAATACCCAATTATTTTTTCCAATTAAGGGGCAATTTTAGCATGGCCAATCCGCCTATCCTGCACATCTTTGGGTTGTGGGAGTGAAACCCGCGCAGACACTGGGAGAGCAGCACGGTAGCATTGTGGATAGCACAATTGCTTCACAGCTCCAGGGTCCCAGGTTCGATTCCGGCTTGGGTCACTGTCTGTGCGGAGTCTGCACATCCTCCCCGTGTGTGCCTGGGTTTCCTCCGGGTGCTCCGGTTTCCTCCCACAGTCCAAAGATGTGCAGGTTAGGTGGATTGGCCATGATAAATTGCCCTTAGTGTCCAAAATTGTCCTTAGTGTTGGGTGGGGTTACTGAGTTATGGGGATAGGGTGGAGGTGTTGACCTTGGGTAGGGTGCTCTTTTCAAGAGCTGGTGTAGACTCGATGGGCCGAATGGCCTCCTGCACTGTAAATTCTATGATATAACGTGCAAACTCCAGACGGACAGTGACCCAGGGCCAGGATTCGAGCCCAGGTCTTCAGCGCCGTAGGCAACAATGCTAACCACTGTGCTACTGTCCTGCCCTAAAATCCTTATAAAATTCTGCCGGGTACCCATCTGGTCCAGGGGCTTTCCCCGACTTCATACCCCTGATATTATCCAGCACCTCCCTCAGCCCCAGAGGCTCATCCAACGCCTGCCTCTTTGCTTCCTCCACCTGGGGAAATTCCAGCTTGTCCAGAAACCACCCCATGTCCCCCTCCTCTCCTTCTGAGTCTGCCTCATAAAGTCCCTGGTAATACTCTCTAAATGCCTCACTTATCTTCCCTGGCTCTGACACCACATCCCCAGCCCCAGTCTGGATCTTCAATATTTCCCTGGGCGCATCCTGCCTCTGCAGCTGGTGCTCATGCATGCGGCTCACCTTCTCCCGATACTCTTATTGCCCTACCGCCCTCCCCGTTGTCAGCCTGTCAAATTGCCCCTGCAACTTTTTCCTCCCTCCCAATTCCTCCACGGTGGGCACCTCGAATATTTCCTATCCACCTCCACTACCTCACTCACTAGATGGTCATGTTCCGCCTTTCTTTCCTTATTCGCACGAACCGGAAATGAGAATTTCTCCCCGGACCACTGCCTTCAGTGCTTCCCAAAAAATGCCCGCCGACACCTCCCCATTCTGATTGAACTCCACATAATCCCTAATCGCCAATCACACCTCATCACAAAAACCTCAGTCCGCCAACAACCCCGAGTCAGACCTCCACCCCGGTCTCGGCTCTTGTCCCGTACTGAACCGAATATCCAGCCAGTAGGGTGCATGGTCCGAGATAACTATCCCCGCATACTCTGCCCCCTCCACACCAACCAAAATCTCCCGACTCACTACAAAGTAATCAATCCTCGAATACACCTTTTATAGATGTGTGAAAATAAATAATACTCCCTTCCCCTTGGGTTCTGAAAGTGACATGTTGCCACCATACCCATCCTCTCCATACCCCCCCCCCCCCCCCCCCCCCAGCTCCCTTGCCATTCGTAGGGTGTGCAAAAAAAAACCCAAAATGTATTGTCCAGTGATTGGGCAAAAAGTGTCACACCACCATCCTTGATGGCCGTTGTCAGTGGTTGAATCAGAGGTTACATTTTAAAAATGTTTTCAATAGTTCTTTATGAGGGAAATAATATATTGAGCATTGAGAGTTTAAAAAACCCTGGGGTTCAACCTGGGGCTCGATCTATCCACCCTCTGCTCCAGGACACAGTTAATATCTCCTCCCATGATCAACTGGTACGTGGCCAAATCCGGGATTGCTGCCAGCAACCTCCTCATAAAACCCACATCATCCCAATTTGGGGCATACACATTTACCAACACTACCGGTGCCCCTTCCAATACCCCACTCACAATCGCATATCTCCCACCTGGATCCCTCATCTCCTTTGTACTCACAAATCCCATTTTTTTGCTCATTAAAATCGCCACACCCCTCGATTCCGAGTCAAACCGCGAGTGCAAAACCTGCCCGACCCACCCCTTCCTTAACCGAACCTGGTCCTTCACACGAAGGTGTGTCTGCTGCAAAAAGACAACCCCCACTTTCAAGCTCCTGAGGTGTGCGAACACCCGCGACCTTTTAAGTGGCCCATTCAGTCCCATGACGTTTCACGTTACCAACCTTACTGGAGGCTTGCGCCTCCAATACGCTCTACATCAGTCACCTTCCTAACTTAACTCATGCCGCTTTAATTCCACTCTGTACCTAGCCCATCCCAGATTGCCCCTCTTCGCCCTTGACCATGTCATCTCTCACCCGCTTCTGCGTCGCAGAAACCCCCCTTTTCCCATTCCCCTTCTTTCTCCCCCCCCCCCCCCCCCCACTTCCCCTTTCCTCCCTCCCCCGGCCACCCCTCTTGGCCTTCTCCCCCACCACCTCACTTCATTCACCAGCATAACCTGCTAGCGCGGCTGCCCCTGCCCAAAGGCACATCCTAATGACCCCCCCCTCAGCTCAAAGAAGGCCTCCTGCTGGCCTTGCCCTCCCCCACCCAAACAAGGACTTCTCCTGAACTCCAGGTAGCCTTCTCCAAATGCAAACAAACAGGAGGGGGGGTGGGCACATCCATCCCCACATAAACGTTTTGCCCCTACAACTCCTTACAATCTCAACATTGAACAGCAACCCCCCCCACAAAAAAAGGCGCAAATTCCCCAATCCCTAAGCCCACTTCAAACATTGTGCCAGCACCCCGGTTCCCAAGCATTGTGCACTCAGTTCTCCCCCAGTTTATGCTCCTTAATGAAGTCTTCGGCCGCTTCTGGGGTCTTGAAATAATACTCCCGGCCTCTGAACACCATCCATAATTTCGGCAGGTAGAGCACCCCAAACCTGATCTGCCGCCGGTACAGCACCGCCTTGGCCTTGTCCGAGATCACTCCTTCAATCTCCCGAATCTGTGACCCCTGCACCTCCAAACACCTCTCCATCTGCTCCAATGTACTCTTCAGCGCTGCCACAGCTTCTGCAATGGCCTTTGCATGATCCTCATGCATTCTGTTCCTCTGTTTCTGGAATTCCTCCTTGATAAAAGTAATCAGTTCCTGTAACTTTGCAATCTCACGACTGTCTCTCCAATATGAGCTGTTTGCAATCTCCGGACTGCCCCTCCAATTGCGCTGTTTACAATCTCCCCACAACGTCTCCAATTGCGCTCTTTACAGTCTCCCGACTGCCTCTCCAATTGGGCTGTTTGCAATCTCCCAACTGCCCCTCCAATTGCGCTGTTTGCAATCTCCCCACAATGTCTCTAATTGCGCTCTTTACAGTCTCCCGACTGCCTCTCCAATTGCGCTCTTTACAGTCTCCCGACTGCCTCTCCAATTGGGCTGTTTGCAATCTCCCAACTGCCCCTCCAATTGCGCTGTTTGCAATCTCCCCACAATGTCTCTAATTGCGCTCTTTACAGTCTCCCGACTGCCTCTCCAATTGGGCTGTTTGCAATCTCCCAACTGCCCCTCCAATTGCGCTGTTTGCAATCTCCCCACAATGTCTCTAATTGCGCTGTTTGCAATCGCCCGACTGCCCCTCCGATTGCGCTGTTTGCAATCTCCCCACAGCTTCTCCAATTGCGTGTTTGCAATCTCCCGACTGCTTCTTTAATTGCGCTCTTTACAATCTCCCGACTGCCCCTCCAATTGCGCTGTTTGCAATCTCCCAACTGCTTCAATTGCACTGTTTGCAATCTCCCAACTGCTTCAATTGCACTGTTTGCAATCTCCCGACTGCCCCTTCAGTTGCGATGTTTGCAATCTCCCGACCGCCTCTCCTCCTGCTCTGTTTGCAATCTCCCCACAGCCTCTTCAATTGCGCTGTTTGCAATCTCCCGACAGCCTCTCCAATTGCGCTGTTTGCAATCTCCCGACAGCCTCTCCAATTGCGCTGTTTGCAATCTCCCGACAGCCTCTCCAATTGCGCTGTTTGCAATCTCCCAACTGCGCCTCCTCCTGCGCGGTTTTCACTCTCCCAACTTCCTGTGATATTTAGGACCCTTCCAATATTTTCTGATACAATATAGATTAGAAAATTGTTTACCTATTTTTCAAAAGCAGTTTTTTAAAATTTAAATGCTGAAAACTTCATAAAATTAGTCATAGCTGAAACCTAGTGAATAGGTGTTTGGCTATGTGCTAACACTAATTTCTAAAATCAGCCTTGTTAACTAGCATTGTAGATTCTTGCTATCTAATTACCTCACTTTTTTTTGTATTTCAGTTTTAAATAAACGACATTGTGCCCTCCTGAACTCCAGTGAATTTCCTTCAGGTTCTTTGGTGAGAACAGCACAGACTGCAGTCTCTATTCAGAAAACTCCATGCTCCAGCCCAACAGATGGCTGGGCATCCAGATCAACACCATCCCAAAGACCACTTGCACACGCAAAGGATGTAAGATATAGTGGACAGACTATAAGTTATTGGCCTATGCTAACCCTATCACTGATATTCAGTCATTAGAGATTTCTGTACTGGATTAATTCCTCCCATAAAGGTGTAACAACCCAAGATTATCAATGAAACAACTCCTCCTGAATGTCATAGATATGTTAATTTATTTAGAATTTAGAACAGTACAGCACAGAACAGGCCCTTCGGCCCTCGATGTTGTGCCGAGCAATGATCACCCTACTCAAAGCCAGATAACCCGTATACCCGTAACCCAACAATCCCCCCATTAACCTTACAATACGGGCAATTTAGCATGGCCAATCCACCTAACCCGCACATCTTTGGACTGTGGGAGGAAACCGGAGCACCCGGAGGAAACCCACGCACACACGAGGAGGACGTGCAGACTCCACACAGACAGTGACCCAGCCGGGAATTGAACCTGGGACCCTGGAGCTGTGAAGCATTGATGCTAACCACCATGCTACCGTGAGGCCCCTAGTGTGTATTTATGTGTATTTTATGTGTATTTTATGTGTATGCGTATTTTATGTGTATTTTATGTGTATTTTCAAATCAGCCATAATGTGAGACGGTTTCCTCAAGAGTGAAGTGGCCATTTTCTCCAGTAGATTTCACAATAGTATTGATTTATTCTTCACATGTGACAATGCAGGATGCTGATTGAGATATATAACATTTGCACCACAGAAGGTGTGCATTCGGTCCATTGTGTTTGTGCCAGTTTTGCTTGTTTAAGTTACTTGAACCTTGTTGAGCTGTCATGATTACGCAACTTCCGGTGATGGCCATGGTGAGTGGTTGCACATTTGGCAGCTCCCTCTTGAGGTGTTTCTTTTGGTCCTTTTCCAGGGTTGCGGGGTGGATATTTTGGAGAAAAAAGGTGCAGAGGTGGTGTAGGAAAGCTATACTCCACTGGTGAGGTTGGTGGATGACCCGCGGACCAGAATTGGGCCTAGAAGGAAGGAGCTGCAGGAACTAGAAACTCTTCGTGTGACACGGGAAGATGACGGAGGATAAAAGGGCCGGCCCTACCGACCCAATGGTCGACGGAGCAGTTGGTTGACTTCCTTAATGAAAAGTTCAGCCACCAGAGGAGGGAGGCTTAGGAGGACCTGGCAAAGGTGGTAGACCACTAAAAGCAGGGATCAACCATGTAGAGCTGAGGCTGGAGGGTTGGAGACCCAGAGCCAGGCGATCCAGAAAGTGGAGGAGGTGATGAGAGAGCACAAGGAGCAGCTTACCTTGTTGGCGGCCGAAGTTGGAATGCTGAAAAAGACTTGGAAGCGGCTCAAGGAGAAAGTGGAGGATTTGGAGAACCGTTCCCGGAGGCAGAATCTGAGGATAGTGGGGATGCCGGAGGGCATTGAGGGAGCGGACTCGGGCTCTTATGTGGCCAAGATGTTGGAGAAGCTAATGAGGGAGGGGTCCTACAACCGGCCTCTGGAGGTCATTCTGGCGCAAAGGGCACTTGAGTAAGCTAAAGGCGAATGAGCCGTCGAGGGCGATGGTGGTGAGGCTACACCAGTTTCTGGACAAAGAGAAGATCTTGCAATGGGCCAGGAAGACGAGGAGATGTACCTGGGAAGGCAACGAGCTTCTGGTACATCAGGACCTGGGCGTGAAACCGACAAAGAAGAGAGCCGGATTCAACCGGGTCAAGGCTGCCCTCTTTAAGAAGGGAGTGAAGTTTGGGATGTTGGACCCGGTCCGCCTTTGGGTGACCCATAATGGCTGTGAATACTACTTTGGAACACTGGAGGAGGCACTGGAGTTCTTGAGAGACAATGAACTGGCAGGAGAGGGAGGACATTGAACTTTGTAAGAAATGTGAGGTGGTGTTGGTTCTCCCTGCCCCTCTTTTGCTGTATTGTGCTGGGTTCTTCTGTATTGGGTAATGGGCTGTGTAGCTCTTTCATGGGGTGCTTTGGTGGGAGGATGGTGGAGGGGGAATGCATTTTTTTTTCTTAGAGTTATTATCATAGAATTTACAGTGCAGAAGGAGGCCACTCGGCCCATCGAGTCTGCACCGGCTCTTGGAAAGAGCACCCTACCCGAGGTCAACACCTTCACCCTATCCCCATAACCCAGTAACCCCATCCAACACTAAGGGCAATTTAGCATGGCCAATCCACCCAACCTGCACATCTTTGGACTGTGGGAGGAAACCAGAGCACCCGGAGGAAATCCACGCGCACACTGGGAGGATATGCAGACTCCGCACAGACAGTGACCCAAGCCGGAACCAAACCTGGGACCCTGGAGCTGTGAAGCAATTGTGCTATCCACAATGCTACCGTGCTGCCCTGGTTGTTGTTCTTTGCATCATGGCGGAGTGCGAGCGTGGGGTGGGGAGGGGCATAATTGGAGGGTAGGATGTTTGGTGCCATGGGGGGGTGTCTTCCAGGCTAGCTGGGCGAGCTTGTTCACGGGAGCGCAGTGGGGGGTGGTTAGAGTTTTAGAGGAGGATGGGTTTTGTTTTGTTCGGGGGAGGGGTGACTGCTGACAGGGGTGGGCAGTCGAAGTGAAATAAGGAGGGAGTTGGCGATGGTGGACGTCAGAGGGCACGCCTGGCAGGTTGCGGGATGCAAACTGGGGCTGGCCCAAGAAGGGTATGGTTGATAGACATGGGAGGATAGGCGGGGTGCCCCCCCCCCCCCCCCCCAATCAGACTAGTCACATGGAATGTGAGGGGCTGAATGAGCTGGTCAAATGGTCGTGCACATTTGTGCATCTGAGGAGCTTCAAGGCGGATGTGGCATTTCTATAGAAAACGCATTTGAAGATTGAGGACCAGATTAGACTGAGGAGGGGGTGGGTTGGACAGATTATTTTATTCGGGATTGGATTTGAAGAAGTGGTGAGTGGCAGTGCTAATAAATAAGTGGGTAGCGTTTGAGGTGGTGAACATAGTGGGAAATCTGGAGGGAAGGTTTGTGATGGTCTGCATGGCCTTGGTGAATGTTTATGCCCTAAATTGGGATGATGTCGAATTTGAGATGAGTGTTGGGGAAGATCCTGGACCTGGACTCGCATCAGCTGATTATGAGGGGAACTTTAATACGGCCATCAAGTGGACAGGTAGAGTCCGCAGTCGGGGAGGGTATCAGCAGTGGCGGAAGAGCTAAAGGGGTTCATGGAGTGATGCAGTTTGAGGGGGGGGGGGGGGGGTTGGGTTGACCTGTGGAAGCTGAGGGCAAAGACATTTTCATACTTCTCCCATGTGCACATTCGCTTATCGATTGCTTTGTGGTGGATAACACTTTGCTGGCGGGGATGTCGACTCTGGGTACTCAGCGATTGGTTTTCTTTTGACCGTGTGTGGACTTGCAAGTGACCCGGAGGGGCCTCGTGCCCGCACTGGAGATTAGATGTGGGATTGTTAGCAGACGAGCTGTTGTGCGAGCAGGTGAAAGTTGCCACTCGGGGGTATGTGCAGCTGAATGACACGGGGGAGGTATCGGCTGCCAAGCTATGGGAGGTGCTTCAGGCAGTGGTCAGGGGGAACTGATATTGATTTGGGCGCACAGGGAGAGGATGGAGTGGGCAGAGATGACTAGACTAGTGGAGGAGATCCTGCGGGTACATAGATATTCAGAGGCCCCAAAGGCAGGCTTGTTGAAGCAGCGACAGAAGCTCCAGATGGATTTTGGGTTGGTGTCCACGGGGAAGGCAGTGGGGCAGTTAAGGAGGGCCCGGGGGGCAGTGTATGACTGGGGAGAAGGCGAGCAGGATGTTGGTTCACCAATTTAGGAAGCAGGAGGCAGCAAGGGAGATCGGAAAGGTGAAGGGTGATCCTGGACCTGGTGGGGGTAAATGGGATGTCTGAGGAATTTAATAGGAAGCTATATGAATCGGGAGTCCCCGCTGCGAGGGAATGCAGCGTTTTTTGGATAGGTGGGAATTTCCCAAAGTGGAGAAGGATTTGTTGGAGGGGTTGGGGCACCCATTGGACTATGACAGGGATGCTGGAGGGTACGAGGCGATGCAGGCATGGAAGGCTCTGGGCCCGGATGGGTTCCTGGTTGAATTTTATAACAAGTTTTTGGGGGATCTGGGGCCCCAGCTGGTAAGTGCATAATGTAGCACGAGAGAAGGGAGAGCTTCCCCCCCCTATGCTATTCCAGGCCTCAATATCCCTGATTCTGAAGAAGGATAAGGACCTGTAGCAATGTGGGTTTTATCACCCGATTTTGCTGCTGAATGTGGACGCCAAACCGCTGGCAAAGATCTTGGCCTCTGCGATCGAGGACTGTGTGCCAGGGGTGATGGGGGAGGACCAGGCGGGATTTGTAAAGGGGAGGCATTGTCGGCGAACATCAGGCACTTAATGAATGCGATTCTGATGCCCCCGGTGGGAAAGGAGGTGGCGGTTGCTATGGATGTGGGGAAATCCTTTGATCAGATAGAACGGGAACAACTGTGGGAAGTTCTGGTATGGTTCGATCTGGGCAGGGGTTTGTGGATGGGTTCCGGTTGTTGTATCGGGCGCCAGTAGTAAGGACGGATCGGGTGAACTGGGGTATTTTGGGCTATATCGTGGGACAAGGCAGGGATGCCCGCTCTCCCCGTTGCTTTTTGCCCTGACGATAGAGCCACTGGCGATGGCGCTTAAAAGTGTTAAGAAGTTGGAGAGGGATAGTGCGGTGGGCGGGGTGGAGCATACAGTTTCGCTGTACGTGACGTCTCGCTACTTCCCGGACCCATTGGGTGGCATTAGAGTTTATGAACATCTGGAGGAGTTCAGTTGGTTTTCAGAGTATAAATTAAACATGGGATAGAGTGAGGCTCTCCTGATCCAAGCAAGGAGACAGGAGGGGAGGCTGGGCGAGCTGCCATTTAATGCCTTGGGGACGAGCTTTAGATACTTGGGTATTCGGGTGGTGGGGATGGGAACATTTGCACAAACTGAACCTGGCGTGGCTGGTTGAGCGGATTGGGAATTTAAGAGGTGAGGATATGCTCCTGTTGTCGCTTGTAGGCCAGGTACAAATTGTGGAAAATGAAAGCCCTCCCAAATTTACTGAACTACTACTGGGTGCAAATATAGCCATGGTTAGCAAGTGGGTAGTTGGCGTGGGAGCGGATGGAGACAGCTTCTTGTAAGGGCAGTAGCCTAGGGGCAGCGTTGTCAACGCCTCTGCCATTCTTGCTGGCCAGGTACTCCACGTGCCCGGTGTTGGTGGCAGCCCTGAGGGTGTGGGGACAGTGGCAAAGCAGCACTGATTTGTGGGAACCATAGGTTTGCCCCGGTGGGGCTGAATGTGGGTTCTGGAGCTGGCAGCGGGCGGGGATCGAACGGTTTGGGAACCTATTTGTAGGGGGCAGCTTTCTGAGCTTAAAGGAACTGGAAGTGTCATCTTTTCCTGACCCTGTCGGGACAAGGTGGTGTCGAAAACAGGAGTTGGTGATGGTAGGATATCGGAGATTTATAAGGAATTGATGGACTAGTAGGGTGCCCAATAGGGGAAGTTAAGTGGGAGGAAAGTTTGGGGGGGGAGAAGGGGGGGAGAGAGAGAGAGCGAAAGAGGCTGGGTTTTGGGAGGAGACTCTGAGGAGAGTGAACGCATCATCTTCATGTGCTAGGCTTAACCTCATTTAAATATGTTTATAGGGCACATATGATGTGGTCAGAATGAGTAGGTTTTTTGAGGGGGTGGGGGATAGGTGTGGGCGGAGTGTTTGTCCACATATTCTGGGCTTGTCCAAAACTGGAGGAATTCTGGCAGGGGTTTGCTGACGTTATGTCTGAGGTACGGGGGGTGAAAATTGTCCTGTCCAGAAATGACGATTTTCGGAGTGTCGGAAGACCCGGGTGTCCAGTGGGCAAGAGAAGCCGATGTCTTGGCCTTTGCTTCTCTGGTAGCCTGGAGACGGATCTTGTTGGAATGGAGGGACTCGGGTCGCCGAAACAGGGGGTGTGGGTGAGTGATCTTGCGGAATTCCTGAAACTGGAAAAGATTAAGATTAAGGTGGGGGGAGGGGGGGTCGTCCAGAGATGGAAGCCGTTCATTGACTTCTTCAAAGATAGTTAAGACATCAGCAGTTGTGTGTGGGGGGGGGGGGGGGGGGTTTATAGGGCGTAAATACGGGAAAGGCAGGATGGGTGGAGGGGAACAGCAGGGAGGGTGGAGTGTTGTGATTTCTTGTTTGTTCTCACTTTCTTGGTTTTGGATTGTGTTTTATGTATATATTTATAAATGCCTTAATTAAAATATTTCTAAAGAGCTGTCATGATTGTATGGGAGATGGGAATGTTTGCCAAAATGAACTACAAAATCAGTAAGGATGTGCTTGGCCATCATTAATTAAGAGCACCAATTATTTTTGTTCTTGTGACTCTAGCATGCCAAGGATCACTGAATCTGTGGTCACAGAATGATTGACAGGTTTTCTAATAAAACATCATTTTTTTTTTTTAATTCTGAAATTTGAGTATTCATTTTTATTATGATAAACATTTAGTTCTTGCAACTATTTGGAAATATTTTTTGCAGAATATTTTTTGCAACCATCTTTGCAGATATTTTGGCCGATTTATTAACGTCCAGATTTGATCCCTGCTTTGTACCAAATTTCAATTGGAACAGTGGAAAGGATGTCACAGTTGGCCTTAGTATCTCCAGGTTAGGGAAGGGGAAATTGGCCAAGTCTCACTTGTCTAATCCAGTGACCTTCCCTGGAAACCATCAAGTGAGGACTGGATTTCTCTAACTGCCCCATTTAGTCAATAGTCTGCTGGCACTTAGTGTCTCACCTACATTATTATTGGTTATTTGCTGAAGTACCGAGCGTGTTTCTTGTTCATTAAACAGTGATACAGCAAGAGGTTAGAACCTTTTGCAATGAGACGGGAAGCAGAAAATTGACAGGAGTTGGATATAAAGACGACTCATTATAATCCTGCTACCAGACACATTTTTTAGACGACTCCAACCAATATAATGAAAAGGTCTTTGTTGTGCCATTCTAGATTCCCTTGCGGCAAAGGCAACAAAGTGAATGTTGTTATGATATTGATAACATTGTGATACCCATGTCATTGGTTGCCACCTCCAAGATCGAGAAGCTGCAGTACAAGGAGATCATTACACCGAGGTAGACTGTTTTCTTGATTTTATTTTATAAGGCATAAGAGACCTTGTATTATTATTTCTAGCAGAAGACCGGCATTGAAGAACCACAGGAGTGCTCAAGGTGTTGTGCGCTGGTACATATTCCGTTTGTAATTTTCCATTATCATTGTCCCTAAAGTAGTCCAATATGTTATGTGGTCAACCAGAGTAAATATAAAACAATAACTAAATTTATTATAACAATGATGGTACAAATGGAAAATAGAAAGGACTGCAATCTTATAGACTAGGCAAAACAAATTTGCAGTAATTGTGTAGAGGATGAGTTTTCTAGATCAGAATATTGAGCAACCAACTAGGGAACAACCTATTTTGGATTTAATAATGTGGAATTAAAATGGGCTGATAATCTGTAGTAAGAATCTCAAGGTAACGCCAGAACGGTGGCGCAGTGGTTTACACTACTACCTCACGGCGCCAAGGTCCCAGGTTCGATTCCGGTTCTGGGTCACTGTCCGTGTGGAGTTTGCACATTCTCCCCGTGTTTGCGTGGGTTTCGCCCCACAACCCAGGCACATTGAAGACGGGTAGAAAGTTTCTGTTAACATTTCAGAAATAATAGGTAATCAAGGGTCCAGCAAGAAATTAACTTAAAGAAATCAGTATTAATGAAGAAATAAAACTGGAAAATTAATGGGACTAAGTGACAATAAATCTCCTGGACCTGATGTACTGCATCCTAGGATCTTAAATGAGCTAGCTGCAGAAATAATTGATGTATTGCTTTTAATCTGGCAGAATTGAAGAATAGGTCCCAAGGATTGGAAAGTAGCAAACAACACCGTTATTTAAGAAATGAGGGAGAGCGAAAATGGGGAAATATTTCCAGAATGTATTTGTGTCTCTTACTATGAAGACCAACAAACTATTTTGTTCAATATGTCTGTAATTTTTAAAAACATTTTTTTTGAGAGCTGTGGTTGTTTGGTTGTTGAGTATATTCAAGATAGGACTTCCGGTGGTGGCAATGCGGAGCTAAGCCGCATGTTCGGCAGCTCCCGCTATCGTAGGACTTTTGGGCTGTTTTAAGGGCCCCAAACGGCGCTGGTTCAACGATTCCCGGTGTGTGAAGGTGTCTGGAGTAATATCCCCCGGGATTTATGGTGCGGACCGGGAGTGGGGCGAGGAAAAAAATGGCAGCAGCTCCCCTGGAAAAGCGGGGAAAGGTGGACAAAATGGCGGCCGGTGGAGCCCCCGATGAGTGGAGGCAGTGGGCGCAAGAGCAGCAGGCGGCCCTTCTGCGCTACTTTACGGAGCTGAAAGTGGAGTTGCTGGACTCTTTGAAAGTTACTACAAGTAAGCTGCTGGAGACCCAGACAACCCAGGGTGCAGCGATCCGTGAGTTGCAGCAGCAGTGCCTCTGAGCGCGCGGATGAGGTCTCGGCCCTCATGGGGAAGGTGGAGATGCACGAGGCACTCCACAAAAAGTGGCAAGATCATTTTGAGGAGATGGAGTTTTGGTCGAGGAGGAAGAACTTGCTGATCCTGGGCCTCGCGGAGGGGTCGGACCTGCTGGCTTATGTGGCCGTGATGCTGAACTCGCTGGTGGGGGCAGGATCTTTCCATCTGCCCCTGGAGCTGGAGAGGGCCCACAGAGTACTGGCCAGGAGGCCTAAGGCGAATGAACCCCCGCGGGCGGTGCTGGTGTGGTTCCATCGGTTCAGTGACCGGGAGTATGTGCTGCGATGGGCCAAGAAGGTGAGGAGCAGCAAGTGGGAGAATTCGGTAGTGCGTGTCTACCAGGACTGGAGTGTGGAGGTGGCTAAGCGGAGGGCCGGGTTCAACCGGACGAAGGCGGTGCTCCAGAGCAGGCAGGTGAAATTCGGCATGCTGCCGCCTGCGCGCTTGTGGGTCACCTACAAGGATCGGCATCACTATTTTGAGTCCCCGGAGGAGGCGTGGGCCTTTGTGCAGGCTGAAAAGTTGGACTCGAACTAGGGATTGGGGACTGTGGTGGTTTTTTGTATCACTGTTTATGCTGTTGCTGGCTATTCTGTTTTTTACTCTGCTTTCGGATGGTGTTGGTTATGGTTTTGTGTTTTAAGGGGGGTGTTGGGGGTCTGTTTTTTTGTACGGGGTTGGTGGATGGGTTGGGACTGCTATTTGGGAGCTGCGTTGGGGGGGGTGGGGTGGGGCAGTGTGAAAGCGCGGGCTTTCCTCTGGTTTCCCGTGCCGTGGGACGAGGGGGGTGGAGCTGGAGGCAAGGAGCGTGGATATCAGTTCCGTTTTCCCGCGCTGGAGCGGTGCCAAGGAGCTGCTGCAGGGTGGGGGTGATCCCATATTGGGAGGGGTCGGAGTGGCGGGGGCTGCCGGGGTCAGCAGAAGTCAGCTGGCTCACGGGAGTACTATGGAGGGAGTGTCGCGGCTAGGAGGGGTCCTGGCGGGGGGGGGGGGGGGGGGGGGGGGGGGGGGGGGGGGGGGGGGGGGGGATACCGGGTTGCTGCTGGAATGGCCAGGGAGGAGCTGGTGCGGGTCGGGGTGAAGCTCTATCGCCATGGGAAACGGGCCGAGTGGGGGGTGCTGGCCAGGGGCGAGCAGTCTATGGGCTATGGCTAGTCGGCGGGGGAGGGGGGCGGGGTGCCCCCTGATCCGGCTGATCACATGGAACGTGAGGGGGTTGAATGGGCCGGTTAAGCGGGCCCGGGTGTTTTCGCATCTGAAGGGGCTGAAGGCGGACGTGGCCATGCTTCAGGAGACTCACCTGAAGGTGGCAGACCAGGTTCGTCTGAGGAAGGGGTGGGTGGGGCAAGATTTCCATTCCGGGCTCGACGCGAAGAACCGGGGGGGTGGCGATCCTGGTGGGGAAGAGGGAGGCGTCTGAGGTGGTGGCTGATAGTGGCGGCAGATATGTGATGGTGAGCGGTAAGCTGCAGGGGGGAGAGGGTGGTGTTGGTAAATGTATATGCCCCAAATTGGGATGATGCTGGTTTCATGAGGCGTATGTTGGGCTGCATTCCTGACCTGGAGGCGGGGGGCCTGATCATGGGGGGGGGGACTTCAATACGGTGCTGGATCCCCCACTGGATAGTTCTAGGACGGGCAGGAGGCCGGCGGCGGCCAAGGTGTTGAGGGGGTTTATGGACCAGATGGGAGGGGTGGATCCCTGGAGGTTTGGGAGGCCGAGGGCTCGGGAGTACTCTTTTTGTTTTCTCCCACGTGCACAGGGTTTATTCCCGTATTGATTTTTTTGTCCTGAGAAGGGGGCTGGTCCCGAGGGTGGAGGATGCCGAATATTCGGCTATAGCGATTTCGGACCATGTTCCGCATTGGGTGGATCTGGAGATGGGGGAGGTGCGGGACCAGTGCCCACTTTGGCATTTGGACGTGGAGTTGTTGGCTGATGAGGAGGTGTGTAGGAGGGTCCGGGGATGTATTGAGAGGTACCTCTAGGCCAATGATACTGGGGAGGTCCAGGTGGGGATGGTGTGGGAGGCTCTGAAGGCAGTGATTAGGGGGGAGCTGATTTCCATCCGAGTCCATAGGGAGAGGAGGGAGAGGTAGAGACTGGTGGGGGAGCTGCTGAGTGTAGATAGGAGGTAAGCGGAGGCCCCGGAGGAGGGATTGTTGGGGGAGCGGCGTAGCCTGCAGGCTAAGTTTGATTTACTGACCACCAGAAAGGCGGAGACACAGTGGAGGAAGGCGCAGGGAGCGGTCTACGAATATGGGGAGAAGGCGAGCAGGATGCTGGCGCATCAGCTCCGCAAGCGGGACGCGGCTAGGGAGATTGGTGGAGTGAAAGATATGGGTGGGAATGTGGTGCGGAAGGGGGTAGAGGTTAATGGGGTCTTAAGGGACTTCTACAGGGAACTGTACGGGTCGGAGCCGCCGGTGGTGGTGGTGGGGGGGGGGGGGAATGGAGAGCTTTTTGAACAGGCTGCGATTTCCAAGGGTGCAGGAGGAGCAGGTGGAGGGACTGGGGGTGCCGATTGAGTTGGAGGAGCTGGTTAGAGGGATTGGTCACATGCAGTCGGGGAAGGCGCCTGGACCGGATGGGTTCCCGGTTGAATTTTATAAAAAATATGTGGACCTGTTGGGCCCCCTGTTGGTTCGGACCTTTAACGAGGCATGGGAGGGGGGAGTTTTGCCCCCGACGATGTCATGGGCGCTGATTTCCCTGATCCTGAAGCGAGATAAGGACCCCCTGCAGTGTGGATCATATAGGCCAATTTCACTGTTGTACGTGAACGCCAAGTTGCTGCCAAAGATCTTGGCCACTAGAATAGAGGACTGTGTGCCGGGGGTGATACATGAAGATTAGACGGGATTTGTGAAGGGAGGCAGCTGAACACTAACGTGCGAAGGCTGTTAAATGTGATAATGATGCCGGCAGCAGAAGAGAGGCGGAGATTGTGGTGGCATTAGATGCGGAGAAGGCCTTTGATAGGGTTGAGTGGGGGTACTTGTTAGGTTCGGGTTTGGGGAGGGTTTTATTAAATGGGTGAGGTTGCTGTACGAGGCCCCGATGGCGAGTGTAGCGACAAATGGGAGGAGGTCCGAATACTTCAGGCTCTACCGTGGGACGAGGCAGGGGTGCCCCCTGTCCCCCTTGCTTTTTGCGTTGGCAATTGAGCCTCTGGCCATGGCGCTAAGGGAGTCGGGGAGGTGGAGGGGTCTGGTGCGCGGTGGGGAGGAGCACCGAGTGTCACATTATGCAGATGACTTGTTGCTGTATGTAGCAGACCCGGTGGGGGGGGAATGCCGGAGGTGATGGAGATTCTTGCTGAGTTTGGGAGTTTCTCAGGCTACAAGTTGAACCTGGGCAAGAGCGAGCTGTTTGTTGTACACCCGGGTGATCAGGAGGAGGGGATTGGTAGGTAGGCTCCCGCTAAAAAGGGCAGTGAGGAGTTTTAGGTACCTGGGGGTTCAGGTGGCTAGGAGTTGGGGGACTTTGCATAAGCTTAATTTTACTAGGTTGGTGGAGCAGATGGAGGAGGAGTTCAAAAGGTGGAACATGTTGTCGTTGGCGGGTAGAGTACAGTCCGTTAAAATGACGGTGCTCCCGAGGTTTTTGTTTTTGTTCCAGTGCCTCTCCATCCTTATTCCGAGGCCTTTTTTAGGAGGGTGAACAGCAGCATCACGGGATTTGTTTGGGCGCATGGGACTCCGAGGGTGAGGAACTTTTTGGAGCGGGGCAGGGATGGAGGGGGGGTGGCACTGCCCAACCTTTCTGGGTACTATTGGGCGGCTAATGTCTCGATGGTACGCAAGTGGGTAATGGATGGGGAGGGGACAGCATGGAAAAGGATGGAGATGGCGTCCTGCGGAGGCACGAGCCTGAAGACACTGATAACGGCGCCGTTGCCACTCCCTCCAACGAGGTACACCACGAGCCCGGTGGTGGCGGCTACCCTCAAGATTTGGGGGCAGTGGAGGTGACACAGGGGGGAAGTGGAGGGCTCGGTGGAGGCCCCGCTGTGGGGGGAACCACCGGTTTGTCCCAGGAAACATTGATGGCGGGTTCCTGGGGTGGCACAGGGCGGGCATAAGGGAGACCTATTCATTGAGGTGAGGTTTGCGAGCCTGGGTGAGCTCCCCCCCCCCCCCCCCCCCCCCGGGGAATATGTTCAGGTACCTTCAGGTCAAGGCGTTTGCTAGGCGGCAGGTGGAGGAGTTTCCTTTGCTGCCCCCGCGGGGGGGTAAGGGATAGGGAGCTTTCGGGGGTGTGGGACGGGGATGGGAAGGTGTCTGACATCTACCAGGTGATGCAGGAGGTGGAGGAGGTGTCGGTAGAGCCCGGCACTGGGGGAATTCTGGCAGGGGGTGGCGAGGATGGTGTCGAGGGTGGTAGGGTCCAGAGTCAAGCCAGGCTGGAGACTCGCGATATTTGGGGTTGGGGTGGAGCCGGGAGTGCAGGAGGCGAAAGAGGCCGGTGTTTTGGCCTTTGCGTCCCTAGTAGCCTGGCGGAGGATCTTGTTGCAATGGAAAGATGCGAGACCCCCAAGCGTGGAGACCTGGATCAATGACATGGCGGGATTCATTAAGCTGGAGAAGGTCAAATTCGCCCTGAGGGGGTCGGTACAAGGGTTCTTTTGGCGGTGGCAGCTTTCCCTCCACTTTCTGGCTCAACGATAGGGAACTAGGTCAGCAGCAGCGGCAACCCAGGGGGGGAGGTTCAGGGGGGTATTGTTTATGTTAATTTAATTTATTTTTAATTTATTTTGTTGTTCATCGGGTTTGGAGGGGGTGGGGGGGCTCGTTATATGCGCTGTTACGGGTCCAGGGGGTGTTTATTATTGTTTTGATATACATTTTTCAAAAATTTCAATAAAAATTATTTATAAAAAAAAGAGTATATTCAAGATAGTGGACGGTAGATCTTTGGGTACAAAGGAAATTAAGGGACTTTTCGGATAGTGTGGGGATGTGGAATTGAGATAGAAAATCATCCATAATATTGTTGAAGGCAGAGCTGGCTTAAAGGGCCAAATGGCCCACTCCAGTTCCTATTAGTGTTCTTATCAACTCTTCATCAAAGAACTCTAAGTTTGTTGGACACAATTTGCCTCTAATAAATCTGTAGCTGTGGTGATCTTTGTGCGGGGTTTCCAGGATGGAAGGCTCTGTGATCACAACGATACACAAAGCTCTTTGAAGAACTAACCTAATATTATTAACACTACTAAATTTGAGTTTGATACTTATTCTGAATAGTAAACATACATGTAAGAATTAAACTACACTCACTAACACTATCTCTATCTACTAATTATAACTATTATATCTTAACTATCTTTGTCAACTGCAGTCTAACCTCCTCCCCTTCGCTTAAGAGCCAGTGCAATTTATGGTACTGTTCCTGAGCTCCCTCTAGTGGCTAGGCTTAACATAACTCTTCACATGCTATACATTTGTATAATGTCACATCCCCCTTTGAGAAAAATGTTGGCTATACGTTTTCTTGTTTACAGTATTATACAGCATGTCAACAATGATAGAACTAATGTTAGTTTTGCAGATTTAATCTATTTTGAGGTTTCCTACGTCTCGTAGACCTTTATGTTACAACAGTCTTATTTGAATTATCTGGTACATTTGGCAATCTAGCTTTTGGAAAATCATTTGTCGGAAATATGAGTTGTTGACTCATGGTAGCTGATCCTGTGAATGTAACGGGTTGTTTGAGTTTCAAGAGGTCTCTTCTGTTTCTACAAAAAATCTTTCCAGATTCTGTTCTGATCATGTATGATCTTGGTGTGAGTTCATTGAGTACTTTTGCAATGTCCATCCATCCACCTTCAGGATTATGAATGCGTACAATATCACCTTCTTTGAGTGTAGATAGTGGTTTGGAGTTTTTATCGTATTCCTTCTTTTGATTATTCTTCAGTTGTTGCATTTTTTTAATGCACAACTTGTTCACCTTTGTTTGGAACTATTAGAGTTGTAACATTGTACGTATTCTTTGTCCCATCAATAGTTGTGCTGGAGAAAGCCCTGATGGCAATGGTGTAGCCCTGTATGTCTCCGTAGCTTTTTGGAGAAGCTGCTTCACAATTCCCACCCTTTCTCAGCTTTCCCGTTTGCCTGCGAATATAGTGGGCTAGAAGTTACATATAGAACATAGAACAGCACAGAACAGGCCCTTCGGCCCTCGATGTTGTGCCGAGTAATGATCACCCTACTCAAACCCACGTATCCACCCTATACCTGTAACCCAACAACCCCCCCCCCTAACCTTACTTTTTTTTAGGACACTACGGGCAATTTAGCATGGCCAATCCACCTAACCCGCGCATCTTTGGACTGTGGGAGGAAACCGGAGCACCCGGAGGAAACCCACGCACACACGGGGAGGACGTACAGACTCCGCACAGACAGTGACCCAGCCGGGAATCGAACCTGGGACCCTGGAGCTGTGAAGCATTTATGCTAACCACCATGCTACCGTGCTGCCCTATGCTTTGTTACAGTTACAGTCATTGGCAAATCACTCCAGGCTGCTAAAACACGGTCCGTTGTCTGTGACAACAGTAACTGGTATGCCATGTTTGGCAAATACATTTTTTTGTTTCCCTGACAACTGGATGCGTTGTTGAGTTGGATAATTTGAAAACCTATGGAAATTTTGAGTAATTGAAAGTAAAATATGTCCATGGTGACTTTTGTCCATGGTTGAGTAACTGTTCGCTTTCCATCAAGGTCTGCTTACATTGTACTGGTTGGTACATTTGGCATAACCGACACTGTTGAATGTAGTTGGTCTACATCCTTGTTGATTCCCGGCCAATACATAGATTGCCAAGCTCTTCTTCTACATTTTACAATGCCTTTAGTATCTTGTCTAAGACATGGTGGGATTACAATGCGGTCCCCTTTCAATAGAAAGTTGTCTATTGTTGTCAGGTCTTCTCTGAGGTTGCGAAAGTTTGCACATTTCCCTTTAGGCCAGTCAGTACATAGATATTGTGTCACTTTCTGTAGTGTTGTATCTCGTAGTAGAGTTTCTGCCTTGATTATTTGTAGTTCAGCACCTGTCACGGTTAGGATTGCTGTGATAAAGTTGGCTTATGCTTCAATACTGAGTATAAGGTCAACAACTTGATTATCTTCGTGAATTGTGGCTCTGGATAACGTATCCGCAAGTACTAAATCTGTCAAACCAGGGAAAGAGTTGGCAGTGTGAATTTTCTGCATTAGGTTTAGCTGGACACATGCAATAAGTGAGGATTTTGTGTCCTCCACAATTTGAAAATCAAGTGGAATTTTAATGTCACCACTCTGAACTATGATGTAGCATGAACCTTTTGTTATATCATTTCCATTGTAGTTTGTTAATCTACAATGTGTCTTTTTATATTTTGGACAGGTTGCTACTTTGCCCAAATCCAATTCTGTTATCAGATTAGCATGTGCGCCAGTGTCCAATTTAAATTGTGCCTCTGATCCATTTATGATCAATGTTTCTATCCAATCTTTATTTCTATCAGATAGTTGCCTGATTGGTTTGCAGTATAATTTCCATTAGTTACAGTGATTGCTTCTATTATTAAGTTGTCCAGTGAAGTAGGCATAGTGAGATCAATCTTTGATTTTAAAATTTGTTGTTTTCCTTGTTTGTACAGAATTAAACTACACTCACTAATAATCTCTATCTACTAATTATAACTATTATATCTGAACTAACTTTTTGACTTTTTTTTATGATGTTGAAATGCCTTTTTAAATTGATTCTGTTGTGTTAAATCTGCCTTGTGTAGCAAAATGATTGAGTTTGCTACATGTTGTACACTATTTTCCAAATGCAGGACAGTGTTTTAAGTGGGAGTGTCCACAGCGTGTACATGTCATGTTGGTGATGCCATGTGTGAACTTCTTGTGCGCATCGCAAATTGGTCAACTTCTGGTTCACGTCCTTTTTCAAAGTGCATATGTGGAGAACGTCAAATGTCCGTTTTGTGGATTTTTTTCTTGCACGCGCCTGCGCAAAATGGCTACCTGCTGAAGCACGATTAATTTTAAACTACGTCCGAGAGGCAATGCTGAAGTTCGTGCCTTTTCCACGGGATCTGAATTCAGCATATTCATTGGTGGCTTGCCTACTTGCTTTACAGAGGCTGATGGCTTTTTCTAAAGTTAAATTTGGTTTTCTTAGTAAACGTTCCTGCATTTGCTCTTCAAATATACCAAACACAATTTGGTCACGCAGGATTGATTCAGTAATTGAGGAAAAATTGCAGGATTGACTTGGAGCCTCAAATCAGTTAGAAAAGAGTCAAAAGATTCCCCTTATGGCTGCACACTTTTTTAAAACATCTATCTCTCAAACACCTCTAACCTGTTTTTTGCAATGAGAGTCAGTTTTTCCATTACTTTCTCATACTTATTTAAACTTCATTTTCGGAGAAATCAAATGAGTTCAAATGCCTGCCAGATTTAGTAGGAGAGCTATTTTCCTAGTGTCAGGAGCTGATTCTAGTGCAGAGACAGAGGAAAGACTTCAAACTGCTACTTGAAATTTATCCGCCCCGCAAGAGCAAGCCGCCACGTCTTGCGGGTGGCTGAGGGGAAAGACGGCCACCGCGCATGCGTGGGTTTGAGCTGTCAGCGTCGTGACGTCAGCCGCGCATGCGCGGGTTGGAGCCGGCCAACCTGCGCATGCGCAGCTGACGCATTAGGCGTGCCGATCGCGTCATTCGCGGCGCGATGTCCCCCGCGGCCGAGATTTACGGAGCGCCGCTCCTAACCCCGCTGGGAGGGGAGAATAGGGGCCGAGGAGCGGCCTCCGAGGCCGTCGTGAAACTCGGCCGAGTTCACGACGGCACTCCCGATTTTTCCCGGGAGAATTCCGCCCCTTATCTTTGTCAGCTCTGGTCTAATCTCCTCCCCTTAGCTTAAGAGCCAGTGCAATTTATAGTACTGTCCCTTCGCTCCCTCTTGTGGCTAGGCTCAACATAACATTAACTCTTCACATGCTATACATTTGTATAATGTCACCGTAACGGCTGACATTATCAACCTATGTTTTTCTAAGTGACAATTTTGTCTTGGATATTGGATATTGTCTCTTACAAACTTACTGTAAACCAGTCTGATACTGACTTCCTGTAGTTTATCCCTCTACGTTTTTGAACAGGCATTAACATTTTCAATTCTTCAGTCCTCGACAAGGATTATAAGAATGTTACCAGATCCTCTACTATCTCCACCCATCAACCTTATCAATCTAGAATGCACCCCAGCCTGACGAGGTCCTTTTCTATTTTGAACCCTGTCAACTAATATTTCTTTATTTCTATTCTATCCCTCCTCCGTTACTGTAACATTGACAGTATTAGCATGTCTTCTGAAGACACATGCAAAGTGTTCATTTAGTTCCTCAGCAATGCTCTCTGCCTCCACAAAGATTTCTTTTTTGGTCCCTAATTGGCTCCATCCTTTCTTTTGATCACTGTTTTCACTGTCTAAGCTTTATAAAAGACTTTAGTGTCCCTAACTGCCTTTGCTGAAACAGGGACATGGAACAATAAAACCTGGGCGTTTCTCTTTTTTGTGGTTAGATGCTATACTGAGCGGTACCTTTACCCGCTGATCATTCAGAGAAATTTCAGATTAATTTTATGTTGTACTGTCCTGTCGGCACATTCAGAAATGTCCTCTTACTGTGCTCTGCACTTCGTCATTTAAGCCAGTTCCACTGTGGGTTAGTAGATGACATAAATTGGTTGCCATGATAATGCATAAGAATAATTGTACTTCAGGAGTAACTCATTAGCTACAAAAGCAAAATACTGTGGATGCTGGACATATCCAGTCGACCTGACAGAATCTAGGGAGAGCGAGAGAGACTATAAACATTTCAGTTTGATTATCTTTGATCAGCCAACAGTGCTTTAGGACCTATTGAGGCATCAGGCACTATATAAATGGAAATTGTTCATTGCTCTTTTTTGTAAGTCAGTGAGTTTTGTAGTCAACAGTTAAAGAAACAAGTTCAGGACTGGCCTTTTTATTAAGCAGCAGTTCGGCAATGATTTTGTTTTTTTAAGTTTCTGATGTTTCTTTAGTGTTGATTGATTGCCAACCTTTCCAAACTCAGCAACTCAGCAAAAATGGAATGACACCTGTCTTGTTTGCTGCAAAGCAGATTTTTGTGATGTTCACAATTGGGTTCTGCCAAAGTTGCTATTCCAGTTCAAACTGAGATGGGAAACCCACCATTTCAGAAATAACTTGGGAATACTGCGCAGGCTGAGTCAGGACAATGATGTCCTCTGTCAGAGTTCATACAATCATCATAAAATCATGAGCCCCCTTAACCTCTGCAGTCTGCATAGAAACTAGGAGCAGGAGTAAGTCTTTTGGTCCTTCAAGCTTGTTCTGCCATTCAATATGATCATGGTTGATCCTCAAAGCCATATTCCAACTTTCTCCCCATACCCCTTGATGATAAAATATTTTTAAAATTATCTTTTTCCACTCAGTAATGTTCTCTTGCTGTGCTCTGCACTTCCTCATTGGACATATCCAGTCGACCTGGCCGAATCTATGGAGAGAGAAGATATTAACATTTCAGTTTGAATGTGTTCAGTGTCTTGGCCTCCACAGCCTTCTGCTGTGGAGAATTCCACAGGTTCACTGCTCTTTGAGTGAAGAAGTTTTTCCTCAACTCAGTCCTAAATGGCCTACCCCGTATCCTGAGACTGTGACTCCGGCTCTACATTTCCCAACCAGGGAAAACATCCACCCTGCATCTAGTCTGTCCAATCCTGTTCCAATTTTATACATTTCAATCCGATCTCCTCTCATTCTTCTACACTCTAGTGAATACAGGCCAGTTGAACCAACTCTTCTCATAGGACCCCACCAACCCTGGTATCAGCCAATGAATCTCTGCTGCACTCCCTTTATGACAAGTATATCCTTTCTCAGGTTGGGAGGCCAAAACTGCACGCAATACTCCAGGTGTGGTCTCACCAAGGCCCTGCATAACTGCAGTAAGAGATCTTTACTTCTGAACAAATCCTCTTGCAGTGAAGGCCAACATACCATTTGCCTTCCTGATTTCTTGCTGCTCCGGCCTCTCCACTTTGATTGACTGGTGTACAAGGACACCCAAGATCCCTTTGTACATCCACACTTCCCAACATATCACAATTTAAATAAAACTCTTCCTTTCTGTTTTGCACACCAAAGTGTATAAACTTAATATTTACCCACGCTTTAGTACCTCTGCCAATGGTTTTCCCACTCACTCAACTTTACTAAATCATCTTGAAGCTTCCTTACATCCTCCTCACAATTCAGCATGATGTTAATTAAGTGGTGATTACCTACTCTGGATCTTTCTCATTCTCCATAACTATAAAAGAACTGTGTCCCACTCTCAATTCACACTCTAATCTAATACAATGCAAAGCTCCTGTAGTACAAGCAACCTTTAGAATCAGAATTCCTACAGTGCAGAATGAAGCCACTTGGCTCATCGAGTCTGCACCAACCCTCTGAAAGAGCATCCTACCTCGGCCCACTCTCCTTTTAAACCCACCTGACCTGCACATCTTTGGATATTGAGGGACAATTTAGCATGACCAATCCACTTAACCACATCTTTAGGCTGGAGGAAACCCACACAGACACGCGGAGAAAGTGCAAACTCCACAGTCACCCAAGGCCAGAATTAAACCTAGGTCCTTGGAGCTGTGAGGCAACAGTGCTAACCTGTGCCACCATGCCACCCTTTAATACATAAGTGTTATGTTCTTATTGCTCCAAATCTGGGTGTTATACCTCTGATCAGAGTAAGGTATAGTTCAGAGCATGGTAATATGTAGAATGGTGTGGAAGACAATCATCTGACAAAACAGCAGCGTACATTTCCAAAAAGAACCTTGTTCCCAAGAGACTTTTTCCAAGATCACAGCAAGATTTGATTTACATGTGGTTTTGAGCTTTTTTCAAATAATACATCATAACCATCCATGTGTGTAAGAAATGCACATATACCTGTGTATATGATGACCACAAACTAACCCAACTTGTTTGTCACAAAAATATCAAATTAAGAACTTGAACTTTAGAACTACAAGTTTGGCGGATTTGCTTTTGCTTGTGCGCACAATAAACAATACAGTTTTTATATCAATGATTAAATGTCCAGATTAACCCAAGTACAATAAAGGAATCTTGCATTTAAACACCACCTTTCGGGATCTTTGGTTGCTCAAAGCAGTTTACAACCAATGAAGTACTGAGTACCATGAGTTATAATCATCGTCATGATGTAGGAAATGTGGCAGCCGTTTAAATGTTGCTTGAAGATAAATATTAGCCAGAACATCAGAGAAGTCTGCTGTCCTTCATTTATGGGATCTTTTATCTGAGATTGGAGACAGGGGTGGGATTCTCTGGTCAGCTGGGGAATCCCCATTTGCGCCAAAATCAGGGACGATGCCGCTTTTGCAATACTCCACGCCGTATGGACGGCCTCAGGATGTCACCTGATTCCCTCCCCCGATGCTCCGCCCCTGATGGGCCAAGTTCCCTACGGCGTGGAACACGTATCCTTTTTTTGTTTTTGTTAACCTGACTTGGAGGCTGCGGACTGAGTCCAGTGCCGCCACAGCCGGAGGGGGGGGGGGGGGAATTCCGCGGACAGGGGGGCTTTGGTGGTGGCTGGGGGCACTGGTGGGGGGTGGTCCATGGATGGCGAGGAGGGTTACTGGGGGAGAGTACGTGGCAGGCCAGGTCCGCATGCAGCTGGCACCATGTTGCATGATGGCCGCCGTGCGCATGAGCGGCCGTGGACCTGGCAATTCTCTGGCCATATCCACAGGTAACATCGAAGGCATTACGCTGCGTGGCTGCTAGCCCCCCCCCCACACACACCAGACGGAGGATCGGTGCAGCTTTTGTGCTATTTCTTCTGGGGTAAAACCGGCCTCGGCACTTAGTCTTCAAATCAGAGAATCCAGCCCAGGGTTTCAGTTTACTGTTTCAGCCAAAAGGCAACATCTGTGACAGTGTAGTCATCCCTCAGTACTGTGCTGGAGTAGGAGCCTGGACCACACTTACTACAATCTGCTGCTAGTAACAATGAAAATTGGGTTCCATGTCTAATCATTTTGATGGTAATGTGTTAAAGTTCAATTCGATATTACTTTGAGTAACCAAAGTTGAGAGGAATTAATGATCACAATTATAAGCTTTTATGATTGTGTTTAGAGTAGATTGGGAGAAACGTTACACTAGCATGCGAGTCAGTATCCAGAGAACACAAATTCACGATAATTAATGAATGAACCAAAGTATGAATTGGGGAGACATATTTTACGCAGTGAGTTATAATGTTCTGGAGTGTGCCGCCTGAAAAGGTGACGGATGCAGATTCAACAAGGAATTGAATAAAAATTTGAAAGGGGAATGTTTACAGTGTCATGCAGTAAGGACAGGGTGTGGAACTAATTTAATAAATAGCTGGCACTGGTACATATGACTAAATGGCAACTTCTCTGCTGGACAGTTCAATTATTTGTTGATTAAATCTGCTTCTGCTTTTTCGTGTATCAACAGCTGGCGAATTGTGGCCATCAAGCCACTGAAGGGATATATACAAGGGAAAGTGGTATGTTTGAATTCTCCTGAAAATGTTTCAATAACGATGTGCAATCGGCTTTAACTGGTGACGCCTCATATTAATCATGCAGATACGAATGCTGTAGTTGCACTACTGTCAAATTGGTTTAAATCAATTGCAGTTCCCATCATTTTGTACTGTGATGCCGCTAATTGTTCGTTCCAGCTCACAGCTCTCACTTGATATATTATTGAATTAGTAATAGATATGTTATGCTCACAGCATTCACCGACATTTTGAAAATACCTGTAAAATCCTAGACTGATCAGTTGTCCATGGACTTTTGTTTAGAACTTTTTGCTTCAATATTAAGTCCCCCATAACTATGTCTCCCCCCCCCCCCCCCCCCCCCCCCCCCCCGGGCACCCAATGGATTTTGGGCCTTTTAACAAGGGAAATTACATCCCCATGCTGTATGCATGTCTTGCTATCATTTTTATGGAAGAGTCAGTTGAAGTTTGCTTTCCCTACCCCTTCCTTGCCAATCACACACTTCCAGAAATTTGCATCCTTCCCAACGAGGAAGTTGAACCAAATGCCAGTGTTTTGACCATGTGTAATGCCTGTGTTCATCTTAATGGTGGAATAGGGTATTAGTTATGATAAGGTCATGATCTAGATGTTTCAGTCGGACAAAGATTCCGTTGAAATTTGCTTACCCCTTGCCAATCACATACTTCCAGAAAATCACGTCCTTCCCAACGAGGATCAATTTACCACCTGCTGGGTCCCTGGCTAGGGATTACTCAATGTTAATGTAGATGACGTGAGAAGATGAGACTGTCTTCGTCTCATCTGTTTCCTCATGGGTAGGAAAGTATATGCTAATGTCAGTGGCAAGCTGATTCCTTCGGGTGAGCTGGACAGTCATACAGCATTCACTTGAGGGGCAGTTGGCATCAGACAAGCTCATTTTTGACGGTGAAGGTCACACCATGAAGGTCATTCCTCTTCTGGAAGAGCATTTCAGAAAAAGGAGTACCCGCTGCCTTGTTCCTTGCTCTGCACATCGCGTCTTTTTTTTCTCAAAGTCTTTCAACGCAGAAGCTAAGACGTTACTTTTGTGCAGAATCTACTGTGAAGACACGCCACACTCAGAAACATTTATCAAGACTCCCCCACAATGCAGCTTTTTAAAAAAAAAAGTTAATTTATGGCTTGTGGACATTGCTGGCTAGGACAGCATTTATTGCCCATCCCTCGTTGTCCTGGAGAGGATGGTGGTGAGCTGCTTTCTTGAACTGCTGCAGTCCCTGAGGTGTAGGTGCACCCACAGTGCTGTTGGAGGGAGTTCCAGGAACGGCAATACATTTGCAAATCAGGATGGTGAGTGACTTAGAGAGGGACCTCCAGGTGGTGGTATTCTTGTGTAGCTGCTGCTTGGTTCTTCTAGATGGTAATGGCCGTGGGTTTGGAAGGTTCTGCCTAAGGAGTTTTGGTGAGTTCCTGCAGTGCATCTTGTAAATGGTGCACACTGCAGCCACTGTTCATCAGTGGTGGAGGGATTGAATGTTTGTGGAAAGAGTACCAATCAAGCTGCTTTGTCCTGGATGGTGTCGAGCTTCTTCAGTACAGTTGGAGCTGCACTCATCCAGGCAAGTGAAGACTATTTGTCATTCCCCTGCAAAACATATACTACTTTGGATACTGTTGGAGGGGGTGGCCAGTAGAGGGTCTGGGAATGCAATAGTTATTGGGGATTCAATTGGACTGGGGGAGGAAACCGGAGCACCCGGAGGAAACTCGTGCAGACACGGAGAGAAAGTGCAACTCCATACAGACTGTCACCCAAGGCTGAAATTGAACCCGGGTCCCTGGTTCCCTTGCAACCACAGTACTCACATGGCTAGTCCAGTTCTCTTTCTGGTCAGTAATGATCCCCAGGATGTTGATTGTGGGGATTTCAGCGATGGTAATGCCATTGAATGCCAAGACGTGATGGTCAGATCATCTTTGTGAGATAGTCATTGCCTGGCATTTGTGTGGCACGAATGTTACTTGCCATTTGTCAGCCCTGCCACTTGTCAACCCAATATTGTTCAGGTATTGCTGTATTTGGACATTAACTACTTCAATGTCGGAGGAGTCCTGAATATTGCTGAACATTGTGCAGTCATCAGTGAAGGAGCTGAATAAAAAGAGCATCACATCACTCCTTCTCACCTGGACGTAACTCCTGGCACTTGTGTAGCGTGAATGTAACTTGCCACTTATCAGTCCAAGCTTGAATGTTGTCCTGGTCTTACTGCATATGGACAAGGACTGCTTCAGTATCTGGAGTCATGAATGCTACTTAACTTGTGTATTCATCAGCGAACATCCAAACTTCTGACCTTATAATGGAAGAAAGGTCATTGATGAAGCATCTGAAGATGTTTGGACCTAGGACACTATCCTAAGGAACTCCTGCAGTGATGTCCTGGAACTGAGATGATAGACATCCAACCACCACAACCATCTACCTTTGCACTCTATGACTTGAACCAGTGGAGGGCTTTCCCCCTTATTCTCATTGACTCCAGTTTTGTAGGGCTCTTTGATGTCTAACTTGGTCAAATGCTGTCTTGGTGTCAAGGGCAGCCACACTCACCTCATGTGTGAAATTCAACTCTTTGTCCATGTTTAAACCAAGGCTGTAATGAGGTCAGGAGCTGAGTGACCGTGGTGGAATCCGAACCTAGCATCAGTGAGCAGGTTATTGTTGAGTAAGTGCCGCAGGGGCTGTTTAGCACACTGGGCTAAATTGCTGGCTTTTCATTTTTTAATTTTCATTGATGGCATTGTTGAAGACCCTTTCCAACATTTTACTGATAGAGAGTAGATTGCTGGGTCAGTAATTGGCAGATATGGATGTGTCCTTTTTCTTGTGTACAAGACATAACCTGGCCAATTATCATCTACTCTGCTCTTCTGGCTGAAGATTGTTGTGAATGCTTCAGCCTTTCCACTGATGTGCTGGGCTCCTCCATCATTGAGAGTGGGGTATTTGTGGAGTCTCCTCCTCCAATTAGTTGTTCAATTGTCCATGACCATTCATTACTTGATATGGCAGGACTCTAGAGCTTGGGTCTGATCCGTTGTTTTTGAAATTCTTAGCTTTGGAATTCTATTACTTGTTACTTATACTGTTTGGCACGCAGTAGTCCTGTATTGTAGTTTCACCAAGTTGACACCCTATTTTTTAAGGTATGCCTGGTGTTGGCCCTGGCATTCCCCCCTGCACTCTTCATTGAACCAGGGTTGATCCCCTGGCTTGGTGGTAATGGTAGAGTCGGGAGATCTTGTTTGGGACACTATATCTGTACGGTATGATTCCTCAAGTATTATGTCTCTGAAACAACTCTCTCAATTTTGGCGCAACCTCCCATCCCCCAGATGTTAGTAAGGAGGACTTTGCAGAGTCGACTTTGCCATTTAAGTTTCCGGTGGCTAGGTAGTTTCATTCATTCTTGTTTTCTCTATAGCGGTTGGATACAACGGAGTGTTTGCTGGGCCATTTAAGAGTCCACCCCATTGCTGAGGGTTTTGATTCATATGTAGGCTAGACGGCAAGGAAGGGAACCCATCTGAACAATCGACAATAGTTTCATGGTCATCATTAGACATTTTTACGGAATTTAAATTCAACCATCTGCCATGGTGGGATTCAAACCCCAGTCCACAGACTCTGGGTCTCTGGATTAAAAGTCCAGTGACAATGCCACTGTGCTATGCCTCCCCAGTTGCCATGGAAACCCAGCAGTTAGAGGGCGGTGGGAACTTTGTCAATTTGGGTTACCTCATAGGCAAGGAATAAGGAAAAAATGGTGAGGTCGTAGTATTAAGCACATCGGCTGTTCCTGCCTCAATGCTTTTTACTCCTTTTGCTAACTTATTACTTTGTTTTCTTGCATTCATATTTTTTCTCAGTGCAATATTTGTCGAAACATTTCAACAGCATTTATTTTAATTAATCAAGATACTAGTTTCTGTTGGTCACTGTCTACTTTGCTCACAGCTAGAAGATCTTTCCGATGAAGCATTTGCCTTGCGGCATAAAAACCATGAAAAAAGGGAGCAGGCAAGGTGGTTTCTATGGGAACAAAGCAGATGTCATCGAAAGGGTGGTAACAGGCAAGTGTACTACCTATTTTCTTTCTCTCTCTGATGTAAACAATTGTAATTTAACAAATTTAATTACTTACAAAATAATACTGTGAAATACTGTATTGGTACATTGGGCAAGGAATATGGAAGAATCCAAATTGGTATAGTTCTTTGACTATATTCCCTTTATCTGCCCTCGCAATGCATTTCTTTCTAAGTTTGTACCATATTTCTTCAAACAATCTTTGTTCAACTTCCTTATCTCCTGAAGCAGTTAATTCCTGTTCTGTGGCTTTGTAGGCACCGACCACATCACTGACCTAGCCACTCCTCATGTGTAATCATCCTAATTCATTTGCCAGTACTCCTTTGTAAGTCGATAATGGACCAGCGTGGGATGGCTGCTTCTCACTGTGACAGCCCTTGGTACCCAACCACACTCTTGTGTCCTTGAAATCACATGCCACCAAACTGTGAAGGACAACTGGAGATGAAACTTTTTAGAATCATAGAATCTGCACATAGCAGAAGGAGGCCATTCAGCCCTTTGAGTCTGTACTGACTCTCCAAAAGAGCACTCGACCTAGGCCCACTCTCCCACCCTATCTCTGTAACATAACCTGCACATCTTTGGACACTAAGGCAAAATTAAGCATGGCCAATCCACCCAACCTGCACATCTTTAGACTGTGGGAGGGAACCGGAGAACCCGGAGGAAACCCACGCAGACATGGCGTGAATGTGCAAACTCCACACAGTCACCCAAGGTCGGAATTGAATCCAGGGGCGGAATTCTCCGCAAGGCCCGATGCCGGAGGCAGCTCCTTGCCCCCTATCTCCCCCCCCCCCCCCCCGCCTCCCGGGGGCTAGGAGGGCGGTGCCATAAATCTCGGCCGCGGGGCCTTGTCACTGGCGTCAAGGCCCGGCGTGCCGAGAATGACGTGGGCGGCGCTCCTAATGACGTCAGCCGCGCATGAGCAGGTTGGCCGGCTCCAACCCGCGCATGCGCGGCTGACGTCACAATGACTGACGTCTCAAACCTGCGCATGCGCGGTTGCTGTCTTCCCCTCTGCTGCCCCGCAAGATGTGGCTTGATCTTGCGGGGCGGCGGAGGGGAAAGAGTGCGTCCCTTTGAGACGCCGGCCCGACGATTGGTGGGCACCGATCTCGGGCCAGTCCCCTCCCGAGCACGGTCGTGGTGCTCACTCCCCTCTCCGCCCCCCACAAGCCACAAAACAGCTGTTGGCGCCATGTTCACGCCGGCAGCGACCAGGTGTGGTTGCCGCCGACGTGAACCGGTCGGGAACGGCAGGCCGCTCGGCCCATCCGGGCCGGAGAATCGCGGGTCGCCGTGAAAAACGGCGGCCCGCGATTCTCTGAGCGGCGTGTCGCAAAACGCGCCACGCCATTTTAGGGGGGGGGGTTGGGTGGGAGAATCGCAGGGATGCCAGAGTGGCCTCCCGCGATTCTCCCACACGGCGTGGGAGCGGAGAATCGGGTCCCTGGCGCTGTGAGGCAGCAGTGCTGTGCCATAAAAGTTGGTTTGAAATTTCTGTGATCACAATGGCAGAGCTGAGGAATGAGAACTTGTAAGAGTCAGACTGATAATTGCAGATCCAACACACATCTGCAGTTAGCTTTAATCCCATCTTGGTCAGTTTTGAACTGACCGAGATTATAGTTTATGGAATAGGATTATTTTGTGATCCTGCATTAATCTGGGTATTAGATAATCATTGACTGTCAAAACACTTTGGAGAAGCCAACAGAACCCCACTGCTGATCAATTTGCTCTAGGGCCACAGGTTCAAATTCCATCACAGCGAAAGGGGGATTTTAAATAAATAAATCTGGAAACTGGATGGATGACCCGCCATTGATCTAGCCACCAGAAATGACAACACACCCAACCCTATTGACCCTGCAAAGTCCTCCTTTCTAACATATTAGAGCTTGTGCCAAAGATGGGAGAGCTGTATCATAGACTAGCCAAGCAACAGCCTAATATGGTTGTCACTGAATCATACCTGACAGACAAATGTCCCAGGCGCCACTGTCACCATTCCAAGGTACGTCCTGTTCTGCCAACAGGATACACCCACCAGAGGACCATTGTGGTATACAGTTGGGAGGGAGTAGCCCTGGGAGCCTTCAACATTGATTCTGGACTTCATGCCCCCATCCCCCCAATTGATAATCAGTTAGCCTCTTATGTTGAGCGTTGCTTGGATGAAGCACTGGGGATGTGAGGGTAGCAAGGGCATAGACGGTACTCTGGGTTGAGGACTTCATTGTCCACTACTTAGAGTGGCTCAGCAACACCACCACAGACAGGGCTGGTTGTGACCTAAAGGGCATAGCTGCTAGACTGGGTCTGCAGCAGTTGATGTAGGGACCAAGAGGGAAAAAGTTACTTGACCTCGTCCTCACCAATCCACCTGTCGTAGATGCATTTGTTCATGACAATTTTGATAGGAGTGACCCCACATAGTCCTTGTCAAAAAGAGTCCTGTCTTCACATTGAGGATGCCCATCATAGTGTTGTAAATTATATTGATTTCAACCAGACCTAGGAACTCAAAACTGAGCATACATGAGACACTGTGAGCCATCAGCAACAGAATTGTAAACAACCACCATCAATAAAATCATGGCAGAACTGATTTTAACCTCAACCCCATGTTCCTGCCTACCCCCGATTGCCTTTCATTCCCTTGTCAATCAAGAATCTATCTAGCTTTGTCTTAAGATTATTGTTACGACACCCTGAGCTAATGCACGGTCAGTTCCAGTCCTACAGGCCCCGGTGTCACAACACAAGTGAATTAACCAATAATTCTTATAAAAATATGCAAAATCTTTGGCCCTTAATTACAGTCACCAGGTTTGTCAGTTTAAACATAATTACTGTTTATTGAAAGTAGAACAAATCTGAAATATGTAGTGAATACGCTGCTTAACGTCAAGCTATCGCCTGACTCATCCTTTAACTGGCCCACCCCCTACCCACACAAACAAGATAGACAAACACAGAGGGGTGGAAAGCGGTAAAGTAAAAGGATTAAAGTCAAAAGATAAGTTCTTCAGGTATGAGCGTGGATTAAAATATCTGGTTTACAATCCGTAATGGGCTAATGAGCAGTCAATTCCAACCCTACTTGACCGGAGTCGCAACACAATTAAAATTAACAATAGAAAACCATCTTTTGGTGCCCTTGGCTGCCCAATAACTACAGTCACCAAGTTTGTAAATTGAAACGTAATTAATTTTTATTAACTACAATGACTATAATTTAAATATGCAGCAAATACAACTGGTCAACTATTATCGAATCCTAATCTGTTCCACCCTCTACAGACGCACACAAGACAGACAAACCGAGAGGAAAAGAAGGGTTCAAAATTATTATAGTAATAGGAAAATGGTCTTTGTTTCAGGTGCTTGTCTACTAGCACTCATACCTCGAGTCTAGGCTTTCAGTTCAAAGATTCTGCTTTCAGTCTGTAATAGTTTTCACTGTAGATTCATCCAGGTTTGCTGTAGGTTCAGAAATACAGCAGATCTGCAGCTTTTCTGGAGAATGAGGGAGACTCATAGCTTCTGCTCTGGGCGTCCAGGACTCAACTGTTCTTTTCTTGGTTCTCTGAAAATCATCCTACACGGGTAGGATCCAATCACCACCTGTCACCGGGCAGAATACAGCCTTTTGGCAATTCCTTGGCCACCAGCCAATCAATCGAATAGAGTCCCCCTGATCTCTCAGGTGCCAAAAAGTCTTGAGTTCTGCTGTTCGAAAGCAAACACAGTGTACTATTTTGTAAGCTTTGCGTTACTCACTCCCTCTGCTCAACTTAAAGGTATATGTCCATTAAACATTGATGGATCAAAAATGATGACGGCAAAATAAAATAAATGGGAATAAGGAAATCAACTGGAAGTGCCCTTACAAATCCCACTGTTTAAAAAGGGAGGTAAAGAGAAAATAGGGCCTAACTTTGGTAGTGGGGAGAATGCTAGAATCCATTATAAAAGATTTAATAGCAGAGCACTTGGAAAACAGTGGCAGGATTGGGCAGGGCCAGCATGGATTTACGAAAGGGAAATTATGCTTGGCAAATCTACTAGAATTCTTCAAGGACGTAACTAGTAGAGCTGATGAGGGGGAGCTGTTGGATGTGGTTTATTTGGACTTTCAGAAGGCTTTCGACAAGGACCTACATAACTGAGTAACATGTAAAATTAAAGCGCACGGGACTTCCGGTGGCGGCATGGTGTGAATGGTCACACATTTGGCAGCTCCGGCTCGAGGCTGTTTTTTTCATACTTTTACCACGTTTGGAGGGTGGATATATGGCGGAAAAAGATATAAGATATAGAGGGAAGTCTGACTCCACTGGTGGATGGATCCACAGACCAGAAATGGGTCAAGAAGAAAGAAGCAGCTGGAGCAGGAGAATCTTTATGCGCCACAACTTAAGATGGCGGATGGTGCAGGGCCTGCGCTGCCTACCCAGTGGTCAACGGACCAACAGGTGGACTTCTGAAATGATAAGTTCAGCCAGCAGAGGAGAGAGGCCCATGAAGACCTAGCCAAGGCTGTAGAGCTGTTGAAGCTTGGAATTGATTGAGTGGAGCAGAGGCTGGTGTATCAGCGCCAGGCCATCCGGAAAGTAAAGGAGGCGGTGGGGGAGCACGAGGAGCAGTTGGCTGCAGGTGACGGTAGAGGACCTTGAGAACCACTCCTGGAGGCAGAACGTGAGAATTGTAGGGCTACCTGAAGGCATTGAGGGAGTGGACGCTGCCACGTACGTGGCTGGAAAAGCTATGGGGAGAAGGGGTCTTTGGCTGGCCCCTGGATGTCGACTGAGTGCATAGGGGCTAATGAGGAGGCTGCAGGCGGACAAGTTGGTGAGGACAATGGTGGTGTGTCTTCACCAGTTCCTAGATAAGGAGAAGATCTTGAGATGAGCGAGGTAGATGAGGAGAGTGAGCTGCGAGTGTATCAGGACCAGGGCCCGGATCTGGTGAAGAGGAAGGCCGGGTTTAATCGGGTGAAGGCTGCCCTCTTTTTAAAAAAGGAGGGGAGGGGGGAGTTTGGGATGCTGTACCCAGCCCGCCTCTGGGTGACCTTTAATAATAAAGAGCACTGTTTTGGAATACCAGATGGAATTTTTGAGGGACAATGGACTGGCGGGTGAAGGAGGACAGTGAGCTGTGAAGGAGTGGGAGTGGAAATGACTGTGGTTTTCCTTTTGTTTCCGGTTCCTTGGTAATTCTTGTATATTTTGTTCTGTTGGTGGTTGGGGAACTCTCCTCCGAGATGTTTTGAGGCAATGAGGGGGTGGGTGCACCTTTTAGACTGTTGGGGATTTGAAAAAAAAAAAAAAAATTTTTGTTGCACTGTTGCGAGCGGGAGGAGGGGAATCAGTGAGGGTAAAAGGCCGTGGCACCTTGAGAGGGGCTGCCAGGCTAGCTGGGTGAGCTAGTTCACTGGAGCGCAGTGGGGGTTGAAGGCGATTCCGAATCTAGAATTGGCAGTGTTTGGAGTGTTGGAAGACCCGGGTGTCCAGGGGGTGAGAGGCCGACGTCCTGGCCTTTGCCTCTCTGGTAGCCCAGAGACGGACCTGTTGGGGTGAAGCCTCCGAAACCAGGGGTGAGCGACCTCGCGGATTTCCTCAGGTTGGAGAAAGTTAAATTTGCCTTGAGAGGGTCGATGGAAGGGTTCGCCCGGAGATGGAAACCGTTCATTGACTTCTTCCAGGACAGTTAAGTCAGCAGGGAGAGGGGATTTAGGGTTAACAAGAAAAGATGGAGGCAAAGAGGGTGGGGGCTATAGTAGGGAGAGCGGGCTGCAGTTTGAGTTACTCATTGAGTAACTGTAGGTTATTCATTGAGTTTCAATGTGATCTCCTGTTGGTTATCTGTTGGTTATCTTTTTGATCTTGGTTGTGGTTGTATTAGATGTTTATTCATAAATGCCTTAATAATATATATATTTTCAATTAAAGTGCATTGGATTGGGGATAATGTATTGACATGGATGGAAAAGTGGTTGGCAGACAGGAAACAAAGAGTAAGAATAAACACTGGATAAAAGCAAATTACTGCGGATGCTGGAATCTGAAACAAAAGAAAAAATGTTGGAAAATCTCAGCAGGTCTGGCAGCATCTGTAGGGAGAGAAAAGAGCTAATGTTTCGAGTCCGATGATTCTTTGTCAAAGCTAAAAGACAGAGAAAGTGGGAAATATTTATACTGTGGAGTGAAAATGAAAGATGAGTCATAGCCACAGAAACCCAGGGAAACCGGGTGCTAATGGCCACAGAAACCAAGGGGAAAGAGTGTTAATGGCAGTCCCCAGAGAGGACAAAAGATGTGAAAAGCCAAACAGCAGAGAAACTAACATCAGAGGATGAACTGTCGATGTGGGGGGAGGGGAAAAGGGAAGCAAAGAGGAGAAAGGTAAAAGGTGGATAAGATTGGGGGGGGGAGGGTGGGGGGTGGTTAAAATATATAATTAAGAAGAAAGAAAAGGTAAAAGACAGTTAAAATGAAATGGGATGAAAACAAATGGGTCGCGGTGGGTAGAGCTGATCATCTGAAGTTGTTGAATTCGATGTTCAGGCCGGCAGGCTGCAGCGTGCCTAACTGGAAGATGAGATGTTCCTCCAGTTTGCATTTGAGCTTCACTGGAACATTGCAGCCTGCCAAGGACAGACATGTGGGCATGGGAGCAGGGTCTTTTGTTAAAATGGCAAGCAACTGGAAGGTCAGGGTCCTGATTGCGCACAAACCGAAGATGCGCAGCAAAGCGATCACCCAGTCTGCATTTGGTCACTCTGATATAGAGGAAACCACATTGGGAGCAGCGAATGCAGTAGGCCAAATTGGAAGAGATGCAAGTGAAACACTACTTAACCTGGAATGAGTGTTTTGGGCCTGTGATGTTAAGCATGGAAGAGGTAAAGGGGCAGGTGTTACACCTTCTGCGATTTAGTAGGAATAAACAGGTCTTTTTTCAAGTGGCCGGCAGTGACTAGTGGGATATCATGGGGATCAGTTCTAGGACCCCAGCCATTCACAATATATATTAATGATTTAGATGAGAGAACTAAAGATGATATTTCCAAATTTGCAGATGACACAAAGCTGGGTGGGAGGGTGAGATTTGAAGGATTTCTGCATCCTTCTCAGTGTGTTTTGGACAAGTTGAGTGCGTGGACAAATGTATGGCTGAAGTATAATGTTAATAAATGTGAGGTTATCCACTTTGGTAGCAAATTCATGAAGGCACGCTGTTATCTGAATGCTGAATGGCTATAAATTAAGAATCGGGAATGTGCAACGAGACCTGGGTGTCCTTGTCCATCAGTCACTGAAAGTAAGCATGCAGGTGTAGCAAGCAGTGAAGAAAGAAAATGGTATGTTCGTCTTCATAGCGAAAGGATTTGTATACAGGGGCAGGGATGTCTTTTTGCAATTACACAGGGACTTGGTGAGACCACACCTTGGAACATTGTGCGCTGTTATGGTTTCCTTATCTGAGGAAGGAAGTTCTTGCTCTGGAGGGAGTGCACTGAAGGTTTACCAGACCTGATTCCTGGGATGACGGTACTGACATGAGGAGAGATTGACTCAGTTAGGATTATATATGTTCTTTTATGTTTATTAATCTTATCATAAATTCCGGTACTACTTTAAACCTTGGGAATAGAAAAGACCTTGACCACTTCCCAGTACACAACAGATACTCATCGGACAACTCGCTCCATCCCCTGTAGTAGAGTAAGAACCAATTCCTACTGGGTGGAAAAGTTAGAAAAAGCAGAGTACCTCCCTCCTCTCGTCACATAACTCTCTCCCATAGAAGCATAGAAAGGTAACAGTACATGAGGCCATTCAGCCCATCTTGTCAATAGCAGCCCGAGGACACCACTGTGTTCTTTCTAATGCCACCTTACTGCACTGATCCATAGCACTGTAGCTACAGAACTGAAGGTGCAGATCCAAGTACCAAAGAGTTTAGGGTCTTTATCTCCACCACCAATCCGGGCAGCGAATTCTCACACAGTTCTCACAGCTTTCAAGATGGCACCGGAGCGAGGCGACTCTCTGCAAGCTATCCCCAACAGATCCACTTTTTACTTATACTCGTTTTAATCTTTTATGTATTTTCTTGAATTTTGTTTAATTCCCTTTTCTTCCCATGTACTGAATGATCTGTTGAGCTGCTTGCAGAAAAATACTTTTCACTGTACCTCGGTACACATGACAATAAACAAATCCAATCCATAACTCCCTAAACTCTCAAAACTCTCTCACTCCAGTGAGGGGAAAGTTGGATTAGGCTATTGAGTTGGATGATCAGCCATGATCATAATGGATGGTGGAGTAGGCTCGAAGGGTCAAATGGTGGCCTCCTACTCCTGTTTTCTATGTCAGAATTTATATGTTCTTAAGAGACTGGCTGAGCCTAGGTACAGCAAAGACCAATTTTAGCTAGTTTCCTTAATTAAATATTGCAGCTTGTTACGATACCCTGGGCTAGTATGTGGTCAATTCCAGCCCCAAGTGCCCAGAGTCCCAACACAAATGAATTAACCGATAATTCTTATAAAAATCCCCATGTTTTTGGCCCTTAGCCAAAACATTAAAACATTAGTGGGTGTCACATATAGACCCCCAAACTGCACTGGTGAGGCTGGGAATGGCATTAAACAAGAAATTAGTGATGCATGTAATAAGTAATATCGGTGATCATGGGTGATTTTAATCTTCACATAGATTGGGCAAATCAAATTAGCCACAATGCCGTAGAGGAATTCCTGGAGTGTATACGGGATGGTTTCCTTGACCAATATGTGGAGGAACCAACTAGAGAGCAGGCCATCTTAGACTGAGTACTGTGTAATGAGAAGGGAATCATTGCCAATCTGGCTGTACAAGACCTCTTGGGGACGAGCAACCATAACATAATCCAAAAATAGGATTATTTTCATTATAAAGATGGAGGTTGAGGGGGGACCTCAATGAGGTCTACAAAATCAGGAGAGGTATAGACAGGGTGGATAGCAAGAAGCTTTTTCCCCCAGAGTTGTTGACCCAATTACTAGGGGTCACAAGTTCAAGGTGAGAGGGGAAAAGTTTAAGGGAGATATGCGTGGAAAGTTCTTTATGCAGAGGGTGGTGGGTGCCTGGAACACATTGGCGGCGGAGGTGGTAGAGGCGGGCACGATACCGCCATTTAAGATGTATCTAGACAGATACATGAATGGGCAGGGAGCAGAGGGATTCAGATCCTTAGAAAATAGGCGACAGTTTTAGATAGAGGATCTGGATCGGCGCAGGCTTGGAGGGTCGAAGGGCCTGTTCCTGTGCTGTAATTTTTCTTTGTTCTTTAGCTGTCCACTAATTACAGTCACCAGGTTTGTAAGTTTAAACATGATTACTGTTTATTTATAACAAGATCTATAATATGGGTGGCATGGTGGCGCAGTGGTTAGCACTGCTGCCTACGGCACTGAGGAACTGGTTTCAATCTCAGCCCTGGGTCACTGCATGGGTTTCACCCCCGCAAGCCAAAGATGTGCAGGTTAGGTGGATTGGCCACCATGAGATTCAATGGCATTACTATTGCTAAATCCCCCACTATCAAAATCCTGGGGGATACCATTGACCAGAAACTGAACTGGACCAGCCATATAAATACTGTGGCTACAGGGTGCCACAGTGGTTAGCACTGCTGCCTCATGGTGCCGAGGACCCGGGTTCGATCCCGACCCTGGGTCACTGTCCATGTGGAGTTTGCACATTCGCCCCGTGGCTGCGTGGGTCTCACCCCCACAACCCAAAGATGTGCAGATTAGGTGGATGGGCCACGCTAAATTTCCCCTTAATTGGAAATAAAATAATTGGGTACTCTAAATTAATATTTAAGATAATATAAATAAATAAATACTGTGGCTACAAGAGCAGGTCAGAGGCTGGGAATTCTATGGAGTGTAACGCACGCCCTACTCCCCAAAGACTTTTCACCATCTACAAGGCACAAGTCAGGAGCGTGATGGAATGCCCTCCACCTGCCTGGATGAGGTCAGCCCCAACAGCACTCGAGCTCAACAGCATCCAGTACAAAGCAGCCCGTGTGATTGGCACCCCATCCACCACCTTAAACATTCACCCCCTCCACCATTGATGCACAATGGAAACACTATGTACAATCTACAAGATGCACTGCAGCAACTCCCCAAGATTCCTTCAACAGCACTTTCCAAACCCACAACCTCTCCACCTAGGACAAGGGCAGCAGATGCATGAGAACACCGCCACCTACAAATTCCCCACATCCACACACCATTCTGACTTGGAACTATCGTTGCTTCGTGAAAATCCTGGAATTCCTTTCCTACCTCCACTGTGGATGTTTCTACAGCACATGGACAGCAGCAGTTTGAGAAGGCAGCATACCATCACTACCTCCAGGGTAGTTATGGCTTAGCCAGCAATGCCCATATCCCATGAATGAATGTAGAACAAAAAAAAATAGTAATTTTCAGAAGAATGTTCCAAAATTCTACTATTCTTTGCCTGCAGAAGTATTTCTAATTTGACTCCTGAAAGGTCAGGCTCTAATGTGTAGAGTTATGCTCCCAATCCAATACTTCCCAAAAAGCATACACGGGTCAGAATTCTCCAGCCATTTACAGGTGGCAGGATTTTCTGGTCCCAGAGGCAGCGCACCCCCGCCCGTGGGCTTCCAGGTGGCATATGGTGGCTTCAATGGGATTTCCCATTGACAGCGGTGGGAGAATAGAATCCCGCCACCAGCGAATGCCACATCATCTCCCGCTGCCAAGAAACACGCGGCTAGGCCAGAGAATTCCACCATAGTTTCTCCCTATCTATCTAGCTGTTCCTCTAAAATATTGGATCAAATCGCCCATTAACCTTCGAAAATCCATGGAATGCAACCATAGTTTGTAATTTCTCCTCTTAACGTAACCTGTGTATTCAGCTATCATTCTGGAAGGTCTGCACTCCAAAGCCAATGTGTCCCTCCTATTGTGTGATGCCCGCTTGCAACATTCCCGCGATGGCCTTACCAGCATTTTTGTATATCAAGCATGACCCTATAGTTTATTCCTAGAAATATAAAGCCCAATATTCATTAACCTTTTGGTTATTTCCTGTGCCAATTCATTAAATTTTAATGATTGATAAACCTGGATCTGCAATACTTACTTGGTTTGACTTGCACGTGACGCCAGAGTCCAGCAAGTGGTTGATTCTTAACAGCCCTCTGAATGGCCCAGCAAACCACTCCGTTCAAGGACAATTGGGGATGGGCAAAAGATATCGGCCTTGCCAGTGAATGATGTCCACATCCCATGAAAGAATACATTTCTGTTTTTCGCCATTTAGAAAATACTGTGCTTGACCTACTTTTAGCTCCAAAGTGGATGCCGCCCAATTTGTTTACATTAAAATCCATTTACCACTGTTCCATTCACACGGGATATTGATAGGTTACACTACAACTACATCACTTACAATGCCCTTATTTTTGTGTCTTCAAAAATCTCTAGATACATGTTCTTAACTTTATTAACGGCATCCCCAGTTGTATTATTTCATGGAAAGTACTCTGCCAGACTTTCCTTCTGATTTTGAAATAAACGGGTAAATATAGAAAACGTGCTTCATAGCCATTTAGCTTATCAATCTGGTATTTTCCTTTAGGTTGTCATCCTTCAGTAAGAATAATGATGAGCATTTGAATCCTCACCTTCCAGCTTCTCCAGAAAATGAAAACCAGCTGAACTATTCTAGCTCAGGGTGCTGTGTCTCCGAGATGGCACAAAGTGAAGAGACTCAGGATTTCCTTCTGGAGGGAGAGGCCAATGCAAAGGTAGATAAATTGTAATTAAATCTTCAGTGAAGAATGATAGTTACCAATAGGCCAGTTAAATATGCTCCCCTCTGTTAATGTGATTTTTTGTGGTGTTGTATATCATTTGAACTGTGTAGCCACTTCCTTGTTTTTCTTGGATATTTGTATTTGCAAGGACTTGTGAAATATGCATTTTTCAATGTCCCTTTAATATGTATGATTTTTCTGGCAACCTGGTCTTCAGTTACAGCTGCTATCCTCATTCTCTCCGCAACACCCACATTCTCTCTAACACCCCATGTACTGCTGCTGTTCAGCACATCTAAGCTAGAGGCAGTCTATTGCATGAAACTACCTCTTACCCTATTCCATACGCTGATTGATAGTCTGTGCTCTTCACTTTTGAGTTGATTTGTGGCGAATATCTGACAAGCTGTTAACCGGTTCTCTCTCCAGGCGTTGCCAGACCTGCTAAGTTTATCCAGAATTTTCTGTTTATAATTAAACCAAAAAGTGTTTTATCTACCCCACACGTGAGTAATGGGCTATATGAATTTTAGCGCTGGTATGATGCCAGGTATGTAGGTCGGGGCGATATTCTCCCATCCCGCGGCAGAGTGTCCACACTGTCGTAAACGCCATCGTGTTTTACAACGGCGTGAACGGGCCGCTGCCAGGAGTAATTCTAGCCCCTACACGGGGCTAGCACGGCGCTGGAATGGTTCACGCTGCTCCAGCTGCGGATCCCGGCGCGAACTGTGCGCCGCGGGATCTGCGCATGCGCAGTGGCGCCGCACCAACACACACATGTACAGTGGCCTCTTTCAACGCGCTGGCCCCGAAGCAACATGACGCAGGAGTACAGGGGCCGGAACGTAGGAAACGAGGCTGGGGGCCAGAGAGGCCGGATCGCCGATCGGTGGGCCCCAATCGTGGGCCAGGCCGCATCGGAGCCCCCCCCCCCCAACCCACAGACCGCCACCTGACCCTTGCACGCAGAGTTCCTGCCAGCTACGAGCAGGTGTGGATGGCGCCGGCGGGAACGTTTTAGCTACGGCCGCTAGGACCATCCCAGGCCGAGAATCGGCGGGCCGGCTGTGTAGAGCGGCCTGCGCCGCGCCAAGCACACCGGCGCTAGTTCTGCGCTCTGTGCAGAATCGCGTGCTGGCGTCGGGGGGGGGGGGGGGGGGGGGGGGGCGTGGCCCGGCCGCGGGGATTCTCCGGCCTGGCGTCGGGCTGAGAGAATCCGGCCCATGTGTCTCAATGACTGGTGGATAATATCTAACAGCAAATCTTTTCAGCTGTTTGCAACAGGAAGAATATTGACCATATGCAACCAAAAAGAAAATGCTGGAAAATCTCAGCAGGTCTGGCAGCATCTGCAGGGAGAGAAAAGAGCTAACGTTTTGAGTCCAGATAACCCTTTGTCAAAGCTAAACGACAGAGAAAGTGGGAAATATTTAAACCGTGGAGTGAGAATGAAAGATGAGTCACAGCACAGAAACCCAGGAAACGGGGTGAAAGTGGATAGTGGGGGAGGGACATACGGAAATCCTGTCTGAGAGAAGAGCAGTATTTCTTCAGGGTAGGCATTCCTGGAAGAGAAGTGGCAGTGAGTTAAACACTGGATAAAAGTGGATACTGCGGATGCTGGAATTTGAAACCAAAAAGAAAATGCTGGAAAATCTCAGCAGGTTTGGCAGCATCTGTAGGGAAAAAGAGTTAACGTTTTTAGTCCAGATAGCATTTTGTCAAAGCTATAATATAGAAAGTGGGAAATATTTATACTGTGGAGTGAGAATGACCTTTCTCTCCCTACAAATGCTGCCAGACCTGCTGAGATTTTCCAGCATTTTCTTTTTGGTTTCAGACTCCAGCATCCACACTAATTTGCTTTTATTGACAATATGCAACCAACCCATGCTTGTAATACACCATAGTGTCCAACGTTAAATGTGATTCCATGACTGGACATCACTCACTGAACAATCCTACGTATGCTAGGAATTACACTACCAGCCAATTCAAGATTATCAGTTGGGCTTGCAAAGTGTCTCTTAGGCTTTTTAGAAGCAAACAGGACCCTGTCCGCTGCAAACCAAATGGGTATGATTTTACAGCCATGCTGCGCCCGAAATCAACTCACCGCAATGCAGTATGGCCGATAGAAGCCTGGAGATCCCGCTCCTGGGATCTACCCGGCTCGCAACGCCTCGCGAGATCTAACGCGATCTTGCGAGACGTTGCGATGGAAATCCTGCGCACTGTGGGCAGGATTGCTTTTTTAAAAATCTGCATTTTAAAGTGAGACAGCTAGTCTCGCAAGCGACATTCAGTTCCTGTCTCCACAAATGGGGACCAGACTGCACGGCACTCGAGGGGTCTCCCCAGGGGACAGGAGGCTCCCAAATGCATGCCCTTTGGGCAGAGTGGCACCCTGGCACTGCTGGTGCCACCTAGGCACTCTGGTACTGCAGGCCTAACACCCTGGCACTGCCACCAGTTTGGCATTGCCAAGGGGCAACGCTGGCATTTGTGCAGTGGCGATCCAGCTGGGGTACCATTCGCGGTGTTGGGAGTGGGGCCCGGTGACCCTCCCATAGTGCATTGGGGCTGAGGTCACAGGCTCCAGAGATCGGGACACCATTTAAAAATGGGGTCCCGCTCTCTCGCTACGCTGGGGAGTTCCGGCAACCGAAGCTCCTCAGTGCACAAACTGTGTGTGGCCTCGGCTGCGCGTTCCCCGCTGAGGCCCCCTATCTACTGTGAGTGCCGTTTCATAGCATTGTATTTCTCAGGGCTGCGAGCGCCGGGGAACACATGGCTTATTGCGCTCGCTATGAGTCTTTGTTCCCATTTAATTAAATCCCGCCCAAAATCTCCAGGCATTGCATCTTTATGAATTAAACAAAAGGAAGGGGACGTGATGATTCACTGGTGTATGTGAGTCAACTTGACTTTTAGGAATTTAATTTGGTAATGGCTATTCCTTGGTCTATTCTCCACGGCAATGCCTCAATCAGACTACACATGCCAACTAATCTGCACCCTTTTCTTAGCAGTATAAATTGTTGTTACCTTGAAATTTAGTACTATTGTATCGGTTCTGATGAGTGCAAGGCAAACATTTTCGGCACCATATCCCTTTTCTCAGCAGTACTCAAGTTTTGTATTACTGAGTGACTATGAAAATAGTTCTTCAACATGGAACATACTTTCTCCCTAACATAGAACATAGAACAGTACAGCACAGAACAGGCCCTTCGGCCCTCGATGTTGTGCCGAGCAATGATCACCCTACTCAAATCCACGTATCCACCCTATACCCGTAACCCAACAACCCCCCCCCCCCTTAATCTTACTTTTTAGGACACTACGGGCAATTTAGCATGGCCAATCCACCTAACCCGCTCATCTTTGGACCGTGGGAGGAAACCGGAGCACCCGGAGGAAACCCACGCACACACGGGGAGGACGTGCAGACTCCGCACAGACAGTGACCCAGCCGGGAATCGAACCTGGGACCCTGGAGCTGTGAAGCATTTATGCTAACCACCATGCTACCGTGCTGCCCTAAGTAATAGCAAATTGAAAAACTTTCTTATGCAGCAAGTTGGGAGGGTGTTGATTACATATTGGTATGTTTTATAGAAGTCTCTGTATTCTTCTGTCGGTGGGCGGCACAGTAGCATAGTGGTTAGCTCTGTTGCTTTACAGCGCCAAGGTCCCAGGTTCGAATCCCGGCTTGCGTCACTGGCTGTGCAGAGTCTACATGTTCTCCCAATGTCTGCGTGAATTTCTTCCGGGTGCTCCAGTTTCCTCCAAGTCCCGAAAGACGTGCTGTTAGGTGAATTGGACATTCTGAATTCTCCCTGTGTACCCGAACAGGCGCCGGAATATTGTGACTAGGGGATTTTCACAGTTGACTTCATTGCAGTGTTAATGTAAACCTACTTGTGACAATAAAGATGATTATTATTAAGTATTTAACTACTATAACTGTTTACACATGTAAAGAGTACAAGCTAGTTGTCTCCACGCTTGGGTCCATACGCACATCTGCTCAACACACGGACCCTGGGTCTGGATCATGTGCCTTCTTGAATTACTCTGTGGGCGGTACTATAAATAGCATATTAATTCGATATGTGCCAGACCTATAATCCTACAATAATGACCTAGAACCCACTGTTCATGAGGGTAGTAAAAGTTGAAACAATAATTTCAAAAGAAAATTTTATGGGTACTTGAAGGGGAAAACAAACTTTGATCAAGCATAAACTTAGATCGAGCAGTGATGTGACAGGCTGGATTGCTTTGCAGGGACCTGACATGGATTCAGGCTGTATGGTGCCCTCCTGTGCCATAAATGACTCCTTGACTCTGCTAAAATTGGAATACGGTTTGGACAGTTTATCCTGCAGTAAAATTTAAAAAAACATTGTTCTTTGTTTCTCAACCTTTGGAGTACGTTTTTGTTTTGGAATTCAAAAATGCCAACCTCATAAGACTTTGAAAAATTCAGGAATATTTGTTGTTAAGGATGGTCATGAGGTCATACATACTCTATTATCGTGTGACACTAATTGTACCAGTGTGACTGATTTAAAATGTACTGAAATTAAATAGCTTTGCTGCAGAGTTTCAAAATTTTGCTTAATATGCTGATGCTTGTGAACAAAATATTGAAGATTAAGGTGCAATGGAAAGTGTATATGTATTGCCTTTTATTGTATCCAGAACTGTTGTTTATTTCAGGTTGTTCTGCCATGGAATTGTCGTATGTTCCCTCTGAGTGATGGAGAGATAAAATGCTTAACTAATTCAAAGGTGCCTGTAACTGATAATGGTGGCCCTCGGCCATTCACAAGGTCATACTCAGCACTCAGTGCGAAGAGCTCAGCTGCTCATAACCAGTCACCCTCTTGCACTGGAACCTCGGAGAGAGTGCCATCTACTGGACAGCTAATTGCTGAAGAAACTGAATGTAAACTCTTGCTGCGGGGACAGAACAGTGCAAAGAAGTAGTGCAGATGAACCTGAGGTTATTTAGAAAACAGAGAAAATTATTGGATGATCATAAGGTAACTTTTCTTTTATTATGTTTCCTTTGAATGTAACTACCTACCTTCTCAACAATGTTAAACAGACCTTTGTTTTATTTCCTTTTGCTAATTTCTTTCTTTCCCTTTTGAAGGTGCAGACTCCCAATGGTAATGCAGTTTTATGGAAGGGTGTAACCGCCAGTAGTGGTTATAATTCCTCCATCATCTTTTCTAGTGGGGACCATCTCAACTGTGCTGGATCTTACATTCAACTGATCTCTACACTGAACATTTTCAGGAGTTAGTGAATAGCACTCAGGAGCCTTGGTTGATTTCATTTTCCACTTTAATTTAGGGCATGGAACTAATAATTGGCAATCGGGATTGTAGGTCAGGTGTTGAAGTTGGATGCTGCCAGTGTGTAATCTTCAAGTTGATGCGTTCCTTCTGTAAATGTTTTCAATAACATGAATTTCAGGTGCAAGGTGAAGAAGTGTCACAGACCAGGAACATTTACTCTGTTTCCCTCCCCACAATTGCTGCATGATCTAAGTATTTCTAGCATATGCTGCCCTTTATTTCAGATAATGAGGTTAATCTGATTCTGTTGAGGTCTCTTCTGCAGTCGTCCTACAAATTTCCAGGCAGCAGATTAGTCAATTTGAACAAATAATCCAGATCCAAGTAGCCACAGAATGTCGATTCCAAGCCCTGATTCCCTTTGGATGTAATTCTGGGAGATCTACAGGGACCTCTCACTGCATCGCAAGACTGAACTGCAGTTTGGTTTTGGGGGCTGATGTATGGTGCTTGTGGTACCTTTCTCTGTGTGTACAAAGCACTTTTAATGTGTCTGATGGTTGTGAACGGCACGAGATAAATGCACAAGCATGACCTAATCTTCCAATCTCCTACCATTTTTGTTCTCGACTCCTGCTCTGACCTCTGTCTTCAACCTCCATACTGCCCCATTGGAACTCCGTTAGCTCAAGAACTTGAAGCAGAGGAGAAATCTGGTAGAGGTGTATAAGGGAGAAAAAGCTGTTTCTGTTAGCTGATGATTTAAGGTTTTGGACAAGAGATGTAGTGTTGTTGTGAAGAAGTAATTTTTTTGCACAGCAAGTGATAATAACCTTGAACTCGCTGCCCACCAGGGTGGTAGAGGCTATAGTGTTTTCAAAAGGAGGGATAATTGGGAAATAAACTTGCAGGGTTATGGGGTAGAGCAGGGTAATGAAGCTGACTGGATTGCTCATCAGGGAGCTGGCATGACTCAGTGGTCACCTCCTGTATCGTTATGACTTTATAACAGCACCTCAGGGACTTGATAGGTTTTGATCTGAAATTGTTGAGCCTGTCGTTTTTTTTGTGGATGTCACCTGATGGTGATGGTTCTAGTTTCCCCATTTACGTACCCTCTAGATGCCTCTTTTCTGTCCCATTACTATCTCTCTTTGACTCCCAGCATCTTGCCTTTTGTTCTTTCCCCATCTGCAACATTTCTCTGCCTCAGTACTAGTTTAGTTCAGTTGGCTGGACGGCTCGTTCGGAATGCAGTACGGCCAACAGTGCAGGTTCAATTTCTGAACCAGTTGAGGTCATTCACGAAGGCCCCACCTTCTCAACCTTGCCTGAGCTGTGGTGATCCTCAGGTTAAATCACGAGTCAGTTCTCCCCCTCAAAACGAAAAACAGCCTATGGTCATCTGGGACTATGGTGACTTTACTGGCTTTAAAGAAATGGCATATTTTTTGCAGTTCTGACGAGAGATCATCGCTCGAAAACCCTAGCACTTTTTCCTCTTTCCCCCGATGCTGCCAGACCTGAATATTTCCAGCATTTACCATATTTTACTTTTGTATCAAAAAATAAAATTGCCTCCATTTTCCTTGAACTGCCAGTTCATTTGAAAATGTCATTGCTTGCCACTGCTAAATGACACTGATTTCATTCCTTTTTTTTTGTTGGCAAATAAGCACCTGGAGAATTGTTTCAACTGTATACAATTAGGAAGGTACCTTTTGTGTACTTGGAAAATGCATATTAAGGATTGCAGAAAACAAGTACATGGTCTAAATTGTACAGTGTGAAGATGGGTTTTCATGCTGCTTTGAATTTATGGTTGTTGTTTGTTAGTTATTTAGACGGCCTTGGAGGGGTGTAGCAGAGGCCAAATCTAATTAAATTATGTCTGCAATTGATGAGATGAGCATGAATGTCTCTCCTTCCATTAATGTTGAATATCCCCTAATAAAGTCAAGAGTTCAGTAGCAGCTACTGAGATGCAATGCCAAGGACACTGGCAGCCTTCCAACACCTCATCTGCATAGCCATTCTTCATACATGAACCTAGTCAGTGAGTAAAGCTGGGCTTGTTTCCTGTAAAATGCATCAAAGCTGAGCTTGATTCTGTCCTCACTAGCACACCCTCATGTGTAAATATTTTCCCAGCAGGGGTTGATTATTTACTTTCTCCATTTGAGAATAATTAACTTGTGTCAAATAGAAAAAAAAATGTTTTTCTTGTTTTCAGTTTTGATCATATTGCTAATCCCTTTATATTTCCTGTCTTCTTGCAGCCAGGCATTAAATTGAAGCCATTATCTTCAAGAAATCACCCTATGGTAGCAAAAGACACCTGCAATCTTGTAAACTTTTGGGCTGATCTTTTAAAAATCATTCAAATGTAACTCAGCAAAAGTTTGAAGATCTTGCAAAAAGCTGCATTGTTGGATGTCTTTATTAAGAGAAGTGTGGATTATTATTAACAGGTCCAAGCCTGAAGTAGTCATGTAGCCTCACTGAAAACAGTAGTAAGCTTTTCTTAATCTACTGGACATTCTGCATCCTAAGATCATTTGACCAGCAGCTGGATCTGAGGTCGTAACAATTGGATCAAGAGAAAATTTATTGTGTTTAGGAATTGTTCCAAGACTGTTTTGGTTTTGTTTTCATACCCTGTTGCCTTCTGTTTATTTTTTTAAAAAGTAAAGTTATTTTAGTTACTGAAACAATTGTCATTGTTCTTTCTTGTGCACCAAGGAGAAATAGGAAATGTAAATACTGAACATATGGAGCAGCTGTGGACTGGGTGAAACCTTCAGAGCTGCTGTCTATTTCAAGCATTTTCTATGTTTGCCAACTTCTTACATGGCTTTATAGTTACCCCATCTTACCATTAAAGTTCTCAATTTTAACTAGCTACAGCTTGTGAAGCAAGGGAAATTTAACAAATGTTCCTTCTGCCACTTTGGCATCATGTCCAATGTTACCATAAGCTTTCATGCATGCCTTCTCTAGGTGGGCTTCTTGTATATTATTTTTGCACCATTCCATCCTAGATGCAGTGCACCTCATTGTTTATTTAATATTTTAACATAGACAGTTGTTATTCCCTGTTCCTGCTTTAAATGTGTTTCTCTCCTATATTTCTTTGGCCAGATTCACCTAAGATCAGCTCTCAATGACAAATTGACAAATACTGCTTTTCTCATGGAAACAGAAGTAGGGCATTCAATTCGATCATTGCATACCCACCTTGATTACATATCTTACACAACAAAAATCTATTGATTTTACCAATAATTTACACTTCATGTGAATTGGAAATCTGAAATAGGAAGACATGTTTTCAGCTACCTGCATTTTAAATCGGAACATTATTTTAGCCGAGTTGGCTTGAGGGCAGTTTTGAGATCGGGAAGGCGGCTGTTAACGCGCGTGTGTTTGGCATAGCCAAAATAACATTCTATTTTTGGTGTTTACAACTTTTTTTAATGGTGACTTGCTCACAACTGTGCAAAAATGTCAACCTTTATGCTTCTGGGCTTCAGCTGGCTTAAAGAAAGTGCCACTTTCATAATGCAGGTCCTATTTTCCACAATAGACTGTGAAAGCCCAACAGTCAAATTAACTCTTTTTCAAATTTAGCTTTTGAAAACCTGATATTTTAGTTGCATGATCTGTACTTGCTTCAGCCATTAGTATGTCTGAATTTGCTAGATGGTCCATGCTAGCTCTCCACAGCAATCCAGTCAGTCCTATTCCCCTACTCTCCACATATCCTTGCAAGTTTATTTCCCTTAAATGCCCATCCAGTTCCTTTTGTAATCTTATCACCTTTTTAAGGTCATTACCACTCATTGCACAATTAAAGTTTTCCTCACATCCTCTTGCATCCCTTACCCTAAACATGTCCCCTGGGAAAGGAATTTTTTTGTCTACCTATCTAAATCTATCATACTCATCTACCTGAAACCACTCTCGAAAGATCTTCCATTTGTTTTTTCAGTCAGTGCTTGGTTCCATTTTACCCTGGCTAGATCCTCTCTCATTTAAGTTAACCATCTTTCAATTTAGAAGTTTTACATGTACCCAACTGTTCCCATAGACACTTGGTCCTCATAATTGAACCAAGAATATACTGGTCAAGAAGGTTCTCCTGAATTCCCTGCCCTTTTTCTTTAGCAATTATATCTTGGGATAATGGTAAATTTAATTCCTCCAATATCACCACATCTCAATGAATTTTTGTAGATTTTCTCTATTTGCAGGTCTATAGGTTACCCCCAATAGTGAGATCACATCTTTCTTGCTTTTCAACTCGAACCAGATGGATTTGGCCTTGCCCCCTCAAAGACTATCCTTTCAGCAATCACAATTTTAATTGCTCCACCATTGGTGACTGTGGCTTCAGTTAACTCAAGCTTTGGAATATATCCTTGCTACATTTCTCTACCTCACTTTTCTTCTTGTAGTTCAGTATCATACTTTGTTTAATACTCCTGTGAATTGCCTTGGGACATTTCATTGTTACAGGTGCCATCTAAATATAAGCTGTTGAAACATGACTGCAATTCTACTAAGGAAAAAAGTATTTCCCAATTTCCTAGAGCAAACTTACTGAAACTGAACAAAAATCAGTTCATATAAAATCAAAACAAATTGCTCGGAATACACGATAGGCCTGACAGCATCTGTGGAGAGAGAAAGAGACTTAATATTTCAGATTGATAACATTTGGGGTCTAAAGAAATGTCAACTTATTCTCTTCAATGATATTGCTAGAATCCAGCTTTTGTATCTTCTTATACTTCACACAAATGCTTCATGTTGTAATAGAGATATCTTTATTCAAAACAGAACAGATAGAGAGGGCATTCAAACCAGAAGTGTATTGAGAGAGCAGTGTGTTTCAAATTTTGCAGAGTACCTGACTCAATGATCTGAACTTCTACACAGTTTGTTGTAATTGTTGTTTTGGAACAACAGTGTTTCAAGTTCATATCCAGCAGCAACAGGAGAGTTTACACTGTTGCCATTTCACCTGTCCAGGCAGCGCTTCTGAACAGCTTCCACACAAGCATTTCGGAGCAGGTTTATCACAGATCTGGGGTCATCACTCTTCATGACTGCACTGCCAGATACGATCATGTTTGCTCCAGCCTGAAAGAATTTCAGGTTTAATATCACACAACATACCAATTTTTAATTCGAGTCACACACATACTATGACCTATCTAGAGCAGGACTTCCCAAACTGTGGGTTGTTATTCGCAGTGGGGTCCCAAGGCAAGAAATAGATGCTTTAAATCTCTTGCTCCCTGCCCCATGTGAACAAATGGCTTGGAGGCCTGGTTTCTGCTCAAAAACGCCTGCAAGAATGTAGGTATTTGCTTTTAAAAAGAAGAAACAGGTGTGGGGGTGGACACCTTAAAACTCCAGCTTGAATGTAAAATGAAAGTGTGTGGGTTTTCTTTATAAATTGAGTACCAATTCATTCCTCCCCCCTCCTTTTGGCATTATGTTCATGCAGGGCAAAAATTTAAATTCTTGCTCTAGCTGATCTCAGCCAGGGCAGGGCAGCAGGTATGGTGCTCAAAATGTCCTCAGCATTCCGAGGCTAGGGAGAAAACAACATCCTCCTAACTTTGCCTGGTGATTCACTGAATGTTAGAACTAGTATTGTCTATAGTTCCTCCCTGCAAACCCACAAAGTGTGCGGTATCAAACAGCTACCGGGACCCATGGAAGATTAACATCTTCAGCAGAGAAGAAAATACAGGAGCCACTCGAGTCCGTAGCCACAAACTCAGCCTGTGTTACAGACATTGAGAAAATGTCACACAAGGCCCAGGGGATGGCACCTCAACTATACAGTGGACTTGCAAAAGAAAATGTGGGACGAAGAAATTTCATCCTGTTGGAATCAATTAAACATCACCAATTCATGCTAGATTTCACATTAGTCAAAGTATAATACCTCTGCACATTTATGAATGGTGTCTGGTCCCACGCCTCCATCAACTTCAATATCCAGAGAAGGGAATTGTGTTCTCAACCACTGGACCTAAAGCAGAAGACAAACAAAATTGCTTTCTATTCCAAAGCTCTTCCAGAAATTGACAATGGAGGGAAATATTCCAGCAAACTTATCCCACAGATAAATAGAAACAGACTTGTAACAGGTGTAGTAAGATTCTATACCTGCATTAGGACATTAAAATAAAAAGAACCATCTTGCAATTGATGAGGAATGAAACCAATTTATTCATTGATCAAACACTTAACAAGCCACAAAAAATAGTTTTAGGAAATCGAATGGAAATTATACCTTTGGCATCATATCACTCATGAATTTCTGACCTCCAAACCCAGGTTCCACAGTCATCACCAGGGCCATGTCAATTTGATTTGCCCATGGAGCTAAATCTTCGACAGTTGTACCTGGTTTAATTGCCAGTCCCACCTGAAGAGGAAGAATATAATATATAGCGTTTAGAACATGGTCACCAAATGACGTGGATTTCTGCACTTCACATTAGGATTTGAAACCTCATTCAAACAGAAGTAAAGGAAAACTTTTATCAGATGTGCTGCCTCATTCTACAAGCCCTTTGTATGTAATATGTAAATTTGGAAAATTTCAAAATTAAACCGGCCAAAATTCTTATATTTGGATTTTAAGAAATTTGAGTTCTTTTATATAGGGGAGGTAGTGGTAATACAGAGACCCAGAGTAATGTTCTGGGGACCTGGGTTCAAATGATGGTGAAATTTGAATTTAATAAAAATCTGGAATTAAAAAGACGAATGATGACCATTAAACCATTGTAGATTGTTGTAAAAACCCATCTGGTTCACTAATGTGAACCTGGTTTGGTCGACATGCGACTCCAGATCCACAGCAATGTGGTTGACTCTTAATTTCCCCCTCAAGGGCAATTAGGGTTGGCCAATAAATGCTGGCCAAGCAAGCCAGCCGTGTCCCATGAACACATTTTTAAAAATGTTTTGTTCCTAAGTGAAGTACAAAATTAATACAGGTTTGAGCAAATGAAAGGCTTTCTTTAAGGCATCCTGTGCCAGTCACTCCAAGTCAGATATAGCACAGTTAAATGAAGAACGAAACTTAGTACCAAACCAGAGGCAGTTTTGTGAGCTCAAATCCACTAGAAAAATGCTGAGATCAGTTAATTCAGCCATTTCAAATAAATCCTTACAACTAGACAGCATTTTCATTCCATCAGTCTGACCCCGAAGAGAATTCCCAATTTGATTTATTGGTAACTTGTGGTTAAAAGCAAAACTTGGATCAATATAAACAAGTGGGAAACACTGTACTCTAAAACAGGGTTTTTCAAACTTCGGTCACGGGTGGGTGTTGGGAGGACCGGGGAGCGATCGGTTCTGATTGCGGTAGAAGAGCCAAATATCTGCTACCAGTTTTTACATGGAGAATGGAGGTCGCTGCCGCCTTTTAAATGGAGGTACAGATATGGCTGTGTGGAGTCTTCCAGCCAGAAGCAGCAGCAGCAAAGATTAGATCACGTGCCTTGCACATAGAATTGAGGTGAAGCACCATCAGGGGGAGTGCTTTTGGTGCCAAAGCAGGGAGCAGAGTTGATTTGATTTTGCAGCTGCTGGCAAGCAAGGCAAGTGAACAAACTGAGATCATTTATTTTTTTGAAATTAAGAGACAGCCAGAAACTCATAAGCAGTTTAACTAATAGGGTATCTCACTATAGAATCTGCTGAAAAGAGCTGCTCAGGAGAGACAGGACACAGAGGTGATGGTGATAAGAGCTCAAAGGCCTCTGGTTAACATCCCTAAAAAAAATAAACTTGGAACAAAGTATAAAGATGATTTCTTTATTTTTTTGGAAATAATTTCTTTCAAATTTTAACAACAACAAATTTTCTCCCAACAATAAAGTAAACAAGGTGTAGAAATAAACAGAAAGAGAAATCCCCCCCCCAGTACAAAGCAATAAATTAATAACTCAATAACAATACAAAAAAGAAGAAAATAGCGAACACACCGTCGCAAAAACAAATCCCCTTAACAAACCCCGAACCCACCCCCCGGGTTGCTGCTGAGATTGACCACCCTCTAACCCTCCGCCAGAAAATCGAGAAAGGGCTGCCACCACCAGAAGAACCCTTGTACATACCCCCTCAGGGCAAACTTAACCTTCTCCAGCCTGATGAACCCAGCCATGTCATTGCTCCAGGCTGGGTTCACGTCCCTCCACTGTAAGAGAATCCTATGCTAGGCTACTAGAGACGCAAAGGCCAGGGTACCGGCCTCTCTCGCCTCCTGCACTCTCGGCTCCGATGCTACCCCAAAGATAGCGGGCCCCCAGCCCGGCTCCACTCTGGACCCAACCACCTTGGACAAAGTCCCCGCCACCCCCTTCCAAAACTCCTCCAACGCCGGACATGCCCAGAACATGTGGGTGTGGTTCGCCGGGCCTCCCGAACACCTCCCACACTCGTCCTCTCCCCCAAAGAACCGGCTCATCCTGGCCCCAGTCATGTGCACCATATGCAGCACCTTCAGCTGAATTAAGCTGAGCCGTGCGCAAGAAGAGGACGAGTTCACCCTCCCCAGGGCGCCGCCCACGTCCCATCGTCGATCTCTTCCCCTAGCTCCTCCTCCCACTTCGCTTTCAGCTCTTCCACCGAGGCCTCCTCCTCTTCCTGTATCATCTGATAAATTGCCGAGATCCTACCCTCACCGACCCACGTCCCCGAGAGCACCCTATCCTGCACCCCCCTAGGCGGCAGCAGCAGGAACTCCGCCACCTGCCGCTTAACAAACGCCCTAATCTGCATATACCTGAAAGCATTCCCAGGGGGGAGGCCCCACTTCCTCTCCAACTCCTCTAAAGTCGCAAACTTCCCATCGAGGAAAAGGTCCCCCATCCGCCTGATGCCTGCCCTATGCCAACTCAAAAACCCACCGTCTATTCTGCCTGGTGTAAACCGGTGATTGCCCCGTATCGGGGCCCACGCTGAGGCCTTCACTTCCCCCCTATGCCGCCTCCACTGCCCCCAAATTTTGAGGGACACCACCACTACCGGACTCGTAGAGTACCTTGCCGGGCGGAGTGGGAGCGGGGCCGTACCAATGCCTCCAAGCTCATACCCACTTGCGAATCATTGCCACGTTCGCAGCCCAGTAATACCCACATAAGTTGGGTAACGCCAAGCCGCCTACCTCCCTTCCTCGCTCCAGGAATACCCTCCTCACTCTCGGGGTCTTCCATGCCCATACGAACCCCAGAATACTCTTATTAACCCTCTTTAAAAAAGCCTTCGGAATCAATATGGGGAGGCACTTGAAAAGAAACAAAAACCTCGGGAGCACCATCATCTTAACTGACACGACCCTACCCGCCAAAGAGATTGGCAGCGCATCCCACCTCTTGAACTCCTCCTCCATCTGTTCCACCAGCCTAAAAGATTAGCCTGTGCAGGGCCCCCCAGCTCTCTGGACCCCAAGATATCTAAAGCTCCTCTCCGCCCTCTTCAATGGGAGCTCTCCTTTCTCCCTCTCCTGGTCCCCCAGGTGCAGCACAAACAGCTCACTCTTCCCCACGTTGAGCTTGTAGCCCAAAAAATCCCCAAGTATCTTCAACACCACTGGCATTCCCCCCCCCCCCCCCCCCCCCCCCCACCGGATCCACGATGTACAACAGTAAATCATCTGCGTACAGCGACAACCGGTGCTCTCCCCCCCCCCCCCCCCCCCCCCCCCCGCACAAACCCCCTCCAGTTCTTAGAATCCCTCGGCTCAATCGCTAATGTGAAGAACAGGGGAGACAAGGGGTATCCCTGCCTCGTCCCCCGGGAAAGCCGAAAGTCCTCTGACCTCCTCCCATTCGTCACCACATTCGCTACCGGGGAGCTATACAGCAACCTCACCCAGCTGATGAATCCCTCACCAAACCCAAACCTCCTCAGCACTTCCCACAGGTAGCTCCACTCCACCCTGTCAAAAGCTTTCTCCGCATCCATCGATGCTACTATTTCCGCCTCCCCAGCCGCCGACGCCATCATAACATTAAGAAGCCGCCGTACATTGACATTCAGCTGCCTCCCCTTCACAAACCCCGTTTGGTCCTCATGAATAACCATCGGGACCACATCTTCCACCCTCCTGGACAGTACCTTAGCCAACAACTTTGCATCCACGTTGAGGAACGAAATCGGCCTGTAAGACCCACACTGGAGGGGGTCCTTAACCCGCTTCAGGATCAGTGAGATTATTGCTCTAGACATCGTCGGGGGCAGAGCCCCCCCTTCCCTCGCCTCATTCAGGGTCGTCACAAGCAGCAGGCCCAGCAGATCTGAAAACTTCGTATAAAACTCGGAACCCGTCAGGTCCCGGTGCTTTCCCTGTCTGCATGCTCCCCGGCGCCTCCATCAGTTCCTCCAACTCAATTGGGGCCCCCAGACACTCCACCCGCTCATCCTCTACTCTTGGGAACTCCAGCTTATCCAGAAAGCAGTCCATCCCGCCCACCTCCCTAGTGGGCACCGCCCGGTACAGCCCCTCGTAAAAGGATCTGAACACCCCATTAATGTCCCTGCCACCCCGCACCACGTTCCCTCCTGCATGTGACTCCCCCATCTCTCTCGCTGCCTCCAGCTTCCAGAGCTGGTGGGCCAACATCCGACTTGCCTTCTCCCCATACTCATATACCGCCCCCTGCACCCACCTCCACTGCGCCTCCGCCTTCCGGGTGGTCAGTATATCAAACTCCGCTTGGAGACTGCGACGCTTCCTCAAAAGCCCCTCCTCCGGTACATCTGCATACCTCCTGTCCACCCTTACCATTTCTTCCACCAGCCTCTCCCTCTCAACCCTCTCCCCGTGCACCCGAATGGATATCAGCTCCCCTCTAACCACCGCCATCAGCGCTTCACAGACCACCCCAACTTGCACTTCCCCGTTATCGTTGGCTTCCCCTACGGACCCGCCCACAAACTTCCTCCTCTGCCAGAAGCCCCACATCTAACATCCACAGCGGGCGCTGATCCTTCCCCTCCCCCAGCTCCAGGTCCACCGAATGCGGAGCATGGTCAGATATGGCTACCATGGGGGGGGGGGGGGGGGGGGGGGGGATGAAAAATTTGAGTCCGTTATTAACCTACAGCGGACTCCAAATGAAAAGACTGCTGCTGTATCTTACCTATAATATCACAATAAAAAGGTGTCAAAAGCCCATGAGGCTGTCAGCATTTTGGTATAGCGTCTCCCAAGAGTATCCAGTGCTGAGTTAAACTCATTTTGTTGCTATTGCCCTTCACAATGACCGACACACGAGGTTAGATTTTCCATTATTATAAAGAAGACAGCAGAAAGAAAGAAACTGGCTGAAGTCTGTACCTCAGCATTGCCCTCTGCTCCCTTGAACCGGATTCAAGTGAGATCATATTAAAAGGTAAGCTAACATGGCATGCGTCACAAAGGTTTGCCAGTTGCCGCAAGTGGGTCCCACGGGGAAAAAAGTTTGAAAAACACCGCTCTAGACCAATACACTCAACATGTGGTAAATTGATGCTGTTCATTTTTAGAGACACATAATATGGAGTTGTGTTAAAGTCGCAGAAATGGATATGATCATGGGTCACAAAACTGCTATTTGTCATCTGTCCATAACTGAGCAATGAAGAATCAAACGCCATTAGGCAGGGGAATATATATTGGTCACACTGCAACTATGTCAGAGTTATTTACAGCAGAAAAGACGACAATTCAGCCCATCAAATTTATGCTGACTCTCCACAAAGCAACCCCATTATCTAACTCAATCCCCAAAACCCTGTAAGTATATTTCCTTCAAATGCCCATCCAAATTCCTTTTGAAATTATTGATTGGTTCCATTTCCACCATCCTGGTGATTCCATGTCAGACCACTTACTGAGTAAAAATATGTTCCTCTCCTCATTCACCCTGCATCCCTTGCCCAAAATCTTATGTTTTTCTTCTTCTCTACCTTATCCAAACTTGTCAATCTTGTACATCTCTCTCAAAGCTTCCCTTAATCTCCTGTAGTACAAGGAAAACAACCCCAGGTTTTTGAACCTAATCTTCTAATTAAAATCCCCCACGCTTAGAACCATTCTGGTAAATCTCTACACTCGCTGAAGGATTATCACATACTTTCTAAAACGTGTGGTGATCAGAACTGGATACAATACACTAGTTGGGCCCTAACCATCCATGTACGGCCAACATCCACTGCATTTGCTTCATCAACCTTTTCTCCACTACTTCATCAAAGTTGTCAATCTCATCTTAAAGCCCAAACTCTTTGTACTTGCCACCTACTTCCCACTGAAGCCAAACTTGCACTGCTGCAAACCTACTCATTGATAGAACCATAAAATAGCACATCATCATTATTTTTTAGAAAATATTTTATTGAAGCATTTGTAATTTTCACAGTTTAACACATTAGCATTTCTTAAACAACCACGTGGGCCGACACACCCAAAACACCTAAAAGACAAAACAGTAAACAACATTCCCTACTACCCCCGACCTATCCCCTAATTACCCGTATACTAAGTTCCCTGTCCTTATCTAACATTGATGTGGAGATGCCGGCGTTGGACTGGGGTGAGCACAGTAAGAAGTCTTACAACACCAGGTTCAAGTCCAACAGGATTGTTTCGAATCACTAGCTTTCAGAGCACAGCTCCTTCCTCAGGGTTCACCATTCCATTCCCACAGTTCTATTTCCAGCTATCCCCACTTCCTCTTCTCATCTCCAAACTCCGTGGCCTGGATCTCGGCTCCTCCCTCTGTGACTGGATCCTGAACTTTCTAACTCACAGGCCACAATCAGTAAAGATAGACAACAACACCACCTCCACGATCATCCTCAACACCGGTGCCCCACAAGGCTGTGTCCTCGGCCCCCTACTATACTCCTTATACACCTATGACTGTGTGGCCAAATTCCCCTCCAACTCGATTTTCAAATTTGCTGATGACACCACCGTAGTGGGTCGGATTTCAAACAATATGAGACAGAGTATAGGAACGAGATGGAGAATCTGGTGAACTGTTGCGATGACAATAATCTCTCCCTCAATGTCAACAAACCAAAGGAGATTGTCATCGACTTCAGGAAGCGTAGTGGAGAACATCCCCCTGTCTACATGAATGGGAACGAAGGACAAAGGGTCAAGAGCTTCAAGTTTTTAGGTGTACAGATCACCAACAGCCTGTCTTGGTCCCCCCATGCCGCCACTATAGTTAAGAAAGCCCACCAACGACTACTTTCTCAGAAGACTAAGAAAATTTGGCATGTCAGCTACGACCCTCACCAACTTCTACAGATGCACCGTAGGAAGCATTCTTTCTGGTTGTATCACAGCTTGGTATGGAGCTTGCTCGGCTCAAGACCGCAGGAAACTACAAAAGGTCGTAAATGTAGCCCAGTCCATCACACAAACCAGCCTCCCAGTGACTATCTATAATTCCCGCTGCCTCAGAAAGGCAGCCAGCATAATTAAGGACCCCATGCACCCCGGACATACTCTCTTCCACCTTTGTCCGTCAGGAAAAAGATACCAAAGTTTGAGGTCACGTAACCAACTGACTCGAGAAGAGCTTCTTCCCTACTGCCATCAGACTTTTTAATAGACCTACCTTGTATTAAGTTGATCTTGTCTCTACACCTTGCTAGAACTGTAACATATTCTGGAGTATCTCCCTTCCCTATGTACAGTATGCATTGTTTATACAGCATGCAAGAAACAATATTTTTCACTATATACTAATACATGTGACAATAATAAATCAAATAATTCACTTCCCTGATAGGGGCCCCTTCCCACTCCATCAACTCCTTGTATATCTCCGAAACCCTCCCCTCTCCAACCCCTGTTTTTGACATCACTTTATCCTGTAGTACCCTCAGTGGGATGTGAGGAAACCTTAGAGCCTGCCTCCGTACAAAGTCCCGTACCTGAACGAACCAAAACCCGTTCCCACCCGGCAGCTCAAACTCCCCTCTAATTCCTCCAAGGTCGGAAAGCCCTCCTGGATGAATAGGTCCCCAAATCTCTCAATCCCTGTTCGTGCCATCTCTTAAATCCCCCATCAAGCCCTCCCCAGGGCAAACCGGTGGTTGTCATAGGTCGGTGACCATACGGACACCCCCTCCAGTCCTATGTGCTACCTCCATTGCCCCCACTCCCTTAGGGCTGCGAGTACTGAGCCGGCGAGAAAGGCAGTCGCGCCATTAGTAAAGCCTCCAAACTCTTGCAGGTATTCCATTCGCTCCCAGGTCTACCCCTCTCCCACTACCCACTTCCTGACCATCGATATGTTGGCTGCCCAGTAATATTTAATAGAGACCACGAGGGCCAATCCCCCCTCTCCGCGAACCCATTTCAGGAGTGCCTTCTTTACGCTCGGGGTTTTGCCCACCCACACAAAACCCGATATCGCCGCGTTCATTTTCCTGAAAAAAGCCTTTGGGACAAAAATCGGGAGACATTGAAAAAAGCAGTCTCAGAAGGACCGTCATCTTTACCGTCTGGACCCTCCCCGCCAGCATCAGCGGGAGCATGTCCCATCTATGGAAATCCCTTCTCATTTGATCGACCGCTTTCCAGATTTAACTTGTGAAGCTACCCCCAATCAATAGCAACTTGAATCCCCAGATATCCAAAGCTCCACTATCCCCCACCAGGCATTCGACGATCTAAGGACCATCGCTAAGGGCTCTAGGCTAGGGCAAACAGTAACGGGGAGAGCGTTCATCCCTGCCTTGTCCCCCAACAGAGACCGAAGTATTCTGACTGGACTCGGTTGGTTCTTACATTTGTCGCCGGAGCCTGGTATAACAGCCGGACCCAATTCACAAATCCCTGCCCAAACCCAAACCTGCCTAAAATATCCCGGTCGAAAGCCTACTCCGCGTCCACGGCTACTGCCACCTCAACATCACGCCCCTCCGCTGGCATCATTATAACATTAAGCAGCCGGCTAATATTGGATGTCAGGTGCCTGCCCTTCACAAATCCCGCCTGATCCTCCCCAATCACCTCCGGGACACAATCCTGTATTCGAGTGGCCAAGATCTATGCCAGCAATTTAGCATCCACATTCGAAAGGGAAATTGGCCTTTACGATCCACAGCTCTCCAGGTCCTTGTCTCGCTTCAGGATGAGAGAAATTGATGCCTGTGATAGTGTTGGGGGAAGCACTCCCAACTCCTCGGACTTATTAAAAGCCTTAACCAGAAGCGGCCCCAGTAACCCAGAAAACGTTTTATAAAATTCCACTGGGAATCCGTCAGGTCCTGGGCCCTTGGCCGATTGCATCGCTTCAAATCCGTCTATCACCTCCCCAAGCCCACTTGGGCCCCCCCAGGACTTCCAGATACTCCTCATCTACCTTCGCCTCTCCAAGAATTGATTCATACCATCCTCCCCGACCGGGGGGTTCCGACTCATATGGTCGACTATAAAATTCACGGCACACGTTGTTAACTGCTCCCCCCCCCCCCCCCCCCCCCCCCCCCGGGGTCCATCACTACCTTCCCCCTCATGTCCTTTAGAACATAGAACAGTACAGCACAGAACAGGCCCTTCGGCCCTCGATGTTGTGCCGAGCCATGATCACCCTACTCAAACCCACGTATCCACCCTATACCCGTAACCCAACAACCCCCCCCTTAACCTTACTTTTATTAGGACACTACGGGCAATTTAGCATGGCCAATCCACCGCACATCTTTGGACTGTGGGAGGAAACCGGAGGACCTGGAGGAAACCCACGCACACACGGGGAGGACGTGCAGACTCCGCAGAGACAGTGACCCAGCCGGGAATCGAACCTGGGACCCTGGAGCTGTGAAGCATTTATGCTAACCACCATGCTACCGTGCTGCCCATTATATTTTCCCTATTTCTCTCGCCGCCTCCGGCTTCCTCAGCTGATGTGCCAGCATCCTGCTAGCCTTCTTCCCATATTCATAAATTGCCCCCTTTTGCCCTCCTCAGCTGTCCCTCCGCCTTCCCTGTGGAAAGGAGCCCAAATTCCATTTGGAGTCACTCGACACTCCTTCAGGAGCTCCTCATCCAGAGATTCCGCATACCTCCTGTCCACCTGTAAGGTTTCTCCTACCATCTGTCCAGCTCCGCCCGTTCGGTCTTCTCCCTGTGGGCCCAAATCAAAATTTGCCTCCCACACCATACCAGCCGCGCGCGGTCTTTCCAGTATCGTTGTTCTTCATATTCCCCCGAATGGCCTCCCTCACTCACTCACAGACCTCGTCGTCCGCTCACAGCCCTGCATATAATCTCCACTGCCGGTGGTGGGACTTTCCTGTGCTTACCCGCAGGTCTATCCAATGTGCCACGTGGTGTGACACCACAATTGCCGAGTACTCAGTGTCCTTCACTCCCGCCAACAGTGTTTTATCCAGAACAAAGAAATCTATCCTGGAGTATAGCTTGTGCACATGAGAGTATAATGAATACTCCTTGCTCCGTGGGCTCTCGAATCTCCATGGATCGACCCCTCCCATGCGCTCGAATCTCCATGGATCGACCCCTGCCATGCGCTCGAATCTCCATGGATCGACCCCTGCCATGCGCTCGAATCTCCACGGATCAATCCCTTCCATGCGCTCAATAAACCCCTGCAGTTCTTTCATCATTGCTGATACTTTCCCTGACTTAGAACTCGACCAGTCCATCCTCAGATGCAAGACCGTGTTGAAGTCACCCCCCCCATAACCAACCGGTGGGAGTCAAGGTCTGGGATCTTTCCCAGCCCCATCCCAACAAACGTGACATCATCCCCGTTGGGGGCATATATATTTACCAGCACCACTGCCATTCCCTCCAGTTTCCCGCTAACCATAATAAATCTGCCTCCCGGGTCTACCTCGATCTTCCCTATCTCAAATGCCACCCTTTTGTTAATCAGGATGGCCACCCCTCCTTGTTTTAAAGTCCAGTCCTGAATGGAAAACCTGTCCGACCCATCCCTTCTTCAGTCTAACCTGGTCTCCCAGCTTCAAGTGCGTCTCCTGTAACATGGCCACCTCCGCTTTTAGCTGTCTCAAGTGTGTGAACACACGGGCCCTTTTGACTGGCCCATTCAGTCCATGAACATTCCACGTAACCTCTTCTCCTCTCTTCCCCTCCCCCCCCCACTCCCTCCCCCGGTGTAGAGCAGTCCGAGTTTTATGCCCTTCGCATACAGGGCCGCCTTAACCTTATTAAAACTCGCCCTCTTCTTTGCGAGTTCTGCTCCCAAGTCTTGATACACCCGGATCTCTGCTTCTTCCCACATGAACCGTTTTGTCTGCCTGGCCCACCCCATAATGCGTTCCTTGTCCAGGAACCGATGCAGCTTCACCACCATCGCCCTCGGGGGCTCACACCCCTGTGGGTTAGGCATGAGCATCCTGTGAGCCCGGTCCACCTCTAACGGCCTGTCGAACGCATCTGCCCCGAGCATCTTCCCAGCATCTTCCCCACGTACGCACTGGCATCCGATCCCTCAGGCAAACTGACGATCTGGATATTCTGCCTGCGAGAGCGATTCTCCAGGTCCTCCACCTTCTCGAACAGCCATTTCTGCCGATCCTGTAGGATTTTAATTTCCATTGCCATCGCAGTGAACCGCTCCTCTTGTTCCCCCGCCAGCTCCTGCAACTTTTGGATCACCTATCCCTGGGTCGTCACTTTCTCTCGACCACCTCCTTCATCGAGACCACCGCCTGGGTCAGGTCCTCCACACACTCCTTACGATGCCGGGCAAACTTCTCATCCAAGTATTTAACCCACTGATCCATCATCCATTGAGCTGGCGCGGTCGAACTTTGCTTCTCTGCCATTGCATGCACCAAACTCTAAGCTTCACTCCCAACCAACTTTTTATTTCTTCTTTTAGGATTGTTTCTTGGGCGCAGCTCCATAAATTAGGGGTCGTCCTCCTCTCCTCTCACTTTTATTGCAAAATTCCAACAGAAATCCAGCTTAAAAGCCGTTAAAAAACGACTAAGAGTGGGAGCTGCTAAATGTGCGACCATTCCTTCCATGATCACCACTGAAGTCCCACATTATCATCAAAAGATGACTTCAGCTCCTTGGGTTCGTGCATGTCAACACATGACATTAAGACTATCTTACTGGTACGTACTGCATTCCTGCCAATCCCACCTTCTAACATGGTACCAATAAAAAACAGACACACAGCACACATCAAAGTCACAGATTACAGAAAAACAAATAATTTGTAACAACTAGAGAATTCACTATTCGAAGAACATTAGAGATTGGAGGAAGCTCTACACAACTCAGGCAGATACCCAAAAATAAATGGAAAAACTGAGGAAAGTCTAGCATGTGGACAGGTTAGAAAATAAAGTTGCACAAAACATCAATGAAAATTGCCAAAATGGTTTCTCAGTTTCCTGCAGAAAATTAGGCATCGCAGATTTTCAAAGGCAACCCAGATGGTGATGGTTTATGGGAAATAATCTTGTGACAGTAAAGAATGGATATGGAATGGCCTGTATTGGGAACATGAATTAAGACTCCCATGAATTTTGACATGCCAGTCAGTAGGTGAGCAAAGTTGCAGAGAAGTGTTAGTGAAGGTAACTGGCCATGAAAAAAAAGGGAATTAAATTGTATACATTTGTATATATGGCTTTTGTTTTTGATGAATTTGATTAATTTATGTCTGACTCCATGCAGGCTTTTATGAATAAAAATACTTTTTAGCACCTGTTGGGGTTGGTGGGAATGGTTTTTGTCCTGACAACTCTGCAATAGCGAGACGATGGGAGAGAATGGATTTCAACCCTTGAAATTATTATTAGCGTAAAAGTTGACCCCCTACCTCTGGCTAAAGAGTTTAGTCTTAGAAACTCAACTTTTACACAAGTATATACAGTAGATTGGTTAAACACAATCTTCCTTTCACAAATCCATGCTCGCTATCCTTAATTTATTCAAATTTCTGCAAGTGCTTGCGGATTTTTTTTCTGATTATTTTTTCTAAAGTCTTATCCACTGACTATATATAGTTGCTTGGGCTCTCTTTACTCCCTTTCTTGAATAAGGACGTCAATATTTTCCACTCTCCAATCCTCTGCCACCTCCTCCATATCTAGGTAGGTTTGGAGGGTTATGGCAAGCCCTTCTGTTATCGCCGCTCTCATTTTCCTTTACGTGGGCTGCAAGCCACCCTAATCAGATGAGTTAGCTACACTTAAGATTTTTCAATACCTCATCCCTCCCAATTTTCATCATATACTTTGTCTCTACTAACGCCACTTCTACTGATATTTTGTCAGATTCATCTTCCTCTGTAAACACTGATACAAAGTGCTCATTATTCTTGTCATGATATGCATATACAGATAATGATATACAGACAGGCACAAACAGGCAACTAATGAACACAGAGAACAGGACATGACCAATGAGCAGGCAGGACACTCGGGGTGGGATCTCACTATAAAAGACACGAGGCACTCACTTCGCCTCTTTCCACTGATGAACATCTACAGAGTGAGTCAGGGTGTATTTACAGTATCGCACCTCCAGCATGTGGCGAATAGTTAGTCTGGTTCAGTCAGACAGAGTAATCACACTTAGGTTAGCAGAGAGTCGAACTCATAGAGAACTGAGCTAACTGTGTGACAGGTTCAATAAATCAGATTGAACTAACTTCAATGTCTGGAGTATCTTTTGGTTAAAGCTGCATCCAGTTGCAGCCTGTGTTATCCCAGAGTACATAACACAACAATTCTAGCCTTGCCCAGCACCAGTAAGCATTTTTCACCCTAATAAGGCCCACTCCATCTCTTACTACCTGCATTTAGGTCAGGGGACCTCACTGTGAAAACAGGCCTGTCGTCGGAAGGAGAGCGCTCCAATTGGTCTTGACATTTTCTGGAGTAATCTAGTGACGGGATGCTGACTGAAGAACTGGGTTTTGTTCAGCTGGTACTTGGTAGTTTTTGCAAAGGTGAAGTGCGTGAGCGACAGGCAACTCTATGGGGCATCCAATGAGGGTTGAAATCTGTCATTTTGGCAAGCCAGGATGATACACAACATCCAAACCTGCTGAGGCTTCATCTTAAACGATCTGTTGAAATGAGCAATTGAAATGAATAGTTTGCTATTGGGGTAAAATAAAATTATCTTTATTATTGTCACAAGTAGGCTTACGTTAACACTGCAATGACATTGAAAATCCCCTAGTCGCCACGCTCCGGCGCCTGTTCGGGTACACTGAAGGAGAATTCAGAATGTCCACTTCACCCAACAGCATGTCTTTCGGGACTTGTGGGAGGAAACGGGAGCACCCAGAGGAAACCCACGCAGACACGGGGAGAACGTGCATACTCCGTGCAGACAGTGACCCAAGCGGGTATCGAACCCGGGACCCTGGCACTGTGAAGCAACATGTGCTTAACACTGTGCAAATGTTACCCAAGAAGAACACAGAAGATTGTCCATGAGTCAAAGACCTATTTTACATTTGGACACTAATCAGAAGTGGCAGGAGAGAGAGCGTATAAGCACGGCAATAGTCAATTCAGAAGTCAATAAGTAGAGATTTATCAATTCCTTTCGCTCCCAGCTGACATTAATTCTAATAGTCAGCCAATTCGATTCACTTTGTGATATCAAGAAATGCCTGAAGGCACTGGATATTGCAGTGGCTAACGGCCCCGACAACATTCCAGCAATAGTACTGAAGACTTGTGCTCCAGATCTAGCTGAATCTTTTCACCAAGCTGTTCCCTTACAGCTACAACACTGGCATGAGGAAAACAGCCCAGGAATGTGCTGTCCCCCAAAAAGGACAAATCCAATCCACTCAATCAGTTTACTATCGATCATCAGTAAAATGAAAAACAACCTGCTGACGTCCAATTTGGGTATCAGGGCCACTCAGCTCCTGACTACAACCTTAGTTCAAACATCGACACGAGAGCTGAACTCAAAAAGTAATGTAAGAGCAATTGCCCTTGACATCAAAGCCACAATTGACCAAGTATGGCATCAAGGAGCCCTGTGGGAGGGAGTGCTCTCCATTGTATGATTGTAGTCATACCTGGTTGTGGTTGTTAGAAGTCAATCATCTCAGTCCCAGGATTTCATAGCAAGAGTTCCACAGGGTAGTATCCTAGGACGAACCATCTTCAGTACTTCAATGGCCTTCCCTTCATTATAATATCAGAGGTAGGGATTGTCACTGATGATTGCACAATATTCAGCATCATTCGCAACTCCTCAGATACCGAAGCAGTCCATGTCTAGTGTAGCCAGCAACGTCCACATCCCGTGAAAGAATTAAACAAACTCACTTGGCACAGTAGTCAGCACTGTTGCTTCACAATACCAGGGTCCCAGGATCGATTCCCGGCTTGGGTCACTGTCTGTGCGGAGTCTGCATGTTCTCAGTGTCTGTGCGGATTTCCTCCGGGTGCTCCAGTTTCCTCCCACAAGTCCCGAAAGACGTGCTGTTAGGTAATTTTGACTTTGTGAACTCTCCCTCCACGTACCCAAACTGATGCCAAAATGTGGCGACTGCTTTCAGTAACTTCATTGCAGTGTTAATGTAAGCCTACTTGTGACAATAAAGATTAATACTGTACCTATGCAACAAATTAGTACCCACCAGTACTGTACTGCAATGATATTTACTGACAGGCTGTACTCACCTATCTTGCACTCCAGTCTTAGAGTCAGAGGTCTGCAGCACAGAAAAGCCCCTACGAACCATCAGATATGTGATCAAAATCAGCCTCCTAACTATTCTAATGCCATTTTCCAGCACTTGGCCCACAACCATATATGTCTTAGCATTGCAAGTGCACATCCGAATGTTATGAGGGTCTCTGCCTCCATCATCCTTTCAGGCAGGGAATTCCAGATTCCCATCACCCTCTTGGTGAAAAAGGTTTCCCTCATATCCTCTCTGAACCTCCTGCTCCTTACTGTAAATCTATGTTACACAGCTCTAAATAGCCTCTCCATACACAACCCATGTTTGGAAAGATCCACAAGTGAGTTTGACGGTTGTTATTTGCAGTTTCAGAAAACTGAGTTTTGATCATAGACCATTCATAGAATCATAAAATTTACAGTGCAGATGGAGGCCATTCAGCCGATCGGGTCTGCACCGGCCCTTGGAAAGAGCACCCTACTTAAGCCCACACCTTCACCCTATCCCCGTAACCCCACCTAATTCCCATTTATCAAAGTCCTATGGACAGCACTGATGCTTTTCACATTTCACCAAATAAACAAACTATTTCGTAACACTTGCCTTCATACAGTTTTCTCGTATGTCTTTGATGAGTGGCCCTGGGCTATTTGTTGCTTCTAGATGGAATGTATATTGATTAGCACCAGCCACTGCCATTGGTTTCACCCACTGCTCTGGCTTCGAAACCATCATATGCAAATCTGTAGAATAAACAATGCAGAATCGTTATTTTCTAAAATTCCTATTCTTCTAAAAAGGTATAAAGGTCATTCCAGTGGCAAACCTAGAGACAGTGAAATCTACACAGTAAATGGCGAGCAAGACATCCCTTTCTGTCTCATAAGATGATTGTTTACACCTTGGTGTCAAAGTCAGTGAAACTTCATCTGGTGTGACGAAGGAGCCTCACTCGAAGATGCAGCTTGAAATCCTCCCATGCTCCCGCCAGTGGGTCAATGGCAATTCAGGAGGGGATGGGGAATGAGAATTTAGCAAGAGAACCAAAAAAATGGTTTTACACCCAATATGCAGGATTTTCCACTTTGCATCGCTGATCAGGAAACCAGCATTCGGCAGCACGGTGGCGCAGTGGGTTAGCACTGCGGCCTCACGGCGCTGAGGTCCCAGGTTCGATCCCGGCTCTGGGTCACTGTCCGTGTGGAGTTTGCACATTCTCCCCGTGTTTGCGTGGGTTTCGCCCCCACAACCCAAAAATGTGCAAGCTAGGTGGATTGGCCACTCTAAATTGCCCCTTAATTGGAAAAATGATTGGGTACACTAAATTTATAAAAAAAAAAGGAAACCAGCATTCTCGTGGACGCCAGCGGAAAAACACACCATTACAAAACACTTCTGGAACAACATGGCTTGTAGAAGTCAGACTCGCCTGTAAGAATCCCGAGACTGCCTCCAGAGTTCGGTATGGACGGTGCCAGCGACCCAGAACCACTGCAAGGTGGATCTTCCAGGTTCACGGTCATCGAGGAGGCACATCCTCCTTCTCCAGGATGACGCCAATCTTCCTTTTCCAACAGTGGATCATTGATGTTTGCTGCCTTTTAAATATGGCACCAGGTATGATCGAGACGCAAGTCCACCCATCACGGAATATGGCGCTAAACCCCCAGATGAATGAGTTTGATGCCAGAAGGTATCGTGTTGCTTCCCGTCGGCCTTCACAGCAGGAAACACTCCCCATCCCACCACGTAACCTGGTCCCAGATGGGAGAATTCCACCTGCAGTCTCTGTTGCATTTGCTGTAAAGGACGGCCGTGGGCTGAAAAGGTCCAGGGTTTGCTGGCCTGTTTTTTCCTGGGCCCTCTTCTTGACCAGTTCAGCTTTCAGTTTCTCTTGTGCTCTTCCAATTTCCCTCCAGTCAGCCTGCCTCCCAGCTGTCAGTGTCAATGCCTTTCATCTTCATACCTCACTTGCAGGTGTCTTTTAGCAGAGTTAGGGATATCCAGCAAGTTGTAACCCACTGGCGTGTTAAATCTTTGGGAAAACAGCCATTATATATTCAACAAACATGGCCAAGCACCACAGATGTTGTTGGCTTAATAATGGGCATGTGCTGAATTAGCACATTAAAGGGCATAGGAATTGGTGACCGAGTCCCTCCAAGCGATACGGAATGTCTGAGGCAGGGAAGGTGGAAAATGTTCAGACTTTTCTCCTGCCTAGCGTAGTCAAGATCCCACTACTATAGAATTCCAGAAGCTCACCAAATGCTTAAATTCAAATTTGATTTTAAGCTCAAACATCAAAATATTCATCTGGACAAATTAACATAAATAGTTGGCACAGTACTGATGACAGGGGAAGGGTATTTAAATTGCAAGGGGAGGAGGATCGATGACGGTGGGCGGCCGAGGAGGAGAGAGAGTCGGGTCGAAGGCAGGCTCCAAGAGGGACTTTGGTTGATTGGCAGGGTGCCCCCTGACCAGGCTGGTCACATGGATCTTGCGACTGAATGGGCCAGTCAAGAGCATCTGTTCGAAGCGATTGAAGGTGGATGTGGCCATGCTACAAGAGACGCAACCTAAGGTGGGTGACCAGATTTGGCTGAGGAAGGGTTGGGCAAGTATTTTATTCGGGGACGGACTTTAAAATGAAGGGGGTGGCAATTTTGGTCAATAAGCAGGTAGGGTTCAAGGTGGGAAATATAGTGGTGGACTCTGGGGGAAGGTATGTTTATGGTAAGCGGGAAATTGGAGGGGATGCCGGTAGTGTTAGTAAACATCTATGCCCTGAACTGGGATGATGTGGAATTTATGAGACGGGTGCTGGGGAAGATTCCGGACCTGGACTCTCATTGGTTGATTATTGGGGGGGGGGGGGGGGGGGACTTTAATACAGTCCTGGATCTGAGACTGGACCGGTCGAGTTCGAGATCAGGGAGGGTGTCGGCTACAGCTAAGGAGCTTCAGGGGGTCATGGAGCACATGGGATGGGGGTTAGGGTGGATCGGTGAAGATTCGGGAGGCTGAAGGAGAAATAATTTTTATTTTACTCCCACGTGCACAAGGTGTACTCCCAAATAGATTTTTTTCATGTTGGATAAGATGTTGTTGGCAGGGGTGGTAGATGGCCAGTATTCGGCAACAGTGGTGTTGGATCATGCAGCGCACCGGGTGGATTTACGAGTGAGCAAGGGGGCGGGGGCAGCGCTGCAATGGAGGATGTGGGACTGTTAGCGGAGGAAGAGATATGTGACTGAGTGAGGAAGGCCATCCGGGGGTATGTTGAGATTAATGACGCGGGGGAGATTTTGTCAGGTACGGTTTGGGAGACACTGAATGCAGAGGTCCGGGGGGAGTTTATTTCGATTCGGGCACATGGGGAGAAGGCAGAGCGGGTGGAGACGGAAAGGCTAGTGGAGAAAATCCTGCAGGTGGACAGGAGATATGCAGAGGCCCTGGAGGAAGGGCTGTTAAAGGAACGCCAGAGGTTGCAAATGGAATTTGGGTTGTTGTCCACTGGTAAGGCGGTAGGGTGGTTGTGAAGGGTGAGAGGGGCGGTATACGAGTATGGGGAGGAAGCACGCAGGATGTTAGCGCACCAATCGAGGAAGCAGGAGGCAGCAAGAGAGATTGGAAAAGTGAAGGGCACAGGTGAGAATATGGTCTCGGACCCTGCAGGGGTGAATGGGTGTTGAGGGAGTTTTACAGCAAATTACACAAGTTCGAATCCCCAGCCGAGGAAGAGGCGGTTTCTGGGAGGGTTGGAGTTCCCGAAGGTTGATGAGGAGCTGGTGGAGGGCCTGGGGGCCCCAATTCGGCTTGTAGAAGTAGTAGAGGGGCTGGAGGCGATGCAATCGGGCAAGGCACCGGGACCGGACGGCTACCCGGTGGAATTTTACAAGATGTTCTCATGGATGTTGGGACCACTGTTGGTAAGGGCCTTCAATGAAGCAAAGGAGTTGGGAGTGCTCCTCAATGTTGTCACAGGCGTCGATCTTCCTCATTTTAAAGCAGGATAAGAACCCAGAAAACTATTGGTGAAGATCCTGGCCACAAGGATCGATGACTGTGTCCGAGGGGTAATAGCGGAGGACCAGACGGGGTTAGTTAAGGGGTGGCATTTGGCGACCAACATTAGGAGGTTGCTTAATGTAATTATGATGCCTCCAGAGAGACGCGAGGTTGAGGTGGTGATGGCCATGGGTGCAGAGAAGGCCTTTGATCGGGTGGAGTGGGAATACGGGAGGTCCTGGGGTGGTTTGGGTTTGTGGATTGGGTCTGGTTGCTATACTAGGCACCGGAGGTGAGTGTGCGGACGAATCAGGTGAGATTAGATTACTTCAGGTTGCACCGGGGGACAAGGCAGGGACGTCCATCTTCCCCACCGTTGTTTGCCTCGGCTACGGAGCCGTTGGCATTGAGAGCAATGGGGGTCTGGCGCAGGGGATAGTATTGGGGGGGGGGTGGAGAACACAGGGTCTCGCTTTACGCGGATGATCTGCTTCTATACATATCATGCCCACTGGGGGGTGGGATTAGAGGGATTTTGGAGAAATTCGACTGGTTTTCAGGATACAAATTGAATATGGATAAGAGTGAGGTCTTTGCGATCCAGACGAGAAGAGAAGAGATTGGGTGAAATGCCGTTCAAGGTAGTGGGAAGGAGCTTTCGATATTTGGGTATCAAGGGATTGGGAGCAGCTGCATAAACTGAATTCGGGGCGTTTGGTAGATCAGATGAGGGGGATTTCAGAGGTGGGGTGGGTACAAACAGTTAAAATGATGGTCCTCCTGAGGTTTTTGTTTGTTTTCCAGAGCCTCCCAATTTTTATCCCCAAAGCGTTCTTCAAAAAGGTGAATGCAGAGATCTCTGGATTTGTTTGGGCGGGTAAAACCCCGTGGGTGAGAAAGGTGTTGCTGGAGCAGGGACATGGGGGGCCGGCCCTCCCGAATTTCACTAGTACGACTGGGCGACGAATATCACGATGGTCACAAAGTGGGTAGTGGGGGGAGGTGTCGGTATGGGAGCGGGTGGAAGGGCTCCCGGTCTCGCTGGCTCGGCACTTAATAAGCCCGATGGAAGAGCTGGGGAGAGAGTTGGAGGCCAGGTTATGGGAGGAGGCCCCAAGGAGAGTTAATGCATCCTCGCCATGCGCTAAGTTCAGCCTGATACAGTTTAAGGTGGTCTACAGGAAACGGATGAGCAGGTACTTTGAGGAGCTGGAGAATAGGTGTGGATGCTGTACGGGGGTCCTGCAAACCATGTCCAAATGTTTTGGGCATGTCTGAGGGGTTTGCTGACGTCATGTCAGAGGTATTACAAGTGAGGGTGGGGCCGAGTCCAGAGGTGGCAATGTTTTGTTTGTCGGAAGGCCCGGGGATAAGAGAGGCCAACGTCCTGGCCTTTGCCTCCCTGGTGGCCCCGAGACAGATCTTACTAGGTTGGAGGGACTCGGAGCCCCCGAAGTCAGGGGAATGGGTCAGCGCCATGGTGGGGTTTCTCAGAATCAAAAGAAAGCACATTTGCCTCAAGGGGTTCGTTGCAGGGGTTTGCTCGGAGGTGGCAGTTGTTAATCCAACTGGAGGGGTGGTTGGGGAAGGTGGCATTGTTTGAGTAAGCCATGTTGGCTGGCATTCGTTGGTTATATATTGTGTTTTGTTGAAATTTGATGTTTAAAATAATAAATGTACTTAATGATCTGTTGAGCTGCTTGCACAGAAATACTTTTCACTGAACCTTGGTACACGTGACAATAAACAAAATCTAATCTTTTGGCACTTTTGAATTCCAAGATTCTGTCGGAATGTCAATTCCCTGGCCCCAAGTGGGAAAAGTGCATGAATTTGCAGAGACTACAGTACAGCAGGCACCAGGCTCTCAGTGGGAGATGGCAGTGATCGGGCAGTCGCTCTCACTGGGAGATGGGAGTGATCGGGCAGTCGTTCTCACTGGGAGATGCGAGTGATCGCACAGTCCCTCTCAATGGGAGATGGGAGTGATCGCGCAGTCGCTCTCACTGGGAGATGGGAGTGATCGGGCAGTCGCTCTCACTGGGAGATGGGAGTGATCGCGCAGTCGCTCTCACTGGGAGATGGGAGTGATCGCACAGTCCCTCGCACTGGGAGATGGGAGTGATCGCACAGTCCCTCTCACTGGGAGATGGGAGTGATCGCACAGTCCCTCTCACTGGGAGATGGGAGTGATCGAGCAGTCGCTCTCACTGAGAGATGGGAGTGATCGGGCAGTTGCTCTCACTGGGAGATGGGAGTGATCGCACAGTCCCTCTCACTGGGAGATGGGAGTGATCGCACAGTCCCTCTCACGGGGAGATGGGAGTGATCGCACAGTCCCTCTCACTGGGAGATGGGAGTGATCGCACAGTCCCTCTCACGGGGAGATGGGAGTGATCGCACAGTCCCTCTCACTGGGAGATGGGAGTGATCACACAGTCCCTCTCACGGGGAGATGGGAGTGATCGCACAGTCCCTCTCACTGGGAGATGGGAGTGATCGCACAGTCCCTCTCACTGGGAGATGGGAGTGATCGCACAGTCCCTCTCACTGGGAGATGGGAGTGATCGCACAGTCCCTCGCACTGGGAGATGGGAGTGATCGCACAGTCCCTCTCACTGGGAGATGGGAGTGATCGAGCAGTCGCTCTCACTGAGAGATGGGAGTGATCGGGCAGTCGCTCTCACTGGGAGATGGGAGTGATCGCACAGTCCCTCTCACTGGGAGATGGGAGTGATCGCACAGTCCCTCTCACGGGGAGATGGGAGTGATCGCACAGTCCCTCTCACTGGGAGATGGGAGTGATCGCACAGTCCCTCTCACGGGGAGATGGGAGTGATCGCACAGTCCCTCTAACTGGGAGATGGGAGTGATCGCACAGTCTCTCTCACTGGGAGATGGGAGTGATCGCACAGTCCCTCTCACTGGGAGATGGGAGTGATCGCACAGTCCCTCTCACTGGGAGATGGGAGTGATCGCACAGTCCCTCTCACTGGGAGATGGGAGTGATCGCACAGTCCCTCTCACGGGGAGATGGGAGTGATCGCACAGTCCCTCTCACTGGGAGATGGGAGTGATCGCACAGTCCCTCTCACTGGGAGATGGGAGTGATCGCACAGTCCCTCTCACTGGGAGATGGGAGTGATCGCACAGTCCCTCTCACTGGGAGATGGGAGTGATCGCACAGTCCCTCTCACTGGGAGATGGGAGTGATCGCACAGTCCCTCTCAATGGGAGATGGGAGTGATCGCCCAGTCCCTCTCACTGGGAGATGAGTGATCGCACAGTCCCTCTCACTGGGAGATGGCAGTGATCGCACAGTCCCTCTCACGGGGAGATGGGAGTGATCGCACAGTCACTCTAACTGGGAGATGGGAGTGATCGCACAGTCTCTCTCACTGGGAGATGGGAGTGATCGCACAGTCCCTCTCACTGGGAGATGGGAGTGATCGCACAGTCCCTCTCACTGGGAGATGGGAGTGATCGCACAGTCCCTCTCACTGGGAGATGGGAGTGATCGCACAGTCCCTCTCACTGGGAGATGGGAGTGATCGCACAGTCCCTCTAACTGGGAGATGGGAGTGATCGCACAGTCCCTCTCACTGGGAGATGGGAGTGATCGCACAGTCCCTCTCACTGGGAGATGGGAGTGATCGCACAGTCCCTCTCACTGGGAGATGGGAGTGATCGCACAGTCCCTCTCACTGGGAGATGGGAGTGATCGCACAGTCCCTCTAACTGGGAGATGGGAGTGATCGCACAGTCCCTCTCACTGGGAGATGGGAGTGATCGCGCAGTCCCTCTCACTGGGAGACAGTGCTGTCAGTGGGGAGGTGTGTACAGGGCGTGTTGTGGACAGATGCCGCCACTAGGTATACTAATCCCTCAAGGTATCTCTGCATTTCGTGCCTTCGTGGTAGTGTTTCTAAGGATTTTAACAGTGAGTTTCCTCCGGAGCTAGAATGAACTGTCGGCAGCTCCCAGCAACCTCCCAAGCACAGGAATCGCTGCTGTGCCATCAATCATTGGCTTTGTGTCCAACAAAGTACAGTCCTCATTATTTCTCTCCAAAATACGGAGTGCTAAAGATCCTACAACGGAAAACTCTCCGACTGAGAGAATGAAAATGGTTCAGTCATGGTGCGGTACCATCAGTTACTCACAATGACCCTTTCCCACCAACCACCCTCTCCCGCACAAAAGACTGAGACACCTTGTTTCATGCCACTATTTCAAGAACATTGCTGATACAAGAGGGAGTGCTGCTGAACATCTTACCAAAGAAGGGTTCTTTTCCAAGTTCCTTCCGAAGACATTCTACCACAGGATGACCAAAGGTGATATTTGGCACAAAATGTCTGATGGAGAGAGGACAGATGTTCTTAAAAAGCAAACTTTGAATCAAGATATTTCACAATGGCAGTTTGCAGCACAACACAGGGGGTGTGGGTAAATCAGCTAGTCAGGCCAGTCTTAAAAAGAGCTCTCCAATTTCATTCCACACTACAGGGTTTTCTTTTCCTGCAAATTACTCCACTTTAAGTCGATGTTCAATTGCCTTGAGAGATCCAATGGAATTCCCTTCCCCCCAGTGGTCTTTCAGGTAGTGTCAACGTGGCAGTGTGAAAACATTTCTCATCTCGATTTTGCAAATCAATTTATATTCATGACCTTTTTGTTGTCAACTCATTTGTCATTGGAAACCATTTCTCCCTCAGCTCTAACGCCACTGATCATTTTGAATACCTGTATTCTGTCTTCTTTTAACATATGCTCCAAGAAGAACAACCACATCTTCTCCAGTCTTCCACATAACTAAAGTCCTTCAGCCCTAGTATTAGTCTCAGAAATCTCCAGTGTACATTCTCCAAGTCCTCACATTCCCCTCAAGTACAACTGTACAAAATTGAGGTCGAACAAGTGTTTTGTAAAGGTTTAGTATGGCTTCCATGAATTTGTATTCAATGTTCTATTTATAAAGTCAGCATTCCATAAGCTTCCTTAATCATCTCATCCACTTGCCACCTTCAAGGATTTGCAAATCTTCACTCTAGGACATTCTGATCCTACAACCCCCAGAATAGAACCAGGTCCATTCTTTCATGCTTGGGTGCAATAAATTGCATCTGCCAGGTGCCTGCCAATCGCGGTCTATCAATGTCCTCCTGAAGACTGCTCTCATCATGATCATTATTTATGACGTGTCTAGTTTTGTATCATCTTCAAACTTCAGAATAATGTTTATTGTCACAAGTAGGCTTACATTAACACTGCAATGAAGTTACTGTGACCTGGGGATCCAAGTCACTCACGACTCAGCAGGGATCCAGAAAGTGAACCTGACCAGTCTGACAGAGGAAGTCAAAAAGAACCTGCTAAGATGGAGCACACTCCCATTCTCCCTCGCGGGGAGAGTCCAGATGATCAAAATGAACATGCTGCCCAGGTACCTCTTGCGAGGGGGTGCACGTGGAGGAGGCCTCCTGCAGGGGGATCTCACTCCGGGCCCTCGCCACGGCAGCACTCTCAACCCCACCCAAAAACACTCCAGCTACCCAGTGGTGGTAGCCACCCTCCAGAACTGAAACCAACTACGGCAGCAATTCGGATGGACCGAAATGTCCGACAAAGCCCCCATCTGCGATAACCATTGGTTCACACCAGCACTCACTGATGCACCCTCAAAAAGGTGGAGACAAGGCGGGGGGACACTGACAGTTAGGGACCTGTACACCAGCGCAGGGTCACAACACTGGACGAACTGATGGAGTGACTTCAACTAGCTTGGGGCAATGGACTATGGTACCTGCAGCTCAAATACTTCCCACAGAAGGAGACAAGGACATACCCACAACCACCATGACAGACACTACTAGAGGAGTTACTTGACGCAAAAATTCTGGGTAAAGGAAACTGCAGCGACATGTACGAACAACTGGTAGAAGGGGCCGACACCGTACTGAACGCAACAAAGAAGAAATGGGAGGAAGACCTGGGGCTCGAAATAGGGCGAGGACTCTGGAGTGAAGCACTGCATAGGGTCAACTCCACCTCCACGTGTGCAAGACTCAACCTAACACAACTAAAGGTGGCGCATAGGGACCACTTGACCAGAACCCGAATTAGTAGGCTCTTCCCGGAGGTGGAGGACGGATGGGAATGGTGCCAAGGAGGCCTGGCCAACCACGCCCACATAAACTAATGTGGCAGAGGAATGGGAACCAATGCAGGAAGTCAGAGGGAAGTAAATCGCAGACAGAAACTAAAGGCAGTAAGGGAGAAAGTGTAAGGCAGAGAAGCCGTAGTCAAAAATCAAAAAGGGCCACAGTACAGGGTACAGTGACTGAGGACAGCTCAGTGAATAGATCCAGTAATACTAAAAGGAATAATACGGGAAGTAACAAATGGAAAGCGATGCGGCGGGTTGTTACATGAAGATATGATTTCAACAACAAGGAAAATTAGGAGAAAAGTTTAAAGGAAAAATTACTTAGGAGAGGTTACTGATAGAGGTATAAAAGCCAACATAAGGGTACTTTACCGGAATGCTTGCAGTATTCGGAATAATGTAAACACGTTGATGGCGCAAATCATCGTGAACGACTATGATTTAGTGGCAATTACTGAAACATGGTTAAAGAATTTCACGACTGGGAGTTAAATATCCGAGGGTATCAAACTATTCGGAAGGACAGAGTGGATGGTAAGGGAGGTGGTGTAGTTCTGTTATTTAAGGATGACATCCGGGCTGGTTTAGCTCACTCGGCTAAATCGCTGGTTTTTAAAGCAGACCAAGCAGGCCAGCAGCACGGTTCGATTCCCGTACCAGCCTCCCCGGACAGGTGCCGGAATGTGGTGACTAGGGGCTTTTCACAGTAACTTCATTGAAGCCTATTCGTGACAATAGGTGATTTTCATTTTCAGTTGTGAGGGATGTAATCGGTGCTGTGGAGGATACGGTTGAATCCATTTGAGTGGAAATCAGGAATAGTAAGGCGAAAAAGTAATTGATAGTAGTCTGTAGGCCACCAAATAGTAACATTACGGTGGGGCAGGCAATAAACAAAGAAATAACTGATGCATGTAGAAATGGTACAGCAGTTATCATGGGGGATTTTAATCTATATGTCGATTGGTTTTACCAGGTCGGTCAAGGCAGTCATCGCTCAAGGCAGTCTTGAGGAGGAGTTTATAGAATGTATCCGCAATAGTTTCCTAGAACAGTATGTAATGGAACCTACAAGGGAACAAGCGATCCTAGATCTGGTCCTGTGTAATGAGACAGGATTGATTAATGATCTCATAGTTAGGGATCCTCTCGGAAGGAGCGATCACAATATGGTGGAATTTAAAATACAGGTAGAGGGTGAGATGGTAAAACCAAACACTAGTATTTTGTGCTTAAACAAAGGAGATTACAATAGGATGAGATAAACACTAGCTAAGGTAGACTGAGAGCAAAGACTTTACGGTGAAACAGTTGAGGAATAGCGGAGAACCTTCCAGGCGATTTTTCACAGTGCTCAGCAAAAGTTTATACCAACAAAAAGGAAGGATGGTAGAAAGAGGGGGGGGGGGGGGGGAGGGGGGGAATCGACATTGGATACCTCAGGAAATATGGGAGAGTATCAAATTGAAGGAAAATGTATACAAAGTGGCAAAGATTAGTGGGAGACTAGAGGTTTGGGAAATCTTTAGGAGGCAACAGAAAGCTACTAAAAAGGTTATAAGGAAGAGTAAGATAGATTGAGAGTAAAATTGCTCAGAATATAAAAACAGAGGGAGGAAATGTGGTGCGGAGGGGGGTAGACATTAATGGGGTCTTCAGGGGCTTTTATGAGAGACTATAACGGTCTGAACCTCCGGCGGAGGAGGGGGGGATGGGGCGCTTTTTAGACCGGCTGAGATTTCCGAGGGTGGAGGCGGGACGGGTGGAGGGTCTGGGGGCGCCAGTTGAGCTTGAGGAGCTGGTCAAAGGGATAGGGAACATGCAGTCGGGGAAGGCGCCGGGGCCGGATGGGTTCCCGGTTAAATTTGACAAGACGTATGCAGACCTGCTGGGCGCCCTGTTGGTTAGGATGTGGTATATCTGGATTTCTAGAAAGCTTTTGACAAGGTGCCACACAAAAGGTTGCTGCATAAGATAAAGATGCATGGCGTTAAGGATAGGGGATTGGTTTATTAATAGAAAGCAAAGAGTGGGGATTTATGGGTGTTTCTCTGGTTAGCAATCAGTAGCTAGTGGTGTCCCTCAGGGAGCAGTATTGTGCCCACAATTGTTCACAATTTACACAGATGATTTGGAGTTGGGAACTAAGTGCAAGGTGTCCAAGTCTACAGACGACACGAAGATGAGTGGTAAAGCAAAAAGTGCAGAGGATACTGGAAGTCTGCAGAGGGATTTGGATAGGTTAAGTGAATGGGCTAGGGTCTGGCAGATGAAATACAATGTTGACAAATGTGAGGTTACCATTTTGGTAGGAATAACAGCAAAAGAGATTATTGTTTAAATGATAAAATATTAAAACATGCTGCTGTGCAGAGGGACCTGGATGTGCTTGTGCATGAATCGCAAAAAATTGGTTTACAGGTGATAAGGCGAATGGAATTTTGCCCTACATTGCTGGAGGGATGGCGTTTAAGACTAGGGAGGTTATGCTGCAACTGCATTAAGGTGTTAGTGAGGCCACACCTGGAGTATTGTGTTCAGTTTTGGTCTCTTTACCCGAGAAAGGACGTACTTGCACTGGAGGGTGTGCAGAGGAGATTCACTAGGTTAATCCCAGAGTTCAGGGGGTTGGAATTCGAGGAGAGGGTGAATCGACTGTGACTGTACTCGTTGGAATTTAAAAGGATGCGGTGGGGGGGGGGGGGGGGGGGGGGGGGGGGGGGGGAAAGAAGAGAGCTGAGTCACAAAAGATCAGCCATGATCTCATTGAATGGCAGAGCAGGCTCGAAGGGCCAGATGGCCCACTCCTGCTCCATGTTCCATGTTCTCATGTTCTGGTTTTGCCCAGACTTGCTGGTTATTGGACAGCCTTCTTCGAGGCAATGTCCAAAGTGGTGGGGATGAGGGTGGAGGCATGCCCGAAAGTGGCGGTCCTCGGGGTATTAGACCAGCCAGTTCTCTTCATGGGGAGGAAGGCGGACGCCCAGTCCTTCGCTCCCTGATCGCCCGCTGTAGAGACCTGCTTGGCTGGTGGTCAGCAGTACCACCCAAAGCTGCAGACTGGCTGTCCGACCTATCAGAATCTCTTCAAATGAAGAAAATCAAATTCGCCATCCAAGGGTCGGATGATGGCTTCTTCAGGACATGGGACCTGTTTGTGGCCAATGAACGAACAGCTGATGAATAATCAAGCAGCCAAGAGCCAGGGGAAAGTAGCCAAGGCAGGAGAAAAGAGAAGGAAGGAGGGAAGACCCAGGGGGGGAGACACAGTGCAAGAGAGGATAGCCAAACACAATAAGAAAATGAAAAGCTGCAAGGAGAGAGATATTACCATCTCTTTTTTCCCTCTTCTTTGTGTATACCTGTAAATATACCATCTTTGAAAAACTCAATAAAATACATTTATTTTTTTAAAATGAAGTTACTGTGAAAAGCTCCTAGTCGCCACATTCCGCCGCTTGTTCGGGTACACAGAGGGAGAATTCAGAATGTCCAAATTACCTGGCAGCACGTTTTTCGGGACTTGTGGGAGGAGACCGGAGCACAGACATGGGGAGAACATGCAGACTCCACAGAGCAACCCAAGCTGGGAATCAAACCTGGGGCCCTAGAGATGTGAAGCAACAGTGCTACTCACTGTGCTGCCCTATTGTATCCCTATAACCATGTCCATCTATATATAAGAAAAGCAATGGCCCTCATATCAAATCCTGGTTGACCACAAGTCAGACTTCTCTCTGTCAAAAAAGATCCATTAACCATTACTCTCTGCCTCCCAACCCATCACCAGTTACATACCCAAGTTACCAGTCCTCCTAAAGCCACATGGTTCTATACAACAGTAGTGCTGGTGGGTACAGGTCTATCACTGTATAACTCTGAAGTACTGTGTTGTTGGGTACAGATAGAACAGTCTAAGAATATAAAGAAATAAAAGCAGAATTAGACAGTTCCTCAAGCCAGCTGTCATTTAATATGGTCTATGCTGATCTTCTGCCTCAACCCCACTTTCCTGCACACTCCCCGTATCCCTCAATTCTCTAAGATGTCAAAAGTCTGTCTTTCCCAGTCTTCAGTATACTCAACCTTCTGAAGTAGAGAATTCCAAAGAACTCAATGAAGAGCTTTCACCTCATTCTACATTCCCAGCCAGGGGAAACCACCTATCAATGCCCCTTCAGAATCTTGTATTTCAATGAGATCACCAATTATTCAAAATAATATAGGCCCAATTTAAACAGCCTCTCATCATAGCTACCATTCTAGTGAACCGTCATTGTATTGTCTTCATTGAAAGTTAGTTATGGAGACCAAAACCGCACACTATTCCAGATGTGGTCTCACTAAAGCCCTGTACAGTGGTTGCAAGACTTCCTTATTCCTATATTCCAATCCCCCTACAATAAAGGCCAACATGCTATCTGACTTACCAATAGCTTGCTGTACTTGCATGCTTCTTTTTTCTTGCCAGTACACCCAAAGTCTCTGAACTTCAACATTTACAAGTTTGACAAAATATATTCTACTTTCCTATCCTTATTTCCAAAGTAAATAACCTCACATTTCCCCAGTTTATGCTCTTATCTGCCAACTCACATAACCTGTCAAAAAAAAATTTCAGCCTCTTGTGCCGTCTCGTCCTCAGCTTATATTCACACCCAGCTTTGTATTGTCAGCAAATGTTATTCTGTCTCTTTGTCAAAGTCATTATTTATTTATTTTTAATTTGTCCATGAGATGTCATCGCTGGCTGGGCCAGCATTTATTACCCATCGTACAGGGAATTTTAACATAGACTATAAATAGCTGAGGCCCCAGCACTTAATCGGAGTTGCCCTCCAGTGGTCAGCTTGCCAACTTGAAAATGCCCTGTTTATCCCTGTCTGTTAACCAATCCTCTATCCATGTTAACATCTTATCCCCAATTCAATGAGCCCTTATCTTGCATATTAACTCTGTGCAGCACCTTTCATAAATCCAGGTATACTACAGTGAACTATTCCCCTTTACCTACTCATTGCATCCCAAAAACATTTGAATAAATGTGTCAACCATGATTCCAGATTTGTTTCCTTCTTAAAAAATAAATAAATTTAGAGTACCTAATTTTTTTTCCCCAAGGGGCAATTTAGCGTGGCCAATCGACCGACCCTGCACTTCTTTGGGCTGTGGGGGTGGGACCCACACAGACATGGGGAGAATTTACAAACTCCACACAGACAGTGAGCCGGGCTGAGATCGAACCCGGGTCCTCAGACCCGCGATGCAGCAGTGCTAACCACTGCGCCATCGCGCCGCCCTGAAATTTTCATCTCCTGACAGAAGTGGGAATGGCATCGAAAAAATGAAAAACATGGTACTTTGACCGCAAATTCCAATTTGCTGCAGCTTCTTGAAACCGTGCTATTTCTATGTACTGATGCAGGTTTTGGAAGCCCTAAAAAAAACCCACCAGGTTTGAGAAATAACCACTGTGAAAGCCTGTGAAGAAATCTGGAACAGGCAAGTGTAAAATGTTTTGACCCTTAAAAGCGTCACAATTCGATGATGTATTGGAATTTAGATGTATCTGAATGCGATGCTTAATTATAGAATTCAATCCTGCAAAGGTAAGTTGACCATTATACTGACCATCATTGTGTAAATGTTGAGATCCGTTACAGTATTTTTCCCATTAGAGTGCCAGAATACATTCAAAACTGTAGAAAAACCTGCTGGGAAACTTTCCTGTCATGTTTTGAGTGAGGGTTAGTGGGTCTAAAACTATATGGGAGAACTGGGCTAGTGCCCTAGCAAACTGAGGCAGGCGTAACCATCCTACCTTGGCACCTGCACTCCTCAGACACTGCCTCGGGAACCGGAATAACGGAACCCTGCCCATCCAGGTTTTCAGAAGACGACAATATTGCACTTATGGCCAGAGGTGACAGACTTGGGAAATTGCACTGAGTCACATTTAATGAGCTACAACACAAAAATACAGCCTCATTTCCCATTCGTGAGACCATGCTGACTTTGTCTGAATTTTTGATTTTCAAAACACATTAAGACATCTCGAGTAATAGATTTCAGCATATTCCCAATGGTTAATATCAAACCAACAGGTCTGTTGTTCCCCATTTTCTTTCTCCTGGCTAGTTAACTCCCATTCTATTTGTTCCCAATTTAAATCGCCTCTTTGAAGTTTTTGCTGGTATCTTAAACTCTCCCAAACCTGTAACATGTGTGGTACTGGTGGGTACAGGTCTGTGCCTGTACAACACTGGGGTGCAGTAATGGTGGGTGCAGGTCTGTCCCTGTATAACACTGGTGGGTACAGGTCTGTCCCTGTATAACACTGGGGTGCAGTTCTGGTGGGTATAACACTGCTGCCTCGTGGGTCCGAGGACCCGGGTTCGATCTCAGCCCGGCTCACTGTGGGAAAGATTTGTAATGACAAGTTGGGTGCATTGTGAAAGTAATCAATGTTGCAATGTTTTTGAATATTTGAATCTTATTAGTTCCACAAAGTTAATATGCAACGCTGCCACCTGGAATCTCAATAGTGCACATTTACTAAGCGATATATTCCAACAGGTTAGTTGTTTCCTATGATTTGGTTTGTGATGAAGTTGGAATTTCAGATGTATTGTATTAGAGTTATTTGGTGCAGAAAGGGTTAAACACCTGGGTTAGAGTGTGTTTGACTGCTGCAGCCGTGTTTCAAAATAAATCCTAGTTTGAAAGGCAACCATATTTTGGGAGCCAGGTGTGCAATTAAGTAAAAGGCTTGGTTTGATGGAATTTTGTTTTGATTAAGCGGATTCCCTGTGGAGTTATTTAGACTTCACTTTGATAAGATGATGTCATTAGTGGGCGGAGCCAAGCTATCAGGGACTTGAGAAATCAGTTCTTATCTGAATGAAGCTGTGACCACAAGTCAGGCTCTCACTGCAGTTCAGTTAAAATATATTAACAATCTTTAAAGCAGACTTGTCGGAGAACAAAGGGGAGCTGAAACAAGCTGCGATGCCAGAGTTTCTGCATGGTTCTGACAAGGGTCAGATTGTCTCTTTAAAGCAGTATCAAGAGACCCCTCTTTCTCAAAGAACATCTCTGTAAAGCAAGTATTCCTATATGCTATTGGTAGTCAAAGTGGATTGACAGCTGTGATGGTTTTATTTATTGTTGTTTAAGTGGGAATAAAAATAGCAATTAAGAATTCACTGTATTTACGGGGTAGTTGTCAGTTATTTTCTGGTGTGATGTTGAAGATATTCCAATACTGTGTTAGTAATAAAGATTGTTTTAACATACCATATCCCCATTTCTTTGTGAAATCACCCCTGGAGCAAGGTATCCTTTCCTTACAGTCTTAAAAAATTCAAATAAAATATTGGGGTTTCTGTCCAGTATCCTCCCAACTGTTGTGGTCTGGTCTGTAATAGGTGCGTTTACAGTTCAGCTGAATAAAAGTGAAAATCTGGAGAATTGATTACATTCAGGAACACGTTTTAAAGACACTTGCTGAATATTCAGGAGAAACACTTGCCTAAGCTTTCCAAGTGCAGATTAAAAATGATACCAAATGGATCAGTTTAAAAACAATCAATTTCCCACAGGAAGAGACAGCAATAGAGAACCATTGGGATGAATATCGGAGTGTGCAGAATTGGAGTAAAATGTTGGTCAGAGCAAAGAGCAATCGGAGGGAAAAAAATCTATCTGCAAATGCAAACCAAACGGTTCAAAATCCCTTCATAAGTAGAACAGGTTGGACGCCCAGATAACCATACAATTGGTGATAACGAGACACGGTTGTATAATATTCTAACATTTGCAGCACGGAAAAATATTTTATATTCTTGGATCGATGACAAAAGTACCTTCTGTACATGATTTGGCACCAAATTATTATGGAGTGTATTCTAATGGAATTTCTAACTTGTATCAATCGAAGTTGGACTTATTCCAAAAGGTATGGGGCCTCTATCTTAAATATACAGGTTCCATGTTGTCGGATTTGCTTTTACAAGGCTTTCCGCAGAATATGCAGAACTGTCCCTAATATACTGTACGTGAGGAAGTTTGCCCCTTCTCCTCGTTATTTTATTACTTTCCTCTTTGTCCTTTTATTCTGTTTCTCTGTCGAAGCACTGGGTTTTAATGATTCACCTTTTTTTGATAGTGAAATAATCGTGCCGTTTTGTTTGTAAAAAGGGAAAACTCAAATAAAAATATTTACAAAGAAAAATAAGACGAATAAGAAGAACAGGTTAAGTTCAGTCAGAGAAGAGGTTAATGGGCCTGAAACAGAGAATGAGCACCAAATAATTAGCGTACTGAATGAATAGTTATTCCAAGTACTCACTGGAGAAACATGCTCATCCTAACTGATGAAATCAGGAAAAAATCATTTCAAAATAAATGAGGGAAAAAGCAAAAAAGGCACGAAACCCTCAGGACAAGTCTATTTCAACCTTATATAGCACCTTAAATGTGGTAAAACATGTTAAGGCACTTCACAGAAACAAAAAAAGTTTGACACCCAGTATCATTAAGGCGATATTGGGTCAGGTGGCCAATACATTTAATCAGAGACAGGTTTTAACAAGTCTCTTCAAGAAGGAACAAGGGTTTAGAGAGGCAGAGAAGTTTATGGAGGGAGTTACAAAACGTTATGCCTTAGCAGCTGAACAGTCACCAATGGTGCAGCAATTAAAATTGGGAACGTGACTGGAGAGGCACAGATTATCTCGCTGGGTTGCAGGGCAGAAACAGGCTGCAGAGTCACGGAGAGATCTGGCAATAAAAGGATGAGAATTTATATATCGAGGCATTGATGAGCTGGGAGCCAAAGTCACTCAGCGAACTCAGGGGTGGAGGGTGAACAATGTTAGTGCAATATTGAATATAGTAGTGTTTGGATGAATGTCGAACAAATGAGGGTAGAATCTAGAGGTAGAGGCTGGCCTACAGCGAACAAATGCTTAATTTGAGTGTTTCAGCAGATAAGATAGAGTCAGGCAACGTAACATAGGTGGTCTTGGTGATTATGTCGATATACGTGTTTGTCAGCTCATACCAGGGTTAAATAATTCAAAGTTGCAAGCAAACTGGTTCACCGTCAGACAGCTGCCGGGGGAGAGAGCGAGGGAGAGAGATGGATTCGGTGGCTAGGAGATGGAGCTTGCAGTAGGAACTTAAGACAATGGTTTCATTAATCTCAACATTTAGCAAAGAATCGTAGAATACCTGCAGTGCAGAGGGCCATTCAGCCCATCGAGTCTGTACCAACCCTCTGAAAGAGCATCCGACCTAGGCCTACCCTCCGCAACCCCATAATCCCACCTAACCCGCACATCCCTGGACACTAGGTGGCAATTCAGCATGGCCAATCCAGTTTACCTGCACTCTTTGGATTGTGGGAGGAAACGGGAGCACCTGGTAGAAACCCACACAGACAGACAGTCACACAAGGCCAGAATTGAACTCAGGTCCCTGGTGCTGTAAGGCAGCAGTGCGGACCACTGTGCCACCCTAAACAGTTGGAAGAAACTTCTGTTTATCCAGCCCGAGTGCTGGATAGTCTGACGATTTAGAGACAGTGGAGGAATCGATAAAGGTGGTGGCAAGGGAGAGCTAGGTGTCAGCGTACATGTGAAAACTGATGAGTTTTCAGAATTAGGAAGAAGCCAAGGGGGACTCTACAGGTTGAGGTAATGGCGCAGGAAGTGAAGCCACTGCAGGTGGTTCTCTGGATACGTGGGAATAATGCATTGGCCTTGATCTTCCAGAATTTCTTAGATTCTGGAACTTCCCCAACAATTGGAAGATAACAAAAGTAACCCTGCTATTCAAGAAAGGAGGGAGAAAAACAGAATTAAAAGCCTGGCATCAGTCTATTACGAGACACCAAATTTGGAAAGGATGTGAATTAAAGAAAGAGTTCAGAAAAGTTTAGTGGATAGACTGGAGAAGCTCAGAAGAGAAAGTTGAAAGGAGATTTGATGGAGCTGTTAAAAATCATGAGGTGTCTAGACAAAGTAGATAGGGGGAAACTGTCCCCACTGGTGGAAGGATCAAGAACCACAGGACACCATTTTAAGGTGATCAGCAAATTAATCTACAACAACATAAGGACAAACGTTTATGCAGCTAGTGGTTAGGATCTGAAATGTATTGCTCAAGAGCTTGGTGGAGACAGATTCAATTGCAGCCTTTAAAAGGAGAATTGGAGAAATATCAAAGAGAAAATATTTGCAGGGCTATTGGGAAAAGGCATGGGAGTGGAGCTAGGCTAGTTGCTCTTGCAATATAGACACAACAGACATAAAATCCCCCCATCTATGAGGTAACCCGTCTATAATAATACAAGACACAAGAAAATTATGATTAAACAGTCAACAGAGATGTATGAAAATAAAAGATCAGTTTTTTGATTGTTATCAGGGTAGATAAAGGGACACATGATGTAGTGCATTGGATTTTCAAAAAAGATTTCACTACTAAGATTGGGACTCAAGGAAACGAGGATTAGTTAAATGGACAGAAAACCAAGTAGAGACTTCCGGTTGCGGCCATGGAATGAGTAGTCACACACAGGTTAGCTCCGTCCGGCTTGAAGGCATTGATTTGAGTTCTTTTTACCCGAAAATGGGGGAATTTTAACAGGAAAATGTAGCTGACGGTGTGGAGGAGAAGTTCCCCCCGGGAGAGGCACGTCTCCAGGATATCAGACCCAACCAAGGAAATGGAAGAGGCCTGTGGCACAGGAGCATTTGGAAATATAATGGAGGGTGAAGGGTTGGACATGCTGGGAAACCCCAGATGGAGCAGTTAATGGCCTTCATCAGGAGTTCCGCCAGCAACAAAAGGAGATGCAGGAGGATCGATCGAAGGAGCAGTACAGTAGATGGAGAGAGAGAGAGAGTGGAGAGAGAGAGTGAGAGAGAGAGTGGAGAGAGAGAGAGAGAGTGGAGAGAGAGAGAGAGAGTGGAGAGAGTGGAGAGAGTGGAGAGAGAGTGAGAGAGAGTGGAGAGAGAGAGTGAGAGAGAGTGAGAGAGAGTGAGAGAGAGAGAGTGAGAGAGAGTGAGAGAGAGTGAGAGAGAGTGAGAGAGAGTGAGAGAGAGTGAGAGAGAGAGTGATGAGAGAGAGTGAGACGAGGAGTGATAGGAGAGGTTGAGAGAGAGAAGTGTGAGAGAGAGAGAGAGAGATGAGAGAGAAGTAGAGGATGAGAGATGAGATGAGAGACTGGGGAGGAGAGAGAGAGAGCGAGTGGAGAAAGGGAGGAAAGAGGGAGAGGAGAGCGACGATTGGAGATGAGGAGAGAGAGGGAAGAGAGAGGGAGAGAGAGAGGATTGGAGGCAGAGAGATTGAGTGGAGAGAGAGAGGGAGAGAGAGTGAGAGAGAGAGAGTGCCGGAAAGAGAGAGATAGTGGAGAGGAGTGAGAGAGAGAGCTGAGAGAAGAGCGAGAGAGGTGGAGAGAGAGAGAAGGAGAGTGGAAGACAGCTGGAGATGTATGAGAGATAGAGTGGAGAGAGAGAGAGTGCAGGGAGAGAGAGAGTGGAGAGAGAGAGTGGAGGAAAGAGAGAGTTTGAGAGAGAGAGAGAGAGTGTGTAGAGAGAGTAGAGAGGAGAGCGATGGAGAGTGGGGAGAGATGAGATTAGAGAGAGAGAGAGTTAGAGAGAGATAGAGAGAGAGAGACAGTGTGTGAGGAGAGAGAGAGAGAGAGTGGAGAGAGGAGAGAGAGTGGACGAGAGAGAGAGAGAGAGAGAGAGAGAGAGAGTGGAGAGAGGGAGGAGGAGAGATGAGGAGAGAGAGTGGAGAGAGAGAGGAGGAGAGAGAGTGGAGAGAGAGAGAGAGTGGAGAGAGAGAGGAGAGAGAGAGTGGAGAGAGAGAGGGAGAGAGAGTGGATGAGAGAGAGAGGAGAGAGAGAGAGAGTGGGAGAGAGAGAGAGAGTGGAGAGAGAGAGAGAGTGGAGAGAGAGAGAGTGGAGAGAGAGAGAGTGGAGAGAGAGAGAGAGTGGAGAGAGAGAGAGAGTGGAGAGAGAGAGAGTGGAGAGAGAGTGGAGAGAGAGTGAGTGTGGAGAGAGAGAGAGAGAGAGAGAGAGGAGAAGTGCTTGGAGGCACAGGGGTTGCAGATGCGGAAGATGGAGAGGGTGATGTCCAACCACAGCGATAGGGTGGTGGCATTGGAGGCAGAGGTGGGGAACTTTTGAAAGTCGTTAAGGGCAAAGGTAGAGGAGCAAGGAAAATAGATCTAGAAGACAGAACCTGCGTATCGCCTTGAGGGAGTGGAAGGCGCAAGTGGCACGAGATACGTCTCAAGGATGCTGGTGGTGGAGGGGGCGCTGGACAAGGTCCCAGAGGTGGATAGAGCGCACAAGTCTCTGAGGCAGAAACCGAGAGCATGGGAGACGCTGGGGACAGTGACTGTGAGGCTCCATAAGTCTGTGGAGAAGGAGAAGATCCAGCAGTGGGCCAGGGAGAAGTGGAACTGCGAATGGGAGGGGAACAGGTTCCGAATCTACTGGAGCGGAGTTGGCAAAAAAGGCTTGCCTGTTTCAACAGGGCCAAAGCAGCTCTTTATCGAAGGAAGATCAAGTTTGGTGTGCTGTATCCTGCAAAACTGTGGATGGATTTTGAAGGCCAAAAGTACCATTTTGAAACCCTAGGAGGCCAATGACTTTATTAAAGATGATAAACTAGGGGAGAACTGAACGTTTATAAACTAGGGGAGAACTGAACGTTGATAAACTAGGGGAGAACTGAACGTTGATTAACTAGGGGAGAACTGAACGTTGATGGGAGACGGAAGGGTTGGAACAACGGAGTTTGGTAAATGCAGGTCGTGTGGGGGCCGGAGGGTGGGTTTTTTATTCTTCTCAGGCGGGGCAATTTTGTTGTGATTGTTCATTATGGGACAATATGTTTGGAAGAGGCAACCATCATACCATGTAGAAGCAACATCTATTAATAAACTTTGCACTATATTTTTACAAATTTAAAACATGGCACCTCTACAATTCCTACAGTGCAGGGGGCCATTCAGCCCATCGAGTCTGCACCGACCCTCTGAAACAGCACCTTACGTAAGCCCACATCATTGCCCTATCCCCGTAACTCCACATAACCTAGACATCTTTAAAATACTAGGGGAAAATTTAGCATATCCAATCCACCTGATCTGCACATCTTTGGACAGTGGCAGGAAACTGGAGCATCCATGGGAAATCCACAAGGAGAATGTGCACATTCTACATGGTTACCCAAGGCCAGAATTATACCCGAGTTCCTGGTGCTGTAAGGCAGCAATGCTAACCAGTGTGCCACCGTGCCGGCAATTACAAATATATAACCAAAGAGAAATCTGGCAATATGGATTCAGGTGAAGATTTGGGGCCAGAAGAAAAAACATCAGAGATTCCGGCATGGGCAGCACGGTGGTGCAGTGGTTAGCACTGCTGCCAGCGACACTCAAACCTGGGTTCGATCCCGGCTCTGGGTCACTGTCTGTGTGAAGTTTGCACATTCTCCCCGTGTCTGTGTGGGTTTCACCCACAACCCAAGGATGTGCAGTTTAGGTGCATTGGACATGCTAAATTGTCCCTTAATTGGAAACAAATAATTGAGTACTCTGAATTTATTAAAGAAAACAGAGATTCGGGCAATAAACGACCATCAACAAAGATTTGGAGGTATGAAGAAAACTATTGTCACCACTCGGGCCAAAAATCATCATCTTTGTGGCAAGTTTCAAAAAAAAAATTGTTCAGATCGTAGAGGCATCGGCAAGTCAATCGACTGATCACGACAGCCGCTATGGTACGGTAGTGGGCCGCACGGTAGGACAGTGGTTAGCACTGCTGCTTCACAGCTCCAGGGTCCAGGTTCTATTCCCCGCTTGGATCACTGCCTGTGTGGAGTCTGCATGTTCTCCCCGTGTCTGCGTTTCCTCCGGGTGCTCTGGTTTCCTCCCACAAGTCCCGAAAGATGTGCTGTTAGGTAATTTGGACTTTCTGAATTCTCCCTCGGTGTACCCGAACAGGTGCCGGAGTGTGGCGACTAGGAGATTTTCACAGTAACTTCACTGCAATGTTAATGTAAGCCTACTTGTGACAATAAAGATCATTATTATTAGTGCAAAAGGGTGTTGAAAATTAATCGGGACACTGCAGCATATCTTTTAAACAAAGGAATCAAAGTTTCTGGTGTACTTACTGCTTGTAGTAGCTAGAAGCTGAAGAGACTGCACATGTGGCATCGTAAGCGGGCCGCGGAAACAGGAACCTAGAAGGCTCCTAACTCTGCAACCTACTACTCGGGAACCAATAGTCCAAGCAAGAGAAGAACTAATTTATTTGAGGACTTGGAGATTGCCTGCTGTTGGGAAATAAACAGAAGAGGGAAAGGCTGAAGGAAGCACAGATCAGGGAGCCAGGATCTGAAAAATGACGTTTGACGAGAATTATGAGACATGGAATTTTATCAGGAAAGGTCCCAATTGTATCATCCAGCAAACCAGACACCGGAAAACCTGCATGCTGCGACTTTTCTCAGCTCAGCTGGTCTAAAAACATTCATGTTGTTACAGAACATAATTCACCCAGTTAAACCAGAAGAAAAGACCGACAGAGTTAATGACAACCTTGGAAGGACATTTCACTTCCCGTACGCTGCTGGTAGCTGAAATATTCTGCTTCCGTCGGCATGCGCAAGAGGGAGGGGAAAGAGTTTTGCAGCAATGCCAAGTAAATTAACCAAGTATTGTGAATTTGGTCAAAAGCTTGATGATGCACTTCGAGACAGACTGGTTTGCGATCTCAGAAATTAAAGTTAAAAAAATGTTGACTGAAGGTGCATTAACCCTGAAAACTGCCGTGGAAACTGCTACTTCCATGGAACTTGCAACAAAAGAGGCTTTTGTTTGTTGGAGTCCGAGCAAAAGTTCATAAGGTGGAGACTGCTAGAAGCAGGTCAGCGAAAAATCTACTGTGTCATCGTTGTACTAAAGTGGGTCATTCAGCAGGAGAATGTTGGAGGAAGGAGAATAAATACAAGTATTGTGGTAAAGTAGACATGTTGGTCACACCAACCTTCATCAGCACAAAAGTGAACCAAGAAAAACACTAAGTCTGCTCATCAGATTCATCAGTTAAATGACAAAACTAAAGATTCACTAGAGGACAATATGTGAAGTCAGCTTAAAGAATTCAAGCTTGGTGTCTTGAGATCAACAACAGTATTGGGTATAATCAAAACTTAATGGAAACACTATCAAGATGGAATTGGATACGGGTACTGCAGTATCACTCATACCCGAGATAGTACACAGTCAGAAGCTATCTACCATATCTACCTTTACAACCATCAGGTGTTGTCATGAGGACATACACCGAAAAAGTTGTGCCACCAAAGGGATACATCAAGGTAAATGTAGAAGATAACAGTCAAAAAGGGGAGTTGCCTCTCCACATTGTCCAAGGAAGCTTTCCAGCACTGCTTAGTAGATCATGGTTGAGGAAGATAAAGCACAACTGAGCCATCGTGAACCAATGTGTTGATTCTCGAATTACCTACAACCACTTCTGAATAAGTATGCAAAAGGTATTTGAAGAGTCACTTGGATCCATGACTGGAGCGGAAGTGAAAAAGATCAAGACAGACGGTGTGTCTAAGTGTCTTAAAGCGCATAGCGTACCTTATGCCATCCAGCCAAAAGTGGAAGAACTGGAGATGTTAATTGAGACTGGATGCATTGAGGCTGTTACCACTGGTGATTGGGTGACACCAATTGCTCCTGTGTTAAAATGGGATGGTTCAGTAAGAATATGTGGGGATTTCAAGACCACTATCAACCCAGTATTGTGTGCTGACCGTTATCCTTATCGAACACTTATTTGCTGGACTCTCAGGAGGCCAAACATTTAGCGAAATAAAAGTACATCTACAGATGAATGCGGCTGCAGAATCACAACCATTACTTACCAATAGGTGATACAAAGGTCTTTTTTGTTATCAGATACTTCCATTTGGAATAACTTCGGCACCTACTCTTTTTCAGAGATCCATGGATCAAATTCTGAGTGGGGTATCTGATGGGCAATATTATAGGTTTGAATGATGAAGGATACGTAAAGAATTCGGAAGCTACTCTTGCACGTTTGCAAAATCACAATCTTAAAAGTCAAGAAAGAAAAGTGTGAATTCTTTAAGTCTTTTATCAACTCTCTGGATCATAGCACTGACAAAAACAGTTTACATAAAGAATCAAAGAAGATGGCTGAGATCCGAGAAACTCCACATCCACAAAATGTGACACAGTTGAGGTCATTTTTAGGAATTGCTCAATTATTATCGGAATATCCAGTATCGTAAGTCAGAACAGCATGTCAATGCAGACACTTTATCTAGACTGCCACTACAAGTCAAACAAGATCAGGAAGTCAAAGAGGAATCTGATAAACTTTGTGAATATTTTGTATCTCTCTCACTTTGAAAACGTACTGGAAACTTAAGTACAAAAGGTATACAAGAACCGATCCAGTGATGGTGCGGTTATGATCTAAAAAGGCACCTTAACAATTATGCACTGAAAGAATTCACATCTCAAGCCCTACATCATTTGGCGACTTGAGTTGACAGAGCAGAGTGGAGTTCTGCTATGGGGCATTTTCGTGATCATTCCGTTGTGTCTATCAGAATCCTTGAACAGCTACATGGAGGACATCCCGGTATGATTCAGATTAAGGAGTTGGTACACAGATACTAGATTCCCAAATTGAGACGGTGGGGCCACACCATCCTGTACTATATTAAGGAATACCCCAGCCCTGCAAACTTTGTATCCATGGGAATGGCATAGACAGCCATGACAGATAATTCATCTCGACTGTGCTGGTCCAATTGAAGAGCACATGTTCCTAGTGATGGTTGATGCACACAAACCTGCCAGAAGTCACAATCATAAAATCCACAACAACCAAACAGACAATTGAGAGACTAGAGTCAGAGGTCTACAGCACAGAAATGGCCCTTTGACCGATCACATCTGCGCCGGTCAAAAACAACCAACTGAGTATTCTAATCCTATTTTCCAGCCTTGGCATCAGGGGTCTCTGCCTCCACCACCCTTTCAGGCAGCGAGTTCCACACTCCCACCACCATCTGGGTTAAAAAATCTTTCCTCACATCCCCTTTAAATCGCCTGCCCCTTACCTTAAATATATTCCCTCCCCCGTCATTGATCCTTCCACCAAGGGGAAATATTTCTTCCTGCCTGCTCTATCTATGCCTCTCATATATAGATTTCATAGAATTTAGAGTGCAGAATGAGGCCATTCAGCCCATCGAATCTGCACCGGCTCTTGGAAAGAGCACCCTACCCAAGGTCAACAACTCCACCCTATCCCCATAACCCAGTAACCCCACCCAACACTAAGGGCAATTTTGGACACTAAGGGCAATTTAGCATGGCCAATCCACCTAACCTGCACATCTTTGGACTGTGGGAGGAAACCGGAGCACCCGGAGGAAACCCACGCACACACAGGGAGGATGTGCAGACTATATGTTCCCTTTTAGCCCCCTCTGCTCCAAGGAAAACAACCCAGTCTATCCAATCTCTCTTCATAACTAAAACTCTCCAACCCAAAAAACAAATCTCCTCTGCATCCTTTCCAGTGCTATCACATTCCCCTTTAATGTGGATTCCAGAACTCCACTCAATACTCTAGTTGTGGCCTAACCCCATGGTTTATATAGTTCCAGCATAACCTTCCTGCTCTTCAACGCTATGCCTCGGCTAAAGTCAAGTATACCATATGGCTTCATAACCACTGTATCCAACTGCCCTACTTCCTTAAGGGGCTGGTGTACCTGGTCCCTCTGATCCTCGGTGCTTGCCAGGGCTCTGCCATTCATCATGTATTCCTTTGTTTGTCCTGCCCAAGTGCATCACCTCACACTTATCCAGCTTGAATTCCATTTGCCACTGATCAGCCCATCTATATTCTCCTGTAATCAAAGGCTATCCTCCTCACTATTTACCCACCCCACCAATTTTTGTTATTGTCCACATAATTACTGATCAACCCTCCTACATTTGAATCTAAATCATTTATAAAACCACAAGCAGCAAGGGCCCCAACACTGATCCCCGAGGGACACACCTGGACACAGACTTCCAGTCGGAAAAACACCTCCCAACCATCAACTTCTGCTTCCTACCATTCAGCCAATTCTGCCTCCAATTTGCCAAATTTCCTTGGATCCCATTGGCTCTTACTTTGCTATCAGTCTTTCATGCGGGAACTCATCAAAGCTAAGGTGTTTGCAAGGTCCAGAAGGCCAGTGATAATGGGACTTAATTTACATCAGTAGAGTTTGAAGATTACTTGGAAGAGGATTGGTATCTGCCATATTAAATCTGCTCTGTTTCACCCAGCAACCCACAGGCTGGCCAAATGCTTTGTGCAATCGCTCAAACAGCAAAGGCATCGAGAGATTAAGGCTCCTTACCCAGACGTACTGACAACTTAAATATATGGAAATTCTGCGCATGCAACAATGCAAAGCCTACCGGTGATGCTATTATTCAAGAGAAAATGGAGAATGAAATTAGACCTCTTGACATGACCTACAACTTTGGAAACTGTCAGGCAATAGTATCAAACAAAAATGGTTAGAAGAACAAAACTCAAAGTGTCGAGTCTTTAAACTGGGGAAGATGGTCTAGCTCGGAATTATACCGCGAGTGAACAATGGACCTCTGCCATCATTCTAACCAAGACAGGTCCGATATCTTACACAGTCAAACTGATGATGAACGAGTTTGGCATTGGCACACTCCGACAGCTATTAGCTTTACAAAGTGAATGTACAAAGCCTTAACCAGAAATAGTCACATTGGAGTGTATGGACTGTCAGAAATGACTGAATCTGTCACGACCAAATAGTCAGTATCAACAGAGATAGTTACCAAGTTAGTTTCACAAGTGGTACCACCACCAAGTGAACAGGAAGATACTTCCAAGAAGCCAAATTCCTGAGCATAGGACTCGATCAGAAACGAGAGAGGTCCGCCAAAGTGACTGTCTTACTGATGTAGATATGTATAAATAATATGATGATCTAATGTAATGAATATTGTGTTGGATCTGTTGTTTAAAAGTGTTTAAAAGAAAAGTTGCTGGCAGTAAAGTAATGGGGAGGGGTGTTATGTATTCAAGTAACACTACTGGCTAATGAAAATGTCATGTGTTGACGTCCGCAGAGGGAGCGTTTTGGAGAGTTCACCATCATACATATTGGGGGGGGGGGGAAAGAGTGTAAAGCTACAAGTAGTACAATGATTAATAGGAATCAATGCATCAGGTCAGCATGTGAGGAGAATGTAGAGATTATTAGGATGAACAGGCAGGCCAATCTATTGACTTAGATGGGGAAACGAAACATTTAAAAAAATCAAAGTGTAAGGTGACCTTGGGAGTGTAAGTTGGGGGATGAGGCAGAGTATTATCAGAGATGAATAAAGGAGATCAGAATGTGTGGAAAGCGTACTTCACAAGAAAATCATGCAAGGGAAAGACAAATCAGTAGGACATATCAGTAGTACCTAAATGCACGCAGTATTTGGAATAAGGCCAATGAGCTGACAGCACAAAGAGACAACTGGGTATGATTTGGTGAAGACTCCTGAAACATGGTTGCAGGAGGACCGGAACTGGGAGTTGAATATCCTAGGGTACTCAGTATTCCAAAAGGATAGAACAGGAGATGGAGTTGCTTTACTGCTTAAAGATGGCATCAAGGCTGTATTGAGAAATGATATTGGCACTAAGGGCCAAAATGCTGAATCGATCTGGGTGGAAATATAAAACAAGGGGAAAAACTATTGGGTAGGAATAAGTTACAGGCCCCCAAGCAATACTTCCAAAGTGGAGCATAGTATAAACCAAGAAATGATGAGGGCTTGTGAGAAGGACACAATGGTAAACATGGGTGATTGCAATATGCATATTGACTACAATAATCAAATTGGTAAGGTAGCCTCGAGGGAGATTTCATCAGAGTGTACGAGGGATTGTTTCTGAAAGCAATATGTTATGGAGCCAACCAGGAAGCAGACTATTTTAGTATTATGCAACAAAGAAGGTTTGATAAATAGTCTTGTTGTTAAGGATTCTCTTGGAAGGAGTGATTACAGCATGCTAGAATTTCAAATTCAGATTGAGCAAGGAAAGACAAGAGTGCCAAACTAGAGTTTTAGCGTTGGACAACGGTAATTATACAGGCCTGAGGAAAGAGTTGGCCCATGTAGACTGGGTACAGATAATTGAGGGTAGGACAGTTGAGGGACAATGGCAGATGTTCAGGGAGATATTAAATACCTCTCAATTAAAGTATATCCCTGAGAGGAAGAGGAACTGTAAAAGGGAGAAAAACGTTCCATGGCTGAACAAGGAAGTCAAGGAAGATGTAAAGGCAAAATCTAGGGCATACCATACTGCAAAAGCTAGTGGTAAACTGGAGGATTGGGAAGAAGGTTCAGCAAAACGATACTAAAACTAAAATCCGAAGAGCTAAAATGAACTATGAAAGGAACTAGCAGAAAACAAACACTGAAACCAAAAGCTTCCATACGTATATAAAGAGGACGAGAATAGCTAACGTAAATGTTGGCCCTTTAGAGGACGATATTGGTGAGGTAATAATGGGGAACACAGAGAGGTCAGAGGCACTGAACCAATATTTTGCCTCTGTCTTCACGGTAGAAGATAGTAAAATATTTCCAGAAATTACAGTTAATGCAGAGGAATTTGGTGCAGGTCCATCACTAGGGAGACTGTATTGAATAAACTAATGGGATTAAGGGCAGATAAATCTCCAGGATCTGATGGCCTGTACCTTAAGAGTATAAAAGGGAGGTAGCAACGGAGATAGTGTGTGCATTGGTTATGATATTTCCGAATTTCCTGGATTCTGGAAGTGTCCCAGTGGATTGGAAACATGCTAATGTGACACCCCATTCAAAAAAGGGAGAGGGGCAAAGAGTAGGAAACTATAGACCGGCTAGATTAACCTCTGCGGTGGGAAAGACGCTGGAAACAATCATTAAGGAGATGACTGAACATTTCGAAAGACAAAACTCAATCCACCATTGTCAGCATGGTTTTATGAAGGGCAAGTCAAGCTGGAGCTCTTGGAGGACGTAACCAGTAAGTGGGAACCTGTGGATGTGGTATGGCTAGACTTCCAGAAGGCATTTGATTAGGTGCCGCATTAAAGACTGATCCAGAAGGTGAGATCGCAGGGGGCTGGGGGTAGAGTACCAGATTGGATTGAGGATTGGCCCACTGATAGAAAGCAGAGGGCCGGGATAAATTAGTCCTTCTCTGGCTGGCAAACTGTAAACAGCAGGGTGCTGCAGAGAACAGTCCACGCACTTCAACTGTTTACAATTTATATAAATGATCTGCATGCAGGAACAGAGAGTAACTTTTTAAAAATAAATTTAGAGTACCCAATTATTTTTACAATTAAGGAGCAATTTAGCATGGCCAATCCACCTACCCTGCACATCTTTGGGTTGTGGGGGTGAAACCCACGCAGACACGGGGAGAATGTGCAAACTCCACACGGACAGTGACCCAGGGCAGGGATGCTAACCACTGCGCCACCATGCTGCCCCAACAGAGTGTAACATAGCAAAATTTGCAGATGATACTAAAATAGGTGGGGAAACAGGCAGTGAGGTGGGGAACTGGGCAGTGAAGAAGAGATAAAGATTTTACAGATAGATGTAGATAGGCTAGGAGGCTCGGAGATTGGGTTGAAGTTTGGCAGATGGAGTTTAATGTAGAGAAGTGTGAGGTTATCATTTTGGCCAAAAAAATAGACTGGCTAAAGGGAAAGCAGATTCAAGATGCGCCTGGGCAGAGGGATCTGGGTGTCTTTGTTCATGAATTGCAAAAAGTTGATATGCGGGTACAGCATGTAATTAAAAAGGCAAATGGAATGTTAATGTTTATTGCAAAAGGACTGGAATATAAAAGTAGAGAAGTATTGTTACAATTGTATTGTCGGTGAGACCGCATCTGGAGTATTGTGCCCATTTTTGGTCTCCTTATTGGAGGAAGGATGTGTTGTAATTGGAGGCAGTTCAGAGGAGGTTCACCAGATTGATTCCGGGGATGAAGGGGTTGACAGATGAGGAGATTTTAAACAGTTTGAGCTTAAACTTGCTGGAGTTTAGAAGGCTGAGGAGATCTAATCAAGGTGTATAAAATACTAAATGGGATTGATAAAGTAAATGTAGACCAAATGTTCCCCCTTGTGGGGCAGATGTCATAAATATAGATTGAGAGAAAGTAGATTTAGAACCGAGATGAGGATGAACTACTTCTCGCAGAGGGTGATGAATTTGTGGAACTTGCCACCACCTAGCGTGGTAGAATCTGAGTCGTTAAATGGTTTCAAGGTGTTAGACATATTTCGGATTTTAAAAAACAGGTTAACCGGATATGGGCAACAGGGTGTGGGGTGGATTTGAGACCAAGAAGAGATCAGCCATGATCTGATTGAATAGTGGAGCAGGCTCGAAGGGCTGAATTACCTACTTCTGCTCCTAATTACTAAGTACATCTCTTAATAATGCCTGCACTATGTCTTTATGAACTTAAAGCACAGCACCTCTACTTTTTCTCTTTGCAGCAACAACAAATATATAACAATATATGGAGAAGTGTGAAGTTATCCACTTCGGTCAGAAAGGCTGGAAAAATTGGTATTTGAGTGACCTGGGTTACAGAGTTAACATTCACATTCAGAAAGCCTTTATTACACAGGATATAAAAGAGTGAAGCAATCATTGCCATTCTCAATATTCTTGCTGAGACAGCTGCAGTCCCAGGTACAACACTCCTGCTCCAACCTACAGGCTCCCCAACCACTTAATGAACCCACCCGAGCACATCTTCGCAGGCAGTGGCCTTGCTTACCCGTCCATCACGTCCAAATGCAGGTAGTCCGCCCCGCAGTCCAACATCCGCTTGCACTCGGCCCCGAGCTGGGCCAGGTCGCTGTTGAGAATGGAGGGGCCGATCTTGCAAATCTGCGCCATCCCGGAACTGTCGGCTATTCTGAGACAGAGGGGGACTGACCTTCAGTCCGGCATGCACTGCGGGATAGCTCCACGCAGCGCACTCTGGGAACTGATCCCTCATCCGGCATGCACTGCAGATCGCTCCCCGCAGCGTACTCTGGGAACGCCCATTGAGGATAGGCATTTAATTAGATAGAAAACAACAAGCAACTATTTTAACAAGTGTTTTAATGGTACGTAGACGTTATTTTTATCGTTCTTTTTGCTCTATCTTTGAAACAGGCATTACTATTTTGCTGATTCTTTTAAAATAAATTAATTTTTTTATGAATAAAGGTGATTATTGTTTGGTTAATTTTTTCAAATCTGTGAAACAATTTCAATCTGCACTATGTTATATAGCTTTGTGTGGTATTCTTAAAAGTGTTTGTATGTTTTAATTTAGATTATGGTCATATTATTTTAAAACCGCCCCAGGGCTTTTTGCTGTCACTGAGCTTGTAAGATCTGATTTATTAGTGTTTATAGAATCGCTGCAGTACAGAAGAAAGCTATTCGGCCCATCGAGCCTGCATCGACCCTCTGAAAGAGCACCATAGCCTGGTCCATTCCCCTGACCTATCCCCATAATTGCAACTAACCTTTGGACACTAAGGGGCAATACACCCCTGTATGCTTCACCCGATGCCGGTGTTATGTAGGAATACATTGTGTGCCGTGCGTTGCCCTATTATGTATTTTCTTTTATTTCCTTTTCTTTTCATGTACCTAATGATCTGTTGAGCTGCTTGCAGAAAAATACTTTTCACTGTAACTTGGTACACGTGACAATAAACAAATCCAAATCCAAATTTAGCAAGGCCAATCCACCTAACCTGCACATCTTTGAACGGTGGGAGGAAACTGAAGCCCTCGGAGGAAACTGTGGTTAGCAGTGCTGCCTCACAGCGCCAGGGACCCGGGTTCAATTCAATTCTGACCTTGGGTGACTGTCTATGTGGGCTTTGTATGTTCTCCCCATGTCTGCTTGGGTTTCCTCCGGATGCTCCGGTTTCCTCACACAGTCCAAAGATGTGTAGGTTAGGTGGATTGGCCATGCTAAATTACCCCCAAGTGTCCAGGGATATACACATGAGGTTCTGGCAATAGGGCGGGTGAGTGGACTGAGGTAGGGTACTCTTTCAGAGGATTGGTGCACACTTGCTGGGCTGAATGGCCTTCATGTGCCACTGTAGGAATTCCATGGATAAAAGCAAATTACTGTGGATGCTGGAATCTGAAACGAAAGGGAAAATGCTGGAAAATCTCAGCAAGTCTAGCAGCAACAAAGCTTTGACAAAGTCATCGGACTCGAAACGTTAGCTCTTTTCTCTCCCTACAGATGCTGCCAGACTTGCTGAGATTTTCCAGCATTTTCCCTTTCGTAGGAATTCCATGGTTCTAGGAAACCCATGCAGACACAGGGAGAATGTACCAACACCACACAGTCACCCAAATTCTGAATTGAACATGTCTCTGGTATTGTGTAGCTGTCCCTGGAAAGTGTGTACACGTGTGCATGATCTGCATGTGGTGGTCACACATGAGCTGTATGTTCATGGAGTGGAACCCGTTTCTGTTAACGTTGGGCACTCCCAGGTGACCCGTTGAGCACAGGGCTGCATGATTGCCATCCACTATCCCCTGGACCTCATCCCGGCGATGTCGGAGAATCCTGCTGCCCGGGCATCCTGTTGGGCTTGGACCATGTCAAAGTGGATGTAGTTTTCCGCCTGGAAAAACATGGCATCCATGACCTGTCAGATGCACCTGTGGGCTGTGGTCTGCAAGGTGCCACACAGGTTCTTGCTTGAGCCCTGGAATGATCCTGAGGAGTAAAAGTTCAGGTTGCAGTGAGCTTGAAGGCCACCGGGAGCGGGTATCCTCCTCCTCCCATATGGTGCCAAGTCCCGGAGGACATGGCATAGGTGCCACACCGTGTTGAGGCGGAACTATCTGCGGCACACGCTGTCTGTCATCTGTTCGAATGACAAGTGACGCCTGTACACCCTGGGGCTCCCCCTTTTGGTCCGTTCCTGGCCTGATGGGCGGCCGGGTCCTCAGGGTGTGGGGCGGGGTCGGCATATAGGCCGCACCTCGAGCCTCTACAGATGTTGCTGCTGCCACCGTCTCTGCCGTCGTGCTGCCTGACCTAACAGCACCACCACCAGGGCAAGGCGTGGGTCCAACATCCCTGCCATAGCGTTCAATATCTGTAAGGAATCGGGAGAGGGTGTTCCACCCCGGGACCCTCCGTTTGCCCATTGATCCCATACCCGGAACGCCATGTCCGGGCACTCCTGGCCGCAGCGGGCCTCCCTCATCAGACCCAGTCCCTGTATCCCGACACCCGTTCATAACGTCACCTGGGCCCGGCTCTGGTCCCTTCCCCGTTGCACTCACTCACCCTCCTAGGGAAGGGAGGAGGGCAGGGAAGGTCGTCTAGCGGGAGGGGAGCTTGCGAGGAACAAGAAAGAACAGGGAGGAGTGTCACCCACAGGAGAGAACACAAACCCCTCCTATATGAGGCAAAACCAGGGAAACAAATGGACCCATCCTCTCTCGAAAAGTCAAATTCACGAGGGGAATGGAACCTGCCCCCTGACCCCACCGGTGAAACGGAGACAACCGGTGAGTGAGCGAGGGGCAGGATCCCAACAACATCGTATATATGTGGGTAAAGTGCGGTGCAACTCGACCACCAAGCAGTAGGAGCCCCACTAGGAACCTGTTAAAACACTGTAAAAATTAACACTACTGTAAAAATGTAAATTAGTATTGGAGTCTCAGTCATGGTTATGGTGACAGTGAGGGGTCTTGTTGTTTCTATTTTTGTTAAATATCATTGTAATTGTTGTTGTATTGTCATTTTTTTTTTAAAGAATCAATAACAACAGCAATGCCAGTATAAAAGAATGAGCAAAAAAACCCTCCAAAACACTTGTTAATCTTGTTGCCTGTTGTCTGCAATATAAATCTGCAGTTTAAATGCCTGCCCTCCAGTGGCTGCAGCGTCACAAGGGGGTGTTGCTACATCGAAACTGCGCCACGCTGGAGTTTCGCCGCAATTTCTGAGTGCCGGTGAATGCGTAGTTTTCTCTTCCAGTTTCGGCGGACCATTGCTTTCGTCGATATTCGGACCATTATTATAGGTATTGGTAAGAATGTTTGATCCTGAAAATGATGCTTCCTTCTCTATCTGTGCATAGTTCATTTTTGCTTTGTTCAAGGATCTTGATACAAACATTATTGGCTTCCCTTCACCATTGGGTATTATGTCAGACACCTCATACGGTGATGCATCATAAATCAGTCGACCCGCCGGCGTGATTCTCCATTACGGCGGCCGGTCAATGGGATTTCCCATTGTGGGGCAGCCTCACGCCGTCGGGAAACCCCCTGGGCGCCGGCAAAATTGAGAATCTCCAGTAAGCCTGCTGCCTATGAGTACTGTATTTTCTAACCTGCAGGGGCCCTGAATGAATGACTCTATAAAGAAGACCATTACCAGCTGTAAACCAGAGACTTTAATCAGCAAGTGTGCTGCGAAGGTGTGCTAGAGAAGCACCATCTGAAGCAAAGACTCATCTTTTGACCTTCATCCTAATTATTTTTCACTCCCTTGGGCTGCATGGTGGCGCAGTGATTGGCACTGCTGCCCCATGGTGCCGAGGCCCCACGTTCGATCCCGGCTCTGGGACACTGTCCGTGTGGAGTTTGCACATTCTCGTCGTGTTTGCGTGTGTTTCACCCCCACAACACAAAGATGTGCAGGCTAGGTGGATTGTGCACGCTAAATTGTCCCTTAATTGGAAAAAATGAATTGGGTACACTAAATTCATAAATCCCACCCCCCACACCGCCTGTCACCCGTGTTTGTTTGTTGTCTTGTGTGTGTGGGTAGAGGGAGGGGCAGATAAATTGGGAGTCAGGGATTAGATATTCGTTAAGCAATTGTATTTACTGCATATTTACTGCATATTTCATGATGGTTCTTATTATAAATAAACAGTAATTGTGTTTAAAGTTACAAACCTGATGACTGTAATTATTGGGCTGCCAAGGGCCAAAGACTTTGGGTATTTTTAAAAGAATTATTGATTAATTCACTTATGTTGTGACTCCGGGATGAGTGGGGCTGACCGCGCACTTGCTCAGGGTGTCATAGAAATATGGCGTTAATTTATTTTTCTCTTTTGTATGCACGAGGGGGGTGGGGGGGTCAGTTCTTTCTGTTCTTAGTATTTTCAGTTATTAATATTTTGTGAAAATGTGAAAATTTGAATAAAAATTATTTTTTAAAAAAAATATATGGACCTACATTTATCTGGAGATAAGCTTGACTAAGGTCAACTTTACTGAAATACTGGCCTGTAGCCAACCCAGCAAATAAATCAAAGGCAGCGGGTACTGTTCTGCATAAAGTACCAGATTGATAGTGACTTTAAAGTTGCCACATCTGCGTACCAAACCATCTTTCTTCATTACAGGTTCAATCACGTGGGCCAATCACTTACATTAGTGGGTTTGAGGACCCCCGTCTTGACCAGCCTCTCCAATTCTGCCTCAACCTTAGGCCTGATCGCACACGGCCTTTAAGCATCTTGCTTGGTCCTCATCCTTAATTTTAGCTTGACTGGGATCTCTTTCATTCTTCCTAACTCTCCACTAAAGACTATGGCAAGTTTCTTTAAAATCTTCAGCAAGCCTGCTTCAGACTCCGACAGATTCACCTCAGCCCAGTTTAGCTTGATTCTCTCCGGCTAGGTTCTCCGCATTACTAGAGATGGATAGTTACCTTTAATGATATACAGGGACAAGTCTATGGTCTGCCCGTTTAGCTGCACATTTACATTGATGCAGCCCCTCAATGGCACTACTTCCATAGTATAGGTATTTAGTACTATCTTTGATGGTCTGAAGGCGCTATGCTGTAGTTTCTCTTGGGAAACCGTTTCTGGTACCAGTGAAACTGCTGCTCCAGTGTCCACCTCCATTTTCACCAGTTGTCCGCCCATTAAAGGAGTGACTCAGTAACGGTTTATTGCACACACAATGGCCAGTACGCTCAATGACAGTTCATCAGCTGACTGTGACTCTGGTCCTTTTTCATGGCTTTTTGGTGTCACGTAGATCTTTTTCCCTCTATCCGGTTTTCCACTTGATACACTTGGTTCTTTCTTTTTATAGACCTTGTTTGGATCTTGTTTCATGTTCGATGTGCCCTTTTTTACCACAATTCCTGCATTTTGTAAAGTTTGTTGCTGCGTGCCCAATTCTTGCATATCAGTAGCAATTTTGAACTTGGGACTTAGCTGACATTTTATGGATTCTGCTGCTCAAACTTAATTATTGGGCTTCCTTAGCTGCTAATTCCATAGAGATTGCGACTTCTAAAGCCGTCTTTAGGTTTAAGTTGTTTTCTGTTAATAGCCTTTTGTGGATAGCTTCGCTTCTCAACCCACACTCTTGTTGGTCTTTAATGGTGTAACTCAAGACATCTCCAAATTCACAGTATTCAGCTCATTTCTTCAAAGTAGCCAGGAACTGTGTGATTGATTCACCTTCTTGATGGTTATGTTTCTGGAACATGCATCCCTCAGCGATGACCAAAGGTTTAGAAGTGGCCCTGCAACATCTCCACAATCTCATCATAGGTTTTTGAGCCTGGTTTTTCTGGCTGCACCAGACTTCGCAGGAGGTTGAATGTATTCCACCGCCCACCCCCCACGCCCCCATTGTACTCAGGAGAATTGGGACTACGAAATCTGCCACAATTTTATTCACTTGGACAAAATAATCAAATCTTTCAGTATATGAGTTCCACCACCGCGTTCTCATCATACGGTACCACAGCGCCAAAAATACCTGCCGTTTGTAATATGGAAAGGGCTTGCACAATGTGCTACAAAATGTTTAGCGCTACCTCACTTCTTGTTCAAACAAGGTACCTCCGAGCTCAGCCTGTTTTGGGGTTTGGGAACACCCTCAGCTCTAAACGATTGTTGCAGGTTACTTGCTACTTACCATTGTTCTCCCTGTACCACTCAGCATATTTACAGGCACAACATGTGGCAAGTTTCTTTTTAATATTGTTTCTTCTGAAATCTATTCTTACAATTTGGTTCCTTCAGTGGCTGCTGCCAATATTTGGCACACTGCCATCACTAGCTTTGGTGTCGCAAAGTTGTTACCTTCTTAATGCTTTGCAGATGTCTGCAAATAGATCAACGGTTTTTCTGTATTATTTTAATTTTTTTCTCGGTATTTATCTTTACCGGGGGGTATGCCAGTAAGGTGCTGACCTCCTCGGTGCCAGTTTTCTTTGTGGAATTATTTAAAGGATCGGCTTACAGACCATGAAGAGTTTGATTGGAAACACGTTTACTCTACAGGCTGTTAGGACAGACTGCGCATTTGCCCGCGCATCTATATGTCACGCGATCGGACTGTTAAAGTGACTGTGCACCAACTAGGAACAAACATGAATACACAACAGTTTACATAGAAATATACATAGAAAATAGGAGACCATTCGGTCCTTCAAGCCTTCTCCCTCGTTCATTATGATCATGGCTGATCATAAAGCCCAATACCCTGATCCCCATATCCCTTTAGCCCTATGAGATATATCTAATTACTTTTTGAAATTAAGCAACGCTTCGGCCTCAACGACTTTCTGTGGTAGTGAATTCCACAGATGCACCACTTTCTGGCCGAAGACATTTCTCCTCACCTCCGTCATAAAAGATTTACCCTTTAACCTCAAACTATACTAGTTCTGAACTCCCCCACCATCGGGAACATTCTTTCTGAATCTACCCGGTCTAATCTTGTCCGCATTTTGTAAGTTACTATGAGATCCCCTCTCCCTCTTCTATACTCTAATGAATATAACCCTAACCGATTTAGTCTCTACTCATATGACACTCTCGCCATCACAGGATTCAGCCTGGTAAATATTCGCAGCACATCCTCCATAGCAAGAACATCCTTCCCCAGATAAAGAAGCCAAAACTGCACAATACTCCAGGTGTGGCCTCACGAATGCCCGACACAATTGCAGTAAAACTATTCCTTTACTCAAGTCCTTCCGCTATGAAGGCCAACATACCATTTGCCTTCTTTCCTGCCCGTTGTACCTGTGCACTTACTTTCAGTGACTGATGCATGAGGACAGCAAGGTCTCACTCAGTATCCATCTCTTTCAATATACACCAATTCAAATAATAATCTGCCTTCTTATTTTTGCTGCTGAAGCGGATAACCTCATATTTATCACATTATAGGGCAGCACAGTAGCACAGTGGATAGCATTGTGGCTTCACAGCGCCAGGGTCCCTGGTTCGATTCCCTGCTGGATCACTGTCTGTGTGGAGTCTGCATGTTCTCCCATGTGTCTGCGTGTGTTTCCTCCGGGTGCTCCGGTTTCCTCCCACAGTCCAAAGACGTGCAGGTTAAGTGGATTGGCCATGATAAATTGCCTTTAGTGTCCAAAAACTTAGGAGGGATTATTGGGTTATGGGGACAGGGTGGAAGTGGGGGTTTGGGTGGTTCAGTGCTGACTCGATGGGCCGAATGGCCTCCTGATCTGTATGTTCTATGTTCTATACTGCATCTGCCATGCATGTGCCCACTCACTCAGCTTGTCTAAATCCTACTGAAGCAGCTTTGCATCCTCCTCGCAGCTCACCCTCTCACCCAACTTTGTATCGTCTGCAGATTTGGAGATACTATATTAGTTCCCTCGTCCAAATCATTAATATATAATGTGAACAATTGAGGTCTAAGCACATATCCGTGCTGTAGCCCACTAGTCACTGGCTGTCAATCCGAAAAAGACTAATTTATTCCAACTTTTTGCTTCCTGTTTGCTGACCAGCTTTCTAACCATCTCAAGACACTACCCGTAATCCCATGTGCTTTAATTTTACACAGTAATCTGCTATGTGAGAACTTGTAAAAGCCTTCTGAAAGTCTGAATAAACAGCTACCAGTTCTCCCTGGTCAGCTCTACTAGTTACAGGGCGGCACGGTGGCATAATGATTAGCACTGCTGCCTACGGCACTCAGGACCCGAGTTCGATCCTGGCCCCGGGTCACTGTCTGTGTGGAGTTTGCACATTCTCCCGTGTCTGCGTGGGTTTCACCCCCACAACTCAAAGATGTGTAGGGTAGGTGGATTGGCCACGCTAAGGGGCTAAATTGCCCCTTAGTTAGGAAAAAAATTATTGGGTACTCTAAATTTATTTTAAAAGCTCCACTAGTTAAATCTTCAAAGAATTCAAGTATATTTGTCAAGCATGGCTTTCCTTTCGTAAATCCATGCTGACTTTGTCTGATTATACCACTGATTTCAAATTCTGTGCTATGAAATACTTGATAATGGACTCTAGCAACTTCCCGACTACTGACGTTAGGCTCACTGGTCTACAATTCCCTGTTTTCTCTCTATCTCCCTCTTTGAATAGCAGGGTTATATTAGTTACCTTCCAATCTGTCGGAATCATTTCCGAGTCCAAAGAATTTTGGAAAATGACCACCAATGGATCTACATTTTCTAAGGCCACTTCTTTAAGTACTCTGGGAGATTATCAGGCCCTGGAGAATTGTTTGCCTTCAGTTCCATTAATTTTCCCAAACCATTTCTTTACAAATACTAGACAAAGAGGGCTTTGACAAAGAGTCATCGGACTCAAAACATTAGCTCTTTTCTTCCCCTACAGATGCTGCCAGACCTGCTGAGATTTTCCAGCATTTTCTCTTTCCTTTCACATTCCAGCGTCCGCAGTAATTTGCTTTTATCTTTACAAATACTAATTTCCTTCAGTTCCTCACTGGAACTTGTGTTTCTCAGAACTTCGGTACATTATTCATGTCTTCCTTTGTGAAGCCAGAAGCAAAGTACAAATTTAGTTCCTCAGCCATTTCTTTGTTTCCTGTTATGAATTCCCCCGTTTCTCACTGTAACGGGCCTACATTAGTTTTTTTCAATCTCTTTCTCTTTACATACCGACAGAAACTTTTACAATCAGTTTTTATGTTCCCCGCTTGCTTACTTTCAAATTCTACTTTCCCCATCTTAATCAATCCCTTGGTCTGCCTTTGCTGAATTTTAAACTGTTCCCAATCCTCAGGTCTATTGCTTTTTCTTGCTAATTTGTATGCCTCTTCTTTGAATCTAATACTATCTCTAATTTCCCTTGTAAGCCCTGGTTTGGCCACAGTTCCCTTTCTACTCTTGCGCCCAATAGGAATAAACAACTTTTGGAGTTCACCTATTCGTTCCTTGAATGCCTGCCATTACCTGTCGCAGTCCATCCTTTCAGCAATGTTTCACAGTCCGTCATTGCCAGCTCATGCCTCACACTATCATAGTTACCTTTACTGAGGTTCAGGGCCCTGACCTCAGAAACAACTAACTCACTATCCATCTTGATAAAGAATTCTATCATATCACGGTCACTCATCCCAAAGGGTTCTCTCACGACTAGATTTCCAACTAATCCTTTCTCATTGTGCAACACCCAGTCCAAGAAGGCCTGTTCCCTTGTTGATTCCTCAACGTACTAGTCCAGAAAACTATCCCGTATACACTCCAGAAATTCCTCCTCTATTGTACTGTGACTAATTTACGTCACCCAATCTATATGCAGATTAAATTCACCCACAATCCTTTATCACATGCATCTCTGATTTCCTGTCTAATTCTATTACCAATATTACCACAGCAGTCTGGTGGTCTGTATACCATACTTACGACTGTTGTTTGCCCCTTGATGTTTCTTAACTCGACCCAGATTCCACATCATCTGCACAATTTTCTTTCCTCAATATTATATCAATGTCTTATTTAATCAACAATACAACTCCACGACCCAAGAGCCCTCACCCCTGACACCGAGCCCCGAGCCCCTCCCCCGCGACCCCTTCCCCGTCCCCCGACCCCTCACACCCGAGACCCCTTCCCATGATCTCCTTCCCAATGACCGAGACCCCTCACCCCGGTGACCCTGCCCCACCGTGAGCCCTCCCCCAACCCCCTCACCCGACCTGACCCCTCACCTCTGACCTGACCCCCGACCCCACCCCCTGCCTATTACTTTTCTTACATTCCTTGTTGTCTTTTTCTCTTGTTCTTGATTCCCCCACTCTGAATCCTCACATAGGTTCCAATCTGCCTGCTATATTAGTTTAAACCCTCCCTACCTGCTCCAGTAAGTACCTGCCCCCTCAAGGACATCAGTCCCAGTCCTGCCCAGGTGAAACCTGTCCAGTTTGTGCAGGTCTCACCTCCCCCAGAACTGGTGCCAATGCCCCAGGAATCTGAAACCCTCCCACTCACACCATTTCTTCAGCCATGTATTCACCCAACAATTCCCTATATTTTGCTTTCAGGACCTCATCCCTTTTTTATCTATGTCGTTGGTACCGGTGTGTAGCACGATCACTCGCTGTTCACTCTCCTCCACCAGAATGTCTTGTAACCGCTCCGAAACATCCTTCATCCTTGACCCTCGCACCAGGGAGGCAACATACCAACCTGGAGACTCGTTTTCATTCCATGAAAGCAAAGACAAGATTGCAAATGTCATGGAGTAGTTGAGGACTAGGAAGAGAAGTAAATTCCCAAGTTTATTTCACTGCTTGTACTAAACCTTCTTCTTAAGCAGTCCCTCGGTTAAACTGGTCTTCATCTGAGTATCAATAATAGGAGGTTACAACTATCCAAAGCTGGTAAAATAGACAAACACTCCTGCTCTTAGCTGCCATCTAGAGTGTATGATTATCAAGCAAATTACTCTTTGTGGTCAAGTACAATGCTGACATCCAAAGTTAAATAATATGCAATGTAGAATAAAATATAAAATAATACATCACTGATTAGACCCGAGAAAGAGAATTTTATCCAATTCTGGGGCGCACCCTTTTGGAGAAGGTGCAGGATTTGTACTTGACTAGTACAGAAATAAGGGTTAGACAGAAATTAGAGAAGCTCGGGTCATTTTCTTCTTAGATTACAGAAGGTTAAGATTCAAAATCATGAAGTTCGCATAAATAAGCGAGAAAGGTATTCCAATGTAAGGAGGGTTGATCATTAGCAGACACAAATTTCAGGTCATTGGAAAAAGATCCAAGGTAAAGAGAAATCTTTTTACACAGCAAATTGTTATGCCCCACAAAGCACAGCCTAAAAGGACGAAGTAAGAAGGCTTACAGCACCAGAAAAGGACGAAGGAAGCAAGATCCCATAATAACTTTCAAAAGGGAACTAAGGGTGAAGATTCACAGGGCTTTAGGGAATAAAGAGGAGGATGAATTGAATAGCTCTTTCAATGAGCCAGTACAGACACAATGGGCTGAATGGCCTCCTGCTGTGCTAGATAGGGGCTGGTTTAGCACAGGGCTAAATCATTGGCTTTTAAAGCAGACCAAGGCAGGACAACAGCGCGGGTTCAATTCCCGTAACAGTCTCCCCGAACAGGCGCCGGAATGTGGCGACGAGGGGCTTTTCACAGTAACCTCATTTGAAGCCTACTTGTGACAATAAGTGATTTTCATTTCATTTCATGTGTGATTCCGCAAAATGGCCATGAACAATCCTTCTGAGGGCAAGATGCTGAAGGAAGATCAACAACTCCCAGCCACGTGTTTCTCGGCAGTGGGAGGCAGTGCACCATTCGCATCATTCTCTGTGGCCACCGCTGATAATGGGAATTCCCATTAAAGCCAACCCACACAACCTGCGGGTGGGGGATGCCGTGATGGCAGGACTAATACTGGAATTGCAAGCTTCAGTTTAGCCATGACTGTAGGCCCCCTTTCAAGTCAATTTCTCCTACTGTAGGCTGAAAAAGATGAATTAAAGTCCTGGTGGACTTTCCAACATTCACCAGCAGACCTTGCTGCTGAATAACCCCGCTTGCAGTCTTTATCCACCCTCACACCATCTCCTCATAGCTGGCATAACTCACTACAAATGTTTTTCATATGTGCCCACTGTAAAATGGTGCAAGTAATGTATAATACGCCTCTATTGGCTTGTTAACCAGCTGACTTGGCTTTTATTTTGTTATTCAAAACTGCAGGCAGCACGGTGACACATCAGATGGCACAGTGGTTAGCACTGCTGCCTCACAGCGCAAGGAACGTGTGTTCAATTCCGGCCTCGGGTGATTGTCTGTGTGGAGTTTACGCTTTCTCCTCGTGTTTCCGTGGGTTTCCTCCGGGTGCTACGGTGTCCTCCCACAGTCCAAATATGTGCAGGTTCGGTGGATTGGCCATGATAAAGTGCCCCTTAGTGTCCAAAAGGTTACAGGGATAGTGCAGGGGAATGGGCCGAGGATCAGTGATCAGAGGATCAGTGTAGACTCAATGGGCTGTAGGGATTCTATGATGAGAGGGCTGCTGATCCCGGCATTCGCCCTACTTCAGTACTGACGGAGACCGGAGTGATGATGTTGAGTCGGTGACTGATATCATCGCACTGGATTTAACATAAGTCCAATGGGTTGTTGGGGAGGGGAAGTGCACCTGATTTCCAGGGGCAAAATTCATACCCTACCACCTCAAAGACCAGTGTTTTCACCAAGAAAAACTTGGACACTTTGTGGGCATGTTATTTTTTTATTCACCATTGCTGATATACACGGATAATTTGAGTGGAAGTATTCCCTCGATGTCCCTATGGATTTTCATCTGATGGGTCAAAGCTGTGCTCCCTTATTTTTGTAGTCCAGTTTCTCACTCTTTCACCAAGTCTTCCCGTTTGTCGATCAGCTCTAAGACCTGCACTGTGTTCCGTTTAGCCTGATCCAGGAGGTCAAAAGCCTTCATCCTAGCCTGTGGACAAGCAGAGACAAAGTTACTCCTAATCTATAAGAAAATGTCATTCACGCTAACTGCTCTTCAGCACTGAATCTGCACAGACTAGGACAGTGAGAATACAGAAAGTGACAGATACTTGCATGTACTCTATCCCTACAAACAAATGGAATTACATGAAACCCCTGCCCACTTTAATTATACAATGGTACTACATATGAAGCTCTGGACTTGCACACAAAGCTCTCGTGTTTAAAATATTGAGGCTATGTCCTAGCTGTGCATGGGGTGGGGGTGGGGGGGGGTTATCCTCATTTATCTGCCCGGCTACATGGAAACTCTTTCTAGTCTTTCCTTTCAATCTAAACAGCCCTCCAATAACTTCTCCTCCGTCAAGTGTATGTTACGAACCACGCTGATGTTAAATGTGTGGGTATCCAGAAGGGTGGGTTGAAACACTGGTTTGTGGTGGTATGTGTGTATTTTCTGATTTAATGTGAGGAACGGTATACAGCCTAGTGAGGAACAGTCCAGTCGTTGTGGGAACAATTCATAAAGAATATTTATTTACGTAAAAGAAAGACAAAGACACACACAATAAGGACTATAATACAATCTGACACTCAAGTATACTGATGACTATACACACATAATTTTACATAATTCTATCCCCTGGTCGCCAACTACCTATTTACCTGAACTCTGATACACACTGCCTTTTCCCAAATAACACCCAATTTTAAATAACTATATGAGCGAAATCCAGCAAATAATGACCACAATCAGGTTAGGGTGGCCCCATCTAGATAGTCATCTCCAGGTTCAGCAAAGACACAACATAGCTGATTCCTTCTGGAGACTAGATCTGCAAGTTGCTGCAGTTCAGATGTTAGTTGTCTGTCTGTCTCTCTCTTTAGTTAGGGTTCTACAGTTATACTGTTCCTTTCTCTTTGATGTTATTCCCCCTGTGGGGTTTGCTTCTGGCAGGTATGTGTCCATTTTCTTGTCTCTCCACTTAAGTTACCATCTCTATAGCCCCATTGTTTCCTCTAGTCACATATAAAATAGTTGTTTTCCACTGATAGGCAAATTTGCATCTCATCATTGTTTCACTTTGTTTTTTCTTTTTTTAATATTAATTTTCCCCCTTCTTAACATATATATATTATGACTGAATGTGTTTCCATCCTTTCAGGAGTTGCTTTCCAATTCACAACTGATTGAGTGAAACTCCACGACTCACCTCTGTTTTTTGCCAATTACCGTAAACCTGTGTGCTCAGGACCCTTCTGCCTTGGAAATAATTTGAACTATTTATCAAAATGCTCATGATTAAATCTATCAACTTTCCCTCAATCTTCTCTGCTCTTACAGGAGATTAACAACTTGAGATTTAAAAGCTTTCAATGGGCTTCATGAATGGGAGATTTTGGTATGATCAGGTTTGTAGAGTGAGAGCTCTCTTAAATTTTTAGGTGGTTCTTTTATTTCATCTCTCCATGGCGCCTGAGGTCTGCCCATCGTGAATACTAGGTGAGTTGGCATGGAAGCTATGTGGGAACATGAGCTGGCATTGCATTGACATGGAGGCCCTGAGGACTCATGGGAAGATGGGTAGGGGGACATGAGTTAGCATTATCTTGGCATGGAGGATGTGAGGAGCCATAAGGAGGTGGGTGGAGGAATGGGTTGGCATTGAGTTGGAATACAGACCATGGGGCAGCCATGGGGAATGATTGGGTGTGCGAGGAATGGGTGGGATAAATGGGATTGTCCAACAGATTTTATGACAACTGGGACCGTAGAACTGAGGCAGGCCTTCTAACCAGCACTAACCAAACTCCATGGCTGCTTAGATTCTGCTCCTGGGGTCGGTGGGCATGAGTCTATTCCGACATGTCTCCCTCGATAAGAATTTGAGTGTGTTTAAAATGAGGCGGGGCTGCTGAGTTGGGAAATTTCCCAACTTGAGCTATATGCCTCAGTAGTGAAAATCCTCTATTTTTATAGAGAAGGCTCCTGTATAATTCACTAGTATTACCATCTGCCTCGTTCAAAGGTTTTTGTACATAAATCACCAGGTTTCTCTGTTCCTGGACCATCTTTAAAATTATATCATTAATTCACATTGTTTATTCACATTTTTCCAAACAAAATACATTACTTCACACTATTCTGAGTCACCTTTCATCTGCCATGCATCTACCCCTTTTACCGGGCTGTCTATACCTCCCCCCACCCCCCACCCCCCCCCCCCCCCCCCCCTCTCCCCATCCGCCCCTCACTGTTTGCTACCCTATCCTGTTCAAACCCTAGCCCTGTGTCCTTCGCTCCATCAATACCTTGGCATTGAACTCCTGCTCTTTGATATCCTTGAGGTTAATGATGATGTTGTAATGGGCCCCAAATACTCCCAGCTCTAAGGCTTTGGCTGCAACCTAGAAACAGACAGAGAGTTTAGAACAAAACTGGGATAAGAACCTGGCAGACCTGAATTACTCCCGCAGTTAATCTTCCAATTCTTGAATGGTTCAAGTTCTGACATATGAGGGGTCAAGACAGGAATTCATACAGCTCACAACATGGTCGAAATACATTCAAGTTGTTCAAACATCAATTAGATGTCAGGTTTAGACTAGAGAATCTAGATGCTTTTCGAAGAACGATAAACAGTTATAGTACAGCTGCCAAGAGGCTCCCAACACTAAAAGAGTTTTGATTCAGATCCATGCGTGATCGACACTTGCTCCTGCCTAATCAAATTACCTTGGAAACTAACCAAAACATGTTGGTTATTTCTCAGTAACTGAATCAACAATGAATGCAGAACTGTCTCAGGAAAGGCATAGTTTGCCACTTGGAATTAAGGCTTCTTATTCTACCCCTAATCATGTCTACCTGCAGATCTGATTTGCAAGCCAGGTTTCCACACGTTGCCATCTCGCTTAGCACTGGCCACAGACTGTTAACTTTCTCTGCTAAGGACAGAGGGACGCTGACAGCTTTCTTCAAGCCATCCTGCATTGCAGCTTCTCGCCTGTAAAGGAAAATGAAAAGTTTGATGAATGGAGTTCGACCAACTGAAAGCGTGCAACTTATCGAATGTCAGTTCCCGCCCAGTACCACAATGGGATTGTAACCTGTCACTTTCTGAGGCTGTTACATCCCCAACAAGGCAGCAGGATACCATAATGACAACATTGCACAACACCTTGAGAATAACCAAGCCTGAGGTGGTATTGTCCTAAAATTCACTATCATAGAATGAATGAATTATAAAATGGTTAGAACACAGAGGAGGACCATTCAGCCCATCCTGTCAATGCCAGATCTGTGTGAGAGCAACTCAGTTAATTCCACTCACCAAACCTTTCCCTGTTACCCCACAACCTTTTTCTCTTCGGGTGTTTATCCAATTTTGAAAGCCCCAATTGCATCTGCTTCCATCACACTCTCAGGTAGCAAAGTCCTGAGTCTAACCAAGGGGTTCCCAAACCTTGGGTGTGCACACATTGGGTTTTTGGGATGACCATCTGAGATTGAGAACTCCAAGCTAGCAATAGTGATTGTTGAGTGGAGATTCGGGTGGGAGAGTTCTGGGATCAGTGTTGAGGCCACACGTGAGTGTGCATGCTTCTTAGCTCTGAGGCCACATCAAGTGGGGTCACAGTGGGAAAAAGTTTGGGAAGCACTGCCCCAAGGTCGCATTAAAGACTTCAAAAGAGTGTGGACAAAGCCATTACCCCATGTGCTCAATAGCGCTTCAGCTACTGATGAACAACTCCCACGCACCCAACCATCCCCCCCAAATCACTACCACTGCTCTCACTCTGGGATTTCGCCAAATTTAACACATCAAAATGGGATCACAGTGGGAAAAAATTTGGAAAACACTGTCCTAACCACTTGCTGCATCGAAAAGTTGTTTTCATGTTGTTGCTTGTTCCTTTGCCATTCACCTTAAATATGTGTCTTGGGGTCCTTGATCCCTCTGCCAATTGTGTCCACATTGTTTAGATGAACAGTACAAAGGGAGCAGATTGCTGGTGCATGTAGGGGTTGAATGGAACACCAACAGAGATTTATTTATTAGGACTTCACTGTACAAAGGCTGGTACTAGGCGAAGGGAAAAAGCCTGCAAAATAGTTGAAGTCATAGTGCAGGATATCATGAGGACTATAGTGCAGGAATCCACCAGCACAATAGTGCAGTGGTCCAGGAGGACAATAGTCCAGGGATCCAGGAGGACAATAGTGCAGGGATCCACGAGGACATAGAGCAGCAATTCAGGAGGACCATAGAACAGGGATCCACGAGGACAATAGAGCTGAGATCCAGGAGGACAATAGTGCAGGGATCCAGGACAATAGAGCAGGGATCCATGAGGACAATAGAGCTGGGAAGCAGGAGGACCATAGAGTAGGGCTTGAGGAGGACAATAGAGGAGATCCAGGAGGACAATAGAGCAAGGATCCAGGAGGACAATAGTGGAGGGATCCAGGAGGACAATAATGCAGGGATCCAGGAGGACAATAGTCCAGAGATCCAGGAGGATAATAGAGCAGATCCAGGAGGACAATAGAGCAGATCCATGAGAATAATAATGCAGGGATCCAGGAAGACAATAGTGCAGAGATCCAGGAGGACAATAGAGCAGGGATCGAGGAGGACAATAGAGCTGGGATCCAGGAGGACAATAGAGCTGGGATCCAGGAGGACAATAGTGCAGGGATCCAGGAGGACAATAGTGCATGGATCCAGGAGTTCAATAGAGTAAAGATCCAGAAGGACAATAGTACGGTGTTCCAGGAGGACAATAGAGCTGGGATCCAGGAGAACAATAATGTAGGGATCGAGGAGGACTATAGAGCTGGGATCCAGGAGGACTATAATGCAAGGATCCAGACTATAGAGCAGGGATCGAGGAGGACAATAGAGCTAATCCAGGACGACAATAGAGCTGATCCAGGACGACAATAGAGCAGATTCCGGAGGACAATAGTCCAGGGAACAAGGAGGACAATAGTGCAGGGAACCAGGAGGACAATAGAGCTGAGATCGAGGACGACAATAGTGCAGGGATCCAGGAGGACAATAGAAATGAAATGAAAATGAAATGAAAATCGCTTATTGTCACGAGTAGGTATCAATGAAGTTACTGTGAAAAGCCCCTAGTCGCCACATTCCGGTGCCTCTTCGGGGAGGCTGGTATGGGAATTGAACCGTGCTGCTGGCCTGCCTTGGTCTGCTTTAAAAGCCAGCGATTTAGCCCAGTGTGCTAAACCAATAGTGCAGGAATCCAGGAGGACAATAGAGCTGGGATCCAGGAGGACAAAAGTGCAGGGATCCAGGAGAACAATAGTGCAAGGATCCAGGAAGACAATCGTGCAAAGATCCAGGACTATAGAGCAAGAATCCAGGAAGACAATAGAGCTGGGATCCAGGAGGACCATAGAGCAGCAATCCACAAGGACAATAGAGGAGATCTAGGAGGACAATAGAGCAGGGATCCCTGAGGATAATAATGCAAGGATCCAGGACAATTAGCAGGCATCCATGAGGACAATAGAACTGGGATCCAGGAGGAGCATATAGCAGGGATCGAGGCGGACAATTGAGCAGATCCAGGAGGACAATTGAGCAGATCCAGGAGGACAATAGAGCAAGGATCCAGAAGGACAATAGTGCAGCTATCCAGGAAGACAATTGTGCAAGGATCCAGGAGAAAAATAATGCAGAGATCGAGGAGGACAATAATGCAAGGATCCAGGAGGTCAATCGTACAAGGATCGAGCAGGACAATACAGCAGGGATCCAGGAGAACAAAAGTGTAGGGATCGAGGACGACAATAGAGCAAATCCAGGAGGACAATATAACTGAGATCCAGGAGGACAATAGTGCAGGGATCCAGAAGGACAACAGTGCAGGGATCCAGAAGAACAACAGTGCAGGAATCCAGGAGGACAATAGTGCAGGACTACACAAGGACTATAGTGCTGGGATCCAGGAGGACAATAGTGCTGCGAGCCAGGATGACAATAGTGCAAGGATCCAGAAGGACAATAGTGCAGGGATCCAGGAGGTCAATAGTGCAGATCCAGGAGGACAATAGTGCAGGTATCCAGGAGGACAATAGTGCAGGGAACCAGGAGGTCAATAGTGCAGATCCAGGAGGACAATAGTGCAAGTATCCAGGAGGACAATTGTGCAGGGATCCAGGAGGACAATAGTGCAAGGATCCCAGAGGACAACAGTACAGGGATCCAGAAGAACAATAGTGCAGGAATCCAGGAGGACAATAGTGCAGGGCTCCAGGAGGACAATAGTGCAGGACTACACAAGGACTATAGTGCTGGGATCCAGGATGACAATAGTGCAAGGATCCAGGACAATAGAGCAGGGATCCATGAGGACAATAGACCTGGGATCCAGGAGGAGCATATAGCAGGAATCGAGGAGGACAATGGAGCAGAGCCAAGAGGACAATAGAGCAAGAATCCAGGTGGACAATAGTGCAGTGATCCAGGAAGACAATTGTGCAAGGATGCAGGAGGTCAATCGTACAAGGATCGAGCAGGACAATACAGCAGGGATTGAGGATTGAGCAGGAAATGCAGAGATCGAGGAGGACAATAGAACGGGGATCCAGGAGGACAATAGTGCAAGGATCGAGGAGGTCAATCGTACAATGATCGAGCAAGACAATACAGCAGGGATCCAGGAGAACAATAGTGTAGGGATCAAGGAGAACAATAGAGGAGGGATCAAGGAGGAGCATAGAACAGATCCAGGAGGACAGTAGTGCAAGTATCCAGGAGGACAATAGTGCAAGTATCCAGGAGGACAGTAGTGCAGGGATCCAGGAGGACAATAGAAGAGGGATCGGAGAAAGCAATAGTGCAAGGACCGAAGAGGAAATTAGAGCAAGAATCCAGGAGGACAATAGAGCTGGGATCCAGGAAGACAATTGTGCAAGGATCCAGGAGAAAAATAATGCAGAGATCGAGGAGGACAATAGAGCTGAGATCCAGCAGGACAATAGTGCAGGGATCCAGAAAAGAAGGGCATGGGATCCATGAGGATAATAGAGCTGGGATCGAGGAGGAGCATAGAGGCGGGATCGAGGAGGAGCATAGAGCAGATCCAGGAGGACAATAGAGCAGATCCAGGAGGACAATTGCGCAGGGATCCAGGAGGACAATAGTGAAAGGATCCAGGTGGACAATAGTGCAGGGATCCAGGAGGACAAAAGAGCAGGGATCCAGGAGTTCAATAGAGCAAGAATCCAGGAAGGCAATAGTGCAAGGAACCAGGACAATAGAGCTGGGATTCAGGAGGTCAATCGTACAAGGATCGAGCAGGGATCCATGAGGACAATAGAGCTGGGATCCAGGAGGACCATACATCAGGGATCGAAGAGGACAATAGTACAAGAATCCAAAAGGACAATAGTGTAGGTATCCAGGAGGACAATAGGACAGGGATCCAGGAGAACAATAATGCAGGGATCCAGGAGGACAATAGTGCAGGGATCCAGGAGGACAATAGTGCAGGGATCCAGGAGGACAATAGTGTAGGGATCGAGGAGGACACAAGAGGAGGGATCGAGGTGGAGCATAGAGCAGATCCAGGAGGACAATAGGGTAGATCCAGGAGGACAATATAACTGAGATCCAGGAGGACAATAGTGCAAGTATCCAGGAGGACAGTAGTGCAGGGATCCAGGAGGACAATAGAATAGGGATCGAAGAAGACAATAGTGCAAGGACCGAAGAGGAAATTAAAGCAAGAATCCAGGAGGACAATAGAGCTGGGATCCAGGAAGACAATTGTGCAAGGATCCAGGAGAAAAATAATGCAGAGATCGAGGAGGACAATAGAGCTGAGATCCAGCAGGACACTAGTGCAGGGATCCAGGATAATAGAGCAGGGATCCATGAGGACGATAGACCTGGGATCCAGGAGGAGCATAGAGCAGGGATCGAGGAGGACAATAGAGCAGATCCAGGAGGACAATATTGCAAGGATCCAGAAGGACAATAGTGCAGGGATCCAGAAGGTCAATAGTGCAGGATGCAGGAGGACAATAGTGCAGGATCCAGGAGGACAACAGTGCAAGTATTCAAGAGGACAACAGTCTAGCGATCCAGAAGAACAACAGTGAAGGAAGCCAGGAGGACAATAGTGCAGGACTACACAAGGACTATAGTGCTGGGATCCAGGTTGACAATAGTGCAAGGATCCAGGAGGACAATAGTGCAGGGATCCAGGACAATAGAGCAGGCATCCAATAGACCTGGGATCCAGGAGGAGCATATAGCAGGGATCAAGGAGGACAATAGAGCAGATCCAGGAGGACAATAGTTCAGGGATCCAGGAGGACAATAGAGCAGATCCAGGAGGACAATAGTGCAGTGTTCCAGGAAGACAATTGTGCAAGGATCCAGGAGACAAATAATGCAGAGATCGAGGAGGACAATAGAGCTTGGATCCAGGATAACAATAGTGCAAGGATCGAGGAGGACAATAGTGCAGGGATCCAGGAGGTCAATCGTACAAGGATCGAGCAGGACAATATAGCAGGGATCCAGGAGAACAATAGTGTAGTGATCGAGGAGGACAATAGAGCTGGGATCCAGGAAGACAATAGTGCAGGGATCCAGGAGGACAAAAGAGCAGAAATCCAGGAGGACAAAAGAGCAGGGATCCAGGAGGAAAATTGTGCAGGGATCCAGGAGGACAATAGACCTGGAATCCAGGAGGAGCATAGAGCAGGGATCGAGGAGGACAGTAGAGCAGATCCAGGAGGACAATAGAGCAGGGATCCAGGAGGACAATAGAGTTGGGATCCACAAGGCCAATAGAGCAGACCCAGGAGGACAATATACTGAGATCCAGGAGGACAATAGTGCAGGGATCCAGGAGGACAATAGTGCAAGGATCCAGGACAATAGAGCAGTGATCCATGAGGACAATAGACCTGGGATCCAGGAGGAGCATATAGCAGGGATCGAGGAGGAAAATAGAGCAGATCAAGGAGGACAATAGGGCAAGAATCCAGGAGGACAATAGTGCAGTGATCCAGGAAGACAATTGTGCAAGGCTCCAGGAGAAAGATAATGCAGAGATCGAGGAGGGCAATAGAGCAGATCCAGGAAGGCAATAGTGCAAGGATCCAGGAGAAAAAATGCAGATCGAGGAGGACAATAGAGCTGGGATCGAGGAGGAGCATAGAGGAGGGATCGAGGTGGAGCATAGAGCAGATCCAGGAGGACAATAGAGCAGATCTAGGAGGACAATTGTGCAGGGATCCTGGAGGACAATAGTGAAAGGATCCAGGTGGACAATAGTGCAGGGATCCAGGAGGACAATAGAGCAGGGATCCAGGAGGACAAAAGTGCAGGGATCCAGGAGGACAAAAGAGCAAGAATCCAGGAGGACAATAGTGCAGTGATCCCGGAAGGCAATAGTGCAAGGATCCAGGGCAATAGAGCAGGGATCCATGAAGACAATAGAGCTGGGATCCAGGAGGTCAATCGTACAATGATCAAGCAGGACAATAGAGGAGGGATCCATGAGGACAATAGAGCTGGGATCCAGGAGGACCATACATCAGGGATCGAGGAGGACAACAGTGCAAGAATCCAGACGGACAATAGTGCAAGAATCCAGACGGACAATAGTGTAGGGATCCAGGAGGACAATAGTGCAGGGATCCAGGAGGACAATAGTGCAGGGATCCAGGAGGACAATAGTGCAGGGATCCAGGAGGACAATAGTGCAGGGATCCAGGAGGACAATAGTGCAGGGATCCAGGAGGACAATAGTGCAGGGATCCAGGAGGACAATAGTGCAGGGATCCAGGAGGACAATAGTGCAGGGATCCAGGAGGACAATAGTGCAGGGATCCAGGAGGACAATAGTGCAGGGATCCAGGAGGACAATGGAGCTGGGATCCAGGATCACAATAGAGCTGGGATCCAAGGGGACAATAGTGCAAGGATCGAGGAGGACAATAGTGCAGTGATCCAGGAGGACAACAGTGCAAGGATCCAGGAGGACAATAATGTAGGGATCCAGCAGGACAATAGTGCAAGGATCGAGGGGGACAATAGAGCTGGGATCCAGGAGGACAATAGAGCTGGGATCCAGGAGGTCAATCGTACAAGGATCCAGAAGAACAATAGAGCTTGGATCCAGGAGGACCATAATGCAGGAATCCAGGAGGACAATAGTGCAGGGATCGAGGAAGACATTAATGCAAGGATCAAAGATGACATTAGAGCTGGGATCCAGGAGAACAATAGTGCAAGGATCCAGGAGGAGAATAGAGTAGGGATCCAGGAGAACTATAGTGCAGAGATCCGGGAGGACAAGAGTGAAGGGATCCAGGAAGACAATAGTGCAAGGATCTAGGAGGACATTAGAGCTGGGATCCAGGAGAATAATAACAGGAGAACAATAATGTAGGGATCCAGGAGGACAATAGAGCTGGGATCCAGGAGGACACTAGTGCAGGGATCCAGGACAATAGAGCAGGGATCGAGGAGGACAATAGAGCAGGGATCCAGGTGGACAAAAGACGAGGGATCCAAGAGGACAATAATGCAAGGATCCGAAGGACAATAGTGCAGGATCCAGGAGGACAATATGAAAATGAAATGAAATGAAAGTGAAATGAAATGAAAATCGCTTATTGTCATGAGTAGGCTTCAAATGAAGTTACTGTGAAACGCCCCTAGTCGCCACATTCCGGCGCCTGTTCGGGGAGGCTGTTACGGGAATCGAACCGTGCTGCTGGCCTGCTTGGTCTGCTTTCAAAACCAGCGATTTAGCCCAGTGTTCTAAACAGCCCCTTAATAGAGCAGATCCAGGAGGACACAAGTGCAGGTATCTAGGAGGACAATAGTGCAAGGATTGAGGAGGACAATAGAGCAGTGATCCAGGAAGACAATGGTGCAAGGATCGAGGAGGACATTAGAGCAAGGATATAGGAGAACAATACTGCAGAGATCCAGGAGGACAAGAGAGCAGGGATCCAGGAGTTCAATAGTGCAGTAATCCACAAGGACAACAGAGCAGGGATCCAGGATGACAATAGGGCAAGGATTGAGGAGGACAATAGAGCAGGACCAGGCGAACAATAGAGCAGGGATCCAGGAACAAAATAGTGCAAAGGGCTGGTTTAGCTCACTGCGCTAAATCACTGGCTTTTAAAGCAGACCAAGCAGGCCAACAGCACAGTTCGATTCCCGTATCAGCCTCCCCGGACAGGCGCGGAATGTGGCGACAAGGGGCTTTTCACAGTAACTTCATTGAAGCCTACTTGTGACAATAAGCGATTTTCATTTCATTTCATTTCAAGTATCCAGGAGAGGAATAGTGCAGGGACCCAGGAGGACAATAGTGCAAGGATCGACAAGGCCAATAGTGCAGGGACCCAGGAGGACAATCGTGCAAGGATCGACAAGGCCAATAGTGCAGGGACCCAGGAGGACAATCGTGCAAGGATTGACAAGGCCAATAGTGCAGGGACCCAGGAGGACAATCGTGCAAGGATCGACAAGGCCAATAGAGCAGCGATCCAGGAGAACAATAGAGCAGGGATCCAGAACAATAGAGCTGGGATCCAGGAGGACAATAGTGCAGGACTACACAAGGACTATAGTGCAGGAATACACCAGGATAATAGTTACGGGATCCAGGAGTTCAATAGAGCAGTGATCCAGGAAGACAATAGTGCAAGAATCCAGGAGAGCAATAGTGCAGGGATCCAGAAGGACAATAGAGCTGGGATCCACTAGGACAATAGTGCAAGGATCGACAAGGCCAATAGTGTAGGGATCCAGGAGAACAATCGTGCAAGAATCGAGGAGGACAATAGAGCAGGGATCCAGAACAATAGAGCAGGGATCCAGAACAATAGAGCAGGGATTCAGGAGGACAATAGTGCAGGACTACGCAAGGACTATAGTGCAGGAATCCATTGCATGTCGAAGTAATCCTTGTGTGTAAATAAACCATCTTTGAACTTGAACTGACTAACAGGTTCACTGTTAATAAACCAGTCACTAACTGGTTGTTTGGTCTTTGATCGATATCCGGTAAAGCCTTGAGGTATCATATGATACCTGACGACTCTGAAAAGCACTATTAGCATTAATAACTGCCATATCTAGTTAATTTGGCAACATTATTGGCGACGCTGGTGGGATAGTATTCCATTAAAAAGAGCAACACTATACTGCTGATGATTAGAAACAAAAAGAATACTGCTCTTTACTTCCTAAGTACTGGCATATTGGTTTATACTCCAAGTATTGTGCTGTATTCCATTGGTAAATAAAACTCTCTGGTAACCAGCATTTTGATTAACCAGCACCGCCCATTCCCCATGCATGGTGGATAATAAAAATTTCACTGTGTAAATTCTAGTGAGCATAAGTGAACTACATCACTACATCTACTCATACATAGGGACCTGTCCTCTGCAGGTCAAAGGAACATGTTCAGGCATTGCTCTTTTTCTGAATTAAACAAAAATGTGGAGGAAAATAGTTCCTTGGGTAATTATCCATGGTAACACCTTGACCAATCAAAGCTGACTTGCCAGCTAGGCAGCTATCATGTAGTATAAATTGTTGCTGCCTTTGAAATTTGGCCTTTTTATATCTGTCCTGGTGAGTGCAAAATGAAAAGCTTTAACAGCATGTCTCTGTATTCAACAATACTCAAGTTGTGTATTACATTTTACCATGCTAAATGTCCCATATAAATGCAAGTTGTTGTTATTGTTGTTACTTTAAGAACCGGAGCTGCTATTGAAGCCCCACTTTCCCTAAGCTTTTTATAATTCAGGACATACTGGAGAGATACCCAGAACAGCCTCCTTCCTATGTGTTGCAAGTATAAGGCCATCTCCAGGCTTGACTGTACTCTGTATGCACTTTGCACTCTGTACTCCACAGGATTAGGGAACTCATGCAGGCAACTCCCTTCCCCCAAACATCATGGCAATGAACAACTTAAAAGGAAGGTGGTATTTTCCCAGGCACAATGTGAACCGTGTCAGGAGTAAGAAAGAGTGAATGCAGAGAAGGGGACTCTGTCAGAATGGTTGGAAATCTCACGAACGTGGCATACCTTTCCCTCTCTGCTGATGTTGATTTGGGCATCTTGAGGGCAGCCTGAAGAAAAGGTTGAAAGATCACAAACTCAGTTTATCATTGCACCACATTCCTCTCAATGGACACACACATTGAGGAATAAGGGGGGTGGGGGAGAACAACATAGGTCTAGGGATAATGCAAAGCCAACCCTTTGTTGTACAGATAAAGTTCCCAACATTTTTAAAGGATCAAAAAACATTGAAAAGCTCAAGCAAGCAGAGCATCTTCAACAAACACTGTCCCTTAGAGCAACACTGTGGCACATTGGTTAGCACTGCTGCCTCACAGCACCAGGGACCCAAGTTCAATGCCAGCCTTGGGTGACTGTGTGGTGTTTGCAGGTTCTCCCCGTGTCTGCGTGGGTTTCCTCCGGGTGATCTGGTTTACATTGTGTACTTTGTTTTGCCCTATTGTCATGAGAATGTCACTTTAAAAAATGTTTGGCTGCTCATGTTACTGCAGTGAAGTCAGAATGTGGGTGGAGCTGAGCTCTGGCTCTATTTTTAGTTTCACTTTGAGAAAAGCTTGGGTGTCGCTGTGTCTTTTTGGTTTCATTTTCAGTGTTGGAGCTGAAGCCAGACAAAGCAGCTGTACTGCTGTTCTCTCTGCCATGAAAAGACTATCTCTTGATCATTTGGTGAATTCAGAATTATAAACGTTCTCAGTAGTGAATGTAAACCTGATGTGCTTCTGTTAAAAGGTGTTTCTTTTGTCTTCTGGATATTGTCTGGGAAGTTATTAAGGATTACTTAGTGTTGTATTCTTTGGGAGTTGTATTCGAATTGATGGTTGCTAAGATGTTCACTGTATTTTCTAAAAAGGTCAACTTGAGTTCATAGAGTAAACATTGTTTTGCTTTAAAAAATACTTTTCCATTTCTGCTGAACCACACCTGTAGAGTGTGCCGTGTGCTCCCCATACCACAATCTATTAAAAATTGTGGGTCAGGTGATCTCCATGATACACTGGGGTTCTCTAAACCTTGGCCCATAACACTATTATGTATTTTCTTTTCATGTACTAAATGATATTCTTGAGGTGCTCAGAGAAAAATATTTTTCACTGTACCTCGGTACACATGACAATAAATAAATCCAATCTTTAAAAATACATAGGATTTACAGCATGGACATAGAACAACTGGTCTTCACCAGGGTTAATTGATCCAATCCACCCAGCATAACCTTCTATTCCTTTCTCCTTTGCATGTTTATTTAGTTTACTCTAATGCCTTTATGCAATTTGCCTCAAGTAGTCCACATGGCATCTAGTTTTACATCCTTACTTCTCTAAGAGTAAAGAAGTTTTTTTTTTAATTTAGAGAACCCAATTATTTTTTTCCAATTAAGGCAAAATAGTGTGGCCAATCCACCTAATCTGCACATCTTTGGGTTGTGGGGGTGAAACCCACGCAGACACTAGGAGAATGTGCAAACTCCACACGAACAGTGACCCAGAGCCAGGATCGAACCCGGGTCCTCGGCGCCGTAGGCAGCAGTGCTAACCACTCCAACACTGTGCCGCCTTGAGTAAAGAAGTTTTCTATTAGATTTACAAGTGACTATCACACTGACAGTTTCTAGTTTTAAATTCCCAACAATTGGAAACATTTTCTTACTCTATGTTTATCCTATTAAAAACATCCGTAATTTTACAGTCTGCTATCAGGTTAACCTTCGCTTTCCTAAGCCTTTCATTGCTGTATAAAAGCCCGAGAAGCTAAATCCAAAACATGTTCAATTTGACAAGAAGAGTAAAGGCCACGGCACGGATTACAGTTCCAAGGTCCCAAACAGGATGACCATTCTAGCCAGTCCCAGTCCTGGCCGGCTTTTATAGGATGATTTCCACAAGCCCCGGCTGATGAGCCACCACTCACTAGCAGGGGTGAACGTATTCCATGAATCCCACAGGGAAATCAATTGGGGTGGGCCTGTGGATCTTGTGAGGTTGCAGCTTGCAACAAGCAACGAGGAAGGCAAGTAGTATGTTGGCTTTCATTATCATGAGATTGGAGTACAGGAATAAAGATGTCTTGCTGCAATTTTATAGCATCTTGGCCAGACGGCAACTGGAGTGTGTGCACAATTTTGGTCTCCTTATCTAAGGACGGATAGAATCATCATAGAAAGAGTGGAACAGAGGTTGACCAGATTAATGCCTGACATGGCGGGATTGTTTTATGAAAAGAGATTGAGGAAACTGAGCCTATATTCTCTAAAGTTTAGAAGAATGGGAAGAGATTTAATTGAAACTTAGAAAATTCTTATGGGAGTGACAGTGTCGATGTGGATAAGATGATTTCCCCCTGGCTGGCGAGTCTATAATCAGGGGCAGAGTCTCAGAATAAGGGGCAGGGCCTTTAAGACCAAGATGATTTCTTCCCTCAGAAAGGGGACCTGTGGAAGCTCCATCGTTGAGCATGCTCAAGACAGAAATCGATGGATTACTGGATACTAATGACATCAGGGGATATGGAGAGAGTGTGGGAAAGTTACATTGAGGTAGAAGATCAATCATGATCTAATTGAATGGTGGAACAGGCTAGATGGGCAGAATGGCCTACTCCTGTTTTGATGTTGCTATGTTGAATTGTACTCTCTCAGTTTGAGTATTATTCTTGCCAATTTGATTTGGCTGGCAACTCGGGAACCTCAGAAGATGGGCCAAAGATAATTTTAAAAAACATTTAAATGATCTTGATAGAGGGGGAATACGCCGTGGATTGGATTGTACCGAGGTACAGTGAAAAGTATGTTTCTGCATGTAGCTCAAACAGATCATTTAGTACATGAAAAGAAAATATATAAAAGGGCAACACAAGGTACACAATGTAAATACATAGCATGGAACTCAGGCCTGCCATTTGTTTCAACTAAGTGCCGCAAAGGGCAGCACGGTGGTGCAGTGGTTAGCACTGCAGTCTCACGGCGCCGAGGTCCCAGGTTCGATCCTGGCTCTGGGTCACTGTCCGTGTGGAGTTTGCACATTCTCCCCATGTTTCTGTGGGTTTCGCCCCCACAACCCAAAGATGTGCAGGGTAGGTGGATTGAACACACTAAATTGCCCCTTAAATTGGAAAAAATGAATTGGGTACTCTAAATTTATAAAAAATCCAACAAAGTGCCGTACAATATGGCAGAAAAAGCCATTATTGCCATCGGCGGACTCAATGCTACTTTTCCTGCCTGACATTGGACTTTGCCGATATCAGAGATGATCCTGTCCTATGTTAGCTCTTTGCAGAACAATCCAATCAGTTCCTTTACCACAATCTATCTCCACAGTTCTGCAAGTGTCTTCACTTCCACCACCCTTGTAGACAGTGAACTTTAGGCCATTACCACTCACTGCGTTAAAAAGTTCTTCCCCACATCCTCCCTCCATCTTGTACCCAAAACCTTAAATCTGTGTCTCCCAATCATCTTTGAACCATCTGCTAATGGGCACAGCCTGTCTTTGTCAACCTGTCATAATTTTGTTTACCTCTAACTAATCTCTCTCAATCACCTTTGCTTCAAGATCAACAACACCAGTTTCTCCAACCTAACCTTGCTAAAAATCCCTCGTCCTTAGAACCATTCTGGTAAATCTCCCCTGCACCCTCTCAAGGGCCTTCATATCCTTCTCAATGTGTAGAGACCAGAACCGGATTTAATATTCCAATTGTGGCCTAACCAGAATAAATGTCTTTATCAATTATTCATATGTCACTCACCATGTAGCTGTTGAATGCATTGGAGTCATCATCCACCATTGTGATAAGGTCTTTCATTGTCTCATGGAATGGAGTGATCAGTCTCCTCATTTGACCATCCAGATGATCAAACTGTCGCTTCCCATAGGTCATTAGTCCAACCATTGACCCCAAGGCTGCACCCTAGCAAATTAATACAGATTAAGCAAGCAATACAATCACAGAAACTTATTGGAGTGGGATGGCACAGTTAGCACTGCTGCCTCACAGCGCCAGGGACCTGGGTTCCAGTCCGGCCTTGGGCGACTGTCTATGTGAAGTTTACATGTTCCCCCCTGTCTGCGTGGTTTTTCCCCGGATGCTTCGGTTTCTTCCCACAGTCCAAAGGTGTGCAGGTTAGGTGGATTGGCCATGCTAAATTTTCCCTTAGTGTCCAAAGATGTGCAGGTTAGATGGGGTTACGGGAATAGGGCGGGGAAGTAGGCCTAGGTAGAGTGCCCTTTTGGAGGGTCGGTGCAGACTCAATGGGCCAAATGGCCTCCTTCTCCCTGTAGGAATTCTATGGTTCTATGGAGAGAAGACAGAACACAACCCAGCACCAGTCAATCAAATTGGATTGTGGGTATTTCTAGGTATATCTGAAACCTTAATGTACAAACCATGGCAGCCACGGCTGCACTGACAGATCCTCCCCCGGGGGCTGCAGATCGTGCTCCAACACTTCGAATAAACTCTCGCAAAGGCATAGAAATCAGGCAGTTCCCCTCTTTCTCATCCTGCACCATGTGTCTGATAAAATAAAGACACCATACATGTAACAACCTTCCTAAAAACATTGGTAAAACCCATGTATGTCATATATTTTAGGTCTTCCGACATAGTATAACAAAATAGATAAAATATATAGCTGATTGAAGAAAACTTGCCTAATTCTGGAGTTGCAATAATTTTGGTCTCATTCAGAAATAACCACCGGGTGTACAATACATTAATGCTATTTGTGTTAGTCCAGACATTCATATCAGCTGCATTGATCATCCTGGTGTATTATTTCTAAAGATTACTGAAACAAATGACATCATGTTGGTCAAATAGTCAATTTATTACAGAATCAATGGAAGTGATAAAGGATGGAGTAAGCTCATTGTTGGCAAGATCTCAGAATGCTCAGGCTCAACACATGTTAGTCTCCATTCATCACTGACATTCTTTTCCAAAATTTGTTCTACTTTGTGACAGAGCTGCAAAGTGTCAAATTGGTGGCAAAGAAAAGATGAACAGCCAAGCAACATAAGGAATACAGGGCGGGATTCTCCCAGCTCTGGGCCAGGCCGGAGAATCCCCGCGAGCGGGCCACGCCGCCCCGACACAGAGCGGAGAATCGGCGCCATTGGTGCCGGCGTGGTTGGCGCGGCGCCAGTCGCGGACCGCTTTCCATGGCCGGCCCGCCGATTCTCCGGCCCGGATGGGCCAAGTGGCCGTAAGAAAACAGCCGAGTCCTGCCGGCGGCATTCTAACCTGCTCTGAGCTGGCAAGACCTTGGCGTTGAAGGATCGGGTGGCGGCCTGCGGAGGGAGGGGGGTCTGACCCCGGTGGGGTGGGGGGGGGGGGGGGGTGCCTCCGATGTGGCCTGGCCCACGATCGGGGCCCACCGATCAGCAGCCCGGCCTCTGTGGCTGTGGGCCTCCTTTCCTACGCGCCAGCCCCTGTAGTCTTGCGCCATGTTGCATCAGGGCCGGCGCGTTGAAGGAGGCCACTGCGCATGCGCGGATCCTACAGCGCACAGTTCGCCCCGGGATCGGCAGCTGGAGTGGCGCAAACCACTCCAGCGCCATGCTGGCCCCTGTAGGGGCCAGAATTAGTCCTGGCAGCGGCCCGATTGTACGATGGCGTTTACGACGGCGTGGATGCTCTGCCGCGGGATTGGAGAATCTTGCCCACAATGTGACACTTCTGAGGATGGATAAGGGTAGCTCACCCGCATAAAGGACTGTCAGGGAATGTTTTCTGAATATAAACAGAGAACCCTGTTGTGCTCTGGTGCTACAGCAGGATGTTCATTCCCATTTTCATTCATTGAACCGGCTGAGACGTTGATGTGATCGTAAGAATGACTCCTGCCATTACGATAAGGTGAAGCTATACGCATTGCACTTGATTGCAGGTTATATGGACTTTGGATTAATAAATGTATACATGTGTGGAGATTTCGTGAACACACTGACGAAACACACCCACATCCCAAAGGATAACAAATTAATGTAGATAAGTGCAACTTAATACTTAGTGGAACAGGAAACAAGAAAACACAAAATGAAGTAAATTTAATTACCAAAGCTCAAAAAGCATTTGGGGATGATGTCTTCATGATAACGACTTTCCCTAACTCTGCAAGTTCACCAATCCCATCATCTCTCCTGCTGTCCCTCAGATGCTCCCGCCTTAAAGTCTCAAGGTTTTGCGTTCAAGTCCTGCACCAGGTCTTGAGTACAGAAATCTAGGCTGACCCTCCAGTGTTGCTACACTGTTGTGCAATAGAGAGTGTGCTGCATTGCTGGAGATACAGGCACTCAGATGAGATATTAAAGAAAGACTCTGTCCAACCTCAGGTGGACCGTGAACAATCCCAGGGCACAATTTTGGAGGAAGGGCAGAGGAGCTATCCCGGTTATCCTGGCCAACAATCAAGTTCACAAGAAAAACAGATCAGCTGGTTGATATTACAATGCAGTTAGGGGAGTTTGTTGTGAGAAAATTAGCTGCCACTTTTTCTACGTTGTCACAGGGACAACACTTCTAAAATTTTCATTGGCTGTGAAGTGCTTTGGGACGTCTGCTGCTCATGGAAAGGACTCTATAAATTCCAGTCTTTCTTTCCTTACAAGTCTGGCCTTTTGTGAACCCTCCTCTCATTTGCCTCCACCATTGACACCTGTCTTTTCAGACATTTAAATCCCATGTTCTGGAATGTCCTCCCTAAATCCATCCACCTACCAAATTCCCTCTCTAGGCTCCCTCTTTGACCAAGTGTTTGATCCAGATTGCTCCATTTTTGTCTTGGCGTCCATTTTTGTCTGATTACTGCACCCTGGGGCATCTTGATCCATTGTTTTGGTTCTGTTAACAATACTATATAAATGTAAGTTGTTGATATTATTGTTGTTTGTTGACCACCCATTAAAAGTCAATATGAAGTATCAACAAAATACTGGTATTCATCTCCAAAATCACTGAAGTTGAAATGATTATTGTAGCCTTATACAAATATCTGGTTGGAGGACATTTGTACTTTTTTGTGCAATATTGCTCACTATGGCCTCAAGAAGAAGCACAATTTGGAAAAGAGTAATAAGAATGATTCTTGGAGGATTAGGGGCTTTAGAAATATACAATGATCGGGGAATCACGTTATGTGAGTGCGGGGGTGTCTGCGTTTTTGCGAACACTGGTGCTACACATCTTTTAATCCTGATGCACAACCCATAATTATTTGATCAGGGTGTGTCTGATCTGTGCTATGATCCTGGAAGATCCTAGCTAGATTTTGGCGACGGGGAGTCAAGTTAAGTCAAAAGAAGTCTTGTTTGATTGAGGCAATCCGTGGCTGCTGGGGTGGGGCCCAGTTCACAGTGGCACTTTCGCTGGTGAGCGGGCCCAGACTTCGCCGATGCCATTGGCATCGAGATGATGGTTGCCATTGTGAATGAAGTTGTGAACAACATTCTCGGCTGGAGCACCCGCAGGAAACACACGCAGTCACGGGGAGAACGTGCAGACTCCGCACCGACAGTGACCCAAGCTGGGAATTTAACCTACGAAGCAGCAGTGCTAACCACTGTGCTGCCATGCCACCAAACAGAATCCTGTCAGTGGATAAAGCAATCTCCTCAGTCAGGGCTCAGCACGGTAAGTCGAACATCCTGGAGAGGCAGTGTCCTGTTTTTGATGAGGTTATGCTGTTCTGTTCCTGGTGTCCATTTTGCAAATGTGAATGTTGCGACACCTCGTTTAATGTTTAGTGGCTATTCTTGGTGTTCTGCTCTCTCTGGGGTTTCCTTTCATTACCTGGGAAGGAGAGGTGTTTGATACAGGCTCTGATTGTTACATTTAATTTTAGTGGGTTCCCATTATCGAGTCGGCAGGCAGGGGAGAGGGGGAGGGTGCTGGAAGAGTTCTATCCTGTAATGACTTAGACCAGGCCTTTGAGATTGGCTAATTGGAATACGGGTTCCCTGATTAGTGGGCCAATCAGGGAACCTTTTCTTTGTGTATAACAGGGATCCCGAAACACCCTGTTGATGGGTGTCTTGACAATTCTTCTTGTCGGTGGGGTTTTCTTGGTGGAAGATGGTTTAAGTTTTTTGTGATGTCGAAGGCCTGGTCGCCTCCGGGCTCTGATTTGGCTGGAGAGGAAGGAGGTCAGTTGTGTTGTGAGACTTGGTTTGGTGTAAGAATCCTTGGCTTATTGGCTCCTGTACATGAGAGTGTACACTGCCAGGCCACGTCTTGTAGCGATGGCAGTATCCAGTTGTTCCCCTTCGCATGGGGCATCTTTTCATTGTCCGGAAGTCTTGGGAGGCTGAGTTAGGTTTTGATTGTGTATCTTTTTATTTTTTTGTCTTATGGAGGGTGCGCTCCATAGGGCCTGTGGCCATATCCTGGTATCCTGAGATGCCCTGCACTTTGTGCTGCCTTTGTATCCTGTAGTTTGGGTGAAGGGAGATGCTGACAAGTCCCACGACGAGAACCACGAGTCCAGGAGCAGATATGGGGGTCATGTTAATTAATCACAATAAGATTTTGTATGATAATGTACGCAGTGAGCTGGTACCCACAGACCTAATTTTTGAATTTATATGGTGTATGGTATCCTAAAGCAGTATAAGGACAATTTTACAAATATGTCCAGTAAAAGCTGACAAGGCACTATTGCAGCAGTCAGCATAATGGTCCAGCAATATCCTTCCAGTTTAATTGGTTCTCAATTACTTTATCAGCTTGTTCTTGAGACAAGTATTCAGGATAAAGGTTAACAACATGTTTTCTTAATTCAATCTAAGGACCTGAGACATCCATTGGGCCTAGCACCAAGTAGGGAAGTTGGGGAGAAAGCCATAGAAAGATGAAGGGCAGATAAGAAGTAGATAACTTTCATTCTGCTTGGGTGCACACACAATGTGTTTAACATAAAGTTTGAACCATAATGCTCAAATTTAAACAATGGGCAAAATTCTCACCGATGACCGCTGGTAGCAGGGTTCCTGATGCGGTGGAGAATTGGGTGTAAGGGGGGGGGGGAGGGGGGGGGGGGGGGAGGGGGGGGGGGGGGGGGGGGAGGGGGGGGGGGGGGAAAGTGAGATCGGTGCCAATGTTGCCCCCCTCCCCCCCCCCCCCCCCCGCTGCCAGCATGATCGAGGTTCATGCCTGCCCACCAGCAGGAGGCTGCAAATGGGTCTTAATGATCTAATTGCATCCACTTCGTGGGCCAGGCACCATTCTCCAGGCCTGCATGATTCTCCAGTCCTTGGCTGGGAATCACGTGGGTAGGATTTACTACCGGTATTTCCCAGCATGGCCCTGACGTGATGGACCTCACGGTGAGCCAAGAGGGTAACCCCTAAAGGGAGTTGCCCACTGAAGTTCATCCATGAGCCACCCTCACCCCCACAATGCTAGACCACCCCACACTCCCCCAGAGACCCCCTAAATAAAGAGAGACCCCTAGAGACCTCTGAACAAAGAGAATCCCGTTGAGACCCCTAAATAGGGGGATCCACCAGTGACCCCTAAATAGGGAAACCACCTAAAGAGGCCCCCTAAATAGGAAGACACCCTACAGAGATCCCCTGAAGAAAGGGACCCCCAAAAATTCCCTAAATAAAGTGACCCCCCACCCAGAGAGCCCCCAGAAAAGAAACCCCCATCTGGAGCTAGAGACCAGTCCAGACAGAGGCAGTGAAAACACCCACTGTTGTAACAAACACCTGGGTATAGGCCTGCTGGCTCAGACACAGGAAGCACTACATGTCAATTACTGGAAAGAGAAAACAGTGACCTGTGTATAAACCCTTCAGATCATTGAGCTGCAAGTCGATCATTGAGCTGCAAGTCATTCATTCATTTCCCTTCGTGGGATCTGATTGACAGCTTCCACACACACACACACACACACACAGCCGTGAGCCTTGCGTCTTACAAATGTAGACGGTGGAGTTTAATTCAGTCGTCTCGCTCTTGGAATAGGAACAGGAGAGCATTTTGGCAGCTTTCTTTACAATTAAGCAGGCCTCTTCAAGATCCATTCTGCTCACCCCGTACAAGGAAAGGGCGAGAAAAGATGTCCTAAAAATAGTCTGTTCCATCCCCAATCTGGCTGGAAAGCCGCATGCAGCAGGCTCACCTACCTGCGGTCAGAAAATCAAAGTAAAACAGAATTTCGGAACTTGGAATGTATGAACCCTCGTGGATAATGAGCAAAATAATCGACTGAAACAGAGAACTGTCCTTGTTGTCCATGAACGCAGACACTTCAACATTGACATAGCTCCCCTGTAAGAGACCCGAAGAGCAGGTAAAGAGCAGCTGAGGGAAGATGGCAGTGGTTACACCTTCTTCCGGAGAGGGGAACCCGAGGATCAGCCCAGGACACATGGAATTGGTTTCACCATCAAGAACAAACTTGTCAATCAACTCTCGGAGCTCCCCATCAGCACCAACGTATGCCTCATGGCCCTCCGTCTACAACCTGCCAAGAACCAACAGGTAATGATCATCAGTGCTTACGCCCCAACCCTTGATGCCAATGATGAGCCCAAAGAAGACTTCTGCTCCACTTTGGACGCCATACTCTCCAACTTTCCGATGGAAGATAAGATCATCCTCCTTGGGGACTTCAATACCAGGGTTGGAAAGCACTCCCAACTCTGGAAAGGAACCAGCGGAAAGGAAGGGGTTTGGATGTGCAACTCCAACTGGGTCCTCCTGCTCACCAAATGTGCGGAACACCAGTTTGTCATCACTAAAACGCTGTTCTGCCAAAAAGACAAGTTCAAGACATTCTGGAGAGATCCACAATCAAAGCATTGGCACATGATCGACTTCCCCATTGTCTGATCCCAAGACCAAAAGAGATCATTACCAAATCGATGACCAGTACAGATGACTGCTGGACAAACCACCAGCTCATTCACTACTCTATGACCATCAAACTACACCAGTAGCAAGGAAGATGATGGAACAGCTCAGAAAAAAGATCAACGTTGAGTGGCTTCAAGAAGCAAGCATGCAAGTGAACTTTCAACAATGTCTTCTTCAAAGTGTTCATTCCATTGGAACGGAGGAAAATTGGAAAGTGCAGAAGATATTCATCATCTCATGCTGTGAAGAAACCATCGGTTACAAGGCCGGGAAACACCAAGACTGGTTCGACGAAAATGACGCCATCCAAGACCTCATCAACAAAAAGAGGAAACTCTCTGCGAAACGACATCACCAGCAAGGCAAAGGGGAGAGCTCATCAATGAGCCAAGGTGGGGGGACAAAAAAGAATGAGGAGAATCAAGAATCAATGGTGAACTGAGAAAACGAAGCAGCTGCAACTCCTCACTGACAAGCATGACACCCGGGACTTCTTCAGTGCCACCTAGGCAATATATGGACCCAGTAGCCTAGGCCTCAAACAAGTGCGAAGTAAGAACGGAACCCTCATGATAGTCAGAGGAAACATCAGTCTTCGATGGAGAGAATACTTTAAAAATCTCCTGAATCGTGATACAATCATAGATGAGGGTGTATTGAAATCTCCCAACTCCCCATCAAAGATAATCTTGGGCTCCCACCAAGCGTGGACGAAGTCAAAGCCACCATTAAACACATGAAGAATGAAAAAGCTGCAGGAGTGGATGGGATTCCAGAGGTGATTTTCAAACTTGGAGAAGAAGAGATCACCCGTCATCTCCGTCAGCTGTTGCTGAATTTCTGGGACAGAGAAGGAATTCCAGCTGACCCCAGGGACGTCATCATCGCCACTATCTTCAAATAAGGAGGCAAAGCGGACGTTGGGAACTACCGAGTGATATGTTGGGCACTCTGGATCCGTGAAGCAGACATAGGCCACCAACACTGAAGATGGTTCAACACTATTTTATTAACTCTTTTAAAATGCTAGACATACTATTACTGTGGGTTTACACTATGCCAGATTAACTAGAGACCTGTGCCTGTCCGAACCAGTTGAATCACTCAGCACGTGGTGAGAGTCTGTACTGTAACTGATAAGCTCTTGTGCTTCTGAGAGGCAGCATCCTGAATGAGCGGGAAAAGTGATGCCCTCTGTCTTTATAGTGAGTGTGTTCTAACTGGTGATTGGCTGCGGTGTTTATGCATGTTGATTGGTCCTACTGTATGTCCATCAGTGTGTGTCTGCACCATGATATACTGGTGTATATTATGACATTGAGGAACCACCCTACTCTCCATCAACAAAAAAATCATCACCCAAATCTTCGTTAGCTGCCTTCTCCCAGTCTCTGGAGAAATACTTCCGGAAAGCCAGTGTCGTTTCTGACAAAACAAAGGAACAGCAGACTTGATTTTCACTGCTCGAAAACCTCAAAAGAAATGCCAGGAGCAACATAAACCACTCTACATTACCTTCATCGATCAGACCAAGGCTTTTACTCAGTCAATCGGGAAGTACTATGGAAGACTCTGTCAACGGCTGGCTGACCATAGAAGTTCATCAACATCCTCTGTCCTCTGACTCCTCCATGATAAGATGTCAGTGACAGTCCTCATTGACAGAAATAAGACAGAAACTTTCAAGGTCAAGACAGAAGTCAAGCAGGGATGTGTCATCGCCCTTTCTCCATCTTCATCACCACCATCCTTCACCTTGTCAAGAACAAGCTTGCCAGTGGAGTGGACATTGTCTGCAGGATGGATGAAAAACCTTTCAACGTCAACTGGATCTCCACTCTATCATGGAAGTGAACCTTTGAGAAATGTTTTTGTCTTATCACATGGCTTCAGCGATGCCATTGTGTGGGTGAAGCTGGGCTGTGGCTCTGTGAGTTTTTACTTTCGCTTTGCATTTGGACTAGTTTGAACTGCACAGGTTTAAAGAAGTATCTCTCTATCTTCATTTTAAAAGCTGCTTCCAGACTACTTGATAACTTAAAAGAGATAATTGTTTTCTGGAAGAAATTCAAACTTGCTGTTTGAGAAGGGGAACAGTGCATCACTAACAAGTCTTATACCAGTAAGAACGCCGTGTGCTGGGCCAACCCTTTGAAAAGGGGTTTCTGGTTTTACTTGGATTTTGTTATTGAATTGGAACAGTTAAGGGGAAATTCATTAAGGTGATACATAGATTATGGTAGCTGTGTGTGGTCTTTATGTTTGTAGTTGATAAAAATTCTTACTGTGTGTGTTTATACAAATGTTAACTAAATTTGTAGATCAAAGCTTGTTTTTTTGATTAGAAGGGCCTAAGAAGTCTGTTGAATAACACCTGAAAGACAGGCTCTTTTGCTCATCGTAGCCAAATTCAACATAAAGGTTGTAGGTCAGGTAGACTCCATAATATACTTTGGAGTTGTTAAACCCTGGTCATTAACAACTCTCTTAGAAGAGAATCTTCAAGCCATGCTTGACACCTTCTTGGATGCATACCAAAGAATCGGTCTCAGCTTTAACCACAAGAAGACTGAAGTCCTTTACCAACCCACCATGGCAAGATCAACGGAGAAATCCAACCAAACATGGAACTTTTCCCCTCCCTGGTAAGCTACCTCTCATCTAAGGCTGGCATTATTGCACAGATTGTATCCAATCCACGAGCACCTCCTTTAGATATAATAATCTTTAATAATAATCTTTATTGTCACAAGTAGGCTTATATTAATACTGCAATGAAGTTACTGTGAAAAGCCCCTAGTCGCCACACTCCGGTGCCTGTTCGGGTACACAGAGGGAGAATTCAGAATGCCCAATTCACCTAACAAGCACGTCTTTCGGGACTTATGGGAGGAAACCGGAGCACCCGGAGGAAACCCACGCAGACACGGGGAGAACGTGCAGACTCCGCACAGACAGTGACCCAAGCCGGGAATAGAACCTGGGACCCTGGCGCTGTGAAGCAAAAGTGCTACCCACTGTGTTACTGTGCCACCCTCCAATGAGAGTCTTTGATGACTGCAACATCCACACTGATACCAAGATCCTCGTGTACAAGGTAGTTGCCCTCCCAACTCTTCTATATGCTAAGGATATCAGAGTCCCGTCTACCAAAGCAAATCTTATTTGTCCAGTTCAATGAAGACTTCCAAACAAGAGGAGGACAAAGGAAGTGCTTCGAAGATGCCCTGAAGGTTTACCTCAAGAAGTGTAACATAGATGTCAATGCCTGGGAGGCCCTTGCTCAGAAGAGACCCATTTGGAGGAACCTCATGATTGAAGGGTCACAATAGTTTGAGGACACCTGAAAACAAGAGGAGGCCCAGAAAAGAATCTGAGAAAGGAATGCCAGTGGTCTAGACTCTAAGGACCGATCCCACCTCTCGGAAACATCTGCCAAATGTGCGGTCAAAGATACGGCTCTAGAATCGGGCTCATCAGCCATGCAAGGACCCACAGAATCTATGCTCAGTAACACAGAGATTTTTAGGTGGACAATCATACTTGTTAGCAAGTGATTGCTGAAGAAGAGAAAATTAAGCAAAGGACAGAAACATCATCCTCACTTCAACCTGACCCCAAAAATACCCAAGATCCTTCCCATCAGCCCTTGACTGAAGGCTTCCCCTCCCACCCAGCCCGGATCACAGGCTTTGCCTCCAAATTCCCAGCACCAACTGTCTATTTCACCCTCCCAAATTGCCAGGGACTATCCACCAGGATCCTCATGTGGCTATTGGTGTTCCTTCAGCCTACAGGCTGGGTAATCCATTTAGCCACTGCCCAGGCAGAGATTGCCTTTTAATCTCTTATTGAGATCCTGCTTAACACTGACTTCTGCATCCACGGCCTCACCTTATCTGCACTGTTTATGGCCAAGGTATTGGCAAGAAGTTTTATTATCCCTCCTCAGACTTTGATTGAATTTTCAGGTGCCTCAGGACGGAGCCACTACCTTAAGTGTCAAAGCAAATTAAATCCAATGGCTGGAACCCCCTCAGCGTCCACTGTTTTAACATTGATGGAGTGGGAGCGGTTCTGAAGAAACTCCTAACCATGGTATTTGCTCTAAAACCATTGCTTGTGTCACTTCAAAAGTCACCGTCGTACAACAATGTCAGTATTCTTTTGAAATAGCAATTTTAGCAACACTAAGAAATCCTTACTAAGAGGTGCTCGACCATCACTTACTCAATTATTCTTTCTTTAGCATTAAAAGGAGCGAGAGAATCCAGTCCCAGGCGGCTTATAACCTGCAGTCAAGTGGATAGAGTAGCACGATTAGGAACATAGAAATAAAGGAACAGGAGCAGACCATTCAGCCCCTCAAATCTTTTTGGCTATTTAAATAGATCAAAGCTGACCTCCATCTTAACTTTATTGAACCACCACGGTTCCATAATGTTTAACATTTTTGCCTAATGAAAATTAAAGAAGGAAGTGACATTTCAGAATAACAAGGTATGAAAAACATAAGCATGTTAAATTAATGCTCACTGATTACCTACGCAGCTGGTTCTGTAGAATGGAGCTAGCTTACATATACCGAATATGGTCCAGGAAAGGTATTATCTGCATTTGTGAACACTGCAGCTTAATTCTTGCTCTTTAAGTTAGGGAGTTGCGTCAGTATCAGAGCTAAGAATATTACACACTAACTGGATAAGCTTTTTTATACAAGTCTTTAGTTTATTTTGTTTATTCGGAGGATGATTTCTCCGGGAGGTGCAGCCAGAGCAAAGTCCAAGGTGGGGTTGGAGGAGAGGGATTAGGAAAGTGACTGAGAATTCTATACCTGGAATAACATAAAGATGTTTCTGCAGAGCCACGGATGTGAATCCAGGAAGCTTTGTTACCTCCCTGGTACCAGGGTAAAAGATATCACTGAGTGGATGCTGTGCATTCTGAGAATGGAGAGTAGACAGTCAGAGGCCATGGCCCATAACAGTACCAATGACATAGGTAGAAAGAGGGATGAGATCCTGCAGGCAGATTTTAGGGAGTTAGGAAAGGGATTGTAAGCAGGATCTCAAAAGTAGCAATTCCGATATCACCAGTGTCACATGTCAGTGATCATGGAAATAGGAGGGCAGAGACGATGAATGCATGGCTGGAGAGATGGCGAAGGAGTGAGAACTTTAGATTATTTGGACGTTGGGGCCAGTTCTGGTCAAGGTGCGACCTGTACAGACAACGCAGGTTGCACCTCAGCAAAGTTGAAACACCTCAACAACACTTGGTGAAGTGGTATGCTGGTGCTGTTTGGAAGGATTTAAAACTAACTTAGCAGGGCGATAGGAGTCACAATGTAGAATTAGGAAGGCTAAACAATGCGCATAAAGGATTTGGAGAGACAAACAGCACAGGAGTAATAAGTTGCTGGATGGGGTCAGACTAAGAGGACTTACAGTAGGATCCTTCTAAGGTTAACAATGCATATACAGGGCAGCACAACGACGATTGGTTAGCATTGCTGCCTCATGGCACTGAGATCCCAGGTTCAATCCCGGTTCTGGGTCACTGTCCGTGTGGAGTTTGCACATTCCCCCCGTGTCTGCGTGAGTTTCGCCCCCACAACCCAAAGATGTGTCGGCTAGGTGGATTGGCCACGCTAAATTGCCCCTTAATTAGAAAAATGAATTGGGTACTCTAAATTTAAAACAAATAAAACAATGCATATACAGAATGTATACAGCATGGTATCCAAGGCTGGTGAATTGCAAGCACATATAGCGGCATGGGAATATGATGTTTCAGTGATAACAGAAAGGGACAGAACTGAAAGTTCTTGCACACAAGGTGTTCAGAAAAGAAAGTTGATGGGCACGTGCAGTGGCAGTATTGATTATGGAGAATATTGCAATGCTGGGGAAGAAAAGATGTCTGCAGCAGCCAAGGACAGAATCTATTGTTTTAGAGTTTTTTACAAAACCTGTGAGGTACCTTTGCACTTGTATACCAATGTGAAAGATATAAGGGGACACATTTACAGGGAAATTATGGAGAGTTGCATGGACTATACAGTAATGATAATGGGGAACATTAATTGTGAATTGAGGGAGTAATAGTGGCAGGAGAAGAGCTTGTGAATTGTTTAAAGGAGAATTTTTTAGAGCAGAACATTTCTATCTAATCGGGGAAAGAGGTTGGGCGTAGTGTTTCACTCCGGCGTCGGAGTCCGCTCCTCGCCCCCTATTCTCTCTTCCCCCCCCCCCCCTCCCACCGGGGGGGATAGGAGCGGCGGCGCGTGAATTTCGGGTGCCGGGCCTTGACGCTTGCGTCAAAGCGGCGCGCCGGGAATGACGCGGCCGGCGGCGCCTAAGTGACGTCAGCCACACATGCGCTGTTGCCGTCTTCCCCTCCACTGCCCCGCAAGACATGACGGCTTGATCTTGCGGGGAGGCGGAGGGAAAAGAGTGCGTCTTTTAGAGACGCCGGCCCGACGATCGGTGGGCACCGATCGCGGGCCAGACACCTCCTGAGCACGCCCGTGGTGCTCGATCCTCCCTCTGCCCCCCACAGGCCACACACACAGAGGTCACGCGCTGTTCACGCCAGCAGCGACCAGGTGTGCTTGGCGCCGGCGAGAACCGGTCGGGTTCGGCAGGCCGCTCGGCCCATCCGGGCCGGAGAATCAGCGGTCGCCGTGAGGAACGGCGATTCTCCGAGCAGCCTGTCGAAAAACGCGACACGCAATTTTGGGGGGGGGTGGGAGAATCGTGAGGGTGTCAGAGCGGCGTAACGTGATTCGCCCAGCCCTCCCGCGATTCTCCCACCCAGCGTGGGATGCGGAGAATTGTGCCCAAGTCAAATCTGGTTCTGGAGAATGTGGTGGCTGAAATGTCAATATGGGGTACAGTTAGGGAACGGTGAACATTGGCTCATAACATTCAGATTAGATATGGAAAAGGACAAGGAGTAATCTAGAGTAAAACCACTTAATTGGAGGAGGGCCCATTTCAGTGGCGGACCTGTCCTGGGTTAATTAGAATCTGGGTAAAACTGTAATCAAGCAACTGGCTGCCTTTATGGAGGAAATGGTCCAGATATAATTCAGGTACATTGTCAAAAGGGGAAAATGTAGGGCAGTCAAATCAGAGCTTTTTAGATGAACAAAAAGAGATCATAGATGCAAACAAAGGCGAATACTACAAGTGAGAATCAGATTGAAATTCAAATGTTCAAAGGGATCAGTACTAGAACCATTTCTTTTTATTTTTTATTTATTTTTTTAATAAATTTAGATTACCCAATTATTTTTTCTAATTAAGGGGCAATTTAGCGTGGCCAATCCACCTACTCTGCACATTTTATTTTGGGTTGTGGGGGCGAAACCCACGCAGACACGGGGAGAATATGCAAACTCCACACGGACAGTGACCCAGAGCCGGGATCGAACCTGGGACCTCAGCGCCGTGAGGCGGTTGTGCTAACCACTAGGCCACCGTGCTGCCCACCATTTCTTTTTTTGATATAAATACTAATGATCAAGAGTTGGATGTACAGGACAGCGTACAGGATGTAGCAGGATATAGACATAGAACAGTACAGCACAGAACAGGCCCTTCGGCCCTCGATGTTGTGCCGAGCAATGATCACCCTACTTTAAACCCATGTAACCCATATACCCGTAACCCAACAATCCCCCCATTAACCTTACACTACGGGCAATTTAACATGGCCAATCCACTTAACCCGCACATCTTTGGACTGTGGGAGGAAACCGGAGCACCCGGAGAAAACCCACGCACACACGGGGAGGACGGGCAGACTCCACACAGACAGTGACCCAGCCGGGAATCGAACCTGGAACCCTGGAGCTGTGAAGCATTGATGCTAACCACCATGCTAGTGGCTGAAGGGATGGTGCAAGGCGCAGGGTTTCAGTTTCCTCAGATATTGGGACTGATTCTGGGGAGGTTGGACCAGTACAAACTGGATGGGTTACAGCTGGGCAGGACCGGGACTGATGTCCTCGGGTGAGTATTTGCTACTGTGGCTGGGAAGGGTTTAAACTAGAATGACAGAGGGATGGGAACCTAAGCAGGGTGATAGGGGAAAGAGAAACAAGGACAGTATTAAAACAAAGTACAGCAAAATACAAAAACAGTAGGCAGGGTAATCAAGGCAATGAGTCAAAGAAAGTACAGTACAAAGAAAGGTTAGGATGATCAAAAATGGCAAAAAGACAAGTATAAAGACTTTGTATCTTAATGCAAAAATCATTCAGAATAAGGTAGACAAACTGATGGCAAAAATAATGGTAAATGGATATGATCTCCTAGCCATATGAAAACATGGTTACAAGGAGATCAAATCTGGGAACTTAATATTCAGGGATATTTCACCTTTTGGAAAGACAGGAGGGAAGGGAAAGGCAGTGGGGTAGTACTGTTAATAAGAGATGAAATGAGGATATTTGTGACAGACAATCTAGACTTAGATAATGTAGAGTCCATTTGGATGGATTCAATAAACAGCAAGGCAAAGAAGACATTGGGAGGAGAGGTAATGTGGCAGATTTAATAAATAAACTCTGAGTAAAAGATCCCTTTGGAAGTAGTGATCATAACGTGACATAATTTAATATTCAGTTTGAGTAAGAAACTGGGGTCGGAAACAATTGTGTTTAACTTAAATAAAGGGCATTACAATGAAATGAGAATAGAGTTAGCTAAAGTGAACTGGGCAGATAGAGTAGCAGTAAAAATGGGAACGAAGGAATGGCAGAGATTTAAGGAGCTAATTCATGACTCAGTAAAAATAAATCCTAGTAAGGAGGAAAAATTTGGAGAGGGCTGAATCAAACATAGCTAACAAAGGATGTTAAGGAGAGTATTAAGTTGAAAGAAAAAGCAGAGAGGCAAAATTCAGTGATAGGCCCAGCGATTGGGACAAATTCAGAATCCAGCTAAGGGGGTCTAAAAAGATAATAAAGAGAGAGAAAATAAACTATGAGGGCAAATGAGCGAAGAATATAAAAACTGATAATGAGATCTTCTTTAAATATATAAAAAGGAAGAGAGAGGTCAAAGTGAACATAGGTCCCTTAGAAAATGAATCTGGGCAGATAGTTATGGGGAACAAGAAAATGGCAGGTGAGTTAAACAGATATTTTGCATTGGTCTTTATGATGGAAGATACTTTGAACATCACTAAAGAATATGGGGGAGGAATTAAATACCATCACCATCACAGAGAAGTAGTATTGTACAAAGTAAAGGAGCCAAAGGCAGATAAGTCCCTGGTCCTGATGGCTTCATAAACGAAGTTGCTACAGAGATCGTGGATGCATAAAAACATAAGAACACAAGAACTAGGAGGAGTAGGCCATCTGGCCCCTCAAGCCTTCTCCGCCATTCAATAAGATCACGGCTGATCTTTATGTGGACTCAGCTCCACTTACCCGCCCTCTCACCATAACCTTTTATTCCTTTACTGTTCAAAAATCTATCTACCTTTGTCTTAAAAACATTTAACGAGTTAGCCTCAACTGTTTCACTGGGTAGGGAATTCCACAGATTCACGATCCTTTGGGTGAAGAAATTCCTCCTCAACGTTCCGGTCCTGCCCAGGTGTTACCCATCCAGTTTGTACTGGTCCTCCCAGAATGTGTTCCTCCTCAACTCAGTTCTAAATCTGCTCCCCCTTATTTTGAAGCTATGCCCCCTAGTTCTAGTTTCACCTGCCAGTAAAAACAACATCCCTGCTTCTATCCTATCTATTCCCTTCATAATTTTATATGTTTCTACAAGATCCCCCCCCCCCCCCCCCCCCCCCCCCCATTCTTCTAAATTCCAATGAGCATAGACCCAGTCTACTTAGTCTCTCTTCGTAAGCCAATCCTCTCAACTCCGGAATCAACCTAGTGAATCTCCTCTGCACCCATTCCAGTACCAGTACATCTTTTCTCAAGTAAGGAGACTAAAACTGTACACAGTGCTACTTGCTCTTGTACTCTATGCCGCTATTAACAAACCCCAGAATACTATATGTTTTCTTAACTTCTGACTCCATCTGTCCTGTCACCTTCAATAATAGTATAATATAATCCCTCCAGTGCAGAATGAGTCCATTCGGCCCATCAGTCTACACCAACCCCCTGTAAGAGCACCCTACCTAGGCCCACTCCTCCGCCCTATCCCCATAAGCTCACCTAACATTTGTAAACTAAGGGGCAATTTAGCATGACCAATTCACCTAACCTGCACATCTTTGGACTGTGGGAGGAAACCGGAGCATCCGGAGGAAACCCACTCAGACAAGGGGAGAATGTGAAATTCCACACACGCCGTCATCCAAGGTCGGAATTAAACCCTGATCCCTGGGGCTGTGAAGCAGCAGTACTGATTATGCAAAGATACACGAAGGTCCCTCTGCCCCTGCATCCCTTTAAGAATTTAACTCCTTATTTGAGTATCTGGCCCATGACTAGTGTGAGGGGAAGGGTTTCCGAAACTTGGGGCATTGGGACTGGTTCTGGGAGAGGTGGGACCAGTACAAACTGGACAGGTTACACCTGGTCAGTACCAGGACTGATGTCCTAGGGGGGTATTTGCTGGAGTGGTTGGGGAGGGTTTAAACTGAAATGGCAGGAGGATAGTAACCTCTGCAAAAAGTCAGAAGAGGAGGAAACAAGGACAAATACAAAAGGCAGAAGGGGGAATTAGAAAAGTAATTGGCCCAGCAACCAGCCCCGCAGCCGGGGGGGGGGGGGGGGGGGGGGGGGGGGGGCGTGGTTTTCCCCGAACATGGCGGAGATGAACAATTGTGCCAATATGAACGAGTCATGCACACTCCCCGGTTACCGGGCGCAGACGTGCAGGATCCTCATCCGGTTGTCGCAGACCACCTGCACGTTCATGGAGTAGGTCCCCTTCCTGTTCATGAACACTGCCCTGTTATCCGCTGGTGGCTGCAGGGCGGCGTGCACCCCATCGATCGCCCCCTGGAGCATGGGTATCCTGGCCATGGCAGCTAAGCCCACTACCCGGGCACCCTGGTGGGCCCGGTCCACAGGGAACTGGATGTAGCGGTCCGCGATGTCATACAAGGCGTCCGTCATTGCTCGGATGCACCGGTGCACCGATGTCTGGGAGATGCCAGAGAGGTCCCCAATCAGTGACTGGAAAGACCCTGTGGTGTAGAAATTGAGGGCGACCGTCACATTGACGGCCACCAGGAGAGGGTGTCCACCCTCAGTCCCACGCGGTGCCAGGTGTGCCATCAGGTGGCAGATATGGGTGATGGTTTCCAGCCTCATCCGGTGTCTCCTCCTGCATGCCCTGTCCATGAGGTCCTGGTAGGACACGGGGCCTCATTGGGCACCTCCGTCGCCGTGGCACCACCTCCTCCTCGTCCTGTCAGACAGGGTCCAGCACAGGTCTGCCGATTCTGTGGGCTGCGCGGCACAATCCACGCTGGCGAACTTTTTCCCGGTTCAGAGCATCACAGTCCCGGCGCCGGAGCGCACGGCTGGTTTCACACACACACACACACGTCTCTCCCTCCCCCCCCCCCCCCCCCCCCTTCCCCCGACGATTCTCCAAGCCAGCATGGGCTCGGAGAATCCCGGCCAGAATCTCTCTGGCTCGAGATAAGAAATGAAAAGGTGCAATAACATTGGTTCGTGTAGTATATAGACTAACTAGTGGAAGGGATGTAGAGAAACAAATTTGCAAAGAAACTACAGAGAGGACCAAGAATTGGGGGGGGGGGGGGGGGGGGGATACCGGGTTGCTGCTGGAATGGCCAGGAAGGAGCTGGTGTGGGCCGGGGGGGTAGAGGAGAGGCGTTATCGCCATGGGGAACGGGTCGGGCGCGGCGCGCTGGCCTGGGGCGAGCAGTCGATAAGCTATGGCTAGCCGGCGGGGGAGCGGGGCGGGTTGCCCTCTGATCTGACTGATCACCTGGAACATGAGGGGGCTGAATGGGCCGGTTAAGAGAACTAGGGTATTTTCTCATCTGAAGGGGTTGAAGGATGAGAGACCCACTTGAAGGTGGCGGACCAGGTCCGTCTGAGGAAGGGGTGGGTGGGACAGGTTTTTCACTCAGGATTGGACGGGAAGAACCGGGGGGTGGCGATTCTGGTGGGGAAGAGGGTGGCGTTCGAGGCGGCTGAGGTGGTGTCGGACAAGGAGGGCAGATATATTATGGTGAAGGGTAGGCTGCAGGGAGAGAAGGTGGTGCTGGTTAATGTATATGCCCCGAATTGGGATGATGCCGGCTTCATGAGGCGCATGTTGGGCCGCATTCCGGACCTGGAGGCAGGGGGCCTGATCATGGGGGGAGACTTTAACACGGTGCTGGATCCCCCACTGGACCGGTCCAGTTCAAGGACGGGTAGGAGACCGGCGGCGGCCAAAGTGCTGAGGGGGTTTATGGACCAGATGGGAGGGGTGGATCCCTGGAGGTTTGGGAGGCCGAGAACGCGGGAGTATTCCTTTTTCTCTCATATCCATAGGGTTTATTCCCGAATAGATTTTTTCGTCCTGAGCAGGGGATTGATCCCGAAGGTGCAGGATGCCGAGTATTCGGCCATAGCGATTTCAGACCATGCTCCGCACTGGGTTGATCTGGAGATGGGGGAGGCGCGGGACCAGCGCCCGCTATGGCGCCTGGATTTGGGGATGCTGGCTGATGAGGTGTGTAAGAGGGTCCGGGGAAGTATTGAGGGGTATCTTGATACCAACGACACGGGGGAGGTCCGGGTGGGGATGGTCTGGGAGGCTCTGAAAGCAGTGATCCGGGGGGAGCTGATTTCCATCCGGGCCCATAGGGAAAGGAGGGAGAGGAGGGAGAGGGAGAGACTGGTGTGGGAGCTCCTGGATGTGGATAGGAGGTACGCGGAGGCACCGGAGGAGGGGTTGCTGGGGGAACGGCGTAATGTGCAGGCCAAGTTCGACTTGTTGACCACCAGAAAGGCGGAGACACAGTGGAGGAGGGCGCAGGGTGCGGTATATGAGTATGGGGAGAAGGCAAGCAGGATGTTGGCGCATCAGCTCCGTAGGCGAGATGCGGCTAGGGAAATTGGTGGAGTGATGGATAAGGGTGGGAATGTGGTGCAGAAGGGGGCAGAGGTAAACGGGGTCTTTAGGGACTTCTACGAGGAACTGTACCGGTCGGAGCCACCGATGGGGTGGGGTGGGGGGGGGATGGAGAGCTTCATGAACAGGCTATGTTTCAAGATTCAAGAGGAGCTGGTGGAGGGGCTGGGGGCGCCGATAGAGTTGGAGGAGCTAGTCAGGGGGATTGGTCAAATGCAGTCAGGTAAGGCGCCGGGGCCGGATGGGGTCCCGGTGGAATTTTATAAAACGTATGCAGATCTGGTGGGCCCCTGTTGGTGCGAGCCTTCAATGAGGCATGGGAGGGGGAGACTTTGCCCCCGACAATGTCGCGGGCGCTGATCTCTCTGATCCTGAAGCGGGATAAGGACCCCTTGCAGTGTGGATCATACAGGCCTATCTCGCTTCTCAATGTTGACGCTAAGTTGCTGGCGAAGATCCTGGCCACCAGGATAGAGGACTGTGTGCCAGGGGTGATACATGAGGATCAGACAGGATTTGTCAAGGGACGGCAGCTCAACACGGATGTGCGGAGATTGCTAAATGTTATTATGATGCCGGCGGTGGAGGGGGAGGCGGAGATAGTGGTGGCGCTGGATGCAGAGAAAGCGTTTGATAGAGTTGAGTGGGAGTACCTGTGGGAGGTGCTGGAGCGGTTCGGATTCAGGGAGGGGTTCATCAAATGGGTGAGGTTGCTCCACGCGGCTCCGATGGCGAGTGTAGTTACCAATGGAAGGAGATCGGAGTACTTCAGGCTCTACCGTGGGACCAGGCAGGGGTGCCCCCTGTCCCCCTTGCTCTTTGCACTGGCGATTGAACCTCTGGCTATGGCGTTGAGGGAGTCAGGGAGGTGGAGGGGTCTGGTGCGGGGTGGGGAGGAACATCGGGTATCGCTGTATGCGGACGACCTGCTGTTGTATGTGGCGGACCCAGAAGGGGGAATGCCGGGGGTGATGGAGCTGTTGGCGGAGTTTGGGAGCTTCTCGGGCTATAAGTTAAATTTAGGCAAGAGTGAGGTACTTGTAGTACACCCGGGTGATCAGGAGGAGGGAATTGGGAGGCTCCCGTTTAAGAGGGCAGTGAGGAGTTTCAGATACCTGGGGGTGCAGGTGGCCAGGAGTTGGGGGACTCTCCATAAGCTTAATTTTACCAGGCTGGTGGAGCAGATGGAGGAGGAATTTAAAAGGTGGGACATGGTGCCGCTATCGCTGGCGGGTAGAGTGCAGTCTGTCAAAATGACGGTTCTCCCGAGGTTCTTGTTCCTCTTTCAGTGTTTGCCCATCTTTATCCCTAGGGCCTTTTTTAGGAGGGTGACTAGCAGCATCATGTTTGGGCGCATGGGACCCCGAGGGTGAAGAGGGCTTCTTGGAGCGGGGTAGAGATGGTGGGGGGCTGGCGTTACCCAATCTCTCGGGGTATTATTGGGCGGCCAATGTGTCGATGGTGTGCAAGTGGGTGATGGAGGGGGAGGGGGCAGCATGGAAACGGATGGAGAGGGCGTCCTGTGGAGATACAAGCCTGGGGGCCCTGGTAACGGCGCCGTGGCCGCTCCCTCCTACGAGGTATACCACGAGTCCGGTGGTGGCGGCTACCCTCAAGATTTGGGGGCAGTGGAGGCGACATAGGGGAGAAGTGGGGGGCTCGATGGAGGCTCCGTTAAGGGGGAACCATCGGTTCGTCCCGGGGAACATTGATGGGGGGTTCCAGGGTTGGCACAGAGCGGGCATCAGACAGCTGAGGGACCTGTTCATTGATGGAAGGTTTGCGAGCCTGGGGGAGTTGGAGGAGAAATTTGGGCTCCCCCCGGGAAACATGTTCAGGTATCTGCAGGTAAAGGCGTTTGCTAGGCGGCAGGTGGAGGGATTCCCTTCACTTCCCGCGAGGGGGGTGAGTGACAGGGTGCTTTCGGGGGTCTGGGTTGGGGAGGGGAAGGTATCTAATATCTACAAGGTAATGCAGGAGGTGGAGGAGGCGTCAGTAGAGGAGCTGAAAGCTAAGTGGGAGGGGGAACTAGGGGAACGGATCGAAGATGGGACATGGGCTGATGCCCTGGAGAGGGTCAACTCTTCCTCCTCATGTGCGCGGCTTAGCCTCATCCAATTCAAGGTGCTGCACCGGGCCCACATGTCAGGGTCTAGGATGAGTAAGTTCTTTGGGGGCGAAGACAGGTGTGTCAGGTGTTTGGGGAGTCCAGCGAACCATGCCCATATATTCTGGGCATGCCCGGCACTGGAGGAGTTCTGGAAGGGGGTGGTGAGGACGGTGTCGAGGGTAGTAAGATCCAGGGTCAAGCCAGGCTGGGGACTTGCGATTTTTGGGGTTGGGGTGGAGCCGGGAGTGCAGGAGGCGAAAGAGGACGGTGTGCTGGCCTTTGCGTCCCTAGTAGCCCGGCGGAGGATCTTGCTACAGTGGAAGGATGCGAGACCCCCAAGCGTGGAGACCTGGATCAACGACATGGCGGGTTTTATTAAGCTAAAGAAGGTCAAATTCGCCCTGAGAGGATCGGTACAAGGGTTCTTTAGGCGGTGGCAACCTTTCCTCGACTTTCTGGCTCAACGATATGGTATTGGGACAGTAGCAGCAGCAACCCGGGGGGAAGGGGGGAGAGGGGACGATGACTATGTTTGCTTATTTAATTTTAATTTATTTTTAAGTTTTCTTGTTGTTTACTGTGTTTGGGGGGGTGGGGGGGGGGGTGATACATGCGTTGATACGGTCTTGGGGGTGTTACAGTTTTTATGGTGTTATATTGTTGCTTTTCATTGTTTGTTGTTATATTTTCTGTAAAAAATTCCAATAAAAATTATTTTAAAAAAAAAGAGAGGACCAAGAATTATAGAGTAATTATAATGCGGGGCTTCGATTATCTAAATATGGGGTCGGAATAGTGCAGAAGGAACAGGAAGGATGAGAGATCCTGGAATGTGTTCACGATAATTTTCTGCAGTGCTATATTTCTGGCCGAACGAGAGGGCAGCTTGGGATTTGGTTCGAGGGAATGAAGTGGATTAAATAACAGTGGGAGAGCATTTAGGGGTCAGTGACCATTGTATCATAAGGTTTTGGTTGGCCATGGAAAAGAACAAGGAGCAATCCAGATCAAGGACAATTGGGGGGATATCAACTTTGATGGGCTGAGAATGAATCTGAGTTGATAGGAGTTGGAATCAAATGTTGGTAGAAAAGACAGTGGCAACATTCACAGAGATAGTATTGCAGGTAATGCCAATTCATATTCTCTTGAAGGTGAAAGGTAGGACAAATACATCTAGAACACACTGGATGACGAGAGATAAGGTAGGGGGAAGGGCTAAATCACAACATAATATTTAAAAGCAGGAGTCGGCCATCAGGCCCTTCAAGCCTGCCCCATCATTCAATACGATAATGGTTGATCTCTGCCGGCCCCAGCTCCTTTTCGGTGCCATTTTCGCATAGCCCTCAATTCCTCCATCTATCACATTTATCCACTTCCACTTTAAATACTTCTAATCATCCAACCTTCTCCACCCTCCAGGGCCGAGAATTCCAGAGTTTCACCACCCTCTGCGAGAAGAAATTACCATTTATTCCAACTCTCTGCTTTCTCTGTGACTGCAAGTTTCAATCTATACTAACACACTTCCTCCAATTCCATGGGCTTTTACATTATGCACCAACCTCTTATGATTTTTGGAAATCTAAATACACTACATCTACAGGTTCCCTCTACTTAGTCTGTCTGTTACATCCTCAAAGAATTTGAGCAAATTTGTCAAACATGATGTGCCTTTCAAAAAACTATGTTGACTCGGTTTGAGCTTTCCTAAATGATTAGCTATTTTCTTTTTGATTATTGACTCCAGCACCTTGCCAATAATAGATGATAAACTAAACCAGAAAATACTGGACAATCACAGCAGGTCTGACAGCATCTGTGGAGAGAGAAGGGAGCTAACATTTCGAGTCTGAGTCATCAAAGCTCAAAACATTACCTCCCTTCTCTCTCCACAGATGCTGTCAGATCTGCTGTGATTGTCCAGTATTTTCTGGTTTTGCTTCAGATTCCAGCATCCTCAATAATTTACTATTTATAATATAGATGTTAAACTAACTGCCTTTCTCTCTTTTTGAATAAGGGAGTTACATTGGCTACTTTCCAATCTTCCGATACCCTCCCGGAATTTAGCGAGTTAGCAAAATTCCAACCAATGGATCCACTATCTCTGAAACCACTTCCATTAAAACCCCAGTGTGCAGTTCATCGGGTCCTGGCGACTTGTCAGCCTTTAGCCCCTTGAGTTTCTCTAATACCCTATCCTCTGTGATTGGGATTTCTGTAAGTCATGTTATTTGAAATCAGCTCATCTGATATGTTAGGGACATTTGCAATGTCTTCCATGGTGAAGACCGATGCAAAAAATGTATTTCGCATATCTGCCATTTCTTTTTTTGCTGTTATTAATTCACCAGCTTTTTTCAGTAGAGGTCCCACATTTACCTTAGCCGCCCGCTTCCCATTTACATATCCATAGAAACTCTTACTGTTTTGTTTATATACTGCATGCAAGTTTTCTCTCAAAATTCATTTTCTCCCTCTTTACGAGCTTTTTAGTCTTTTGCTGCTGGATCCTAAAAGATTCCCAATCCTCTGGTCTATCACTATCCCTTAGCTTATTTGCTCAGTTCACCTTAGGCAACTCCTCCCTCATACCATTATAATTTCCCTTATTAAAGTTGAAGACACTGCTTATGGACCTAAGGGGCTGTATTCTCCGCAGCCCCATGCCAAAATCGTAGGCAGCGCGGAAGCGGAAAATCCACTTTCACGCCGTAATCGGGCACGGTGCCGGTTCAGCGATTCTCCGGGCCCTGAACATCGGCGGGACCGCGGAGTACGCCGCACTGCCGGGGGGGCCAGAGGCCCGCCCAGCAATCCTACACTCCCGACCGGCCGAGGTCCTGACGGCTTGGAACTAACCACCTATTGCCGGTAGTGATGCTGGCGTAGCGGCTGCCGACTCAGTCCGCAGCCGCCTTGGTCAGGGGCGGGGGGATCGAAGGCCGGTGGGTGCTTATAGGTGGCTGGGGATTAAATCTGCGCGGTTTCAGGTTCGGGCGTGAGGCCAATCAGGGGGTCTCTTTTCTCTGTGTGCCTCCGTGTTCCGAGTCTGCCATGGACCTTGGCGCGGTCGCTGAAGGCCGCCGCCGTGCACATGCGCGGACTCTGAACCGGAAGTGCGGAGGCCCGTATCCACAGCAAAAGCTGTGAGATTCATTCCGGGTCCCTGCTAGTCCCCTGCAGGGCATTCAATTTGTTCATCTTTTTGTAAGGAATTTCTGGAGTAAAACTCCACCGTTGTTACTCCGGCATTGGGACATAGTCTTAGTTTGAGAGAATCCAGCCCATGGTGTTCACCCTCAAACTGCATCTGCAATTCTATCATATTGTGGTCACTATCCCCTAGGGCATCCTTAACCGCAAGATCCCTTGTTAGGCCTTCATCAAAACACAAAACCAAATCTAAAATAGCCCATTCCCGGGTAGGTTCCACAACTTACTGCACTAAAAAGCAATACCTGATGCTGCATAAATTATTTATCTGCGATCCTTGTCAGTTTGGTTTGTCCAATCAATATGCAGATTAAAATCTCCCATGGTAATTGTAGTTCCCTTCAAACATGACCTTGATATTCCCCCATTTATGCTCTGACCTCTTGAGAGGTCACATATTGGGGGTCAATAGACTACTCCCACTCTTGTCTTCCTTTTCCTGCTATTCATGATTTTAACCAAAACCGATTCTATATCACTATCCACTGCCTTCATATCACAGCTCAGCACTGCTCTGAAACCTTCCTTGATTACGAATTCAACTCCACTTCCTTTCCCCTATTCTTTGGAACATTGTATATTGTGGAACCTCGTTTCTGTAATAGCTAATACATCATATTCACATGTTGCAATTTCTGCTATCAACTCATCTATCTTCTTGCAAATGCTTCATACATTCAGATAGAGAACATTTAGCTTTGATTATTTGACAGTTGTTTACAACTCGAGATTTTCTCTCTGTTGCAAATTTTTGTTTATGTGCCCTCCGCCGGCCTGTCACACTATGCCAGTCAAGTCCTCCCTCACTATCCTGTGCCACCGCTCTCTCATATACCCATGATTTTTTAAACCTTTCATTCTTGGAACCCTCCCTGCTCCTAGTTCGGGCTCTGAGGCAGTGCAGACTTGATGGACCGAATGTCCTCTTTCTGCACTATAAAGATTCTGTGATAAAATGCAAACAAAACACTGGTGTCCCAGGCATGGCTGTTAGGACCCGGCACCAGGAGAATTCAGTGAGGGCGAGATCCAGGTCTCACGAGAATCCGTTAAATCTCACCAGGAGTTTCGAGCGTCACAAATCTTGCCTGAGGCCTCTCATGAGATTCAACGGCTTCGTCCCGACACCAAGTCAGGCGCGACAAGGCCACTAAATCACGCCTCGGGATAGTTCTATGTAGAGTCTTGTGCTACGTCTATATTGTATACGGTGAGTATAATATTCAATAAAAGGTCAAGTTTACCAATACCTTTGCCTCCAGAAGTCACTAGCTTTCGGAGCACAGCTCCTTCCTCAAGAGCTTCCACCGCTCCTTTCACCTGAGGAAGGAGCAGTGCTCCAAAAGCTAGTGATTCGAGACAAACCTGTTGGACTTTAACCTGGTATTGTGAGACTTCTTACTGTGCCCACCCCAGTCCAACGCCGGCATCGTCACATGCATGAGCCACAATCATGAACAACCCCATCTAAAACTCACAATGTTGATAACACAGGAGGAGGGTCGTGTGGAACGTGGCTTACACCAGCTGGGCCAAATGACCTGTTTCTGTGTTGTTGACTTGATTAAGTTTTCCCTCAATTAGATGAGCTTTCTAGACCTCGCTGAATCAACGTTACTCTTCACCTTCCTTTCTGTGGAAGCTTTTTCTGTGGAAAAAGCCTCCGTCTCTCACATGGGGTTGGAATGGCAGGGAGATGTCTCCACAGGTAGATTATTTAAAAAGTTGTCACAGGTTGTGCCAGCATTTAGTGCTCATCCCTAATTGCCTTTGAGGGGACAGTTAAGAGTCAGCCACATTGCTGTGGGTCTGTAGTAAGAATGGCAGATTTCCTTTCCTGAAGGACATTAGTGAACCAGATGGGTTTTTATGACAATCGACAATGGTTTCATGGTCATCATTAGACTTTTAATTCCAAATTTTTATTGAATTCAAATTTCACCATCTGCAGTGGTGGGATTTGAACCATCAGTCCCCAGAGCATTACTCTGAGTTTCTGGTTTACTAGTCCAGTGACAACACCACTGTACCACTGCCTCCCCAGATGGAAGTCTTTGATTCTCTGTGATGAATATTCCTCCCCAGGAAGGGGAATCAATCATCCCCATTTCCAGTTAACACACTTACCAATCGGATTTTGTGTTCTTCCTCAAGAATAAATAAATGTTCTTTTTTCATGTAAAATTCTGCAGCATCCATCATGGCTTTCAACGGGAGGAGGCCTACAATCTGTGAGCCCACTACGGGCAAGTCCAAATCCTGTGAAGGGAATAGCATATTACCATGGCAACAATGGAATACCAACGACATTCACAAATTAAGAGTATTCAGAATGGCAAATAAACTAAATCCCATTTGTTAGTTGGTGTCATCTTTTTCCCAAAAGGTTGACTTGCCATGGATCTTCACCTCTGCTTGTCTGCCTGCCTTTACACAATCTGCATAAGTCAACAATATCCAGTCCATTATATCCAACATCCATTTTCTCCTCTGCTTATTTCTCCTTTGTTTTCTGTTGATCTTCCTCTCCAACAACTGTCCCCATCCACCATCTGCTCTGCCAATGTGACCAGTGTTGTTTGTCACGCCAATGTCTTTTCAATCGAGGCATAATGCTCATTAGGAGAGCTGGTGCAGACATGATGGGCCAAATGGCCTCTTTCTGCTCCAAATGAATTCAGTGATTTTCTTTGATGTTAATGCGTCCTTCATTCTGACAAAAATGGTCTTGATCACCTCAATTCTCCTTCGCATCTCATAATCATACCTCTGTCACATTGTGTGAAACTTCTACTTGTTCCAGGACATGTTCAAATTGTTTCAATTTTCACTTCTGGGGTTAGGTCTCTGCTTATCACAATTGCT